>NC_091844.1:90393284-91117451 GCF_037783145.1 Equus przewalskii
GTAACCACAGCCTCTGGCCAAACAGCTGTCCCGGATGTGGGTATCTGACACCTGGTGAGAGCAGAGTTTTCTCTCGATGGGAAAGCAGGTGATGAGGGCAGCAGACAGAGCAGAACGAAACAGGCTGTGGTGGGAGTCGCTCCTGCTTCTGGGATCGGGGAAAACTGCATGTCCATGAGCTTCGGTCACTGTCCACTTTTTTCATCACTAGACGTCAAAGACCACTTTTCTCTGACTCTTGCCTCATCCCGACTTTCTCTCTGATTCAGAGAAGAATGGGCTGCTCCGCAGAACGCCCACACTGGACAGAACTCCAGGCATCGGTCCTGAATTCTTGCCTCAGGAGGCAGTAACTATGCTAAAATTAAAAATATGCCTGTGGTAGGCCGAACAAGTGGTCCTTAGACATAAATTCACTTCCTAGCTGGGAACCTGTGAGTACGACATGGCAGGAGATGGACTGAGCAAGGATCTTGAAAGAAGCTTGCCCTGCATTACCTGGATGGGCTGTCAGTGCAACTACGCGCATCCTCGGGAGAGGCAAAGACAGAGGAGGAGGAGACCACGTGAAGATGGAGCCACGACCAAGGAAGCCCGGGGCCCCCAGAGGCCGCCTCCCACCCCCAGAGCCTCAGGAGGGAGCACAGCTCTGTGACGTTCAAGTTTTAACTTCTGTGGTTTTAAGGCACCACGTTGGTGGTAATTCGTTGCATCAACCCTGAGAAACCCACCCAGCACCTGATCTGAGAAATGGAAATGTCGCCTCCAGAGTCCGGCCACGCGGATTCAGCCTCATTTCGTGTGTCGATACCTCAGACCTTCACAGGTGCGGGAGCAAAGCCTCGTGTGCACACCCACCTGCTCCATGAGACACCTTCCCTCCTCGACTGCAGGCTTAGGGCTGCGGGGAGAACACACAGAACTGCAGATTTCACGGTGATGGAAACAGAGGAGCATTCGGACGCAACAGGACGCCGGCCTCTCCCGTCCTTCTCTGAACACCCAGCCACAGCCCTTGTCAGGAGGGCGCCCCGGCGTCTTAGTGCATACCAGACGGTAACGGCGGAGCTGAAATGCCAGAGCCAAGGAAACAGAGCTCTCCTGAGACAACGCTGTTTGCTGGCACGGACACTGAGCACAGGGCTGCTTCAGAAACACCAGGACGGGCATGCTTGACGTGTAAACAAGTGATTATTTTCAAGGAAGTCTCCCTTCGGTAACTTCTTAATCTTCGTAAGCCCAGAACAGCACAGTTCTTGGCACACGTTAGCGCCCTGAAAGAGGTCTCAGCAGAACTAGGAGAATTACTCTGCACCGTCAGGCAGCGTTTACAGGTAGCATCCCTAACACTTCCCGCCTCTCGTCCCAGCTGAGTCCTTCCCATGCGGACGTCTGAGCCGGCCTGGCTGCCTCTCCTTCCTGCGTCTTCCAGCCAGCTGCCCAGCGTTAGGACCGTGAGCTCTCCTGTGCCCAGAAAGTGAGTGTGGACTGACTGTAAGAGCGTCCACGGGGACTCAGGAGCCAGCAAGCGTCGACCTGATGCGCAGAGAGTCGAGGGAGGAGGGGAGCCAGCCCCTCATGCTGGGAAACGAGGCAGAGACACCGCCCGGCCGCAGGTCCATCAGTGCTGCACGGAAACACTGAGAGTCCTGACAGCGGGGCCCCCAGAGCGTGTAGCCGCTCCTTGCAATTCATCTGCAGCGTCCTGGCAGTTAGAACACCCGTTAAAACACGCCAGGTCTCACCAGCGGTAAGAGCCCCAGGCCGCCCCTTCAGTTCCCACAGGCCGACACTCGCATTCGAGTCCGTTCGCCGGGTCCTTCCTCCCGACCTCACGCCTCATTGGGCGCAAGGAGCTGCGGCTGCGCTCGTCAGAGCCGCCCGGGCTCTCCATCCGCATCGCTGGAGACCCGAACCTGCGCCATCTCGGGGGCCGGTCCGCTTCTGAACAACGTGTGGTAACGCAAGAGAACATGCGCACGTCACCCAAGGGGACGCGCTGTCTGGACACGCGTGTATTTGGATGCTGCACATACGTCCTGTGACATCGTGTGTTTATTCTTTTAGAAAAGACAGTGTGAAGCATTTTCAACGTGTCAAGATTTCCGATGGTTGATAGGAATACAAGGAAAATCAGAAAATATCCATGCCTTAAGTTAACTCAGAATTGAGGTGGATGAAGCTAAGGATAGTTTAGAACAAGATTACAGTTGTAAAATGGATACAAAATAAGTATTGACAGCAGACATTTTATTATTTTATGCTTTCTTTTATTTTTACAAATTGTAGATAACATTTTTGAGAAATTACACGAGAGGTCACTTGGAGAAAGACTGGCATTGGGGACGTCTGCTTCTGGGAGGTGGGGCAGACACACACTCCTTGTTCCTCCCTCTAGGACAACCAAACCCGGACATTATATAAAAAACAAGCGTGAGAGACCCAGACTGGAGAGAAACAGGCCGACCGGAGAAGGGTTAGGGGCTCGGGGACACATGAGAAGATGCCCCCCTGTACCGTGTAGGTGGGTTTCCTCCCTCGCAGAAGCCAGCAACCTGGAAAAGCCAACATGCAGAACCTGCTCTCAGGCTGCAGGAACAGGAAGGGGGCCAAGCAGGAAGACAGAGCTTTCAGGCAATAACCACCCTTTTAACCAAAAACCTCAGGAGAACAGACCAACCAACAATCTTGGTCCCCCACCCGCCACAGCAGCAAAGGCCGAGGGGGAGCCGAGGCCCCAGCTGGCCGTGAAGCCTGTTCCAACCTGCCGGGGCAGAGCAGACCACGTGGGAGCGGGACTTCTGTCCCTTCTGGCTGCAGAGAGCTCCCCCAGTGACGGCAAGAACCAGGAAGATCTGACTTGGTGAGCAAAGACCGTGAAGGAGAGAGATGTTGGGTTAAACGCCGAGGATGTTGAAGCAGGCGTGACAAGGAGGCTTCACTGGGTGAATGTAAACACACTGAAGGAAACGGAAAACTAGAAATCCCCACCAAGAAGCAATTCTCAGCAGGGAATATGCAAAGAAGGACCTAGTGGAAACGTTAGAACTGAAAAATATGACGATTGGAACGAAAGCTCAGTGAATGTGTCCAGCAGCAGAATGGAGGGGGCAGAGGAAAGAATCATGAACTGGAAGATAAAATAATAGAGATTAGCCGATATGAGCAACAGAGATAATAGACATGAGCAGATGAACCCTAATATCATGGCTAAAATAACTTCTTAGGGGCCAGCCCCGTGGCCGAGTGGTCAAGTTCATGCTCTCCGCCTCTGTGGCCCAGGGTTTTACTGGTTTGGATCCTGGATGCAGACCTAGCACCACTCATCAAGCCATGCTGAGGCGGCGTCCCACATAGCAGAACCAGAAGGACCTACAGCTTGAACATACAGCTATTACTGGGGGGCTTTGGGGAAAATAAGAAGAAAAAAAGAGAAAACTGGCAACAGATGTTAGCACAGGTGCCAATCTCTAACAGAAAAAGTGAAATAAAATAAAATAACTTCGAACAGAAAAGATACCATGAAAGTAGGAATCATGGATGATCAGGAAGGAAGAACACAGAAAGAGCAAAAATACGGCGAATATAATAGACTTTCCTTCTCTTCTTGAGTTTTCCACATTATACATGAAGATTGAAAGAACAGTTACAACACGGTTTGATGTGGCTCTAAATGTACGAAGAGGAAATATTTAAGAAAAGTAGATCATAAGTGGGGCTGGGTAAAAGGACGTAGAAAGACGTGAGGATGATGGTCTTACACTCGAAAACAAAACTATGAAAGCTTGAGGAGAAAAAAACAGGAGAACGGATTCAGGATTTAAAGCTAGGAAGGAGTTCCTGGACCTGACACCAAAGGCACAGCTCATAAAAGGAAGAATCGGTAAACTGGGCTTCATCAGAATTAAAAACATTTGTTCCATGATGGACCCTGGTAAGATGATGAAAAGAAAAGACACAGATTGGAGAAAGTTCTTGCAAACCCTATATCCAACAAAAGATTAGCGTCTAGACTCTATAAAGAACTCTCAAAATTCAACAGTAAAAAATATCCAGTTAGAAAATGCCTAAAACACGAACAAAACATTTCACTGAAGAGGATATACAGATGACAAGTAAGAATATGAAGTGATGTTCAACGTGATTAGCCACTGGGGAAATTCAAATTAAAAACACAATGCCGTATCACCAAAGCCTTGCAAGGGTGTGGAGAAAGGATCCCTGGTGCATTGCTGGTGGGAATGCAAATGGGACGGCCACTCTGGAAACAGTGGGACGGGACGGGAGGGCTATCTGAATTTCCTGAGGTTGCATCACACATTCCCACAGAGTTGATGGTTTAAAGGAACAGAAACTTGCTCTCACTGTCCTGGAGGGCAGAAGTCCAAAGTCAAGGTGTCACAGGGTCCTTCTCCCTGAAGCCTCTCCGGGAAGATGCTTCCTTGCTCCTCCAGCATCTAGGGGTTGCTGGCAGTCCTTCTTGTCCCTTGGCGTGTGGCTGCACAGCTCCAGTCTCACAGGGTGGCCCCCTGGGTGTCTGAGAGTCAAATCTCTCTCTGCCTTCTTGCATAAGGGCATCCTTCCTCAGATAATCCAGGATGATCTCATCTCAACATCCTTAATTTTATTACATCTGCAAAGACCGTTATTCCAGATAAGGCTACACTCTTGGGTTCTGGGTGGACATATTTTTGGGGTCTACAATTTAGTTCAGTACGATGTTTTCTTATAAAACTAAACCTTCATTAGCATGTGACCTAGTAATTGTACTCATGAGCATTTATCCCAGAGAAATGAGAACATTGTTACCCCAAAAAACCTGTACCTGAATATTTATAGCAGCTTTGTTCATAATAGTGCAAAACTGGAATCAACCCATACATCCTTCAAAGAGTGAATGGTTAATCAAATTGATATATCCATACTGTGAAATATGACCTGGCAGCAAAAAGGAACAAATTCTTGATGCACAGGACAGCCTGGATGAATCTCCAGAGAATTTCACTCATTAAAAATGACAATCCCCAAATGACAAAGTGCATGATTACGTTTATATAACATTCCTGAAATAACAAAATTATGGAAATTCAGAACAGACGGTTGTCGGGGGTTAAGTTGAGGCTGCCGGTGGGAAAGGAGTGGATGTAAAGTGACCATATGAAGGATCCTTGTGCTGATGGAAATGCTCTGTGTCTTGATTGTACAAATGTCAACATCCTGGTTGTGACTTCTACCAGTTTTATAAGATGTTGCCTTTGAGGGGAACTGGGAAAAATAGACCTTGTTTATAGATGAGTCATGGATGAATATCTTTCTGTGTGGTTCGACATAGAAATTTGCCATCATTTTTAATGGAGAAATTTAATCTCTTGATGACATACGTCATGATTCATTTAACAGTAACTTACTGTAGGATATCCTGGTTACTTCAGGATACTTTCACTGAGAGATGGTGTTGTGGCTGTAATGTGAAATTGATTATCACTTTCCCATAAGCAATCATCAGGACGTCTCTACACAGATGCCTCTGCGTAGATTGGTGAGGGTTCCTGGCTTCAAGCAATGGTAACTAACTCTATTTTAAGAAAACTAATACTACACTGAAAATGTAGGAGGTGACTCACACAAACCAAGGATAAACTAAATAATAGGGACTTGGAAAGTAAAGAAACCAGAGCATCCTCAGGGTTGTAAGACCCAGGACTTAGTGGTCTGCTTCTCCATGGAGCCACCGTCAGAGAGAATGAGCTTCACTCATCTCTCTGCCTGTGTTGTTCTGCTGAAAATTCATTTACAGGGAAACAGTCAGGTTAAACCAGCTTGGGTTTGGGGCTCTCTTCTTAACCAGGAGAAGCCAAGATTTAGTAACTCTTATTAAGAGTTATAAAAGAAAAACTAAACTTATGCAAAGTAGATGAGACACCACACTAACGACAGTGCTGTGACAGAATGAGAAGGGAAGCGGTGGCTACAGGACAAGAGCAATAACAGAAACATTTCTACTAAATATTTCCTATGGTTTCCAACACACACACACATAAGACAGTTTTATTGTAATGACTGCATCTAAGAAAAATTCTAATTAAATGAATTATCTTAAAGACAATTATTCACACCATCGACAGAATGGAAGGTGATGCTCCCACTCCGGAAGCCTGCTGTTTCTGAGCTGTCCACTCACCGTCCACCCCGCGATCCCATCTGGGCAGTGAGTCCCGTGACCGCCATGCCTTCCGGGTGACGTCACTGTTAAATTGCTTTCCTCTTTCTCACACTGCTGTTCATGATTTTATAAAATATAGTGTCCATTTGTTTGCATTGCCACATAGGAAGCACCTTCACTTAAGGGGCTCACGTTTGTGCTGTCACAGATGAGATTCCAGAGGACCAAGGACACTTCCTAACGTTAACATTACGTGGAAAACTTGGTTGAATCAATGAATGAACGAGACGGTCCTGACGATTGCTTACTGGAAAGTGATAATCAATTTCACATTGCAGCCTTACCAGCAGGACACACCTTCTTCTCTAGTGCACACGGAGTGCTCATCGATATTGACCGTGTTATAGAACAGAGCTGAACAAACTTAATGGAAAACTTACAAATGCACTGTTGACCGTGACGGAAGTAACCTTGAAATCAATACATAAAAATATCCTGAAAATCCCATTTGCCTTTGTGCCACACGGGAACGTTTCACGTTCATATATGCTATAAACACCCAGTGCATTGTTATTATTACTCCTTTAAAAGCTGACCGAGACAGTGATGGTGGTGGCAAGCCCTGCAGGACTGGGGAGGCCACGTGAGAAGGTGCTGGGCCCAGAGTTTTCCCACGTCTGCGGTGTAACAGAAAAGATCAATGGAACCAAGAGCTGGTTCTGTGAAAAGATAAACGAAATTGACAAGCCGTTAGCTGGACTCACCAAGAAGAACAGAGAGAGGACTCAAATAATAAAATCAGAAATGAAAGAGATGTTCCAACTGGTATCGCAGAAATGGAAAGTATCATGAGGGACTGCTACAAGCAATTGTCTGCCAACAAACTGGGTAACCCGGAAGAAACAGATAAACTCCTTGAAGTGTACAACCTGCCAAGACCCAGACAGGAAGAAACAGGAAATCTGAGCAGGCTGGTCAGGAGATTGATCAAAAACCTCCCAACAAACAGAAGGCCAGGACCGGCCGGCCTCACTGGTGCATTCTACCACTCAAAAGAGCATTAGCAGCAATCCCCAAACTCTTCCAGAAAACGGAAGAGGAGCGAACACTTCTGAACACTTTTTAGGAGGCCAGCATCGCCCTGACACCAAACCCAGCAGGGGATTGGAGCTGAGCTGAGCTACTGTGGGAAGCTGTTTGACGAGAGGCTTGGGCTCAGAGACAAGGCAGAGTGCGTAAAGACCGCGTGCAGGCGGCCAGTCTGCATCTCACAGCGGTGCCTTCAGCATCCGGAAACGAGTTTGCGTTTCTATCAGAGTTCAGCCAACGAGCAAATCTACGGTGAAGAAGCAGACACAGGCTTCTCGCTGAGAAAGAAGTCGAGTTACAAGTAAGCGAAGCAGATGTTCAAAGGGACCCTGGGGTGTGGGAACTGAGTCAGAGACGTCTTATGGACTTGAGCGTATTTCAACATCCGCAGATTGATCAGAATAAACAGGAACATGTGTGTACACGTGGGCAGCACGTGTACAGACATGCACACAACTGTGTGAACATCCCTCGTGCTGTCCACTGACTGGATCCTGGAGCAGCGCTGGCCCAGAGCAGGCCAGGGTCGCCAGCCTTTCTTCCTCCTGGCCCCGCCCACACGAGGGAACAGAGATCACGCAGTCCTCCTCCCCTCCCCGACCTTGCTCCTCCGATGGCTCCCTGTTCTCTCTTTGTCCCTTTCAGCTCCCCAGTACTGGGGAAACAATAGTTTGTTCTAAACTCCCTGTGTTACAATGCCTGGTTCTATCTCCTGAGCAGACTTCCGCTTGAACATTCCAAGACCCTCGTCATTATCATGTTCAAAACCAGGAAAACTTGTCCTTGGTGGGAGACATCAGAGCAGCGAGGCTGCACAGGGGTGGAGGCAGGTGGTGAGGGAGCTGGGGGGAGGCCTGAGAAGGGGCTCCAGGGTCAGCACCTGGGATGGGTGACAGTCACAGACCTTTGTCCACTGCAAACAATTGATTATGATCCGTTCACCTTTCTGGGTGTGGGTCACACTTCAGCAAAAACTTCCCGAGGAAAAAACACACACACGCCTGCTTTTTTCAGGTCATGCTCTCAGGGTGAAAAGACCACATCTTTATTTTTCTGTCCCTGAACATGATTGCAACTTCCAGCCTTCCTGCTGCCCGCCAGCACATTTCCTCTTTATTAATTCATGCTCAGTCAATACAAGGTTTCCTGTCAGTTCAGTACTCTGTCAGCTCAAGGTTGCCCCTCCCACCTGTGACTGAGTCTGGAAAAGCGCGTGTGGCATGAAGGGCCGTGGAGGTGGGAACGTGTGGAAGCTGGGGGCTCCCGAGCATTGCTCGTCCTCCTCTGCTCACATGAGCACCCCAACTTTCGCCTGGTCTCTAGGTGACGCCCAGCCACCTCGCCTCACAGAGTTCTTCCCATGCAATGCGAGGCGTCGGCCGGCATGAGACGTGGGACACCCGCCACAGCCTGTGCAAGCAGGCAGAAGAGTCCCTGCAAGCCACAGTCCCTTTCCCTCTCGTTCCCTGTAAGGGGTTCGGGGCCTGGGCTTAGATCTGAGGCTCGTCTGGGCCACTTGCACCCGTGGGACCTGCAGCAAACTCTTATCCTTTTGTGCCTCAGTTTCCTCACAGATAAAATGGAAACAAAACAGTGTGTATCTCACAGGATGCTGTGAGCATTAAAAGAAATAAACTACTACAGACATGTTGGGAGAGTGTCTGGGACACAGAAAGCATGCACTGACTGAGGTGATTATTTACCTATGGGTTTTAGCATTGTTAATAAATGTTGTGAAAATGGTACATGCATTTGGAACCTCACAGACCACAGTGTTAGCCAGTGGATGCTTCTAGGGCACAGGTTGGGTTGGGAAGACGCTGGCTTGATGTTTTTCTCGCAAAATTCTGAACTATTCTTTTTCACAATGATTATACATGTGATACCAGCTCCGCACAAATGCACAATCTAGCATCCCACCAACACAAACTGTGTTCTGATACCACAATGCAAGCGCCCCGTCTCAAGACTGATGCGCGCGTAACACAGGAAATGCTTGACTCGCTTCCCTTGTGAGAGAGAAATAGCAAATCAACAAAAGCAGCCCACGGTGCATGGTGGGAGGATGCTCGGTCCCCTGCTGGTCAGAGGAGGTTGCGAGAAGGTCTCGAGCATTGGGTGGTGCCCTGAGGGCTGCTGATTCAGAGGCCGTGGGTGGCAGAGGCAGGATGGAAGGGAAGGCAGGTTTGTTCTGGCTTTTACATCAGAAGAGCGAAGACAGGATGGGTGGGGGATTATCTAGTCTTTGGAAACTAAAACACAACATGTCAAACACAGGTCAGAGAGCACATGGGAGTCTGTGGGGAAGCTGGAGGCAGAGGCTGACAGAGGGCCGTCATGGACACCACATAAGAATTGGGATTTTCTTCCCCATGGACACAGTGGGGAACCACTGGAAGTTTCAAAGGGGTCGATGCTGTCATATAGTTGTGTCTACAGATCAGAAAGGCTCTGATCACAACGATTCTTCTGACCTCCGGAAGTGTGTGTGCTTGAAAATGGGATGAGAGATGGGCATACATCACAGCCTGAGGCTCTGGGAGGCAGCCTCTCAGGAGACGACGACGCGTGTGAACCTGGACGCTCAGAGGCAGCCGTGCGGTGACTACAAAGGGGACACAAGAGTGGCCACGTGAGAATTCTCACACAGGACTCACATGAAACATGGACAAAACCCATGGAGACACATGAAAGCATCTGGAAACGGTGGGGACAGCTCCAGGACGTCTGAAATCTCACTTGTGCTGAGGCTTGCAGAAAGGACAATGTTAAATCCGTTTTTCTTCTCCCTTTTTTTGTTCCAATTTTGTTACATTTAAAGCAGCTTGAAAAAATCAAAGTGTGTCTAGGACTGCTATTTTGCAGTCGATGAAGGAATGCTGATGGATAAAACACAATTATTAAACTCTTCCTTCCCTTTGTCTTCCCTCCCAAGGAGATCGGGTCATTCTGAGTGGGTTAGACTCGAGGAGTGTGGCCCGAGGGATGGAGAGCGTCTGGTCTCCCCCGAGTCTGCACCAGTGACCCACGTCTCTGAGACAGCTCCAGGATCCACTGTGATCATTCCAGAATCGCAGAGAACAGGAACTTACCAGACTTCTGGAAACAAGCAAACTTTTTCTTTCCTTGTTTCTTTGTTTTAATGAAAGCAGATGATTCTGGAACAGGGTTTTGGCAGAAATCAATCTCATTCGGACACTGGGCTCAGATCAGACATCAGGCTCATCACCATCGTCCTGCCAACTTTCTGGAACAGCCCACTGAACGCGTCTCTCAGGGCTTTGAGGAGGCTCTGAGGAGGGCACTGTCCCTGGGGGAGGAACGAGCCCCGTGTTGGCTGAATGAGCAGCTATGAAACGACCATGCTTCTGACACTGAGACTTGGGTCCTGTCCAGCCCAGGGGCGGCTCATGTCTCAGGGAAGTGGTCCATGAGTACAAAGTGAAAGAGCCATCAGCACAGTGAGAGGTGTTGACAGGTTCATAAGACATCTCTTCATGGGAGGAGCCCTGCCCGTCGCCCATGGGAGACCACAGTCCACAACACAGGGTGCGGCCAGTGGCCGGGCACTGACCTGCCAGTGGTGATGGCAAGAAGGATGCACGTGGGGCTGAGATGTGTTTGGTGCTGAGGACGGAGGAGGACCAGCCGGGTCTGGGGTGAGTGCAGGTGGAACAGCCCATTCTCCTGAGAAAACGGACCGAAGACCCTGAAGGACCTGAAACAGAAAGGAGTGGGGACATCAGCCGGTTCGCGAGTGAAGCCGAGATTCAGTCTTCCACGCAGATTCAGGGGCCTTCAAGCAGGGTGACAACATCAAACTGGAAGGTACCTTGTGGGTGCCTGAAAGCCCGGAAGCCAGGACTTCTGTTTGTGCACAAGGAGCCACGTTCGGGCTCAAGGAAACACCCATGGATGCTGCCCCCGATGTGCCCACTGAGCTGCATGGCTAAGGGGCAATTTAGATGGCCCACTTTTGTTAGTAGTGTTCTCCACTGGAGGGTGTGAGCACAGGCAGAGCCGTCTAGGGACTGTGGCCTCATCCATCAAGAGAAACAATAAGGACAGAGGTCAGGGCACCGCAGTGACAGAGGAGAAATCTGTGTAGATACTGAGGAGAGTCCAGAGAGCTTGACGACGACAGGATTGTCAGTAGAGGAAGACGGAGAGCTTGGCAGAGAGGCCTGTGTTCTGCTCCTGGCTGTTGGGACTCCGTGAGTTTGGACGTGTCACCTCTGGGATAGGAGGCAGAAGAGGAGCATGTCTGGGGGCAGATGCTCTGAGTCCCATCTCAGATGTGTGTGTTGCTGTGCATGCTGTTAGGACACGGTGGGGAAGGCTGCCACCCAACACCAACACTACCCAGCTGTGCATCTGTGGACTGCTGTATACACCTGACAAAACACATGGGTCCCAGTTGGTATGCGATACTTAAACATCCTTTAGAATGCGTAACTCACTCTGGAAAAAAATAGTACCCAGAGGCCAAAAGTATGGATCCAGCGCATGAGAGCTAAATCCAGCTGTTCCTTCGGGGCATTTATTGATTCCTCCTAATAATCAGGCCTTGAATCTGCTCGAAGTGAGCCAGGGGCACTGGAGACACAGGGGAGAGAGATTCCGGGATTCAGACCACGTGGGAGGAAAGACAGAGAAAGACGCATCTCACTGAGAAAGGATGAAAACGTTTTGGTTTGGGAGACTTCACGGTCGCAGATGAAGAGGGGAAGCCCCTGTCCCACCCGACTCTTCTGCCGGGATCTTTCCCCAAGTGCCCCTGCATTACCCTGGGGCGCAGACGGGGAGAACCAAGCTCACGTCTGCCCAGTGCCGCTGCTCTGAGCATAGATGCTGCAGCCAGTGCGCAGCCAGGGTGCAGCTCGGCCGTCAGAGGAGCTCCACCCTGGGCCTTAGTGAGGGCCTGAGGGAGAGGGACCCAGAGCCCTCTCTGCCTCTCCTGGGACATCCAGCCTTCTCCTATGGGCTAGAGGGGAGGGGGGAGCATGCCTGATTTGGGTCACCCTTCTGAAGTTCTGCACGGATGCGTCCCCAGCCTTTCTTTGGAAGGTTCGTGCACAAATCACCCAGCTTCGTCTGCTTTGAGGTCCAGCCCAAACCCCAACGCAACCGAAAATTTCCACAGACAGTCTCTTGTGCAAAGGGCCTCCCATTAATAAAGAAAACATACAAAACTTCTCATTGTTCTGATACTGATCGGCTGTTTTGCGTGCTGATGCTGATGAAAGAACAAGAAAGACAACGCAAATCCATAGTGTTTCTGCTCCCAGGAAATGTCGCTTTTGGAAAAAACAACACACACACAGCTGCTGGATTCATTGAAAGTCGACCTGGGAATTGTTGGTTAAAATTTTCAAGCTGCTAATTCTGAAGAGCAAAATAAAGGTGTTTTTTCTGAACATTATCAACACTAGGGAAGAAATCAAAGACTGTGAGGCTGTGCGGCACCGTGCAGCTCAGATTGTGCTGCCGTGCTGTGGTCTCGTGGACGGAACGTGTAAGGAACACCGCACGCTCAGTCAAGTGTCTCTCTTTACTCAAACCGAGTAGAGAGCTTCTGCAGACGTAGGCAAAGGATAGAAGGAAGGTCATGAGCATCGCCGTCAGACGCCTGGAGCCAGGAGGCTCGCTGCTCCCAGACCTGCAGCATCCGGTCCTCAGAGGGATGGTCAACAGTCCCACAGACTGTCCTCTTCATGGCCATTTCCTCCTCCTGTGCACGAAGCCCCCACATTCTTCCCTGTGCCTGCCCCCAAAATACATCCATCTGGTTCCTGTCACTTCCCTGGCCTGTGACTTTTCTCCTCAGAACTCATTTGGTGTTAACCTGCCACCCTGTGTGCAGGGCCACCTCTGACCTGTTGATGGAGCCCAGCTCTGCAGGGCACAGGCCTACCCCGGGGAGACGACCTGGCCCTGCTTCCCTAAAGCCTGGGGTCCCCTCACCTCCAGGGAGTGGGTTCTTTGAGACAAACCTTCTTCCCTTCACCTCCTTCCTTTTCATCCCCCAGGAGCTGAGTCACTGTCCCAGGAAGGACAGCAGTGTCTCCTGAGTGGGAGGAAAAGCCCCTCAGAGCTGAGGCCATGATGATGAGGCAGCCCTGATGCACAGCCTGGACTTGGGATCCACGAGAGAGCGCCACCCTGCCCTGGGAAAACCCCCGAGGTCGGGTCCTTCTGGTTTAAGGGATCACAGTGCTGAGGGACAGGGGGCTTCGTAAATGATGTGCTGACTTCTCACAAACTTCACCTCCTGCCCAGATGACCCCTGTGCTCCTGACTGGCCTCGGTTTAGTGCTCACAGATATTCTGTCATCAAGCAACCCCTGTGCTCCTGACTGGCCTGTTTTGTGGTCACAGATATTCAGTTGTTCTGGAAGCTCTTCTCTATTTCCTGTTTCTCTGTAAGAGTGATACCGAACCTGAAGTGAGTTCGCTCACCCGTTGCTCAGCAAGCCAGTCTCTGACACTGTGTGTGGTGGAAGAAAGTAGGAATTTTATTTTTGCACAGCGCTGAGCAAGGAGAGAGGGCAGCTAATGCTGAAATCCCAAACTCCCCGAAAAGCTAAAAGGAAGGGTTTTTATTTGGGGTTTCAGGTGGGGGAGGGGGAGCCCATGACCTTGCTGGTCGGAGCTTTCCCACCAGCCTGTATCTCTTTATGGGGAGGAGAAAATGAATCCAGGTGCTTGTCCTTGATGGTGTCTGTCTCCATGGAGGATAGTGGATTCTGGAGCCAGGAAGCCAGAGAGTAAGCAGGGAAAGAGTATTTTGGTTTTAACCCCATATATGCTGGGTTTAATGTAGGGGAACCCATATCAGGACCAGTATCAAGAGCTACTGACCTCTCCCTTTACCCCAGTTTACTATCTCAATTCATGTCACCTCTGCTGACTGGTCTCTGACCTGACTATTAACCAGCTGTCCTTCTTGGTCCCACTGATTGTCTCCAAATTTGTGCTCTGACCCATATTTCACGCTGGCTCCCTTGGGGTGGGGTGAATGCAGCTTATCCCTGAGGGAACAGCTTGATTTTGGGCCTCCAGCCCCCAGAACTGGGACAACAGATGCCCTTTGTTTAAGCTCCCCGTGTGGTGCTTTGTTACGCAGCCCTAGCTGACTGATACAGTTATCAAAATGAGACATCCCTTCCCCGCGTTACATAGCATTTCTGTGTTCCTCACAACTGGTGATGCAGACTCTGACGAAGCCGTCCTGCCTCACCTTGTGGGGAACATGGAGGACACAGGGGAGGCTGTGTGGCTCCTGGAGCAAAGCCTGTAAAGGGGAGCAGGAGGCGGGCAGGCCTTGGATTCTCTCCGGTGAGGTTCCCCCTGCTCAGGGGACGGGGCAGGTGTTTCCAGCAGGGTTTTCAGGGGCACGTTCCAAAAGCACGTCTGTCTCAGAGACACAACCACAGGGGGTGTGTGGCCTCCACTCTCCAAGGCTGGAGACAGGATATTTGGGGCTCATCATTCTGGGCTTGGCTGCTCTGAACCACATTTAGGGGGTGCTCACCTGGTGGCACACATGGGGGACACACGCTTCCACAGTGGGTCAGTGTCACAGCTGGCCTACCACAGAGCAGGCAACGGGCAGTGACCAGCAATTAGACTGAAGTCGGGTCACCAGGGACCGTTCCCACCGGAAGTGATTGTTGTAACCTGTATGAAATGTGAAGAACTTGTGTGAAACACAAAGGAAAAAGAGAGAGCATTCCAGTGGAGGAAAGAGGAAACATTTTCAAAGGCCTGAGACAGAAAAGAATGACACTTCTGAGAAGTGACAGCTTTCTGAGGTCAGCGTGGCGTGGTGGGGGTGTGAGGATGTTAGAGATTCTGGAAAATTTGAGGTACGTACGTGCTGTGTGTGAATAAACTCAGTATTACCCAGGAGACCTGCTTATGTGAAATAACCCCCTCCCTTACTGGATAATGGCTATTTCATTCAGACTGTGGATTTTTTCTGCATCGATATGACCAGCAAGCATAAAATTCGAGTTTGACATTATGTGCAAAACCAAGAAATGTTAATGACTTTTGAACCAGTAGTCAGGTGTACGAAACTTTAATGAAAGGAAATAATTTGTAAGAATGTAAATGACCATGAAGATGAAAATTCCCATTGAAATGTTCCTGCTACAACTACCAAATGGATATACAGTCATCAAAATGTTTAATTATAAAGTGTGTAAAACAAGCTGGAAAATTCTTATGATATAATTTTTACTAAAACCCACAACATTGCTTTGCATATAAATACACAAAATACCTTCACAGAAATAAAACTTGGGAAGGGATTCACAAAGAATGATTGTCATAATGTTCCTCTTGAGGAATTTCAGATGAAATGTCCCCCTCGGATTGTGCACGTTTTTAAAAATAAAACGTGACCTTCATGTGCAGGCAGCTCTCACAGTATCGTTAACTGCAGCTCAAAGCTCTCTTGTATCCCAGTTACTTCAAAGGAAGTCACACGTTTAAAAAATAATATGGATGTATGACCTACAATACAATAAATACAATGGATATGCATTAAAGCAAAGGAATATTGTGATATTCCTTGTGGATTCCCGTACAGGGCTATAATCAGATTCAAGAACCTGGGCTCTTGTCTCTAGCTTCTGATAGCGGCTTCCTTTCTGAGATTTGGTGAGATATTGGCAAGCCAGTAAACCCAGCATTCTGGTTCAGATAGCATTTCTCTAGTTTTCTAGTTTCTGACAATACAATACTGCATTTTGGGGATAGAGACAAAATGTCACAAAGTCAAGCAAATGAGAACGTCATCTTTTTTTTTTTTTTTAAGATTTTATTTTTTTTCCTTTTTCTCCCCAAAGCCCCCCAGTACATAGTTGTATGTTCTTCGTTGTGGGTCCCTCTAGTTGTGGTATGTGGGATGCCACCTCAGAGTGGCTTGATGAGCAGTGCCGTGTCCGCGCCCAGGATTTGAACTAACAAAACACCAGGCCGCCTGCAGCGGAGCGTGCGAACTTAACCACTCTGCCGCAGGGCCAGCCCCCGAGAACGTCATCTTTTTGATAGAAACACTCTCATGACATTCAACTGTTGGGAATGAATCTCTGCCATGTAGGAGGTGCTGCATGTGGCAGAGCTGAGCAGGCAGGCTGGCCCCCCGGGGGGGCACAGTTCTTCAAGTTGCGTGATCCCAGCTTGCCAAGCCCGGGGTGGTTCTCGGTCAACAGTGCTCATTAATGTGACATCAGCTTCAGTCCAGAGACTTTTAAAATAAACGATTGCTTTCATGGAGGCATGAGGTGAACTAGTTAATCATTTCATTTGCTCATGTTTTAGGCTAATTAATGATTTCAGGTAGTCAGCTTAAATGTTGTATGATACGGAATTTCATTGTGTTTATGTGGTTCTGGATCTCCTGTTTGGCGGTGGTTGTATTTGAGGTTCGGTCTATCATAATTTAGTTGCAAATATGTATGTGGCAAATACAGAGAAAAAGCTCTCAAACTAATTAAGGGAGAAAATTTAATTATTTTCAATGATATAAATTATCGAGATATCCAAAATTCATAATCGTGATAAAAGCCAAAACCCCGTAGTTTTATTGGTTCATTTCCTCACATTTATTGAACACCTATGAGCCCCACATGAAATGTGTGTATAATGAAATGCCTGGCATTTACGGGATGGCCAGGCTCGTGGCAGCACGGCTGTGTTGGACTCTCTAGATGAGCGTGTTCCACTGGGTCCTCTCGCTCAGTGAACAAACAAGAGAACTGTTGCTGTCCTCTCTGTGCTGCCAGACATGGAATTTTACCAAAACCCTTTGAATGTTTGCACCCTGCTAAATTCCGGCCCACCCTCTCTTTATGGGAGATCCCAGGCTTCATCAGTCTCTCCCGCTTGAGTTCACACGTATCACATGGTATGTATTTCAGCTCTGTATGTTTGGATGTCCAGATAAATTATAAAAGCACCATATTGCATGCCTTTTCTCTCTCAACGTATTTCTGAATATCCTAAATCATGACACGTGGAGCAACGGTTCATTCTTTGCATTGGAAATCACTTTGAATTCTAATATAAAATTATGTGAAATAATATGAAAGTAAGGGATAAAAACCTCTTCAAGGAAATCTACAAGTAAATTATTAGAAATAATGAGAGCTTAAATATTCTATCTATTGATTATTGTTTAATTCTAAATGTATTTATGCATCCACCTTGATTTCATTTTTGTCTAGGACGTATTTAGAAGTGCAATCTTAGGGGGCCGGCCCCGTGGCCAAGTGGTTAAGTTCATGTGCTCCGCTTCAGCAGTCCAGGGTTCACATCCTGGGCGTGGACATGGCACTGCTCACTAGGCCATGCTGAGGCAGCGTCCCACATGCCACAACTAGATGGACCCACAACTAAAATATGCAACTATGTGCTGGGGAGATTTGGGGAGAAAAAAAGCAGGGAAATAAAAAAGAAGATTGGCAACAATTGTTAGCTTAGGTGCCAATCTTTAAAAAAAGAAAAGAAGTGCAATCTTAGTACAAAATATCAGGGCTATGACACTTTGTTGTTCTTTTTGTTTATAAATATATAATTAAATCCATTCAGTTAGAAATCACAACATTCTGATCAGAATAATAATA
The DNA here is from genome assembly GCF_037783145.1 of Equus przewalskii. Taxonomy (NCBI): domain Eukaryota; kingdom Metazoa; phylum Chordata; class Mammalia; order Perissodactyla; family Equidae; genus Equus; species Equus przewalskii. The sequence continues at coordinate 90,411,171 of NC_091844.1, forward strand.
ATTTTATGCATCTTAATTTATGACATAGACTAAGGTTAATTTTTATTAATGTATCCTACATAACCTAGAAGAATGTCTATTTTTAATAATTGGACTTTTGATTTTAATATATCCACTAAGTACATCTTTACATTCTGATGCTCACATTTTAAATCTCACCAACTTTTTATCAGTTTGATCTATCAATTACTAAGAAGCATTTCTCACCTTGACGGTGAATTTTTTCAATACAGCTATTTTGTTGTATCATTTTGGATGTACGTGTGGATACGTATTCATTTCATCAAGATTGTACAGGCTTAGAATTGTATATTCTGTGGAATCAAATCTTTTGTCAGCGTTTCGCGGCCTCTCCCTTGCTCTGTATCTCTGGGTTCCAGGGTCTGCTTTCTCCCCTGTGATGCAGCCATGCTCACCCTCTTTTGAGTAGGAGGTGGAGAGTAAATCTTTCCTTTGACTCTCAATCAATAGTCTCAGCTTTCAGAGGCTCCTCTTGTAAGTAGCCAAGAATTAATTTTATTCTATTTTTCCTTGATAATCACTAACATTTGGATCACTTCATGACATTAACATGAACTATAATTACGTTGTGTGATTCCACCAGCTTATTTCTATCCCACTATTCTTCCTCACATTTAAAATATTTTGTTTCCTCTTTTCTCACCTGTTTTTATGGATTGAGTTAAACTTTTGCCTTTAATTCCATTTGCTTCCCCACCATGAGAGGGGAAGCTGTGTATAACGTTTACGCTCTTCCAGCTGTTACTACGGAAGTTTTGTCATGTGTGACTGATGTGTCTGCAGACAACGCCTTCACAGGACTCTGTCTTCAGACAGCGAGATGGCTTCCAGTCTAATGACTAGTACCCACTGATGTGTTATTGCTCTCTTGGATTTTAGTTCCATACTATTTGTTTGTTTTTTTTGTCCTCTGTGTTGGATTAACTGGTAATGTGTCCTTGCCAATTCTCCATTCTAGGGCTGGCGATATTTTCTCAGAGCCCGTTCCCCTCGGTGGTTATGGATTGGAGTTTTTCAATTGGAGAAAATTTCTTCATATTTTGAAAATAGGAATGATGGAAAGCCATTATTCTTAGGAAGTTTTGATAGCTGCTCAACAGAGCGTTCAGTGAGCTCCCATTGTGCAGCCCTGCCAAGAAGATAACAAAATACTTCAAATAAAGGTTAATGCAAATGAAAATTAGCAGCATCCCAACTGTGTGCTGCTCATCAGAAACACGCTTTAAAAATTAAGACGAAAATGCTTCTGAGTAAGAGCATGGGGGAGAAAGCTGTGCCAACCAACACTAGCCGAAGGAGCTGGTGTAACCACACTCACGTGAAAAGCCACGTTTTAAAAGAAGAAGCGTTGTTAGAGGAAAGGAGGGAAAAGTCCTAGTCGTAAGAGGACCACCACCTGGAGAAGGGATCACTATTAAAAATCTATTTCGCCAAACACTGGAGATTCATGTATTTGCATATTACATACGCAATCAGAATTCAAGGATAAATAACAAAATCTACAATTTTTGTAGAAGATTCTATCAATAACTGATAAGACAAGCAGTAGCATTTAAAAATACAGTCAGCATTTCTGACGTATATCAGACCCTACGCCTAACCATGGGTTCCTACAGCAACGCGAGGACACGTTTCACGTGTTTGAGACCCTTCAGAGTACCTTCTTCCACCACAGTGGGCGAGGTTATGTATCAATTACAAAAGAATACCCATAAATTCGAAAACATACCACTACGTTCTAAACAGCACATGGATCAAGGAAGAAATCACAATGACAATTAGAAAATACTTTGGATGAAAATGACATGTCAAAGAATAACCTATAAATAGCTCCTTTGATGTTATATTTCATTACATATTGCACTCAGCCTGTAGCAGTGCTTGAAGAAAATGCATAGGTCTGAAATACGTGTAGACTGGAAAAGAATAGATGATAAAAACTAATAGCCAATGTTTCCACCTCAAGAAGGTAGAAATTCAAATAACAACTAAGAAAATGTAAGGAAGAAAATGGTGAACATCAAAAATAAGCCAATGATACAGAAAACCTATATGCAGTAAAGACTGATCCGATCTACATGTTCGTTCTCTAAGCATATTAACAAAACTATAAACCCTCAGAAAAACTGATAATGAAAAAGAGAAAAAACACAAATTTCCAATATCAAGAATGAAAAGTGGGGCACCACTAGAGAGTCGACAGATATTGAATAGAAAATAAGATACATGTCAGTGATGCAAAGAAATCGGGCACCATTTATCTTCAGCCAACTCAATGAATACAGAAATGAGGACGCACAACCAAAGAAGTGGCACAAACACATGGATGGATCTCTCAGTATTACGTTCAGAGAAAGAAGCCGGGCACAAAACACTGAACTAGCGTGTGACTCCATTTACATCACTTTTAAAAAAGACAAAAGCAACCTATGGAGTTGGAGGCCCGTGGGGGTTTCCTGGTTGTGGGAGACGACCAGGCAGGTGAGAGAGATGCACCGGGTCGGCTTGCCTGCGCTTGCTTCCCGAGCAGGATGTCTTTGCAACATTCCTCAAGCTGTCACTTATGCCTGTACATTTTTATGTGTGCATGTTACAAATAAGCACAACATTTTAAATTACAAAGTAACAATTATGTAAGATAAATCCAGAAAATACCATGATGCAAGAGCATTCTACGTGTATAGGGATTTACATGGTATCAAAGCAACATCCTCTTAGCAAATGTTGAAACATTCGTTCTAATTATGAATATACTTATGAGGAAAACAGAAGAACATTTGAAATCAGAATTGTACCAGAAATATCCTGGATTTTTTCCCCAATGATAAGATGAGTTTCTCACCAGCTGCACTGTCACAGAACAGAGGTTGTTCCGTCACACACAGGTGCGGCTGCCTGCCCTCGGGAAAATCACCTGGGAATCTCAGGGATTCCTCCAAAATACGAATGGGTTACCATGAATTCACCAACACAATTTAAAGTGGAGGCATGGTTTAATCCTTTTATGTTAACCTTTTTCATCCCATCTCATTTCTTTCCAAAGTCTCTCAGCCCTCAGCGGATATGGGAGCTGCAAACTGTGTATTGTGGCTACATTATTTTTGAAAACACATCTCTTTTTTGCCCTGAGACACGTTAAGAACAACTAATGCAAACTCTAGTAAAATGCTTCAGCCTCCCTGAGTCCTTTTCCTCCTCAAGGGCCCAGTGCACGCAGAGCAGGACACCCCTTGGAGTCTCATCTCAGAGCTCGGCACCGTCAGGTACAAATCATGGCTCACGTCTTCCTGATGAGAAGGAAAGAGAAATGGGAAAGTGGCGATGAGTGCTGGACATTTTATCAGAGGACAGATCAATGCGAACATTCTCAGCATGGTCGTGTTGTCCAGTTAAAGTGCACTGAGCTGGGCATGTGTGCAACCGTCATTGGTGTTTAAAATGGAGCCTGCTCCAGACCTCACTCCTGCCTCCAGAAATGTGGTTTTCAACTAATAAACCCAGTATCTTGCACACTCAAATATTTTCTTGAAGTTTTAGAACATACTTGTTAAGTGATTCAAAACAAAATTTATTAGAAAAATCTCAATACATTTATAATTTATAACTAGAAACTCAAGTTCCTACAACTTTCACTCTAATACTGTGTCCTGCCTGCCATGTGCTTAGGCACCAAATGCTAGTGTCATGGTCGCTTCTGTCCTGAAAAATCAGTTTTGCTTGTTTTATTTGTTCGCACTTGGTTAAAAAATCAAATAGTACTGTGGGCTTTTATATTTACACAAATTTAAGCTTTCCTTGCACCTCTCTCTCCCTACCTCCCATCCATTCCTATTTCTGTCCTGCCCTTCCTCTGTAATATAGACACATGTCACCACTTCAGGTGCAGCTCCTTATCCTTGAACATCAACCTGTCCTTTTATCCCCTCTTGACACCTCACTTTGTAAATGAGGACACTCTTAGCTGCGCCTTTTCCCACCTCCTGTGACTCTTCTCCCTCCAAATTTCTGCACCGTTATTTCACTTTGCCAAGTTAACTAACATTTATACTTATAACCATAATACATTCTATGGGTTTCTTCTAAAAGCTGAAATCTGACGATGACATCTACACCCTAGGATACTTTGAACAGCGTGTACCACAAAACCAAGTGGCGGTAAGAAACCTACAATCCAAGAAGGGCAACGTTCCTCTGGGCCAGGCCAGGGGATTCAGGCTCCATCCCCTTCCTCAGCTGTTTAAAGCCAGACCAGACTTCATTTCTTCACTTGGACTCTCCGGCCCCAACTCCTGAAAGGCTAGGTCTAGAATTCTACGTTCAATATCCTCTTTTTTTCTGACAACTTTGAAGATAGTTCACAATTTTCTTCTGGCTCCAGTGTTTTTGCTGAGAAACTTGATGGAAATATCGTTCTATCTCTTATTGCCTTGTGCATCCCCAGTTGATTTCTGAATACTTTCGTAGTCTTTTCTTTGAAATTGGTATTCAGAAAAATTTGCACTTACGTTGTGGGTCATGTTTTTCCTCATTCGCCTGCCTGTGCTACTTAAGAACTTTCAACGTGAGTTTTCCCATCTCTATTCTGGCTTAAGAATTTTTTTCTTTAATGTCTTTAATAATACATTAATAATCCATTCCTGTATTTTTCATATCTCCTTTTAGAACATTTATTAATAGATTGAAAGTCTTGATCTGCTTCTCTGTTTCTCCCATGACTTCTCTCATAGTTTCTTCTTCTCACTGTCATTTCTTGCTTGATTTCACAATTTGATTGATTTTTTTTGGCAATCATAATATTTTCCTAAGACTACTATTATTTGGCAATCATAAAATTTTACTTTATAATTCTATTTTTTTTCTTTTTCATTGTGCTCTCTTTTATATTGGATGAAAAATGCCAAGCTTGCAGGAAAAGTCACCTGCTAGCACAGATTATCAGGTCTGCAGGATCATTGTTTATCAGGGACGCTCACACCGGAGTGCCTGCAGGTCTGAGGGTGTCTCGTGGCTCCTTGAATTAAAGCCATGCACAGAGATATGACAGGTTGGACGTCTGACTCTGGGAGACAGAGGTAGGATGTTGGGTACAAGGATTTTAAGGTACTTGAGTACAGAGGCACCGACCCCACCTCGGCTTGATTAGGGACTGGTATCCACCAGTATCTATAGTAGAACCCTGCCTCCATCCCTAACCTGCCAGCACAGCATTCATGGCTGGCGAGTCGTCGGTGCCCCACTCGGCACAACCAGGGGCTGCAGTTCCACACCAGGCAGAACGCTGGTCTCCATCCCTGTTCTGTCACCTTAGCATTTATAGTCGAGCAAACATCAGCCTCTTTATTGGAGGTTAATCAAAATCAATAGTGCTTTGTAAGAGACCAACTTCTTTTCTGTAAAACCAACCCAGAAAAAATCATCTTTGGAGAAACAAACATTGACCTCTCCAGTAACCTCTGATGTGTCTCTGAGGAGCTAAAGGGCTTCGTTTTGTTTTTCATCCCGTATGTTACATGAAATGCTTTTGTTATTTTCAAGTTCTTTTGATATATTGACTTCTACTCTCTGTTCTTTTATAAATGCATTTTACAATATTTAAAATATACAAAAAGTGTAATGCATAAAGCAATAGAAAAGTGCATTCCCTAATCTGAGAGGTACGGCATCAATCTAGAGGGAATCTGAGAGTTAAAGCATTCTTTAGAGAGAATCTGAGGGGTGCGGCATTACCAGTAGAGGCTAATTCTGCTTTATATCCTTGAAACCTCTTTCCCAGATACCCAAGTTCATCACTATCCTGAATTTGGAGTTTTTAACCTTGGAATACATTTCTTTATCGTTTAACTGCATATGTGTCTAACCACGTCATATAATCTTTTGTGTGTGGTTTAAAAATGTATAGAAATGGGAACACAATGTGAGTATGCTTTACTTGCCATTTTCGAGTCCTCACTTGGTTTATCTCTGTTGCTATATGTAACCCAAGGTGTGTCGCTGCTGTGAAATATTCATTTAAAAATATCTCACTATACATGTATCTGTTCTCACGGACCTTGGGGCAGTCTGCTGTTACGAACCATGCCCTGTGATGACTATGTACCTGGATCACTGAGCGTGGGTGCGAGAGCATCTGGAGAGGGAACCGCCAGCAGAGACTTGCTGGGTGATCTGAAATGTGCGTCTTCAGTTTACTGGGCATCAGAACATGGCGCAGTGAACGGGTTGTACCCAGTTACATCCCCTCACGTCACGTGCAAAGATTCTCATTTCTCTAAATAATTCCTGAGGATCGGCACTGTGAATTAGCATCTCCCTGTGTTTTAATAGCATCTTCTTGTTCTATAGTAACGTTTGGACCAAGTTTTCCACTAATAATTCATTTTCTGTAAATTTCCTATTTGTATTTTTCGCCAATTTATCTACTTAAGTAGTACCTTTTTATAATTGACTTGTAAAAGATTGTTGCTCTTTTTGTATACAAACTGTTCTTTATTTGTGATAACATCTTAAGCTTGTGGTCTGCCTTTTGTTTATGGTGTCTGGCGGTAAACAGAGTATTTAATAGTCAGTTTTTAAAATATCTATCTATCTATTATTTATCTATCTATTGTTTATCTATGTGTAGTCACATTTGAAAATTTAAAATAAAATGATATGAGTATGTAACACTCTAAATACGAAAGTTGACACATGTATGTAGAATACTCTTTATGTGCATATGAGCACGTAATTCTATATACATGTGTGAGAACACAAATACATGCATATAAATTTTGATTTTCTTTTTTTTTTTTTGAGGAAGATTAGCCCTGAGCTAACTGCTGCCAATCCTCCTCTTTTGGCTGAGGGAGACTGGCCCTGAGCTAACATCCATGCCCATCTTCCTCTGCTTTATATGTGGGATGCCTACCACAGCATTGCGTGCCAAGCTGTGCCATGTCCGCACCTGGGATCTGAACCGGTGAACTCCAGGCTGCCAAATCGGACCATGGGCGCTTAACTGCTGTGCCACCAGGCTGGCCCCCAAAATTTTGATTTTCATATATGCATGTGTACACACATACTCATGTGTGCACATAAATTTTTCTTTTCAGTGTCTTTAGTTCACATGAAATTGATTTTGTGAGTGGTTTGTGGTGAAAATTCTAAATTTGTTCTCTCTGTAACCCTGGCCCCAGCACCACCTTCAGAATAGTCTGCAATTTCCCAGAGTTTTGTGATACCTGTCTGTCCTGACATCCCTATGGTGCTGTAGTTGTTTGCCAGTGTCTCTTGCTATGTGACATCTTTGTCCCATTTCCTGGTTTATGTTGATAAGGTCATCCCGGCTGAGACCTGCTGGCTGCATTTCTAGGATTGTGACCAGCGACAGGATCAATGACCCTGGGGCAGCCACGTCTTCCGAAACTCCATCTATGACTCTACTTGAGCTTCACCTCCAGAGGCATCACTTTTGGCTCCTTTGCTGTGCTTTCATCTTTGTCTGCTGATTCTCTTGTTGATGATCCATTTTTGTAAACTGTCGTGTGGGTTTTTCACTGGGGAACAAGGAGACAGCACAACTACAGGGCTTGCTGTCTGTGCGTGAAGTAAGTTTGTGAGGAGGTGTCCTCAGTCTGCGATGCATGTCTGTGGTTCATGTGATGATCTGAGAACTGAGGAGCCGGCAGCAACATTTATATCCTCTGTGGTCGTTCACACTAAAGGCATTATGGAAAATGGATTTGAACTGCGTTGCTGGGGACTGGAGTTACATAATGAAACCATGGTCACTGGATTCTCGGACACATGGACGCCATCAAAGAAGTGGGAAAAAGTGTTATTATTAGTGTTATATTGTAATTTTTATTTCTCCATTATAATTAAAAGGGTTACTGTCTTCATATGAGACTTCATTACATTTTTGCTCAAAGATAATTGAAAGCAAAGCTGTTTTATTTTATCACAGTGATCGGTGAGGAAATGGGTACATATCTAAAGCAGCCTCAGAAACGCTTTACTCTCTGCCAGGTGAACAGCAGAAGGCACGGGGAGGACGGATGTTAGTGAGAAAAAACACGGTCACCCTTCTTATATGCAGAGCAGAAGAAAACACATCATCTTTTCCAGCGGAGGCCTCTTGTGTGCTGACTGTGTGGCGGTGCGGGCTGGCCGACTGAGGAATGGCTCTGAGCAGAACTCTATTTAGCCCTGATGTGTGAAATTTGGCCAAAAAAAAAAAAAAACCCTATTAATTTTCTGATATTACTTCTGGCTTGTGTGAAAAAAGGTTACCTTTGAAGGACTACAAATAACCTCTAGGCCCTACTATTTGAAGAACTGAAGGATCTTGTTTCTTCCTAATTTCTGTCTTGTCATCGTGATAAAACGCCGTTTTGCTGTTTCAGGACACTTTGCTAGTTGATCATTATCACGAATTATGAAATGAAGTGGAAACAAACTGAACAGAAAAGGAAAGCATAGTAACCCAAGGCTGAAAGCCGACTAAACCAGTAACGGTTTCTGAAGCTTTCGTGTTAATAGGTATTTAGTGAGACCACTGACCGCTCTGTATTTTACAAATGTGCTCTATTTCCATTAATTTCCTCTTTTCTGTTTTATGCCCTGAAGGCTGCTCGCTCAAGCACCAAAAAACATTACCCTGAACTGGAAATGGGTTTCTCATTCACGGTTTTGATTTGTCAAAACGCAGAACGGAACTGGAAGCTGGGGGAGGGGTGTGGATCAAAGATGATGGCTCAGGCGGTTTTCCAGATATGGCGTCAAATGCAGCAACAGGAACTAACAGAGGAGGAGCGATAAGTTAGGAAGGAAGGTTTTCCTGGACTCCACGGGTTCAAGCCAGTCGTAAACCCCTCGCTGAATTTGGAAATTACGCCTGGCGGGGTGATAATGACATCATTGAGACAGGATTTGGCATCTGTTTGAATTCCTAAGCTTCTCAGAATTTGTCTGCTGTAGTTACTCTCTGCTTTCTAGTCCTTGTTTCCCTTCGTCTGTATAATGACAGGCTTGTGTCGTTCAGATCTGAGCAGACAGCACAAGGAGGCTGCCAGCCTGGCCCTGCACAGCGTCGGCTCGGAATTCTGTCCTCTGCTGCGGTCCTCAGTCGGAAAGACTCTTCATTACCATCAATAATATCCAGGAGAGAACCGCTCCCCTGTGACACGTGAAGAGTGGTGAAAAATTATTAGTCGTAAAAACTAAATTTTCTTTTATTCCCAGTTCTCCAACTGCTCTTCTCATGAACAACCAAAAAGCAAAATACAAAAGAAAACTCGTTGTGGAGGAAAATTACTTTTTAAATAAAGCTACATTGATTAGCAAGCGTCGTGTGGAAGAGGTGGAGAAAACTCTCTGAACCACAGGTCGTAGTAACAGGCCCACGTGACTGAGCCTCTGAACACACGAGATTCATGCTCACCCGGGGAGTTCCCTTCTTTTTATTTTCCTAATAAAGCTTTTTTATTTTGAGATGACTGTAGGTTCACATGCAGCTTTAGTAATGCAGGAGACCCCATGTTTCCTCAGTTTCCCCAGTGGTGACCCCTTGCAAGGCTGTGGTCCTCTGTCACCCCAGAATGTGCACACCGAACATCCCATCACCACAAGCACCCTGACTTTGCCCTTCAAGGCCACTCCCACCTGCCTCCCACCTCAGCCTCTGCAACTGACGCCTGGCAGCCATTAGTCTGCTCTCCATTGTGTAGTTCTGTCACTGCAAGAATGCCATGGCAATAAATGGGATCCTACACTATGTAACCTTTAGGTACCAGCTGTTCTTATTCAGCTCAATTCCCTGGAGATTCATCCCAATTGTTGCAAGTATCAACAGTTGCTTTCTTTTTATTGTTAGTAGCATTCCATGGTATGCGTGGACCACGGTTTATCCATTTACCCTCTGAAAAACATCTGGATTCTTTCAAGTTTCTGGTTATTATAAATGAAGCTGCATAAATACATGTGCAAGGTGTTTGTGTGAACATAAGTCTTCGTTTCTCTGAGCTAAATGCCCAGGAAGGTAATTGCTGGTCATGGAGTTGTCGTATTTTGTTTTATAAGAAAATATAGAGCTATTTTCCTGGTGGCTGCACCATTTTACATTCCCGCCAGCACTGTATGAGTGATCCAGTTTCTCCATGCTCTTGTCAACATTTGGCATTGTCACTATCTTTTACTTTAGTCATTCCCATAGGTATGTAGTGACCCTCATTAAGGTTTTAATTTGTGTTTCCCTACTGGTTAATGCTGTTGAAGAGTTTTCACGCACAAATCTGATATCTGTACATCCTCTTCTTTGAAATGTCTGTTCATGTCTATTGCCCACTTCTAATTGGATTTTTCGTTCATGGTTGAGTTTTGAGAATTCTTCATACCTTCTGAAGACTGGCCCTTTGGGCATGTGGTCCCTCTGTACAACTTCTTTCCGTATCCTCTTTACTCGGGCTTTCTCAGAAGAGAAATTTTTAATGTTGATGGGTTCCAGTTTATCAATTTTTCCTTTTATGGATCATGCTTTCTCTGTCAAGTCTAAGCCCTCTTTGCCTAGTCCTTGATCCTGAAGATTTTCTAGTGTTTATTTCTAAAAGTTTTAAAATTTTGTGTATAAGTACACAATCAAGTTGAGTTCATTTTTGCATGTGTGAAGTTTCAGTAGAAGTTATTTTTTTATTTGCGTTGATGTCCAATTCTTCCAGAACCACTTTTTGAAAATGTTATGCTTCTTCCATTGAATTGTTTTGGTATCTTTGTCAAAATTTAGTTGAGCATAACTTTAGCTGAGCATTTAGGCGGGTCTATTTCTGGGTTCTCTGCTCTGGTCCATTGATCTATACATCTATCCTTCCATCAATTTCACACTGTGTTAATTACTGAAGCTATATGCTAAGCCTTAATTTTTGGTAGAGTGTTTCCTCCCACTTTATCTTAATTTTCAAGATTGTTTTAGCTATTGTAAGACCTGTGTCTTTCTGTATAAATTTTTAAGTGTTTGTCCATGACTATAAGAGACATTCCTGGGATTTTGATAGGAATTGCACCATCTATAGGTCAATTTGGGGAGAACTGACATCTTTACTATGGCGAGTCTTCCCGTCCATGAACATGGTACTTGTCTCCATTTACTTAGGTCTACTTTGATTTCTTTCTTTGGAATTTTGTGATTTGCAGTGTCTAGACTCTGTGCCTATTTTGCTAATTTTATACATAAGTATTTCAATTTTTAGAGTGATTATAAATGGTTTTCCATTGGTTTTCACATGTTTATTGTTGGCATATAGGATGCCAGTGATTTTCTGTGCTGATCTTGTATGCTGAAACCTAGCTAAACACACAGATTATTTACAGGACTTTTTAAAATAGATAAATTGGTTAAATAGCGCATTTTATACTGTGCTGCTCTCAGAGTGTATGAGTAAGCAACATGTGAGATGCTGAGAGCTGACAGTTTGCATAAACAAGGAGAACCATGCATTTTATTGAGTAGCTAAAGTCACTAAAATAAAAGGATCCTGTAAACCTTTGAATAATTAACTTCACTTTATGAGTAAAGTCAAATATAAGTATATTGAAGGCACTTTTTTTTGTTTTTCTTTTTAAAAGAAAAGACAACTTCTCAAATAAGTGTCTGCACTTCTCAAATGGAGAAAACCTATGAATTGACAGTAAGAAGCAGGTGATATGTCCATGGAATGTAAACTGCAGGCTACATGGGAAGAACATGCTGATGGTGGAATGTAGAGGATGGCACTGCGTTGGGGAGTAACCTGCCAATGCGTAGTAAAACTAACTCGGACCAGCATTTCCACAGTTGAGTCCACTCCCCAGAAGAACACTCCTGCAATTCAAAAGGAAAGTAAGTAACACTTCAATAGAGCATCATCTGAGACAGTAAGCTAGATGCTCACTATTGCTGAGTGAGCAAAATAAAAACAGGGCATGAATAAAAAGCAGTAATACAGCAGTCAGAAGGCTGCACTCGATTTGCATGGAGTAGCGTGAATGATTCATAAAGACGGTAAGATGCTGAAGAAGGTCTCTAACACATTTTAATTTGTGAATTAAAACATAAATGGTGTATTTTAAACATACACATGTATAGTAGTATATAGTTTATTTGGACCAAGTGCTCATAAAAATGGAAGGAATATGTGAGGAATGGGGGCTAAAAAGATAAAAAAGAGAACACCTTAAAACAAGCAAAAGAGCTTGTGTGGCTAAAGATCTTAGAGCACCATTAAGTGGGGTGTGCGAGGAACTCACTAATGAATGAGAGCACAGCTAGAAGTTCTCGTACAACCAGAAAACTGGGAGAGTGCCGTTCCCCCAAACTAAGTCAGCACTCAGAAAATATCGTTATTTTTTACAAGCTCTGCTGGTGATTACAATACCTAGGCTTGATTCATGCTGGATAAATTTATACAAAGGCAAAAAGGTATAGATCAGAAAAGTTAAAAAAACAAATATAGAAAGAAATACTAGATGCAATTTTTCAAAAAAGTCTCCCCAAATTATAAATTTTCTTAAGGAAAAGAAAAAGAAAAAGTGAATTTCCAGCCTGAAGTATGAGAGAGGGGATGTTACTCCAGAAGGAGAAATGGAATAATTCAAAGGAAAAGGTATCTACAACTTTAAAAACATAAATGTAAATTCATTAAACAGCAACTATTTGGGCAAATATGAATAATCAAATATATCTTAATTAGTAACAGAAAATTTGAATAATCAACTCTACAGATATTTTAAATTAAAAAAAAAATCTAAACCCCAAATACCAGGAAATACTGTGGGCATTTTGAATCAATTTTTTAAGAGAAACTGACTGTTTTGTTGTTTAAACTTTTCCATAATTCAAGCAAGTGTGAGAAGCTGACATCTGATAAGATACTCACATATTAGTAACACCAAAACTTAGAACTGATAACAATACTATGGGTCTATCTCACAGTATGGACACCAAAATGTTGCATAAACCAATAGCTGATATAGTACATACCAACAATATATTATCATGGATAAGTAGTATTTGTACAGAAATGCAAAGATAATTTAGCAAATGGTTTATGAAATATTGACCCTCGTGCCTATGCTATTACATATAAATTTGGTTTCATCCAGAGTTTTACTGTGTGGGTGTGTGTGTGTGGTGTGTGTGCACACATGAGCATGTTTGGGTTTCAGAACTGTTGGCCACTTTGACGTATCAGCTAGCCATCACGGTGGAAGAAACCGCTCCAACTGCCATGGTTTAATGATAACAAAGATCTCACAGTTGCTGGGCAGCTCTGCTGGCTGTGTTGGTCTTGGCAGATCGTGGCTGGGTTAACCGTGTGTCTGTGGTCAGCAGGTGAGGTGACAGGGGGCTGTGGCTGATCCTGGCTGGGGAAGCTGCTCTGCTTCCTATGGTCGCTCCCGTCCCAGCAAGCTGGCCTGGGCTTGTCCGCAGGGTGGTGCAGGGTTCCGAGGGAAAAGCCAGAAGCACACGGAGACCCTGAGGCCTGGGCTGGAAGAGGTGCAATGCTCATTCTACCGGCCAAAGTGAGCCCCAGGCAAGCTGCCATCACACAGTGTGAGGACCATCTCACAGAAAATCTGACATGCCAAGAGTGTGTCATGGTGCTTGAGCACAGAGAGTGGAAACATGTCCAACTTCTGAGAAAAAAAATATAATGACTGTTTTCAACTTCCTTGATAACAAATGTTCGTAAAGGTAGGAGAATTTGTTCAGGCAACAGCATACCTCTTGGCTAAGAAATCGTTTGGGAGGAACAAAGAATTTTCCCTACATCTAATTCTAGGAGGAGACCACTGATATTTCGTAAAAGAAGCTAACTTCTGTCAAACAGTCAAACGGGTTTAGAGCTGTTGGAGGAACAGGCTTACCTTAAAAGGAGCCCATCTGAAAATGTTGGTAATTGTAGTTCCTTCGGTGTCTGGATTGGATTGCAGCGTGGGTTGGCTGAGGGTCTGTGGACACTTGCAGGGTTATGAAAGCACATAATCTACTTCAAATCGAAGTTACTCCTGGTAGAGGCAGAAAGAGACTCTAAAGCTCTCAGAAGAATTCTGACACCCCAGACCTCTCCCAAGAATGCCCTCTCTCACAAAGGAGACAATGAGGCTCGCTGTTAAGGTGCATCTGGGTTGCTGTAGGGCTGTAGCTGGCATACAAGAAAAGTCCAAGTCTCGTTTTTGTTTGAAAGAGCCCAAATGAGAGTAGATATAAAGCAGGAAGGACTCAGGGGATGGGGAAACCATGGAAGCCTGTCTCTCGGAATCAGAAGTTCTCGCGGCTTTAGCCAGATAGGATTTCCGACCAAAGTACCAACCCAAAGAATTACCAAGCCAGTCACGGACACGTTGGGTGTGAAGACGCCCCGCTGTGAGGTTAGTTCAGGCGTTGAGATCTTGATGACTCTTTGTTTCTCTCCCAGCCATGCCTCTTCACTGAACTCTCCTTCGTGGATCCCTCTCAGGTAGCTTCCGTGTTTTTCTGTTAAACAGCGTGATTCTCTCTCTCCAGTCTTGATTCCTGTTCGTCTAGCACTTAATTCAAGAGGACCCCTTGGGAAGAAGGTGTAATTATAAACTGAAACTGTGCCGTCATCTCATGGCTGGAACGTATCACGGTGCGTTGAGTTCATCGTAGCTTCTCTGCTGCACAAGGTCAGAAGGGATCTTTGTGCAGAGAACACGTTTCCTTGATGTTTTTATCAGTCTTGTCTCCAGCAGTGCCAGGGACATAGCAGACAGTTAATAAATGTGGAGGATCGAAATCACGTCCTTTCTCGCTTTTTATATGGGGCAACACAGAGAATTCGAGACTTCTGGTCATAACTAACTGGTGATCTTTTCCGTATTTCACTGAGATAACACAATCGGAAGAGAATATCCACAGTCTTCCCACTCATCCGCCAATATTCCTGCCCACCAGCATCCGAGGGCTCACATGTGCAACCCTGTGTTCTGCAGCAGGCGGACTGTTCATGGTCCTGAGGTCAGCATCCCTGCTTGTGTTCTAGAGCTTGTCCCACCTCTCACCTGGGTCACCCACTTCTTCCAACTCTCGCCGCCACACTATGCTTTCCCTCTCTGCTTTCTGTCGTTAAACCAGAATGCCATTGGGCTCTTCTTAAAAGCATATACACAGAGATTTCAGATTTTGTCTATGGTATAGAAAGCTGGAAAGAGAATTGTCCCCATCCTAACAAGGAAAAAATTCAGAAAAACTAAAATATCTGAACTTTTCATGAGCCCCCCAGAGAGCTGGGGAGTCAGGACAGCCAGGTGACCTGAATCCTGAGGAGGGCAGCTTCCCCAAGACGAGGTGCTGCACCTGTGCCCGCTCTCCTGGGGAGGGATGTGGGAGGAGGGGGCAACCTTACCAGTTCAGCAAATAAAAGTGCGATATGTCCTATTTCTGTTTTTCCTCAGTAGACAATATTGTTTAATTTCTAAACACATGGAGATCTTTGTGATATTTGTTTGCTATTGATTTCATTTTAAATTTTGCTATGAGTAAAGCACAAACTTTAAATTGTTTCTATTTTTTATAAAATTGTTAATGTTTATTCCATGGCCCATAATATACTCTATTTTTGTAAGTGTTCTGTGTGCACTTGAGAAGAGTCTGGGTTCTGCTGTTGGGGGGGCGTGCCCTACAACGTCAGGTGGTCTAATTGGTTGGGATCCTTGCTGATTTTCAGTTGCTGAGAGTGGAGGGTTGAAGTCTCCATGAATACTTGTAAATGTGTCTACTTCTCCTTTCTGGTCTACTAGGTTTTGTTTAAACATTGTGGAAATCTTTCATTAGGTGCATAAACATTTGGGATTTTTATGTTTCCCTGGTGAAACTGAACTTTTTTATCATCATGTGGTGTCCTACTTTGTGTGTGATAACCATGCCTGTTCTGAAGTCTACAACGTTTGATGTTAATACAGTCACTCAAGCTCTCTGTTCATTGGTGTCTGCCTGGCATATCAAATTTCTTCCTTTTTCCTGTCAACTATTTATATTTGAATTTGGTTTCTTGTATATGGCATACAGCTGGATCTTGTTTTCTTTTGTCCAAACTGACAATCTCTGCATTTTAATGTGTGTGCTCCAACCATTTATTGTTAATGCAATTAGTCCAGTGGAGCTGAATTCTATCATATTCTTATTTATTTTCTGTTTGTTCCTCTGTATTTTAAATTCTTCTTTTCCCTCCTTTCTTGCTTTCTTTTGGCTTATTTGAATATTTGTCATTCTTTTGAAATTTATCTAGTGGTTTTTGAATGTATCTCCTTTTATTGCTCTTTTATTTGTTTTTGGTTTTGCTTTTGTTTTACTGGTTTCTCTGGAGATCAAAATGCACACACCTAGCTATTTACAATCTAGTTAGATTCATATTTTAACACCACATAAACTAAAAGTCTTACAATCACATTAATCCCTTTATCTTTCTATTTTTAAGTTGTCACATGTATAGTTGTTATATGTATTACAGTTACTTGCATTGAGAGTAAAAGGAAACCTATGAAAATTTGTGAGATGTTCTAAAGCTGTGCTAAGAAGGAAATTTATAGCATGAAAAATACTTATATTTGAAAGAAAGGACCCAATCAACATTCTAAGCTTGCATCTTGAGAAATTTGAGGATGCCAAAGAAAATCTAAAGCATGTGGAAGTAAAGGGAAAAATGATAGGGAAAAAACTCATGAAACAGAAAATAGAGAAATGACCGAGAAATCCAACCAAGCCAAATAATCTGAGTATTTATGTTGCAATGTCCTTAAATTCATGAATCTTTACTTCCCAGCATCTAACCCTGTTGTTGCTTTTCTTTGGGGCATTTTTCATTTCTGATATTGTAATTTTCATCTTTAGATATAACTAAAATATAAAATGTTTTATGTACTTAAAGCTCATGCAACTTTCTCTGCCACTAAAGTCAAAATTCTCTGCTGCAATAAGACAAGAAAAGGATATAAAAGGTATGCAGAATGGCAAGGAAGACATAAAACTGTCTTTGTCCATGGATGACGTGATTGTCTATGTAGAAAAGCTGAAAGATCAACAACAAAAAAACCCTCGTGGAATTAACAAGCAATTACAGCAAGGTTGTAGGCTCCAAGGTTAACATATAAAACTCAGTCATTTTCCTATATACCAGGAGTAAACAAGTGGAATTTGAAATTAAACATAAGACCATTTACATTAGGTTCCAAAAAACGAAATACTTTGGTATAAATCTAACAAAATATGTACAAGATCTACATGAAGAAAACTGCAAAACTCTGATGCATAAAATCAAAGAAGAGCTAAATAAATGGAGAGATATTTCCTGTTCATGGTTACGAAGACTCAGTATTATCAGGATGTTAGTTCTTCCCAAATTGATCTATAGATTCAATACAATCATAATCAAAATCTCAGCAAGTTACTTTCCGGATATGGACAAACTGATTTTAGAGTTTGTATGGGGAGATGCACAAGACCTAGAATAAGCAGCACAATATGGAAGGACAAGGACAAAATCAGAGAAGTGACGCTATCCGACTGCAAGACTTACTGTGAATCTACAGCACTTAAGAGAGTGTGATATTGGTGAAAGAACAGACAAATTGATCAATGGAACAATGGACAAAGAGCCCAGAAATAGAGCCTCATAAATATAGTCAACTGATCTCTGACAAAGGAGCAAAGGCAATATGATGGAGCAGAGATGGTCTCTTCAACAGGTGGTGCTGGAACAAGTGGACATCCATGTGCAAAAAAATGAATCTAGACACAGACCTTACACCTTTCACAAAAATGAACGCAAAATGGATCACAAAACTCAACGTAAAATGCAAAACTATAAAACTTCTAAAAGATAACATAGGAGAAAACCCTGATGACCTTGAGTACAGGGGTGATTTTTTAGAAACAACACCAAAGGCACGATCTTTGAAAGAAACTATTGATAAGCTGGACTTCATTAAAATTAAAAACTCCTCTTCTGCAAAAAACAATGCCAAGAGAATGAGAAGACAAGACACAGACAGGGAGAAATTATTTGCAGAAGATACATCTGATAAAGAACTGTTCCAAAATATACAAAGAGCTCTTAAATCTCAATAGTGAGAAGCAAACAACCCAATTAAAAAATGAGCCAAAGACTTTAACAGGAAACTCACTAAAGAAAATATACAGATGGTGAGTAAACATAAAAAAGATGCTCCCATCATATTTCATCAGGGAAATGCAAATAAAAGCAAGATACCACCATACTTCTATTAGAATGGCCAGAGTCTGGAATAGTTTCAATATTAAATGCTGGCAAAGACGTGGAGCAACAGGAACTCTCGTGCATTGCTGGTGGGAATGCAACATGGTTCAGCCACTTGGGGAGACAGTTCGGCAGTTTCTTGCAAAACTAAACATACTCCTTCCATATGATTCAGGAATCATTGCACTCCTTGGTATTTACCCAAAGGAGTGAAAAACTTATATCAGCACAAAAACCCTCACACGGATGTTTACAGCAACTTTATTCATAATTGCCAAAACATGGAAGCAACCAAAATGTCCTTCAGTAGATGAATGGATAAACTGCTTCATGCCAACAATGGAATATTATTCAGTGATAAAGAGAAATGATGTATTGAGCCCTGAAAAGACATGCAGGAACCTTAAATACACATTACTAAGTGAAAGAAGCCAGTCTGAAAAGGCTCTGTACTGTATGATTCCAGCTATATGACATTCTGGAAAAGGCAGAACCATGGAGATGGTAGAAAGGTCAGTGGTTGCGAGCGGGCAGAAGGGGGAGGGACACACAGGCAGAGCACAGCGGACCAGGGCTGTAAGACTACCCTGTATGATACCATGATGGTGGATGCACGTCATTGTACGTTTGTCCAAACCCATAGAATAAGCCACACCAGCAGCGAACCCTAATGTAAACTGTGGACTTTGAGTGACTATGATGTGTCAATGTAGGTTCATTGATTGTAACAAATGTCCCACTCTGGTGGGAGATGTTGCTAACAGGAGAGGCTGTGCATGAGTGGGGGCAGAGGGTACATGGGAAATTTCTGTACCTTCCCCTCAATTTTGCTGTGAACCTAAAACTGCCTTTAAAAAATTAATAAGAAATATTCTATGCTGTAGAGAGCATAGCCAACAAATTCTAGCCACCTGAGAAGAGAAATCACCATAATGTGCACCAAGTACTAGTGTAGGGTCTATATGTAAATAAATATCATTCATGAAGAGGCAAAATTGAGGGGAATATTTTTAGATTTTTGCATTAAAAACTTGTCATTTCTACCAGATCACAGATCAGATTGTTGACTAACGTTGGCTTTGGTAGGTTGTTGCCGAGGAGTTCATTAAATGCGATCAGCTGGACAAGCAAGTGAGACATCCTGATGAGCAGCCAGCGTCCTGGGAAATTGCTGTCACGGGACCTGTAACCCAGGTCGAGCTGAGAGAGAATCTCGGATTAATGATCTGTCACTTTCTGTAAACACACATCTCAAACGCTGTGAACCCACCAGCATTGCACGAAAATTACATTAAGTAGGGAACACGTTTAATGTGTGTTGATATAATATCCAAAAATAGCAAGGGGCCAGTTCAAAAGCCGCTGCCATCCCTGCCAGTGTCCTGACCTCCCCTGGCAGAATAGATTCCCTATTAAGTCTGTCAAACTACCTGAGACCAGAAAATTAACATGGATGGAGACAGGCTGAAAGTGACTGGGCGTGCCGGCCTGTGCAGCGCCCTCTCCCACCCAGGGCTGGCAGCCAGCCCTCCAGAGGGAGCTTCTCAGGTGCATTTTCTTGGGAGGCAGGACTCAGTTCCACTGTTTCATGTTTCCATTTAGGATTTGAGGGCTGAGTGAAGCACAAGCTTATTCCACTACTGACAGTCCATACGGAGGCACACAGGCCACTGACTTTGAGAAGAAAACCCAGTCCTTCTCAGGGAACCTACACAGAAGTCACCAAGTGGAAATAAACCAATGGCTCAAAGCAGGGAGGCCCAAGTGTTAAAAAGTTTCCATTGCTGCGTTTAACTGCATCCTAGTGTGCACGTAACCAGTAGTCTATCGAGACGAAAGAAACCATCATACAGCACTGTGTGCTGACGGGCGCATCATCACGCAGCGCACCCACATCTCCTGGGTCTGGCGAGTTTTCCTAGAAGGTGTGACCAACCAACCTGGGACCCAAAGGATGAATAAGAGGAAACTCGGGGAAGAAGTGAAGAATCTTCCTGTAGAAGGCAAAGCATGTTAAAAATTGGTAACTGTTACTTTTATAACTTCATGTTGTTATTAAAATGAAGATACCAAAATTATCAGAGAGAACATGTGGACTCCTAAGAAAAGATTCCTAGACTTCTCAAGCATCCACAGACCTAATTTGAAAGTAGATTTCCACCGCTCCCTCCTCAGCCCTGAATGTCACAAGGAACCTTTTCCAATTTCATTGACTGCATTTCCTCAAGTTGTTCAAAAGCATTAGTGCATTCAGCTGAAGAGTGGACCTGGAACTGCGCAGACGCAGAGAAGGCAGCGCTTGGTCCCACTGCAGTGGAAAAACGAGGCAGAGGAGCCCCGGGGCAGTGACAGGGAGCCGGGAGTCTCCCCATCGACTCCTGTCGACCCAGACGGAGCAGCGAGGCCAGTGTCCAGTCAGGGGCTCCCCCAACAGGAATTCTCTCCAAATTATGTTCTGCCCGGAGCCTCACACCTGGGCCCAACCCTGAGGGACCCAGAGAGGACAGTGGCCCCAGGCTCAGGGCTCGACTCGGCCAGGCAGGGGCGGGTCAGAGAGCAGCGCTGAGTGCCGTAGGGATGAGGGGAAGCAGGAGGTGCTTTTCCAATCGTTAGGAACCCTGTCCTCTCCCACACCTCTCATCACACTTTAAGAGAAGCTCACCTGCAGAAGGATCACGAACGGGGGATCGGAGGAGCCCTCACATCTCCTGTCTGCCCCCCCTCCCCGCCACGCACTGTGATGAGTCAGTCAGTCAGTCCCTGCAGAGGAGCAGAGCAAGCCCGTCTACAGTAGGATGTTCCTCCACGTGTCACCGGTCCCTCAGGTGCCTTGGCTTTGATGACACCAAACAAAATCCAGCACATCCACCTTTCACCATAATCAAGGACAACACGTGCTCTTCACCGTTCACCCTGCCTTAGCTGAAAACCCTCTTCCGTCTTTACAGTCCAGCCTGAAACTAACCTATTGCATGAGTCTTCGCCGTGATCCCGGTCCCCTCAGGAGTGTCGACCCCGTGCTCCTCCCTTGTGTTTCCGGCAGGCAGCCCTGCCCCAGGTGTCTGCCCCCGGGCACCTGCCAGCTTCTCGAGTTCCTGGCCTTTCCAGACCAGGGGCTTTCTCTTCTTGGTTTTTGTTTGAAGTTAATTTAACGAATCTTCCTTTCTAATTCGGTTTAGGAGTTGATTTCAGCCTGTGCAGGGCTCCCACAACAGGGCAGGTGAACAGAAGCTGCAGAAATTCCAAGCAAAGAGCCCTGACACGTTGGGTCCAGTGCCCCAATGTTCACTAGCGGAGAGCAAACCTTGACCCCTGAGACTCAGTGCGGCACTGGCCCTCCCGGACTCCTCGGCTGCTCCCGCACTTGCCGGACGAGTCTGCCGAAGGTCGACTCTTGGAAGAATTTCTGATCCCCCCACTTTACACTGAGTGTCCCCACACATTGCCGCCCTCCCTTTTTCCATCATTTTTCTTATTATCCATCAAAATGTCCATTTTACGAAGATATTTTGCCTGTTATCTGCCTCCCTCCAGTAGAAACAAAGTTCCATGAAAAGAGGGATTTTTCTCTTTTTATTTTTAACCTACTGTATTTCCAGCCCTCTGAAGGTTCTAGATTAAGTCCGTTACTAACCTGCTCCTTGCACAGGTGTCGGGACAAGGTCTGTAACGGAAATGCAGGCGACCCCAACACGCTGGTTCTGTCCAGGGTTTCGGAGCTGGGCTGTGCAGCTGCACCTGCTCAGGCGCCCACTGACCCAGAGGCTGCAGTCCGTGCACCAACTGAGTCAGTAAGCGCACAGGACCACACAGTAATGATAAACAGGAGGCTGGATGAACAGGTCCCAGTTAAAAGATAGTAAACACTGTGGGAAACAGCGAATCAGGGCAGCAAGGCCTGGGGGCGGGTCGCAGCTGTTCAATGGGGTGGTCCTCACAGACTTGCTGCCAAGTGACATTCGAATAATTCTGGGGACTGATGGAGCCGGGGAGGAGACCAGGAGACTTCAGACCATGGTGGATTAAATCTGCTCTTTTAGGCTCCGTTAGCAGTAGGACCCAGCGATGAGCTCAGAGGGAAGGAGATGAGAATCCTGCATGTATGAGATTAGAAATGTCTACAATAGCCCACAAACCCATAAGTGAAAAACTCACTCAAAAATGTAACTTTAAATATTGACGAATTGTGAATTGCTCATCAAAAATCAGAGCCGCTACCAGCATGCGTGAGAGCGTGAATTTCACTGCACGGGGCAACAATGTGAGTCCTGTCGCGCCTCCACGGCTGCTCGGGGGCCGGGGAAAGTGTGGCAGCCGTTTCGTCCCCTTCACCTGCAGCTCCTGGAGTAGCAGTTGGGTTTGCTGGCAGCTCTCCCTGCTCCGTGAACTGCTTCTCCAGGGCTCGCCCCCCCCCCCCCACCCCCCGTGAAAACCTTACAAGGACTCTCAGAGATGATCATCCTGATCCCAAATAACAACGTAGCCTGCGATCAAAATCTCCAATGTGATTTCTGTCGGATAGTCCTGCAAAACCACCAACAGGGAGGAGTCTTGTCCTGAGCACTGAAGTCAGAGGGCAGCCCCCAGCCCCGTGGCACAGCGCGCGGGCCTCCTGTGTGTCCTGAGCACTGAAGTCAGAGGGCAGCCCCCAGCCCCGTGGCACAGCACGCGGGCCTCCTGTGTGGACTGCGACATTCAGGGCGACGATGCTGAGTGAAGGAGTTTTACTCTGATGAAGAGTTGTTTC
The DNA here is from genome assembly GCF_037783145.1 of Equus przewalskii. NCBI lineage: Eukaryota > Metazoa > Chordata > Mammalia > Perissodactyla > Equidae > Equus > Equus przewalskii. The sequence continues at coordinate 90,434,187 of NC_091844.1, forward strand.
TTACGAACAGTCACAACTCCAGTTTCCCAACTCCTTTTGGGAGAATGCTGAGTTATCAAATCCTCAGGAAGATAATGCCTTTCTTTGTATTGTAATTGTAGTCAGAGATTTGCAAATGGGCTTCCAGTAATGTAAGTCAAATTTCAGAGCTAAACAACTGAGAATTCCACTAGTTTGCAAAGAAACAGCTAAAAAATGTTTTGCAGAAAGTCAAATTATGATGCAAATTTAAAGAAATTAGATAGTGTGTATATAAGGCTGATTATTTTACAGAAGCATTTCCTTACGTAGTCAAATCATTACTTCTTGTGAGGCCTTCTGAAATGTAAGACATGTATAAATCAGTTCCTGACTCAATATGCTCAATAAATATTGATTGAATGCATGTCTATCGTCCTAGTCACTTCCTATACACACTTGGATTTTTAATATATGTAGTTACACACACCAACACACACACGTATGTATATTCAATACATATGTGCCTGTGTATATACATACATATTACATATAAACACACATATATATAAAGATGTATGTCTGTGTATACATACAAGTATGCATATATACATATATAAAACCCAGTATGTATGCACACCTACACCATTGTATGTAATATGTATATGTAATGTGCATAATATATACATCGATGCACATAATCCTTTTAGTGATATAACTGCCAAGACAGGCAGAAAAATTTCTCCTCTCAGAGAAAGATGAAATATGCTGGACAAATTTATTTTTTTTAAGGCTTTTTAATGCATGTATGTCAAAGTGTAAGAATTGATTCCTGATAGTCCAGAGCCTGCTGGCCACATAAGCAGGCAGGAGACAAAAGCTGGGGCAGACAGAGTCTGGGGTCACATCTGAGGCCACTGGGAGAAAATGGGACCCAAAGGATGACTCTTTCAGTGGAGAACTAAGAAGGGCCCCCTGCCCTGCACAGGGAAATCACGAGCCCCGCTCGTCCTCGGCCCGGGCTCAGGATGAAGGCACAGGAGGATGGACCCTCCGTGAGGCGGGGCCTGTGCGTGCAGTACCTGGTGGCCCAGGCCGCAGCACACCTACGAGGCAGGTACGAGTTACACACCTCAGGTTGTGCTCAATGTTTCCTAGTCACTGGAGCAAGAAAAGGTTAATGGAAATGGTTGTTCTCCTGGTTTCTTTTCCCGTCCTGATCTGTCGGTGACAGATCAGAGAGGAATGAAAAGGAATTCTCTCCTCCCCACATTTTCAAGGTTTGCACGGTTTCCTCCTGATAGGAAAGAGGAACAGAACGATCTTCTAAGCGGTCCAGGGTCCACAGGAAGTGGTGCCGGCTCCGGGGGAGGGGGAGGCCAGGCAGGATCAGTGTGGATGGAGACGGTTTCGAGACCCCTGACAAACTAGGTGCCTGGTCTGACATGAGTTCTGAGGTTTCTCTGACCCGTGATGCACTGGTGCACGTGAGCCTGGAAAGACCACTGTGACAGGGCTCCCTAAAGGGCCCAAGAGTTGTACACACACCTGAGGACCCCACTCTGCACCTTGTTCCAGAACATCACACCCGCACAGGGAGCCCGAGCATGAAGAGCCTCATCCCACACCTTAGGACCCCTACTCTGGAGCCCTACATGTGGTCACCATGTTACCCGCCCCCAGCCCAGGAACAGAGTGGGGCAGGAATTTCAACACGAGGGTGTGTCACACATCTCTGAGGTATGGATACGGGTAAATGAACACCTTTGAAATGTGTTCCAGCTGGCCATTGCTAGGTGACAAAACCATCCCCAAACTGTGTGGATCCCATGGTTTGTTATGATTTCCCACAGTCCTCAGGCTGATGAGGCTTCACTTAAGATTCTCACGGGACTTGGTGATGGTTGCATTCACCTGTGATGGTCATCCAAGATGGCGCCCGCAGATGGCTGCAGTTAGCGTGAGCGTCAGCTGGGAGCCCAGCATCACGTCCACTGCTTTCTTTTAGCCACCAAGGGCTGGCCCAGATCAGGCGTGAATGTGAGGGGACTAAACAGGGGCAGGAACTCCAACCCCCACTGTAGATTGGCTGGGGAGTTTCTGAAGATCAGCTACCACAGTTCATTCTTAGTGGTTTATATTGTTAACTATGTTAACTGCTAAAATTATATTATTGGTTACCATTGAGAAATTTACCTTGAGTGTTGTACATATTCTCTTTGACATCTCTGCCGCTGTATGTGTGTGTGTGTGTGTGTAAGACAGTGGATGGGAAACTGACATTCCCAACAGGCATCTCGTCCTAGGTAAAGCTGTTATTCTGTGAATGCTCTTAAGTATTATCCTTCTTTCTGACATTTTAATTTGTTTTTCTGTTTATAGTCCAGGAATTATTGATTATAGACAAGGAATGTTTTGAAGAGATAGATAGGTAGAATATATATATATGTATACATATATAATTTGAACACATTTCTTTGAGTGTCCATGTCTTTCAGAAAACTAATTTCCCTACTCCTGTGGTAAACATTATATATCATATAGTTGGCAGAATTACGTTGGGATAGTAATGGTGATTTCACACTGCTCCATATCTAAAGTGTTTATATCAATTCAAGCATTTCTTATAACTGCCACTGCATGGTCCTCCCGCTTCTGAGAACTGGGAGCAGGTTTTAAACAGCACTTCTGTGTATCTTCACTTTCCCCTAATTAGTTTTGATTCCTGACACAGGGAACCTAAAGCTGCACTGGATCTCATTCATGTATCTCGTTGTTTCTTTCACATTTTCTTTTCTCTTTGCTTTTTAGAAGTGCCATTCTTTCAGAGTTGAAGTTTTATTTAAAAATGTTTTTTTAAAAAAAGAAATCTCCACTAGAATAAATCCCTCTGCCCTTTTGCTGTCAGCCTGTCAGCTTCGCCTCTGTAATTTGGGAGAACACTCTTTGCTCTTTCTTGCGGTGGCAGGTTTCCTGTCCGCAGACGTCTCTGTAAGTAATTGCTGGCTCCGTGAGAGCTGACACTCTCCTTTCATTATTGCTCTTAATATCCTCCAGAAGGAACTTCTTTATTTAGAAAGAAACCTTAACACCTACATCTCTCAAAGAATAACTAATTAATCCTGGACATGGCAGAAAAGAAGAAAGGGAAGAAATATTTCCCACGTCTAGGATATCTATTTTAAATGAGCTTTATTTTTATACAGGCTATTTAGAAGGTTGTAATAAGAGTATTGTTACTGGATAACAGGATGAATTTTACCAGATAAAAGCTATTCTATGACGTAATTCTACTATAACGCATATAATGAGCATAGTCCTTACAGATCTTTAATATACTAAAAATCCATACGATGAAAATGGCTTGACTCATGTTATTTTACATAACTCGCTTAGAAATAAGTATCAAGCCTGAAATAATTGCTAAAAAAAAATTTCAACACAGAATTTTAATGAATCTTATACATTTCTCACAATGAAATGACCATTTATGCCATTATTTGATACCAAAATGCACAGTGGAGGTGGATACCGAAGTTCAAAGGGTCCCGATGGACACTCTGGTCACTGTGTCAGTTCACACCGACTCTGAACTGGCAGACAGCATGGTGAGGTCTAAAAGCTCTTGAGCCTCAAATGTCAGATACCAGGCGAGGTGAGAGTCATCGAGACGTGATGAAAGCTTAACTCTGCCACTTGCAGCAGTGGGAAGCCAAGTGGCAGGGCATTACGTGTGAAATAGCAATAGAAAATATCCACCACCCATGGCGTCAAATAGGTTTTATCAAGTTCTGGGCGTAGTATCAGGAGGGGTCATCACCATCTCCTCGTGTAAGCATGATCCATCCTACTAGGCGGGTGGGCATCCCTTTTGGAAAGGCCTCACCTCCGAGTTCACATTTTAGTTAAGCATACAGTGTCTTAATTGCCCCACTAGAACATGTCTATCTTTGCTGTGAGATATTTGCGTGATTCTTTTTTGACGCCATCCAAGATACTCGTAATATCTTGAACACAGTAGATTCAAAAATGCTGATTGAATAAATATCTCCACTAACGTATATTTATAATCTCTAAATCAAAGATGATAGAAATAAACAGCATGCAAATGATTTTAGTTAGAAACTACAGATACAATTTAAGTGAATTTATTAAGCTAGAAATTCAGAAACAATGCCTTATAGGACCCACCTTATGAATATGCGCCATGCAGGTAGAGTAACCTCTCAAAAAGGGAATGGACTTTTTTTTTTTACCACTGTAATGACATTCCCCCTGGGCTTGAAGACTTTTTTGCCCCTTATTGCTCAATTGTTGCATAACAAAACACACCAAACTTGCTGGCGTAGACGGAAACGTGATTTCCACCTGCCGTGCCTGTCCAGGCTTGGCTGGCGGTTCTGCTGGATGCAGCATCAGGGTTCCCACCAGTGGCCGCACACTGCTCTGAGCTGGCCTGGCTGGGCGGCTCCCCTCCCAGGGCTGGATCCCAGCGGGGTGGATGGATGGGTGACCCCTCCACCATGGGGTCTCCTGTTCAGTGTCGAGCTCGAGCATCGACTCCGCTTCTTCATGGAGGGAGGGTTGAAGTCACGGTGCAAGAGCATGCTTGGGCGAGAGGGGTTGTCGTGGACAACTCAAAAACGATAAACTATGTCTTTTAAAGAGAAATGCTGTCTAGATGTGTTTCTGCTCAAATTCAAAATTAACCTGGAGAGTGTGCCGAGGTGCGTGTTTTGTGGGGAGGGGCAAGGATATTGGTAGAGAAAAGCAAAGAAAGATTTAATTCATAAGTTGACCGTCAGCTGATCCTATAAGAAAGCATAGCTCCTATTTCTATTGAACACAGTTAGATAATTTTTGTTCCATTATGCCTCTTTTGTCTCAAGTAAAATATAGGCATCCTAACCAAGGAGAAATTAATATCATACTGTAAGCTATATATATAGATACACACACACATACAAAGAAATGAAATTTCAAAACTAATAATATTTGATTAGTGTGTTTGTTAATTCTCCAAGTGCCTGGCGTATTATTAGCGAAAACTTAACTGATAAACAATGGGATTCTTTCTATCCAACCATAGTTCATAAAGGTAGGATTCATTTTAATCCTACTCTAATAGATGAACCCAATATTGCTGAGTTTGAAATCGAACATTTGCTGATAAACTGAACATTCCATCTTCCATTCTCATTTTAATTAAATAAGACACTTTCTATTTGGGAATCAAACAGCCAGTGATCTTTAGATTGCATAGTCCAAACAAATATTTTTTATAGGAGTCTAATGAAATACGGGAGGAAAAAAATGTCCTCCCTGACTTTGTTGGGAGATTAATTACGTAAGTCTTGAATGAGGCTCTCTCTCTCTTTCCTTTTTTCTTCTCAGTCTGACGGCTGAGGCTGTGGTGCACGTGGCAGCATTTCTGGGCGCTCCCTGGAAACCTGGGAACCAAGGCTGTGCAGCTGATACTTGATGGGAAGCTGTTAACACTCCATGTGGTCCAGCAGGACTGGACTCCCATACGCACACCACAGGCAACCGTGCGTTAGGAGCAAAGAGCCATGGAACTCTGGAACTACGGGGACAAACCCCTTCCTCCCATGGTGTCTTTCTGGTGTCCTACACTGAGAGCCTGTCATCATGCCAGCTGAAGGGAGAATCCTTATAAGATCCAGCTCCCCTACTGCAGAGCTGGCAGTGGAGAACAGATGTGGAGGTGCAAAACCAGAAATGGATAGCTGGGACCACTGGTAAATGCAGTGAAACGTTACGGGGGGTTTAGGGTCAACAAACCGCTCTAACATGATCTGAGTCTGGCTCTGATGCTCACTTTGCCTCTTCACACTCTGCTTTTTCCTGCCTTGTAGCATGCTTTGTGACTTTTGGTGGAAAGCTGGATGCGATGTTTCTGCTAATTGAACTGCAGTGTCATTGTCAGGTGTTACGTTAATCTGACCGGGAGCTGGGCTGAACCTCCTGGTTGCTGTAGCTGAGGGTGACGGAGGCCTCAGTTTTCTCCAGTCTCATTTTTTCTCCCCTGTTATAGTTGGGTTTCTGTAAGATTCCTTCTTAAACAGAGTCCGTGTCTTACAGTACTTTCTGCTGTTATTATACTGGGCCTATTTGGTGTGGCAGTAAGCTATGGGGCAGGAAGGGGTACATTCCACAGTTTTATGATCAAATCTCAGGGTTGTGTGTGAGGCTAGGTCCCTGGTCTGTGAGCTCAGAAGAATTTCTTAGCCCTTATTGCCCTGCTCCTGTAAACCAGGAAGCCTGTGGGGGTGGGGCGGCCCAGTTCTCTGTTAGCCCTTACCCCAGGTGAGGGGACGTTCCAGCAAATTAGTTTACCCTGGGGGCAGGCTTTCTTTGCAGAGAATCTAGCTATATTACAAAATATTTCCACCCCCTGGTGGAAGCATGAGTGGATTTTCTCCCATCTTCACCTTGAGAATACGGTGGGGCTCCTGGAAATAAAACCCATGGAAGTGAGGGGTCCCTGAAGGCTGGGCCCCCAGGAGTTTTAACTCTCAAGCTTGTCTACACTCAGCCTCCAGCAACTGTCACTCAACCTAGAAGCACTTCCACCAGCTAGGGCTCCAGCGTGACTGATCCTGGCGAAAGGATCCTGGCTGAGATTCTCTAACCAGTGTCTACAGTTTGCGGGGAGACGATGCTTTTCCCTGTGATCCCATTTCTTTGATGGATCTAAAAATAATGACAGCATGTTAACTTTTGTCTTGTTTTTGAGGACAAGAGTGATGACTTCCAGGCTCTTTTCAGGTCAGAACGAGAACTTGGAGAGCAGAGCAGAGTTGGTTCCTGGTTTCAGATCAAGAGGAACCAATAAATCCACAAGCAACATGATGAGGTGTAGACATTTGAAGTGACTCACTCAGAGTCACAATACCTGGTGTTGTTGAAGCGTGAATTTGAACTCACTTCCCATAACTCAGCTTGTTCTCTTTCTTGCAGTGCTACAACATGCCTAGCCAACTGCAGCGAGAAACAGTCTTTAGTGTCAGCGGTAAACAGGATTAGAGGTCCATTACACTAGGGCCAAGACAAACTAAACCCTGTCTCCTCATGTCAAACTTGCACAAGAATTTAGTGCTAAGTGCTCATGAAAGGGGCTTAAGGTCCCAAGCTTAAGGTGAGGTCTTGTGCCCCCTGAATGGTTCTTATCGACAAGGCAATGCTGAACGGCTCTTGGGAGCCTGGTGGCGTCCTTGTACAAAATCAGCTTCCAGACAAAGTCTCTGCAGCTCTACCTTTGTAATCAAACTTGGATGACTTTGAAACCATCAGGGATGCTGAAGGCTGAACAGATTTCAGATGCACGCTGTGGTTCAGGAGGAAAAAGAAGGGAGAAGTCTCAGGACCGGCGTGTTTGACACTTGGGTTTGAAAAGAGAATGGGTTCTCTCTTAAAATTAGCCAAGGAAATCGGTGAAAGACACAGAATTTTAATGATTGTTCAGTACAGGTCAAGCCTGGTCAGAGTTTATTGATTTTTGCCAAAGGCTATTTTGAGATGCAGAGAGCAAAGAGCATGGGTATCATTATTCCAGAGCAAGGCAAATTTTACAGTAAGTTTCTAAGCATCTATATGCAGAAGCGATCGTGTAGAAGGAATTCTAACAGAGAGGAGGGACAGCACGGTGAGCGAGGTTGTTGAAAACCTCACTCTTCAGCCAGGAGCCTCAGGGCAAAAGCCAACCTTCGCCCTTGAGCTCTGAGACCGTGGGGCAAATGGGTACACTCTGTGAGTCCTTCAGATTATCTTTAAGTGAGGGTCATTAATGGATCCACCTATGCGGTTGTACCGAGGATTAAAGAGACCACCAGTAATCCCTCGAAAAAGGTCTACCTGAAGAACCTAACACAGGTTCTCACACATTTTCTCTTGAAAATTAAAAAAAAAATTCATTTTCACACTCATCTGACTGAAACTCATCTTTGATATGACGTTAGGTAGACGTTAATCCTGCTTTTGTTAGTGATCCCCAGTCCACCTACTCTCACCTGTACATGTGTGTGTGCACATAGTCACACTCACCTGATCCCGTCCAGAGACATCATCTCTGAATTCTTGGCATCACCTGAGCTAATTCTTTAATCCAATTATTGTAGAAGTGAAGAGTCTACTGTCTGGTCGGCCACCTCACATTCCCGGTTCTGCTTTCTCAAATTTTCCTTTGCTTTCCTTGGACTCCTGGACTTCCTTACAAATTTTAGCATCACCTTCACTAGGTTACACCTTTTGATATTTCATTGAGTACATAGATTAATTTGGGAAGAAATCAACAGTTTTAGAATATTGAGACTTCACCACGATGGTGTATCTCTCCATTCATGTATTTTATTCATTCAGCAATTACATAATTTCCTCTAAAAAGGTCTTACACGTCTGAGAAATAAGTTAGGCTGTTGAGAGGTGCTGGGTAACATTTTGTTGCTTCTTAGTATCTTCTTATTGTTGGTCCTTTGTCAACGAAAATAATCCATAACCAATCTATAAATGAAAATTTAGGTGAGTTTATTCCGAGCTGAAATCTGAGGACCATGGCCCGGGGCTTTCTTCCCAAAGGAAGAAAGGGTACCAAAGAAGTGAGGTGTACAGAGTGGTTATATACCCCCAAACAGGACGTTTCACAAATGATTGAAATGTCCCTCCCACAATAGTCACAAGATTGCCCTGTCTGCACAGCGCTTGATGGACACAGCAGGTAGTGGGTCTGCTATCTCAGAGGGCGTAGCAGGAGGCAAGTCTATTGTCTCGAGCTGGGTGGCCACAGGTGAGCTCAGCAATCAGTTTCTAGCCTAAGGAAAGATGCTGAATCCTTAAAGAAATGCCAACGTTGGGAGGGGGAGGGAAGTTGCACCTTTATCTCAAGGGCCTTTGTTCTTGCCATAGGGAATCTCTAAAGCAGATATACAATGCACGCTCAATGGCTCCCTTTTGGAAAGACAAGGTCAGGTTGAATTAGGTTTACACCAAATGGCTTCCTCATATTCTCCAATATTTGCTATTGCTTGCCATTTTTATTTGTCACCTTGCTGGTATATAATAACAAAACAAGCTTTTGTGTGCATGTTTATTGAATATGTTCATCTGTTGGGCTTAACTCTTGTTGATCACAGGTAGAATGTCTTGAATTCCCTTCATAAACAATCTTATAGTTTGTTAGTAATGGAAATATTATTCCTTCCTTTAAGGTACATATGCCCCAAATTTCTTCCTTTCAATTTCACAGCCATTGTACATATTCAATATTAGCCAAAACAGATCTCATCTTTGCCTTGTTCTTGACTTTAAAGGAAATGCCTTTTAAAAAATCAAACATGACACTGGTAACCTTTAAAGAAAACTTCTTTAAAGTTTCATCATTTTTATGTTTGATTTTTTTTCTTTGTAAGTATCCCTTACCAAGTCAATGCTACCCCTCTCTATTCTTGTTTTCCAAAAACTTCTCTTTTACTGTCATGAGCAGGAATTAAATGTTGTGGACAAGTTTGTTTGGAACCTTTCAGACAATCCTAAGGTACCTGTCCACGTAGCTCAGGTGGTGCTTATAATAACAGGTTTCCTAACATTTAGTCACACCCGCAGCGGGGCATTGGGGCGCTGGCTACAGGAGAATGATTTGGGGTAGCATTAAATGTAGGTCTCTTACTTCTTGTTAATTTCTGAAATTATATACCTTTTCAGAATCACGTGCATACAATTATCCAGCAAATTGGGGAGTGTGCTCATTGTTGACGTTACTGTTCCTGTTGCCCCTGCTCCAGTGGTCCCCACCCAGACCAGCAGCATCAGCATCACCCAGAAGCCTGTTAGAAATGCAGACTCTCAGGCCGTGGCCCAAACCTACAGTTAAACCTAGGAGCGGCCGGCTGTCTCTTCCAACAAGCCCTCCACATGATATGACGCCCTCCGCCCTCTCTGCATTGGGGATTTAGGCTCAGACAAGGTGTCACCCATCCCCCACCTCACCTCCCTGTCTCCCCCTCCTTTTTTAGCCTCATTAAGGTTTTGGGCCTGTGTGTTGATTCTCCACAGTAATTGGGTCTGGATGACGGTAACCTTCTGCTGATATTTATTTTTCACTTCACAAATTTCTGTTTTTGTCTTTATTAATGCTTTTATCGTCTTTATTGTTCATTTTAAGTATAATTGAGCTGAAGACCTAGCCCACTAAATATTCAATTTTTTAATCTAATAATGTGCTACAGACACATGTGCTATTTACATTTAAATTTGAATTAATTAAAATTTGAAAATTTAGTTCCTCAGTCACACTAGCCAGATTTCATTTGCTCAGAAGCTGCACGTGGCTGGTGGCTGCCATATCGCATGGCCTAGAGAGATCATTTCCATCACCGCACGAGTCCTGTTGGACGGGGGAAATGTGTTATCTAAAGCCACAAAATATCCTTTACAAATCGATTGCCTGTGTCCCACGGATTTTCACATATGTTGATTTCAGCGTCATATTTTCCAAGCATTTTACACTTTTGATTACGATTATTTCTTTAACCTAGGGGGCGTTTGCAAAACAGCTTTAGTGAGATCCAAAGCTCTACCATAAAATTCCCTGAAAGTGTGCAGACCAGAGGTTTTTTGCAGAGAGTTGTGCAATCATCACCACAGGCTAACCCTGAAGATTTTAATCACACAGAAAACACCGCTTGCTCCTCAGTAGTCACTTCCCCCTCCTGCTCGCCCTCCCCACCCGGTAACACAATTCACTCGCTGTCTCTGGACATCTGTTTCTGGACATTTCACAGGAATGGATCACAGAGGACACAAGTTTCCGCTACTGCAGCTTCAGTGTGGCATAACGAGGTTGTAGCGAGTGTCACTAAGTAGTTCTTTCCTCGTTGCTGACAATATCCCATTATGTGGATATGCCACATTTGTTTATCCCTTCATCACATAATTTGGACTGTTTCTACTTTTTGGCTGTTACAAATAGCGTGCAAGTTTTGCCCAACTTATGCTTTCTTTTCCCTTCGCTTTCTGTGTGGGTTGTATGTTAGATGTTGAGAATATTCTCCACGGTGGCTGCACCACTTTACGCCCCCAGCAGCAGTGTGTGAGCATTCCAACTTCTTCACACTCTCACCAACACTTGCTGTGGACTGTCTTTGCATTTTAGCCATCCTTGTGGTGTGAATCAGCATCCCATTATGGTTTTGACTTGTGTTTCCCTAGTGACAACTGATATTGAGCATCCTTTCATGGCTTAATGGCCATTTGTCTATCTTCTTTGCAAAAAATTGAGTTGAAAGTGTCTTTGAATATTCTCAATAAAAGACTTACCAGATGTGTAATTAACCAAAATGTTCTCCCATTCTGTGGGTTGTCTTTTCACTCTCTCAATGATGGCATTCGATGCACAAAAGACTTTAATCCATTACAGCAGCTCAAAACACCTTAACACAGAACCCACACTACTACATGCGTTAGAAAACTTTTTCAATTTTCTAATCTGATAGGTATCAGACAGATATACAATGGAATGGCACTGTTGTTTCAATTTCCACTATCTAATTATAATTAAGAATAAATATGTTTTCCTTAAACAAGTGAGCCATATTTTCATGAGTGTATCATTTTTTAAAATTATGCATTGAGAAAATCCACCCTTATCACATGATTTATAATTATTTTTATGACTTTATGATTAGCACATTAATTTATCTCCATTATTTTTGACCAAAGAAGGAAGTCTTTAACTTTTTGAAGTCAAATGTATGGACATTTTACTTTATGGTCACGAACTGCTGTATGTTGTATAAAAATGCATCTTTTCCACTCATAGATTTAAAGCGTACACACAAAAGATTAATTTAAGTATTTTCTAATTTTATGTTTTTCAATTTTTTAAAGATTTTATTTTTTTCCTTTTTCTTCCCAAAGCCCCCTGGTACGTAGTTGTATATTCTTCGTTGTGGGTCCTTCCAGTTGTGGCATGTGGGGCGCTGCCTCAGCATGGTTTGATGAGCAGTGCCATGTCCGCACCCAGGATTCAAACCAACGAAACACTGGGCTGCCTGCAGTGGAGCGCGCGAACTTAACCACTCGGCCATGGGGCCAGCGCCTGTTTTTAAATTTTTTAATCTTCTGGAATTGGTTTATTATGAGGAGTAAGGTAGAGATCAAGAACATATATACACACATTTAACGGAAAGAAATGACTGGCCAATTGTCCTAACAGTTTTGCTGAGCAATTTGTTGATTTTTTCCAACTTATTTGAAATGTCAGCTTCATCATACAATTAATGCTTGTTTTTCCTTTGGTGTACTTTTTAACTCCTTGTCCAATATCTCTTCTGGTATAGCAGTGCCAATATAAAACTATTTCAATTACTATAGCTTTATGATTATTATGATTCTTTGTAGTCCCACTCATTTCTGAATTTTCCCTGAGAGTATTTCTCAAAGATTTATTGGTTTTACTATTAGATGAAGCTTCACAATGTTGTTTTACCATTTCCCTCCTAATACATCTCCACAGATGCCCGTCCATTTGACAAAATTCAATGGGGGAAGGCTGGGACTTGATCAGAACAGACATCTTGCCACAGCTGTATGTCCAGACCTGCTTCTGGATGCAATGTCTTGGAATTTTGTTATCTTCAGCATCTACTTACCTACCTAGGATAATCTGGATTTCTTAGGCATCTTGGTAACCTATATCAAACCAGAATGCGTTTATATATTTTTAGACCCTTTGTTTAAGGAGTAGTTCAAATTACTTCAATCTTTGGAATTGTGTTTCTAACTAAGATATTCTAACTCCGTTGAGAAGAAGAGTGAAAACACCTGTTTATCCAAAACCAGAATAATGATTTGTTGTAATTTGAAGCTTGAATGTACAAACATCCTTTCAGTCAGTGGTGTAGCTATTGCTCAGTGCTCATTTCCCATCGCTTCACTGAGACCCTGTCTTTAGAAAGTATCAGTGAGAATAGTCATAGCAATAGGCGTGCTTGTATAGAAACTCGGAAGGCTATATTGGAGCAGAACCCAGCTTTAGAAGGTTTATTTTATTGTGGGCACTAAATTATTTTAGGATGGAAATTTGAATTGGTTCTTTATTTGCTTGCACTTACTTATTTATCTTACTTCAGAGTGGTTGACCAAAGGAATCTAAATTAAAGTTAGCCGATTTGAAGAGCATGTTTCAACCGAGCAGTTGTGTAATTATCAACTAACTACTCTGAGTCTTATACCGACACTGATAGCAGTTTCCCCACATTAAACCCAGCATATATGAGGTTAAAACCAAAACACCCATTCCCTGCTTACTCTCTGGCTTCCTGCCTCCAGAATCCACTATCCTCCATGGAGACAGACACCATCAAGGACAAGCACCTGGATTATCTCCTCCCTGCAAAGAGATACAGGCTGGTGGGAAAGCTGCTGACCAGCAAGGTCACGGGCTCCCTCCTCTCTGCAAGTGTCTCAATGCCAAAGACAGGCTGGTGGGAAAGCTCCGACCCACAAGGCCATATGCTTCCCCTCCCCTACCTAAAACCCCAAATAAAAACCTTTCCTTTTAGCTTTTCAGGGAGTTTGGGATTTCAGCGTTAGCTGCCCTCTCTCCTTGCTCAGTGCTGTGCAATAATAAAATTCCTACTTTCTTCCACCACACTCAGTGTCAGAGACTGGCTTGCTGTGCAATGGGTGAGCGAACTCACTTCAGGTTCCGTAACAAGTCTAGTCATTCTTAAGGGCATAGTGATGAAAACATAAAGCAGAAACACACTAACAAACTGTTGGAACAATCATCAAATTGAAATTGATTTAGGACCAGCCTCTCTGGTTTTTTAAAAAGGATTGAAAGCTTTAGCAGTAATTAGTGTGGATAGGCAATGGTTTTCTGAGGTGGATGTCTCCGTAGGGCAGATGTATATATGGAGGAGCTAATAGTGGAGAAGAGTACGGGATCATCCTTTGGATGTGGGAATTCAAAATTAGAAGTTTGCTTTAAACCAATTTTAAGGGAACTGTCATTCATAGAGATCAACAGTGCCACCTTTCTTCAACCCATGTGTCTTGTATCATATATTACTTGTCCTGTATCACATGTGGTACTTGTCCTGTATCTGATGTGCTACTTGCCCTGTATCATATGTGATAACTGCCCTGTATCTGATGAGGTACTTGTCCTGTATCATGTGTGATACTTGTCCTGTATCAGACACAGTACTGATGCTGCCCTGCAGAAAGATGTTGAGTACTATCAAAAGGGGTTGATGCTGGTGTCCTCACTTGTTAATACATGCATTCCAATCAAGTGGATTTACAGATGATATACACAAGTTTTAAATAAAGAGCCTTACCAAATAAATGTGTCCTTGAAAGATTTTGTGAGAAACTTGCAAGTTGAAGATAATACAGTGAAGATGACAAACCACAAGAAAACAGCAGATTTTGCCCATTTCCTACTATTATGAGTTGTTTCCATCTATACAGTAAGATAAAAACAATGAGAAATTTGTCAGATTTGATGAGAGGTCAACCAAGAGATTGGCAATTAGCCAAATGATTACTCTATTCAAATTCAAAATTTATACCATTATTTTAATTATAAAGTTCATTTCATGAGAATATTGCACCTAGTAATCTTTTCTTAGAACCTGACTAATTATCAAGACACCCAAGATTTTCGTTTTGTCCTCATCTTGTTCTGTTTATGTCCAGTTGTCTTGAATGTTCGTAACCTCCTTAATATATTTGAACGAACCACCACGTAATAAGTAAATACCCATATATATTAAAATATACCGTATATTTTACTAACGTAGTGCACACTCAAAATATCTTCGGGCGACTATGGTTGAATAAACTATGGCTGAATAAAGGTGTTATATTTGACCTGCTTGATACGCATCTTTATTTTTTTAGCTTAATATTCAGTTGTTTGAAATTCTTTTCTCCTAGAAGAGAAATCAGAATTGGATTGAAATTGGGACAAAGCGCAGCTCCCTTGCTTTAGTTTTGATCTACAGGCACAGACACTGCACGGGAAGGTGAAGGAGGGAAGCATATCCACATTTTGGTGAATGAGAGGAGAATGGTCTCTCACTCATTCTGAACATGAGACGTGGTACTTCCTCTTTGCTCATGCTCGCACACAGGGCGCTCATGAGGTCACCTGGAGCTCTAGATACTCCAGATCACAATTGTTCTAGCTTATTCCCAAATTCAGGGAGCTGGACACATCTGTGGGGCTCCCGTTTTCAATCATGAGATGAAAATTAGAAAACAATTATTTCCTTTCCTCTAATCTGTCCAAAGTTCGCTTAGGGTGACCTCAGACTTGCACAGACTTACTGATTATCATCCCTGTAATTGGTGCTAGGAGCGCAACAGGGGGAAATAGAAATATAAGATCTCTATACCTCTACCCCTTCCCAAACCTAGTTTAAGTCAATCATTTATTAAGATGAGCTGGGTGTAAGGAAGCATTTCTCTTAGTCTGTATAATTTTGTATGATCAGTTTTCTGAAGGTGTTAGTAATTTGAACTAAGGTTGTATTTCTCTATTGCAATTATGAGTCCATCCCACAGACATGGGTACCTTCCCCCAGCTGTCTAGTGGTGGTCCTGGCATGGTTGGGATCCATGGCATCAGAGACATGGTGCTGATGGTTGTTGGTGCCCATTATGGTAGACAGTTGGTGCTGGCATGGTTGGTGTCTATGATGGTGCAGAAGTGATCCTGGCAGGGGTTGGTGCCCATGAGCAGAGGTGGTGATTGATGCTTGAAAGGCGGAAAATAGCTTCTCAGTTAATACTCTGAAAATGATCTCTTCCAGAGATCTCTACATGTTAGAGAAGAATTCAAACTATTCGGCAGTTAGGTTTTTCCTTCTTTAATGTTCATAGGTTGTACTATTTTATCTCCATCCATCATCAATATTTAAGGACAGTGAAGAGGCAATGTTGTTGAGATTTTAAGGATTCCATTGCAACTAGAGACTCCCAGACTCCTGAACGATAGATGCACGTTCATTCTTCTTTATATTCTTTCAAATGAGATGCTTTCCTTCATGTCTATTATTAGAAGTCAGCAGGAAGACAAGCAATCGGGTGGAATTGTCCTGTTACGGAGTCTCATAATGTCCACAGTGGGAGCACGTTCAGTAATGTCTATGGGAGGCTGCCTATGCCAGTGCCATTTTTTGGAAAATAGAGGCAATTTTAAACAAAGCAATGCACTTGTGTTTTGAAATGAAGATGGAAAGTGTGAGGAACATGGGTATTTGAACTTGCTCTTAAGTCAGCATGGGCAGGATTAAAACCCTGTTATCCTGGTTACAATGGGGGTTTCTTTAGGGTTTTCTAGCTAGAGAAAATTGCCAAAGAAGGAGAAGACTAAGATGCAACCAAAGTTCTGGTGAATTATTTTTATTATAATAAGTAAAAATAGAAAATTTAGTATAATCCCAAGTATGATACAGAAACAATAGAAGAGTCTACAAGTAATCACACTGACCATCTAGTGAATTCATTTCAATGTTGTAGATGTTGGAGACTGCAAGGGTTCATGACTTGGCCAGATCAAAGTCATAGAGATCCGTGTTTTGAATTAGGACCAGAATATACGTGTGCTCTACACCCCTCCATTTCAATGCTCTTCTCATTATATTCCATGTTTTGTGGCAGAGAGCTGTACTCCCAATTACAATAACACTAACTTATTAGGAGATGATAAAAAGAGAAAAAGAAAATATTGGCTGACACTGCTGTGTGAGATGGGAAGGATTTGATCAAAGCTGGAATAGTCTAAGATCCTGTATGATCTGAGATGAGGGTGGAAATAAGATTTTAATTTCAGACTTTGCTAAACTAAATATGCCCTTTGCATTTTAAAGATAACCAATTAAAGTAGAAAAAAGAAGATTTAGCCTTCATACAGGTAGAGGGAAAAGATGGATTCAAAAAACCTCATTCAACCTAAAAGAAGGCAGAAAGATAGAAGAAGGAGCTTAGAATGAGCAAAGTCAATAAAAATCACAAAATAAGATTTTAGAAAAAAATCCCATAATGTAAGTTTTCACATGTTGGTAAACCCTCTTTGCTTGTGGTTATTTCCTGTTGGATTCTTGCTGTGACAACACTGGAGTCAGGTAGTACCTCCTGTGTCAGCCCGTCCTTCTCCCCCAGGATGGGACTTCAATTCCTACTATTTCACTCTCATTAACACTCATAAAACGTCAGCACCTTCCTTTTCCTTTCACCTGTCCTCTCCATTCTTCTCCAGTTTCTGATATTTGTACTGTTATCACCAGTGTTAGAGCATATTAAATACCTCGATCCGGTAAATACCATGTTCGTTCCTTTACAACCATTATATAGTCTTTGTTACAAAGACATATACATATTTAATGCTTGCGTGAATCCAAGGCCAAAGCGCAGTCATCTTGGCTGTCTGAAGCTTATTCTTCCCTGGATTTCTCAGGAAATCTTCAGGAGAAAAACAGGTACGGAGTTGAGCATGTTTATAGCAGTTTGTGGCCTTTTCATTGGAGTTCACTTTGCAGAAAATGATAAACTAACTGCCTCACATTTTCTTTCTCAAGGATCTGAAACACGCTGTTTTACTGTCTTCTCTAAGAATCTCAAGACAGTCTGGCCTTCACGTCCCCACTTGTGACTTGGTCTTATCACTAGATGCTTAATCTTCTTCTTTATTAATCCATCAGTTCTACAGGAGGCTTTGATTTTGGTCATTCTGGATCGATTCTTCCAGGAGGACAGTGTACCTTATAATACGAGGTTTCCAGACTTAACAATGTATGCATAATTTGCTTAGATTTTTGTATTTATTCTGTCCCATTGTTTTTAATCTTGAGAAACTTTAATTTTGCCTGTCTTCCATGTCTATTATTTTTTCTCATATCCTTTTATTTTTTTATGTCTTTTGATTGATTTAAAATTATTGTTCTCATATAATCTTTCTCTGCCTGAAACCCTTCCTGGAAACAATGTGCCCTTCGTGAACACGTCAACATTCATCTTCGCCACAGAGAGCACCAGGGTTTATAAATTTTATAGAAAATGTTGCTATGAGGAAAGAATAGGGTTTTTTTCTTTCCAGCCTTTAAGATACCATAACGCCTAAGTTCTCTATTAACACACTGGTCTCCCAGCACCGGCTTAAAGCACTTACCTCAGTTCCACAGCTTCAGTGTTAACCCTTTGTCAGACGTGATGGGAAATTGGCTTCTTAAAGAGCTCACAATCTTATTCAAGATCCAAAATAAAACCAACTATAATTTGAGAATAAGACAGACAGGTATAATTGAGCACTAACTATGTTGTGAGTCGTTCCTTTTAGTGAAGCGATGGAAAACTGATAATGCAAGTTATGCCTCTTGGAGATTCCCACGACACCCACAGGGGCAGAGGGGATGGAACAGAAGGAGTCAGTCAACTCTTCTGTCAAACGTGACTGCACCTACCTTTCCTGCTCATGAGCGCCTCGCACCTAGGTCATGCAGACCTCGTCCATCCACTCACTCAGGGTGAAACGAGGTGAAGACAGTAGCTCTGAGTTCAGAGAACCTGTGTTCCCATCTGGACTCCGGCCCTTGTTGGCTACAAGGCTTTGGTCCAGCTACTAACTGTGCCTCAACTTTCCCTCTAAAGTTAGCATAAATATCTTACTAATGCACTTTTCCTGAGGATTTAAATGTTGTATGAAAAGTGCTTAATTCCGTATTCAATACATAGGAATCTTTCAATAGACGCCTCCTCACAAGAATGTCACACACACATGAACACACACGCACACATGCATGCACACACAAAACATAGTCACAGAAAACCCAAAGCTGGGGCTTTAGGGTTGGTGGCAAAGAGAGAGAAAAGGGTAAAAATGGAGCCTGGAACAGAATCACTTTGGATGTGGAAGCAACTTTAGAAACTATTCCAGAAACCATCTAGTTCTGACTCTTTATAAAGAAGGAAATGGGCTCGGGAAGCTGGTATCTTACCTCAAACCGAGAGCCTGGTTAGCATCAGAAAAGGCGAGTGTGATGAAAAGAAAGTTTGTTATAGTTCCTGAATGGTATTCATGTTTTCAAAAAGGGGTGTAAAACGGATGCAAGAAAGAGCTTTCTCCATAGCATTTCTCCCACCATTCCTACCGGAACACCGTGAACGGGTGTTAGGATGTTCAAGAGGGGAAGCTATGCCCAGGTTGTCCATCTACATTGCTCTTTTTTATGAATATATATCCATATTTTATATATAAAATGCATACTTATTTTTCTGGCATAATAAGTGATGTGCACATGCTTTTAGTTCAAGTTTGAGCCAGGTTTCACATATGACACGGTGACACTGTGGGTGCCCTCACGTGGCCTCTGGGAGCTCATTTTCTCCGATTTCTATCTTCCCTGGCAGGCGGCTCCTTGCAGCTCCCTCTGCAAGCCACTGCTCAGCCCTTGGGCCTCCTTCCTTCTCTCTTGCTCCGTCTGTAACGCACTTCCCTTCCATCTCACCCAGTCTCATGGCTATAAAGATGGCACATAGACTGATGACTGGGAACATACCAGAGGCTAAGTGCCAGATGCCATTTTAAGAGTTTTACTCAATTAACTTTGACACAACATATTTTCTTATCTATCTGGATCTGACTTCAATGAGACTTGCTATGACGATGGAATTTTAATCCAGACCCACAGACACTTTGCAAGAATTGCTCACTCACCAGCACTTCCTTAGAAAAAGATTGCTTCCTAGGAGCACCTTCAACGTGAAGCAGCCTGGTTGGCGAGGTCTGAGGGCCGTGCCTGGTGTGCTGGTGGGACAGAACAGAGAGGGCCCTGAGTCTGGAGGAGAGGATACCTTTTCATTGCTTTCCAGATAAAGCAGGTCAAGTCAGAATCAGGGAACAGCAGGTGGCCTTGAATTCAGAAAGGCACAAAACGAAGGCAAGGACAGTTTGGGTCGTGAGTCAAGTCGAGGAGGGAGTCCCACAACCAGCCTTAGTCGCTGGGTGTTTATTTGTCGGTTCCTGCGTGTGACCCAGACCAGAGGTTTGTGTTAGAGCGTCATCAACACCATTTTGGGTTCCAGCTCAGGGTTCCCACACTTTCCAACTATAAGAATCACCTGTGGTTCTCAGCAAACATGCAACTTCCTCACAATGGTACCCTGAGGTTCTGAGATTTGGGATGAGAAACGATCATTTCCCGCTCTTAAAGAATTAACAGATTCTCGAGGACAGGGCGCCTCCAGAATTGCCCTGTTTCCAAAGCTCATCTAGTATCTTTGCTTTTCACAGCATTCCCAATTCTTTATATACTTAAAGATTAATGTAAATACTCCCAAATCAACATGATAATAAGTACGTTCACCGCTTTTAAAATAAGAAATTGATGTTTCATTTATTCTAATTTTGTCTTACTTTCTTATTAGCAGAGATATACATTAAAATGCAGTGCTAAATAAGAAAATAAATTTAGTAATGATTTTATAATTATGGAGAAATATGGCAAGAAACAACAAGCTAATGAAATGCAATATTGAACTTTAGATGATTATAACACACTATGAGTATACAAGTTCAAAAAAGTTATTATGATAATTCATACATTTTCATTTTTATTTATAAAAATGTAAGTATTTCGTTTTTATTGTTTCATACAGAATCTATTTAGGTTGCCTGTGAATATGGACTAAAATGTAACATAATCCATTTGTAAACTAAGATTTTTAGCAATAAAAATCTTAAAGCCTGCAATTTCACACACTTTAGCCTGCGTAGGCACGGAATTCCTAAATTAAACTTGAAAAAAAAAAGCAGTTTTGGGTTCTTCTATCAATGACTAACTTAACTTGTATCAAACCCCTCCGTGTCCTTGTGTATAAGGAAGACTAAAAGATTTAATAATTCAGTTAAACAAGAATAAATAAATAATACTTCAGATAGTTTTCAAATTAATTTAACGGCTGAGTCATTAGAAACCTATTTTTTTACTGTCTGTATGTAGAAAATGCACTGAATAAAACTTTGAACCATGTGAAATGTGATCCTATTGAGGAAATAAACCTAAACGCCCCCAGGAGTGGTAAATGGACATGAGCAGCGAGGGGCAGGCAGGTGCCAAGATTCAAGATACTCTGGTTCTGATCTCCTTTGCTAAAAATCCACGTGACGTGGATGGATCGTGAGGGGTCTGTAGACGTCATTTCCTGCATCACTAGCATGTGGTCCCACTAGGCTTCTCTAAATTCTTCCCGTAGTCGGCAGTGCCACATCCATGTGGACACAGCGATTCTGTCGCATTCGCGTGGACCCAGGGCACGTGGGCACATGGCCGGCTCACAGTCCTCTGTGCTCAGGATGCAGTTGGGGCAGCATTTCCTAGATGGCAAAATGGGGTGTGTGTGGAATAGTAACAATAATCAAGAATGGGGAGAAGCAGCTGGAGGAAGATGAGGAGAAGATGGAGGAGGGGGATGCTTTTATATTCCCAACCTTGAACTGTCTTTTAGGAATTTCCTCTCCAACACATCACATCTCGGCCCAAACACCAGACATCAGTTCAAACACTGTCTCCATGGCGTCTTTCCTCACGCCCCCGGCCTCGCCTGACTAGGTCACGTTTCCAGGTTGCTTTTGTCCTGGTGTTTATCAGTGTCTAAGAAAGCACATGCATCCATTATCTCTTGCTTGTTGGCTGTCACTCTCGCGAGAATATGTAGCCACGTAGTGAGTATTCATTAACTATTTGTTGAATGACTATCAAACCCATCAACACGGTTAGGAGGTAGATGTCCACGTGTGGATTTCTCTTGACTCACCGAGCCTGCTCCCTTGCAGCCCTCCTGTCTCAGGTGTGAAGTCCAGAAGCCCTTAGGATGCCTTTTTTTCTCACATTCAGTGAGTCAGGAAACCCCCTCGAATCTACCCAGAAGCTGATCATTCCCAACTCCTTCTGGAACCTTCACCCTGACTACCAATGGCCACGGATACCTGGTGTCCCCTCCCTCCCCCAGGCCCCTCACCAGTCTCTTCATGGTGCAGCAGGCTGAATGGTCTTGAAAGTGTCATGCTTTCCCTGCCAACCTTCCAGTGGCCCCCATCTCAGAGTTCAGCTGTGATGCTGCATGCCCACTTGAACTGGGCTCACTTGTGTGGATCCAATCCCCCAGGACTCCCTCAGTCTCTCTTCCCCAACCCCATGGCGTGGGCCCCTTCCAGGTCCACACACGCCAGGCACAGCCTGATCTCAGGGCCTTTGCACTAGCTCTTCCTCCAAACATGGCTGACCCCTCCTTCAGCTCTTGGTCAAACGCCACCTATCACAACACCCTCTTTAACACGCAACTCCCACACACTTTCACTACCTGTCTGCCACTCTTTGGAATGTACAAGGCTGGAGAGCAGAGATTTTTGTCTGCTTTGTTCACTGACATGTCTATTCCCAGAGCAGGCATGCTACCTGTTTGGCTAAGAAGTGAACAAGTGAGTAGATCAAGGAATGATGAATTATAGTGGTGGGCTATGGATTCTCCAATAATTGGTTTCTTGTAAAGTTTTGAACTAAAGAACTCTCTAAATATTGTTGCAGAATCTTGAACCAGTTTTCTTGAATATGAGTCTCATAATATCTGGCTTTGCGGGCTACTAACAACAATGGAGAAAACACCCAGGAGAGCTATGGGACATAAGGGGGAATAAGCCAGCTCTTAAAGGGCACATGCACAACCCAATTAAAAAATTGGCAAAATATCTGAACAGATATTTCTCCAAAGAAGATATACACATGGTCAACAGGCACATGAAAAGATGCTCAACATCATTAGCTATCAGGGAAATGCAAATCAAAACTAAAATGAGATATCACCTCACTCCAGTCAGAATGGTTATAATTACCAAGACAGGAAACAACAAGTGTTAGAGAGAGTGTGGAGAGAAGGGAAAACTCATACACTGCTGGTGGGAGTGCAAACTGGTGCAGCCGCTATGGAAAACAGTATAGAGATTCCTCAGAAGATTAAGAATAGATCTACCATATGATCCAGCTATTCCACTGCTGGGTATTTATCCAAAGAGCTTGAAAACACGAATTCATAAAGACACATGCACCCCTATGTTCACTGCAGCATTATTCACAACAGCCAAGACTTGGAAGCAACCTAGGTGCCCATCAAGGGACAAGTGGATAAAGAAGATGTGGTATTTATACACAATGGAATACTACTCAGCCATCAGAAATGATGAAATCCAGCCATTTGTGACAACAGGGATGGACCTTGAGGGTACTACGCTGAGTGAAATTAGTCAGAGGGAGAAAGTCAAATACTGTATGATCTCACTCATAAGTAGAAGACAAAAACAATGACAAACAAACACATGGCAACAGAGATTGGATAGGTGGTTGCCAAAGGGGAAGAGGGAAGGGAGGAGGGTGAAAGCGGTGATTAGGCTCATGTGTGTGGTGATGGATGCTAATTATTCTTTGGGTGGTGAACATGACGTAATCTACACAGAAATCGAAATATATTACAATGTACACCTGAAATTTATATAATGTTATAAACCAATGCTGCTGCAATAAAAAAAGAACATTGAGCCAGGGAAAGCCATGGGCCCATTCTCTCCACCGCTCTGGAGCTGAGAGGGAGAAAGTTGACAGCACTGTGCACAGGATCCCGCTTTGCCCAGGCTGATCCACGACGTCTGTTTCTCTAGTTTAATGAAGTTTAACGGGTTTCAGTGTAAGTACCTAGGCGCCTATCTTAAGTGCAGCATCAATGAGTTTGATAAACACTGGGCTGCGATGGAGAACATCTTCACCGGGAGCCCCTCGCACCCCCGTCTCAGTCAGCGCTGGCCCCGTCCCTGATGGCCGCGGGGTCTCCGCTGACTGGTCCCGCCAGATCCAGGGCTGCACATGAACTGTCACAGGAAGCTGCTCTCTATGTCTGCCTTCTGTCACTCGTGCGCATTTTGTAGATTCAGCTCCATCATTGCACGGTTATAGTGTTTTGTGGTCTGAATGAAACACACACAGACTTTCCACCTCCCTGTTAGTGGACTTCTTTGTTTTTGTTCTGATTTGACAGTTTGGAGTCGTTACTAATAAAGTTGCTCCAAATATTCATGTGCCAGACAGTTTGTGGACATGTGTTTTCTTTTTAGGGTAAAGCAAATCTCTGTAAAAATCTAATAGATCGCAAGACAGAAGTTGTGTTATCAAGATACGCAGACTTATAAAGTTTCACCTGATCATAAAATTGTGTAATTTTCAGAAAAATGGCTCCACGATTAAAGCCTGTAATTGTTCATGTCAGAGACCACAGCCGTCACATCAGATGGAAGCGAGGAACGGCAGCTGTGTTCTCTCAGCTCCCCGGAGAGGAGCTGGGAAATTCTGTGGGATCGCGTGCTGCAGGCTTCTCTGCGGCTGTGGTTACGGTTCCCTCTCCTGATCGTGGCTGATTCCCTCCTGGGCCTCACAGCTCTGTTCTTTTAAGGCAGATTGTCTAACCATTATCCTTAAGCCTTTTCTTAAATGTTTCTGCTTCTCCTTTTTCCGGTTCTATAATTGTGTATTCCTAAGAGTAAGGCCACCTCACTCTTCACTTTGGGTGAGGATGTATAAAGGTTTCTTTCTTTCTTTTGTTAAGATACAGTTGATGACTTGAGCAGATACAAAAACTAATATGGATTTTAATATAACAAACCTCAGCCAAGGCCCTGGGTCACTCACAGCACAGGCTCCCACCTGGGACCAGGCTGGATGGGCCTCTGATCCCAACATCGTGTAATGGAACCTCAGGACATGGAGGGTGGGCCCTGTGGTTACTACCGAAGTCGGCCAACGCGTGTGGAGCCTGAGTGAGTGCAGGCAAAGCCTCCGAAGTCCACATGCCATAACCGGTAACCGTGGTGTCAGCTGATTCATTACAGTGGATACCTGCATTTAAAACTTAAAAAGGACATGTTTATAAGCGCAATACAGACATCGTCTTAGGAAGTGTGTGTCAGAAGTAGAGCTAATATCAGATACTCTATACGCTTAAACCAACACTGTCATCGTCAACCCGTTAACTGGAGCGACCCAATTGCAAATATCATCTTCCATTTCAGTCACTGCTGCTTCAATTGAATATTGATTGTTTTCTATAGATTCATTTTTCTATTGAGGAAAGATCGCTGAGTCCAACTACATCCTATTTCAAAAACAGTAGATGCCTGCTCACACACCACTTTGTGTTCAATAACCCACCGATTTGCTTCCTGTATTAAAATGGAATTGAGCTCAAAGTTAGAACATCTGTATTCCAAAGGCTGTCAGCTACGTGGAGCCTTAGGACATCAATTTAAATTCAAAAGGCCTTTATTTCCTATATTCTTGATCCTGTCTTCACTAACCTTCTAACACGGTCATTCTGACTGCACAGAATTTAAAACAGAGAGAGGACAAGATGATGAAGTGACCACACTGGAAAAGCAAAAACAGAATAAAAGGAAGAAATGAGATAACAAAACAATCAAAATGTACATGGAAAAGCATATTTTCCCCCCTGGTTTGACATTCGAGAAGGAATTGTGAATATTAATTATAAGTAAAAACATCAACAATCTTTTATAATAAAACATGATTATGATAGGTTATAATGAATTTCGGATACTAAAACTCCTTGATTTTTTAAATTCTCATCAAAGTTAAGGGCTAGCTTACTGGAGAAGACACCTACGAACTGTCATAACAGACCTGATACAGTCACTGCTGTGTTTTATATCAATTTCTGCCCTGAATATTAAAAGCACATAAAACCTTTCCTTTAGAGGTGCCTCAGTGGGCAGACTTCACCAAGCAAACTCTAGAAGCTGGAACCACGTCTTTGCCTTTGGAAGCAGCCCTTGCGCCCTGCCATCTCCATGTCAGACAATCTGTCCTCGTCTGTGGTCCCCAAGCATCGTCCTTGCCCAGACGTCATTTTACACAGAACTCCTTCCCCTGCACGAGTCTACACATGGCCCTCTCTTCCTCTTCTCCCATCAAAACTGGCTTGGATGTGTTCTCAGGACCCAGCGGGAGCCCCGAACTGGATATCCTCATCCATCACTGCTGAAAAGGTGGGGCTACATTCACATCTTACCCCTCATAGCTAATGCATGGTTCACCAAGGACCTTCACGACAATGTCTTAATTCAAACAGGGGTACAAGGGTATTGGCAGGATGGGGAAAAGACATTTAGAATTGGCGGGATGAACATCTTTTGTGACTAATTTGTAATTTACCTATGGATTAGCTGTAAATAGTATCCTCTATTGTCCAAGCGATATTTCACTCCTGGTCAAGTGCAATCATTGGATTAGCATCCTACACCCCATAATAATATAGATTGCAACAGACAAAATCATAAATTCTACTGTTCCAGGTTAATAAATCGTGATGTATTCATAAAATAATATTCTCATGGTATATGTAGAAGTTCTTACGAAATTCATTTAAGTAAAAAATTAGAAAATATCATATGCTTTAAAGATCCAACTATGTAAAAATCTATATACATACAAACAAAATACGACAACGCTCCCTCATTTCCCAGTTCTGCCTTAGTCAGTCCTCGGCTACCCGGCAACGTCAATCTGGGTAAGCGCGATCGATGTGCGTTCTTCTTGGCTACTTTGTGGGCGTGTCTTAAATCTTCATTTTTTAAAAATGTATTATTAATAGTCATATAAGTTACCAAAAAATCCTCATAATGACTCTATTGTTACTTCAGAGTTGAAAAGTATTCCATGTTTTTCTTAGTTTTAGGCAAAATGGCTCGCATTTTCTTTCCTTACTGGAAATAATTGCTTCATATTGGGCCTCCAGCTGTTAGAGCCCATTATATTGTCCTAATGGAACAGACCAGAGACCCAGAGAACAAAGCCAATCGTTTTCAAAGCTCACTAATAAGAACACTTCTGAAGCCTCCATCATTGCATCTCCAGGGGAAGAAATATAATTGAAAAGTTGACTTTTAAAAATGATCTCTTCGCCGTTTTGTAATCATCAGAGGTCACAGTGGTATTGTGATAATTTGAGATATCTCAAATACACTAACATTAATAGAAAAATGACCTCTCTTTATAGTAAGTTCAAACAAAATAACGATGTTTTTGAGGTACCAATCCAGTGTTTAATAATTAATAGGCATATTTTTTATTATAACTGCAATACTGAAAAAAGTCCTCCTGCATTCAGAAAATCGCAGACCTAATATGGCTTAAACATTATATATACATTTGACATTTTCCCATGAGTTAATGAAAACTATACACATTAATTTGCTAATCTGAAGTGTAATTCGTCACTACTAAGCTTGGAGAGGAAAGTTAAAGTCGCCTAAGCACAAACCCAACATACAAACCCCCTTGTATTTGTCTTTCTTTAGGGTAATTTTACCTAAGTTTTCATCCCATCTCAGGCAAAGAAGGGAAAGTAAGAGGTCCCAGGGCACCTCGGACTTGGTGGGGAGCTCAGTCCCCCGAGTCCCTCTGCTGACGTGTGTGGCATGAGGAGGGGAAGTGCCTCTAGCCCCAGAGCTGCGCCGGGGGCCGCCCTGGAGGAGGAGGCACCTGGCTACTTCAGTGTGGATTCCCCACCCTCGGTACAGCCAGCGCCAGCCTCCTGCAGCCCCGAGGACATGCTGGCCTCAAAGACTCTGCTGGCTGTGTGATTCACCTTCTGAACTGATTTGGTGGTGGAGGCGCATGCTGGAAGAAAGCTGGAGGTTTTACACCTTTTCCTAAGTTGTCCGATTTTCCCACGTTGTGTCACGGCAGTAACGCACCTTCTTGGTCAGCGTATGGCACACAGACGTCATGCTGAGCCGTGCAGAGCTGGGTGTCGTGTCTGCTCTCTGCTCCACTTGGAAAATCCCGCAAACCCTCAGCTAGGACACCGTGGGAGATACAGCAACGCTGCCTGTGCAGCCAGCGGCTTCCAACAGCTCCCCCTGAGCAGGTCGACTGCATGTTTCTAATGGGTGCTTTCTTGACAAACGAGTCCACAGGAAGCCTGTTAGTCCTGGGGGGTAATCCTAGACAGAGGCCTGACGCCTGACTTCACGTCCAGATGTGACGGATAACATCGTGTTCAATTAGTGCTATTTCCCTTCCAGCGCCTGGACCGGGGTGTCCCGCTCTGAAAGGTGTGACGGTGAGCGTGGAGACAGCGTGACAGACGTTAACTCAGCGTAATGACTGTGTTACTGCTTTATCCAGGCGGTGCAAGCAGACATTCACAAAATGATACCAAACACAGGGAAATCTGTCACTACGCGTTGCCTGGAACAGAGTGAGTGGTGGTGACTTAGTGTGGTAGACACTCTCCCCGGCCACAGCGGCCTCACAGAAGCCGCCTCTGACACACGTGCTCGCAGGCTCTGGGTAATTGCCAGTTTGCTTTTCCAAATGTCTCATTAAAGATGAACACGGCATATGGAAAGGGCGTACGTCTCCCACGGAAGTTCTGGGAATCGTGGTTGTAGGAATGGACACTTTTTACTCTCGAATTTCTCTGAGTCTATGAAATAAGCAGTGTCTCCTCCGTGTCACATTCGATGCTTAGGTGTGTGTGTCTGCGGGACTGTGGGGTCGAGGTGAGTCTGTTTACGTATTACTTGAAAAAGTGAAAGTGCCCATGATTCGTTTGCAGTTTCTTTGGTTTGTTCAAACTCATCCTAAGATTCTGAAATCTTAGAAAAGATTTTAGACCCTTGACAAGGTGTCGAATTTGACGTACTTTGCAAACAAACCAAAGTAAAAATAAAAACTAAAGTAAAATCTGTACCTGCTCAATTAAAAATAAATTTTACATCCATGTTTATCTACAAAGAATAAGTTCTTTTGTAGGAGTGACCTCTGCTGGTCACAATGTCGCTATGGGCTGGGTGGAGCAGTCAAGGACATTAGTTTTACGTATTCGTTTCCTTTTCTTTGGGCTGCAGAGGACGTGGGATGCTGAGAGGGGCATTTTCATGCAATGGAAGGACAACTGAAAACAAGCAAGATTGGGGGAACAGGGTTCATCACAGTATAATTAGCTGGGAAAAAACAAAGATATCAAGAACCGGATATGAAAAATGACCTCTTATTCTGTGGGTTACAAATCCGCAGGCTCATTTGAGAGTTCTGTGTTTGTGCCCTGCGTGCGTAATGGGAGAATGTAGTAAATGTCACCTAAAGGTCAGTGAAAATGAAACTGCGACTTCCATCAGGACTCCTCGGTCTAAACACAGACGCGGTGAAGGAGCCGAAGCCACGTCAGGCCTGCGGGAGTCTGGCCAACTCTGCACCCTGCAGGCCCAGGAGAATCCTGGCAAGACCACCGACTGCTCCCATGTTAGGACTGGATGCCTGGGTGCGCTGCTCTGCCAACAGCCTCTCTCCAGCTCGGGAGCCAGAGGAGCCTATGGGGCTGGACGTCTGCTCCCGGGGCGGCCGACCTCTAAGCATTGTCTGCAGGGACAGACAAGTGGGAGGTGGAGGTGGGAACTCCAGGCCCGTGAGTGACCCCAGGGGAACGGACGCCCAGCTGACCCGTGATTCGTCTCCAGTGGAGGAGAGGCCCCGGGACGTGGCTGTGTCCTAACTTGTGTTGCGTTGTGGCTTGTGTGCACAGCTTGTATCCTAACCCCTCTCCTGTAGAGGCAACCCTCACAGACACTTAAAGTGAAATTAAGAACATAGTAAGAATCAGAATTGCCTTGAAAATTCTCCAGTAAACAAAACTCTAAGCTTTGGTCCAATTTGGTGAGAGGAGTATTTACAATAAAGACTGAACAATAGCAAACACCTGACGTGGAGACAGAGTTTGGGCCGTCGGTTGCCAGAGGGGCAGGGGAGGGGAGAGGACGAGAGGGGCGACAGGGCGTGCGTGCCTGGTGACGGATGGTGATCAGTCTTTGAGTTGTTAATGTGATGTAATCCACACAGAAATGGAAATATAGTGACATACACCTGAAATTCATTGGCTGTTACAAACCAATGTTACCGCAATAAAAAGGTAACAAATAAAGCTAAAAGAAAAGAAAGGAAAAAAGGAAGTGGAGTACAACGATGGAACACTGGACACGGGCTGAATAACTGGGTGGGAATTTGGGGTCTAGCACTTTGCCGTCACCAAACCTAGAGAGTGTTTTATCAACCTATTTGAGCTTAGTGAAAAAAAAAAAAAACAGAAAAGAAAGGTGAACAATATAAGGAAGCAGTTTTGAAAACGTTGTCTACTATTTAAGTGACGTAAGCATTGAAATTATGGTGAAATGCTTATCACAAGGGAATCAAATGACCTTGGAATTAAAGAGAGAATATGGGTTTGTAGGCGGATACTGTGAGCTTTCGTACCATCTCCAGGCGCCCACAGGGGCATCACCATTATGCAGTGAAAAGTAAGTCACCTTGAGAAACGCACGAGATGCTCCCTATTCTGGGAAGAAGAGCCAGAAATAATAATAACACTACCTTCCAAGATAAAAGGGGGAAGGGATGTGTGCTTGCTTTCATATAACCTTGCTGTCTGCTATATTCCAGTTTGTAACTGACTGACTTAGTTTTGCTGTAATTTAATCTGGTTTTGTTACAGAAGAGTCACTCCTGGGAGAGGATCCAGCGCGTCAGCTGCTGCTGCTCCGAGGGTTAGTCCATAGATGCTGCCAGGAACCCAAATGCTTCCGTCCACCTGGAGGCAGATTTACGTGGAAAACCCAAACTTATCATGATGTGAGCGAAGGCTCCGCCCAAGAAAGATAGTGTTATTTAAAAGATTAAAGATACATTAGTTGAGGAATGGGTAAAGGAGTTAAAACTGAATTTTCTGAGGATTTGGAGATTTAATTTTTAAAATTAATTCACATTCGTGATGTTCACAGTGTAAAAATACTGTAGGGGGTACACAAATCCTCATGATAGAAATAGATTGAAATAAAATAATTCTCTCATAAGTACATATAAATGCAGGATATTGTGGGGGAAAAGCGAATGCAACTATTTTCTGGAGTGTGGGTTTTGAAAAAGCCAATACGTTACTATAAATCTAGACATGAAATTCAACAGTAGTTCCAAAGTGGTAAGTGTAAGAACTTCTAAAGATGCCCCAGCACACCACACGGCAGATCTGTCTTATTTTACTACACGTCTCTTATCAGCTGACTGGGAAAGTAAATCATGGCACAATTCTGTGATGAATCCCGTGTCAATTTTGATAAGTTTTGATTGAATTTATCACAACAGCGGCATCTACATATGAAGATGGAAGACGGCAGACATAGACGTGAACGGCATGGTGCCACAGCCGGCCGCAGGGCGTTCCCGGGTCCAGGACACATCCCGGTCATCCTGGAGTTTCCCGGAGGTCCCAGAGCACAATTTAAGATTCTGGATAATCAGCGTAGTGGGACAAAGCTTGTGAACTATCTGTTTCCTACGTTTATCTCCAGGAACATCGTGATTTACTGCGATTTAGTTTTTTCATTTGCATGTTTTTTTTTTCCTCCTTCAAGGTTATCTGTCTTGGGGAAAATCAGTGCAACATCTGGTCCCATTTCCGCAGAGCCCGAAGTTCACCAGCTGCCTGCAGACATGTTCCTTTAAGTCCTTGACTGAGTGGGGTGTGCAGGGGTGTGAGGGAGCAGGTGGCACTTGGAGGAAACTGAGGCACAGAGCGAAGCGGAGGTGAGCCGGAGGGCAGACTGTGCGAGGCGGAGGCGGGCAGCCCCGCGTCTCCCCCGACTGTCCTAGACCTGGGCAGCTGTGATTTGGGGACCCTTCTCTGAGGGACTCACCTACCAGGGGCACAAAAGGGTGTTGAGATTCAGCAGAAACGCCCCCCTGCCCCAGACCTGGGCAGCGTGGACTGCCGGCGGGATGTCCGGCTTCGTCATCCCAGAGCCTCGTGGGCACGACGCCCCAGGAGAGACCTCGCCCGCAGCAAAGTCTCCTCAGCCTCCTCCCAGACGTTTGGACACATGGGGTGAGGGGAGGCTGGATGCTCTCATATTGCAGGATGATGGGATGTGGATGGACGGGCTTATTGTTATTTTTAAGAATTGGCCTAAGTTGGTTTTCGCACAAAAGGTCTGGTGACCGGGGTCTTGCAAGATCACCTGCCTTTCCCAGGCCCCAGCTCGTCTCAGCACCTCCCTGCTCTGTACATCACTGTCGCTCACAGCCCGCTGCCTGATGTTCTCTGTGGCCCTGTCTCATGGTCTCCAGCCCCACGGGTGAGGGTCTTTCCCAGGAGCCCCTCACTATCCCCTGGGCTGCCGCCCACACCCTCCTTCTTCTGCACGTGCCCTGCACCCCCACCCCAGGTCCACAGAGTCCTCGGCTCCACCTTGGCCCCCAGCTCTCTGCAGGTGCACACTGGGGAAGCTGGTCCCTCACACCTGGGTCTGCAGAGCACCTGGGGGTGGGGTGGATCTCCTGCTGCTCAAATTGCTGGGGTCCCCGTCCCATCTGTGGTCCGTGTCCATCCCTCCTGGCCCTCGTCCAGATCCAGCAGGGCCAGAAGGGGGTGTGGGAGATGCGGCCCCCAAGTGCCCCCCAAGCACTGGCTGCACATCCCGTGGGGCGGGGACCAGCCAGGAAGGATGCCGAGAACAGAGAACAGAGACGGTCCATGGCACTGTGTGGGCTTCACAGGTGCTGTTGGACAGGAAGCACTCCCCTCCTGTCACTTTAAATCCTCCTCGTCACTCTCCCCTCGCAGGCTCTGAACCTGTGACTCCAGCTCCTGATGGAGTCTGTTCTCGCTCCCTCCACTCTCCCAGCTGCTCAGGACCCTCTGCTTTGGTCGGGTGTTCTCCCGGCCTGGCGTCGCATCACCTGCAGAGCTCAAGGCTGGTGGCTCCTGGAAGCTGTCGAGGGGCCGGGGGGACTGGACCCTCGGAGGAGCCTGTGCCACACGCACCATCACGTCGGCGGCTCCGGAGTGGGCGTCTCCAATGAAATTCTAAGAAGTACTGGAACTGTGGAAAGTACCCAGATCTTCTCGTTTGTGGGAATAAGATGAGCAATGCAGCATGAGTGGAAAATCCCAAGGATGCACTGATCATGGATTGGGCGGTTCTCATGTATTAAATCCTTCCTGTGACACCCACCCTGGAAACAACCGAGTTAGAATCCACGGTTAAATCAGATGAAAGATAAACCTTTTCTGCGACACATTTCAAAGCCTGGTTTTCATTCACGGACGAGGGCCTGGCCTACCGAACTAACTTTCTTGATATATATGTGTAAATGCCCCTTTTTAATGTATTGTTAAAAACACACACTTAAATAGTACAGCGAAGGGATCAGTAAATAAAACCTTTTCGAAGAGGCAATTCCATGTGATCTCATGGGGCAGCTGACAAAACGCCTGCGTCTCTGTTTGCAAAATTTAAATTCCATATTCCAGGTGTTAAAACCATTCTAAAACCTTGTTTTATTTTTTGAATTAGAGCAGATGCCCAGGAAAGAAACAACTGACATGGGAGAGAAATAAATGCAGCCAGTGTGGCGGGGTCTTCGTAAACACAGCTGCCACTTGCGCTTTGGAGAAAGTAAACGTTGGCATCTGAAAATGTCTCACATTGCAGAGGATGAGAAAGAACTTCACAAAAATTAACCGATTGGCTGGACAATATTATTTTTATGTATCTGGGGACATAAAGAATGTTGAACAACGATGAAGTTAAGCCACTAATTTCAGCCAAATTCCCTGCTCGATCTTCCACTGTAATGAAAGGATTCCACGGTCGTCTTAGGAAAGGACTAGAACACATAAGAATCCCCTTTTAGGAATTTTACTTTCCCCAGAATCTGTTGGAAGATTTTCCCGAAAGAGAAAGAATAAAGTCTTCCTTCAGTGGAGGCCACTGTGAGCCCCGGGGCCACACGAGTGCAAACCTTCCTGCCTTGCTTCGTGGACTCACTGACGTGGCCTGATCTTCATGACACTCAGAAATTCCCACATAAATCATCTTCCTCAGCAGCGTGTTCACACATTTTGGTGAAAATTCAGGTGGGGACTGCACTGAAGTTGACATTTGCCCCACAAACCCGTCTTGTAAGACCGTGAAGAGCAGCTGGGGGATGTGATTGTACCTTTAAGCAGGTCGCGGGGAGGAACTTGTCTCCAGAGCCCAGTGGGGACAGGCATTTCCAGGCGTCCGTCTGCTGACCAGGCCAGGCGACCCCAGCATCCACAGGAGGCGGGACGCTGTCAGCCCAGGGGGTCGTGGACTCACCTGAGATCCAGCTCAGGGTATAGAAAGTTATAATTAGACATTTTGCTGACAGAGGATAAATTTACTCCAGGGTAGAGCAAATAAGCCTTCTAGTTTCTTCATCCTCTTCTCTCCCCAAGGGGTCTTGTCTGCCTCCCATCCCTCTGTAGCTAATCCACCATAAATCCTTAATAAATAAATCCATAAATATACACACCTGCACACACACTCAGGCAGGCAGTAGCTGGATGGATCCACAGACACTTACCTTATTATCTTCATCTTGCTACCTTGCATTACTCAGAAAGAGAAAGCATCTTGTTGTTAATGGTGTTATTATTGTAATTATGTTAATTATAATTATATTATACAGTTTCCTGTGGCTGCTGTAACAAATTACCATACGCTGGATGGTTTAAAATGACAGAAATTTATCCTCTCCCAGTCTAGGGGCAAGAAGTCCACAATCAAGGTGAGGGCAGGGTCAGCTCGCTCTGGAGGCTGGGGGGTCCCTCCTGCCTCTCCCAGCTCCTGGTGGCTGCCGGCGTTTCTGGGCCTGGGGGCATGGCTGCAATGTCTGCCCCGCCCCCGGTCAGGTTGCTCTGCCGTCTGTGTGTGTCAGCCTCCGGCTGTGTGGTTCCTACAGGGTGCACGTGCATCCAGAGCCCTCCAGGACCATGCAGGATGAGCTCCTCTCTCTGGGTCCTCAGCTGAGCCCAGTCTTGTCCAATATAATGTGACGTTCACAGGACGTGTCTTTGGGGGACCATTTTTCAGCCTCCCACAGGAGCACAAAGGGACACGAGGAGGTGGTTCCCTCGCTGTAAGTCAGAGGACAGCACCCCTGCCCTCCTCTGTGCTTCCCAGGAGTCCCCCTTCCAGCCCCGGCCAGGCTTGTTTGTTGTCTCTCTGCCTCCCCTTGGGGTCACCAAGGCTGAATTCACACCTTCCCTGTGCCTCCACTCTGGACACTAAGCCGACAGGCTGCCCTCTCTCCGAGGACCCGTAACTGTCTGATCCTGAACCTAACCCCCTAAACCACACCCTACGATTCTAGAACCAGGGTGGCTGAGCCATCTTGATGGTGGGACCCCCATGATGACATCAGGCTTTTATACACACAAGATACCTGGAAAGCCAGCTTTGCTAACACTCCTAACCTGATGTTTATTCCCAAAGAAGACGAGTTTGATTCCAATTCTTTGTTGAAAATCTGCAGTTTATCTATTTTCTATCTCCTTTTCTCTATCATTTTCATTCACATACAAAATTTGTAATTCTGTAATAAAAAGAAGCAATTCTGAGGGCCAGCCTGGAGGTGTAGTGGTTAAGTTTGAGCCCTCTGCTTCAGCAGCCCAGGATTCACAGGTTCAGATCCCAGGTACGGACCTATGCATGGCTCATCAAGCCACACTGGGGCAGGCATCTCACATATAAAATAGAGGAGGATGGGCATGGATGTTAGCTCAGAGCCGATCTTCCTCAGCAAAAAAAGAGGAGGACTGGCAGCAGATGTTAGCTCAGGGCTAATCTTCCTCAAATGAAAAACACAGAAACAAATATTTTATTAGGCACTTTAACTGGTTCATAAGTATTGTAAACCTGTGGCAATGTTAGTTAAAATGGGGGAAATTTACTCTCTAGCTGCCCCCAATCCATCCCACCTTCCTTTGGTGACAGTCCACCAACTTGTGTTCAGGTGCCAACCTCCCAGCCTCCAGCTCTGTGTGTGGAAGAAGCTGACTCTGCTCCAGTTCCAGGGTTAAACCATCCTTGCCTTCAGCCAACACCCCCTTCTGGCCACAGTGATGAGCAAGTGGGAATGTGGGACCCTCACAGGCAGACAAGATGGCGGGATCCCTGTTAGGGACTCTGGTGAAGAAGGAAGTTGAATGAACTCTGCACTTCTCCTGCCCAGGGGGACAGGGAAGACCCCATCCCTTGTCTGATTACCCCCAGATCCCCCTAATCTTACAAATATTAAAAGCTAAGTGAAAATTACTAGATTAGAAACAAAATATCTTCTCTTGATCAAGACTTGCTATCCCCCTTGGTCTCCTCCTCTTTCCTCATCCTAGAGTTCATCTCCCTGAGTTCTGGAAACTTGGGTTGTCAAGTTCCCTCCCTCTTGGTCTCTCCTGTCCCAGTTGCCATTTCTGGCCTTTTCTCATCTGGCCTGGGGAGATACGGGATTAGAGGGAAAAGGCAGAGTCCCAAGTGGCGAGGGTGGTTCTGGGGTTAGGAACTCCATGACTCTCACACCTGTGCATGGCTCTCTCTCATGGGTGCCTTCCAGGGTTTGGGGGAACCTCAATGCTCCCCGGGCAGGAGAAGGTCTTTGCTCGCCAACTCCTGCCTTCGAGGAGCCAGCTTGGTGTGGATGTCTCTGCTGCTGCCTGCAGCCCTCCCACCCATCCCTGTGCCTGTGGTTCTTTTCCAGATGACACTGGACTGACCTCTAGGCATCCGCGAAGGCCCATGGGAAACACAGCTCTGCCCCGTGGACTGTGGAGGGGCAGCCTTCACTCCCTTAGACTGTCACTACTTGCTCTGCTGTCATAGTCTGCATCTGGGATGTCTCTCAGATTAATGAGTTTCAAGATGGGATTCAAGACGTAGAAAAAGTTCCCCTACAATCCAGAAGCTTTCAGACGACATCAGCCTGTTCCTTGCACAGATTAACACAAAAATGAAGAGAATAGGCAAAGAAATAAAAGAAAACAATCTGTGCTTGAGCTTTCAGAAGCTCTTTTTTTTAGTACACAACCATCCAATGAAATGGTAAATTTCCTAAAGGAAGGAAAACTATATTTGGCGAGTCCACTGTGCGTCGTGCACCGAGGCTGGCTTGTGTAAAGGTGTTAGCTGCACGGAGAGAACTCACAGTCTGGGAAGAGCAGCCCCCTTCCCTCCGCAGACCTGGTGGAGGAGGGACTTCCTGGGCCACCTGGGCGAAGATGGAGGGAAGCAGGGCTCAGGGGCAGGCGTTTGAGGATTCCGTGAAACCGCTGCCTGCAGGCACAGAGTGGGACCAGCACTAACGCTGCCGTCCCAGCCACATCCTGGGGAGCGCAATGGTTCCAGGAAGCCAAGTGCTCAGCTGGCCTCGCGCATTTGGTGGCACAGAGATGCTGCTGTGACAGGACGAGTGTGTAGGAAGGACACGAGGATTTGCAGGAATTGTGCTCAACAGCATGAGCCCAGGGCAGGAACGACCCCAAGATGAGGAGGGTCCCGGACAGGTGATGACACACCAGATAATTGAACATTATCGAGATATTTGCAAAGTTTCATTTCAATCTACATTTCCTATATTTCTAAATATTTTTATTCTGAAATGTTTCACACCCATGTACAATATGGAGACTAAGAGATATTAACAGTGGCCCAAGCCCACTGCCTTGGCCGACTAAAACAGCAACAACAAAATGACAAGGAGAAAAATCCTATAACAGCCCTCACTCACCGTGAGCCGAAAGTTCTGAACATATTACCACGTTTGCTTCAAAATTCTTTAAAAACACCATCACTGTACAGTTGACACGTGCTGTAAACACTTCCTGTTTATTCCGTTCCCTCCCGGTAAGCAACCACTGTCACTCCCCTGTGTGGTTTAGGACGTCATGCACTACATACAAATTCTAGATGTATTGTTTTGCTTGTGTGAAAATTTAAATAAAAGATATCATACTTACATTTTTCCTTCGACATGTATTTCTACTTTATTATTTCAGTAGCTGGATATAATTCTCTGGTATTAATGCACCACAATTTGTTTATTTATTCTCCTACTGCTGGACACTGAGGCTGTTCCCACATTGTGTTGTTACAGACCACACTGTCACGTGCCTTCCACACCTGCCTCAGGCGTCCACGTGGGAACCTGGTTCCTTGCGAGGCAGACACCACAATGTTGAAGAGGCAGACACCCCACATTTCTCATCCATCAATATATCTCTGTATTTAACCACGTCTTTACATGCTTCCACAGAGTTTATAGATTTTTTTCTATAACCTGTTGAGATTTTATATTTTTATATAATCCATAATTTTGTGGACTTTTAGTTATGTATATACATATATATGGCTTAGATAATATATAAATATTATACATACATATATACATACACGTACTAGATATATTTGTTTTATATTTAGTTATATCTTCTAAGTGTTTATTGTTGACTTGGGTGTTAAAACTTTAATATACAAAAATAATTTTTAAAGAACTATTTTTCTGCAACTATTAAGATGGTTATATGGTTTTCATCTTTAATTCATTGATACGGGAAAAAAACATTATTAGTTTTTCTAAAGCTGGTGAAACCATGAATTTCTACAATATGTAATTATGAGTTTAATCTGCTAGGTTTTTTTTTTTAAGATCTTTGCATCTTTTTTTGGATTAAGCTCGGTAGTTTTTTCTTGCATGGCCCTTGTCAATTTTATTAGTTGGGCAGCCTGGTTCTCCTCCTGGACTTGTTGCTTCGGCCACCTCTCCAGGTCCTGCGTCCTAGGGGTTGTGGTCTCAGGAGCTGGCTCTGGGAAGCCTTACTCTCGCACACCCGGGTCCCCAGGAGGGAGACTGCCTGAGAAGTCCTATCTCACAGGGAAAATGTCAGATCTCGGTGCACAGGCTTCTCTTTCCTCCTGGATGAACCTGCAGCCCCAGAGCCCCGTGGCCTTTTGTGTCTTTTCTGTGACCTTGTTCTGCTGTATTTCTTGTTGTTGTTTTTAAACTGCAGCTACGTCATCTTTTTTATACAGTCTTTGTAATTGTTGTGTACGTGGAGACGAGAAGGTACTAAAAGTGGGCGTGATAGAGCCATTTTAACTGGAAGTCATAATTTCATTTTCAGGAGTAAAGAAGAAATCAAAAGACTTCTTTTCTGGAACAACATTCTGATCAACTTGAAAAAGTTAGAAGGAGAAATGATAGAAACTATGAGACAACGTGGCATCTCTTCTTAGCTTATGTGAACCGAGAGACAGTAGGTCCAGGGAACTCCTACACACACCTAGACACCACACCCCAGCACAGGTGCTGTTTTCTACGTCTCGGGTATTTCTGGTTGCCCTCTGGGCCTTGTCGGGAGGGCATGAGCATGGGGTCCAGGTCACCACGGGAGGAATTTTCCAACCGCTGCCCACACCTGAGTGGAAGAGAAAGCAGAGGAGGCTTTCCCCTCATTTGTTCCACATTCCTCAAGATCTTGCACTGGTGTGCACTGTGGCAGGCATTGCAAATCGAGTGGAGGACTCGGAAACCACGTCACTGCACTTAGAATCACACTCTCCAGCTGGAAGACGGACGATGATCCCACTTCCAAAGAAACAGAAAGGAAACACGTATGAGGGTTCTGCAGGCGTTTGCTTGTAGGGCGGATGTGAAGCCTGAATCGGTGTTGGCTTCAGGAAGATGAAAACGTCAATTACCTAGGGTCCTTTTCGTCACTAAGATTAGAAAAATCTTTCTTCTTTTCATACCTGAAGTGTCTCTTATACCTCAGTGCAAGGTAAGCAGCATAGTGCTCATTTCTCAAAGGATATAATGAGGATTCCTCCATTGTTAGGGTCTTTGATCACAATAAAAAGAAACCAGCTGGCTAATTTAAGTGAACCACGCTTTGCTGAGACGCATGCAGTAGCTCACGGAATCAGGAAAGCTTAACCACATAACCTTAGGATATTTGCAGGTAAAATCAAATGATGGAGACAACAAGGTTAATGGAGACAACGATAGATTAGTGACAAGTCTCCTCAGCTGGTGCCACCTCTGCCCGTCCTTGGCTCCTCTGCTCAAGCTCCAGTCTCAGGGGAGAGTCCCCTTGGCTTACTTTTCCTGAATGTCCTCAGGAAAGGGTGGGGCGTCCTAACTCACCAAAGTGGCGGGCTGTGGGAGAAAAGACGTTCACAGTGGGGAAAGGAGGGTCTCCCCTAGTTGGGGTTTGGTAAAGAAGCATGACTTAATGTGAATAGTTGAATGCAGAGCCCCTACCAGACGCTCTTTGTAGGGGGCGGGCAAGTTCACAGGGTCCGACGGAGCCAGCGCCCAGGGAGCTGGAGCTGGGAGAGTGGCCCCGGCAGAACAGTGGTGGAAGGCTGTTGTCGTGTGCCAATGCAGAGAGAGGAGGAAAGACACACTGGCTCCCCACCAACACCTGACCCCGTGAGACACACGCGTGCCAGAGGGTGGGGGGTTAAGGTCAAGGAACCGTCAGCACCTGCCTCCGGGGTGAGGCTGCTGAAGACTCCAGTGGCATGGAACACGTCTGACGTCCACTTGAAATAAAAACAAAAGTCCAGGCGTCGTACCTGGTGGGCTGCTGCTAGGACGGATGCAAAGCACTTGACCGGCCTCTGTGGCGTTGGAGGCGGAGTTGGGGCCTCCTGTTTTGACGCACACACTAGTTGGCCAACAACAGCTCGAGGACTAAGCAGGCCCTACAGCTGCAGAGCCTCCGCGTGGAAAGCATGTCTTTCATTACCTACGTTGGCCTTCTTCCCTGGCTCGGCCTGTGCTTCCTCCTCAGTGGAAACAGAGAGAGACCAGAGACGAAAGATAGGCTGTAAATAAGGTGACAGCATCGACCATTTGTCACCACAGTTCACCTGGCCACTGGTATTTCTGAGTATCCTAAGCCCTGAAATCCAATGA
Organism: Equus przewalskii; assembly: GCF_037783145.1. Taxonomy (NCBI): domain Eukaryota; kingdom Metazoa; phylum Chordata; class Mammalia; order Perissodactyla; family Equidae; genus Equus; species Equus przewalskii. The sequence continues at coordinate 90,475,061 of NC_091844.1, forward strand.
CAAGTGTGGAGAAGGCCACCAGGCTCCCTGTGCCAAGACCAGACACTTCGCTGTAGAGGAGGTGGTGGCTATCCCCCTGGAGAGGCCACCTTGTCTGCATTTGGGTTTGACTTGTCTCTCCAACTTGACTCTTCAAGCAGCCACATCACAACAGAAGTCACACACAACGTTGCCTCTGATCACTAAACCACAGCGTGATGACAGGAGGAAAGAGATGGGTTCTGCCTTGAGTAAGAGAATATCCAGGTGAGTATTCAGTTATGGCACAGCTATGAGACTCAGCCATGCGATGCTCTAGAGAATGCAAAGTGCTCCAAATTAGAAAGAACTATTTACTGCTCTTGCTATTGAGACCAATATACAAGTCACTGGGAACCAAGGGTGGGAAGAGCATTGTTACTTCCCGAGGAGTTTTCTCAGAAACATGGCTGTGACGCTGAGATTGGCTGGCTCAGAGGATCAATGCCTCTACTCGGGGGCAGATAAGATCCCCTACTTTCATTCTTTTAAATGTGGCTGCCCAGTTTTCCCAGCACCATTTGTTGAAGAGACTTTCCTTTCTCCGTTGTACGTTCTTGGCTCCTTTGTCAAAGATTAACTGTCTATAGATGTGTGGTTCTATTTCTGGGCTTTCACTTCTGTTCCATTGACCTGTGTCTGTTTTAGTGCCAATACCATGCTGTTTTGATTATTATGGCTTTGAAGTATATTTTGAAGTCGGGGATTGTGATGCCTCCAACTTTGTTCTCTTTCACAGGATTGCTTTGGCTATTTGGGGTCTTTTGTTGTTCCATGTAAATTGTGGGATTCTTTGTTCTATTTCCATGAAGACATTGGGATTCTGATTGGGATTGCATTGAATCTTTAGATTGCTTTAGGTAGTATGGACATTTTAACGATTTATTCTTTCAATCCAAGAGCATGGAATATCTTTACATTTCTTTATGTCGTCTTCAATTTCTAGCAATGTCTTATAGTGAAAGTAGACTGTTATCTTACACCTTACACAAATATTAAGTCAAAATGGATTAAAGACTTTAAGTTATGACCTGAAACCATAAAACTCCTAGAAGAAAATATAGGCAGTACTCTCTTTGACATCAGTCTAGTAGCATCTTTTCAAATACTATGTCTACTCAGGCAAGTAAAACAAAAGAAAAAATAAACAAATGGGACTATATCAGACTAAAAACCTTCTGGAAGGCAAAAGAAACTATGAACAAAATGAAAAGAAAACCCACCAACTTGGAGAAAATATTTGCAAATCATATATCTGACACGGTGTTAATTTCCAAAATACATAAAGAACTCATACAACTGAACAAGAAAAAAAACCAAACAACCTGATCAAAAAATGGGCAGAGGACATGAACAGACATTTTTCCAAGGAAAATATACAGATGGCCAACAGGCACATGAAAAGATGCTCAACATCACTAATTATTGGGGAAATGCAAATCAAAATGACAGTGAGATATCACCTTACACCTGCCAAAATAGATATAATTACAAAGACAGAAAACAACAAATGTTGGAGAGGTTGTGGAGCGAAGGGAATCCTCATACACTGCTGGTGGGTATGCAAATTGGTGCAGCCACTATGGAAAACAGTATGGCGATTTCTCAAAAAGTTAAAACTAGAAACACCATATGACCCAGCCAGCCCACTACTGGATATTTATCCAAAGAACTTGAAATCAACAATTCAAAGAAATTTATGCACCCCTGTGTTCATGGCAGCACCATTCACTCTAGCCAAGATTTGGAAGCAACCCAAGCTCCCATTGACTGATGAATGGATAAAGAAGACGTGGTATATGTATATACAACAGAATAATACTCAGCCATAAAAAAGACAAAATCCTCCCATTTGTAACATGAATGGGTCCTGAGGGTATGATGTTAAGTGAAATAAGCCAGACAGAGAAAGACAAACACCACATGATTTCACCATATGTGTAAGATAAACTAACACGGGGCTGAAGAGAACAGATTAGCGGTTACCCGAGGGAAAGGGGGTGGGGGAGGGTGAAAGAGGTGAAGGGGCACATATGTATGGTGATGTATAAAAACTAGACTATTGGCAGTAAGCAGGCTGCAGTCTACACAGAAACTGATAAATAATAATGTACACCTGAAATTGCACAATGTTGTAAACCAATAGGTCCTCAACAAAATAATTGAACAAAAAAAGATCTCCTAGAAAGGAGTTTGAGACTAGTCCACCCAGCCCTGCAGACGCTACATGGTATGCAAGCCAGAAAAACACAAGCTCGTATATTAATTTTTAATGACCGTAACTACATAGGAGAACCGAGACTGCCGTGGTGCGGCGGTGGACGGGGTAAGCTGTGGGGAGACTCAGAGCATCGTGTTTACATTTTAATTAATTTTTCCCATTCCTTTTCTGTTGTCTCATTATTGAACAGAGGATGTATTAGTGGTAGTTATGCTTACTACTTTTCCCATATGTTTCAGAGAATTAAATTGAGATTAGAAATTAGAAGCAGGATAAATTCACAAATAAATTGCAGTTTGTCTCATTTTCTGTGGTGGAGGAAGTGCATTTCTCTTGTGTACTGACCAAGAGCGTTTAGTTAGAATTAAGTGTGAACTAAGGTGTGTAAGAGATGAGCTGCAAGACGCCAGCTGCAGAGGGTCGGTGCCGCGTCCCCGGCATCCGTCTTCCCTCATTAGCGTCACCCTCCTACCCTTTGAGGACTTCTCTCTTCAACAGCGGACAGTTCTGGTGGGAGTTGATCAGAGGCTCTGCTCCACCAGATGACAGGGAAGAACAGACCCGTTTTAACCTTGAATGTTGAACATTGTGCCAGAGACCAAACTCCAGGGGACACGGTGCTCCCGGCCGTGACAGCCACTCTGGTCTCTCATGACCTGTCGAGGTGGCGACAGGGGCATGCCCATGGGCTCAGCCCCGAGGACACTAGCAACTTCCCATTTGGGGTGACCCCCCTCCTGATTTCACTCCCCAGCACCCCTCACTTCTCCTCCAGACTCCTTCACCTTTATAACACACTTCTGTCTTAAATCTCCTGTTCAAATTACCCAAAGTGGTTTCCATTTCCCGTGTGGACCAGGGCTTCATTATATCCGGGCAGCATCTTGCCCCAACAGCTCTTCTCCACGAGGTTGTTGCACATTCTTATTCGCCTCTTAGTGGATTGTCTCTCCGTGTGTGTTTCCCCAGGTCTCAGCTGACTGTGTAAGCGGTTATTTATCTTCCAATAAATAATTTTCTCCCTAAGTTAGACACTTGGTCTCTGTTGCTTGCCAATAAGGATCCCTAAGTGGCACACATAATTTGTAAACGAAGATAGAAAGAAATTCTACTTGTACATTATACATATTTATGTATACATACATAACAGAGAAATCACTTGTTTATTTCATAGTATCACCACACGGATCCAAATCCCACCTCTCAGACTTCCCAAGTCTTAATTTAAATTCAAAAGTTACGTTCCATACAAGTATTTTAAGAGAACCGTACAGCAAAAGGTTTGTAGATTCCTGATTTACTGATAAAATAAAGACTTTTTACATGGGGCAACGTCAGAATTCAGTCTCTGAAGGCTAAATCTGGAAAGAACCCAGTAACAAAAGGAGCGATTCAAGAAATTAAAAACTCTGAAATAGTTCAAGAAGTTGTCAGAAAGGAATATGCATCCGTAGCCTGAGTGACAGTAAAGTCATCTCTTTGGTGCCCCGATGACAGTGGCTTGGAAGGACAATGGAGCTCAGTCCTTTCGCTATGAAACCAGCAACGAGTAGGGTTCCAAAATACCTGCATAATGATAAAGACTGCACGACCAGCCTGAGTAGATGTGCTTGATGCGAGCTGAACAAGCGGACAATGATGTCTTCAGAAAACACCACTGACTGTCTACTGTGCACATGGTTATCTGTGCCCCATTCATTCCTTGGCATTTACCGCCAAATATTTCTGAGACACCTTCCCTGACAGAAAGCCAGCCCTTCGTGCACCTGTGCGCCTCGGGATGGAACAATCAACCCACAGTGAGGATGGAAACCATGCCGCAGGGTCTCAGACTATCACCCCCGTGGGTTTGCTGACTCACTCCTTTGAACTACCCACCTATGTGTCGTTTTCTCTCTCCTCACAGCATATCCAACCTCATGGTACAACGTTAGGTTACCTGTTTAAGGATCAGGTTAAAAATGAAATCATCTAAACAAGCTGAGAGAAGACAGTCTTTTCAAATGAAAGATAAAATTAAAATCAAGTTCATTCCACTTATTTGATAGTCGTCCCCCAGCAAGCTTCGGTTCAGTTTGGGAACATGTGGGAGAAGTTCTAGAAGCAGTGTGCCTTCCATCTGCTCATGCACTATTTGGGAAAATGTACTTTGTGGCGAAGATGAATAGCACGGGGGCAGCTGTGCTTGACCCTGGGGGTGGGGCGTTTGGTTCCTGGTGCTCCACTCTCTCTCCTTCAGACCGTGACCACAGAGCAGAGCACAGCCCTGTCTGGACCAGCTCCTCCCCACCAGAAGCCCGGACAAACCTACAAGGCAGACAGGCTGTGACAAAAGAAGGTTCCGTGGCTGCCCTTGATCTCCCCTCTCTGGCTCCCAGTTCCCAGCTTTGGTTCACGTCTAGCTGGTGCACGAGCTTGTCACATGGGTTCTTCACCTTGACAAATAGAAATGGCAAGCAATAAGATATATTGGAGAATATGAGGAAGCCATTTGGTGTAAACCTAATTCGGCCTGACCTTGTTTTTCCAAAAGGGCCTGACTGTGGCCGTTGAGCATGCGTTGTATATCTGCTTTGGACATTCCCTATGGCAAGAACGAAGGCCCTTGAGATAAAGGTGCAACTTCCCTCCCCCTCCCAACATTGGCGTTTCCTTAATGATTCAGCATCTTTCCTTAGGCTAGGAACTGATTGCTGTGCTCACCTGTGACTGCCTAGCTCGAGACAATAGACTTGCCTCCTGCTACGCCCTCCGAGAGAGCCGACCCACTACCTGCTGTGTCCATCAAGCGCTGCGCTGACAGGGCAATCTTGTGACTATTGTAAGAGGAACGTTTCAATCATATGTGAAACATCCTCTTTGAGGGTATATAACCACCCTGTATACCCCAACTTCTTTGGAGTGCTCCGTTCCTTTGCGGAAGGACTTTCCTGGGCCATGGTCCTCAGATTTTAGCTCAGAATAACTCTCCCAAATTTTCATTTATAGATTGGTTATGGATTATTTTCATTGACAACCTTGTCCTGTGCATCTCCGCTGTCTGTGCCGGTACCACCTGCTGACCTGCTGCCCACTGGCCCCCAGTGCTGAGCCGTCTGAGTCCTTGGTTGCCCGCCCTCCTTGCTGTCTCTCACTCCTTCTGGAGGAACATCTGGAAACTGGAGAAATGCAGTCACATCAGATGTGGGTCTGGCTCACAGACACTTGTGAGAATCTACAGACTTTGCAATGCCTGCTGGGAGTCGGACCATATCACCCACCAATGGGCTGTTTTTCAGTCCAGGCCAAACTTAACAACCACCACAACAAAATAAGGTAATATTAACTCCCTTCTAAAAAACAAATTAAAATCCCTCTCTTAGTGTGAAAATTTGAAAATCCTTTTCAGTTCTTCCCCTCAAATTAACCACTAACATACCCACACCCCATTACAAGAAACTGAGACATGTTATTGAGAAAGATGTACCCATCATTGTGACCTGAAATGCTTTCCTTTCTGGCTTACTTGGTGTTGTCAATTAAAATGAAGTTTCCAGAGGATTCCGTGTTCTTTCTTCTCTTTTATTATTCTGTGTCCCTGTGCAAGCCCAGTCACAATATCCCAATCCTCTAGAGAAGAAAGAGGATTTTGTTTTTGCAAAACAAAAAAGAACGCGTCTTTAAATCTCAATGGCTTCATTTAATAATTAAAACTGTGGTCTTTATAACGACGCCGTCCCCTGCAGAGCAAGGTCGCTGTGCTGGTCAAGGCAAACTGGGCTTCATGCTGCGCTCGTAGACTGGTATTCTGAGCTGCCCAGCTTTTGTTTGACCTTCTCTGTGAGGCAGCCTGCGGCATGCCCCGAACATCACTGCACACCTGAACGCTGCTTGAGAAGATGGGGGCACGTTGTGCTTGCTGATCTGAAACCCACAGACCCATGTATTGAGATGCTGGGACTGAAGGTGCTTCGATTGGTGTCTTGCATTTTGAGAGTCATAGTCAGCAGTAGTTTTAAATTTAAATGATGGAACCCAAACTATATTATCTGAAGCATAAAAGCATGAATTAGGTTTACTAGTAAAACTCCAAAAATATGGAGCAGGGTGTCTTCAGATGTCCGCTCCTGAGTCAGTGGGGACGTGTTATCAGGACCGAGAGTCATAACTGAGAACGCCATAAATGTCACTTCATACAAGAAAGAATCTAAACTCAGTGTAACCAGGGGTTTCCTAGAATATTTAGAATATATTCTGAGGGAGAGTAGACTGGAGGCAGAGAAACTAGGACATACTGTAGCCGTTTATGTGGGAAGTAATATGGCCAGACTTGCATGATGGACTTAGAGGGGAACGGCAAATGAGAAATTTCTAGGTGACAAGGAGAGGAAATGACAGAGAGGAATCAGAAGTGATTTCAGAATTTCTAACCCAGAAGAGTGTCAGAGCCAACGACAGATACTGGTTGTGATGGAGAAGAAGTCATTCCTCATTGGGAGGTGAAGGTCATGACCAATCCCCACAGCAGAATGGTCCCAGAAACATTGAAAGACATTTTAGAAAATGTCTCGTCAACTGAAATATTCATAAACAACATTCAAATAGTTCGTGTATAAGGCTAGACTCTGATATTTTATTAATTATTGTTGTATTTAAAAAATCTATATGCTTGAAACAGCCCACATTTATTATCTCATAGTTTCTGGGGCTGCCCAGCTGAGTCCTCCAGCCCCAGCCTTCCACCGGCGCCCAGCAGTCATCTCGTCGTCCTGCTGGCCCATTGCTTGCAGGCTCGCTCAACGGTGCTTGGCAGGATTTTGCCCTCCTGGGCTGTTAGCCAGAGGTTACCCTCAGTTCCTTGCCACGTGACCTCTCCAACTTGGCATCTTGATTTATCAAAGTGAGCAAGATGTGGGGTGAGAGAGAGAGCTCGAAAAATAGAAGTCATATTTCTTTATAATTTGATCTCAGAAGTGACACCCCATCCTTTTTTCCATATCCTGATCATTAGAAGTGAGTCACTGGATCTGTCCTTCGCACAAGGAGAGGGGACCACACATAAATGCCAGTAGGTGGGAACCTTCAGGAGCCCCCTTGGAGCTGCCCACCACCGCACAGCCTCTAGCCCCCAGTGACCTGAGTCCCTCCCATGTGCCAAATACATTCGGATCCCCCCAGGGTCTCCAACAATCTCATCCCTTTACAGCTGTATGTCATTGTTTAATTTACAGAGAACTCCATGAGAACCATCAGTTCCAGACTTACACACTTTGTCTTTGTACAAACATCACCATAGCGTATGGAATGTGGCCGGCTGCCAAAGACAAAAGTTCTGAACTGCAAAGTCAAATGCCGACGCCACAATTCAGGACAATTCAGATTGATTCGCTAAGAATCATTCATGGTGTGAAATAACTTTGCTTTATTTCGAAAATAATAAATGTATCAGAAAATAGCTTTAACTTAGAATTACATAGCTTCAGAAACAAAGCGTTGACTACCGTCATGGACACCTCGATTGGCTCAGGTTCAAAAACTGGTGAAATGCTTGGTGGGACAAATACAAGCCCTTCCTCTGAGGTGTCCCTGAAGCAAATGACCATTCTGATGTCTGACAGGCAATGCCAAAGAAGACACAGCAGGGCTGGCTCCCTGCCAGTTCCCCGCAGCCTCCTCCAGGACTCCTGCCCGGATGCTCCCCACAGATGCCAACCCTCAGCGTAGGAGGCCTGGCCGGAGCAGGCTCACAAGGCCCCGCCCACTTACAGGAGGCTGACAGATTCTGGCGCTTCTGTTACATTTCTTGATGACTAAGAAAGCACAGCCAACTGGAATACTGTCCTTCAGCTGTCAAGGGGAGAGAGCTGACCCAAGTCCTGAAAACACACTTTTCAACATTCAGAAGCACATGGTCCAAGCTCCAATTCCCTGGCTTAACTCTCTCTTGATGGCCTGTATGATGGTTGCCTTTCCCCACCTGGATTGTATATATTTTGTTAATATAAGATCACAATTTATAATAATTTACGTAATGAAAAATAATGAGAAATATAGAAGAGCAAAGATGATCAGTGTCGTTAAAGAAAAAGAAAACCAAGGTCGATCGCCTCCTGGTAGAAATAGGAGAGATATAACCCATTAGCGAAGGCCACGTGGTTTTCCTCCGAATGCGGTTGAAGGCTTGGGAGAGGAGCGTCTGGGAGACTCAGTAAGAACAAACCAACGGTAAATGCCCCTGGCTTGTATGTGACAATTGGAAAAAGATGCCCCCTGTTAAGGTGCTTCACTGCCATCTTCCAGAGAGTCGGTACACTGTACAAACTAATCTGACACAACTACGGCTGTCAAGGGAGAGCAAATGTAGGGACTCAACCTCATCTCCCATGATGGGGAGCATCTAAGAGGACAAAGACGGGGATTGCCAAGACTGAACGGAAAATCGTGGGTTTGGATCCTGTGCTCCATTCAAGAAGAAAGTGTACGCCCAGTGGGATGGACGCATCACTGGGGAGCTACGGGTCTTGGGAGGGCTTGTCCAGGAAACGTGGCTTAGACGGGTGCCATTCCTCTCCTTCTGTCTTCTTTCTTCTCCCTCCGATTCTCTTTCCCAAATCAACCTGCCAGCCACAGAGCTCCACTTTCATTTCTGACTATTCCTGTGCTCACTGTTACACTAAAGTTTTCCAGCTGATCACATCTTCCTCTCAATTTAAGATGAATGCGTACGCAGTTCACCAAGCATATTGACGTCTACTGTTTTCCCTCCACCCTTCTTCTACTTTTCAAGCCCTTGTGACATAAAGTGGGGTTAGTGGCTTCTGGGTTTACATGGAATGGAAGTCCAAGTCGTGTTACCTGGGAAAAGACGTTTCTTGCTTAATTCCTGAGCAAAATCGAAGAGAGTTTCAACGCAACCACCACCACCCAGTGGAGGCAGTTCAACCAGTCAAGGGAAGCTAGACGCTCACCAGTAATCCAACAGACAGGTCCAGAGGGAAGGCCAGGTGGCAATGCTCGCCAATGACAGACAGGGAATTCCCAGCCTCTCAGTAGGCGTCGACACAGGATGTTTAATAAACTTCAGGCAAACTTTGAAAGAGCGTCACAAGATCATGTGATAACATATAACATAACACAAACATATGTATCTTCAAATTATAGCTTCAAAATTAAAATACTAGATGTTAAACAACTATTATGAATGCAAACATGCTTTCAAAGATTTAGGATGTGCTGTGCATGTTACAAAATCTTGCATCTGGGGGTCTACACTTATATGGCTATTGTGTGTGCATTCTTGGAGCCCGGGAGCAAGAGCTCGTCTTGATAGACCAAAGATCTCAACACATCACATCACAGCTGCCATTGTTGACTCACCTATATTGTGACAAGACTGTGAGTTAATATCTGAAAAACACTTTTAAACTTTACAGCAGAAACAGATCTTGTGTTAGAGTGTCACGATTCTTCTTAAAGATGACCTATACCTCAGGCAACTTGGCTTTTCAATTAAATTCAAAGAATCACCATAGTAACAGTGACCTCATTCCTTCCTTATTCCACTACCCCATCACTTGCTCCACTTGTGACAGATTAACATTGTTTCTTCTCTTAGCATTTTATACTTTAATTTTGCAAAGGAAAAGGAGACAATTAGAAGCTTCTTTTTTAGATTAAGTGCTTCAAGTCCAGTCCAACTGCCAGACTGGGAGGTGAGCAAAGGCCGCGAGGAGAGAGCTGGGCGAGGACAACGGCATGCGCTGTAGTCCTGAGTTTCTCGCTGCACAGCTGCCCGAGGGGTAAGGGGCTGGCATGTTAGGAAGCATCTGTACCTTAGAGACATCACAGCCCAGGTCAGAGAACCGCAGGACAAGCCATTCTCTCCCAAAATTCCGAGAATAACTCTAGTGACAAAATGATTTTGAGTCAAGAGGCCATTAGAGCAAGAATCTTCAAATCTAGATCATGACCTCAATTTTCTCCTCCTTAAGGTAGATACAATAATGATTATTTGCCGCACTTCGAAGTGTTGAACACTAACCTGTGTTGGAGCATTTTGTACAGTCTGGGGAATGATTATAATGATTATAAACAAATCTAGCAATAAAATAGCAGCCAAAGTCCTTAAATGTGACTCCTCTCCTGATTTCCCAATAGATTGATAAGAATGATTATGATGGGGGAAACTTCGTATGGCAACTGAAAGCCCTGGACCCTTCTGTCTGAAATTCAGACACTCTTAGTGGGAAGTGGTGCAAGAGGAAGGAGTTGCATGCAAGGTGAAGTGGTCTTAAGACAAACCCCGAGGAGAAGGTCTTGTCAGACTTCTCCAACCTTGAAAGGAGCTTTGATATTGAAAAAAACATATTAAGGTATAAGATACCATCCTGGGGAATTGCCCAAGGAATCAATTGGGAATGGGCACTGTTATAGCTCATATCAGGAGAAACAGTCAGGATATTCAAAACACATGAGAATTTCAGAAGTAAGAAATGAAGCAGACAGAGAATAAGTAATAACCAAATAAACAATAAAGAAAAGTTCTGTAATCTGAAGAATTACTCTAATTTTCAAATTAAAGGAGTTCATGAATTAACAGCAGACTTTAATGTTAAAAAGAACTCATACTATTGCATAGTCTAAAATATTTAATCTTCAAACATAAGAAGATACTATAAGCATATAGTATGAGCATATAATATGAGCATCTATGTTTAAAAAAAGGAGGGGCTGGCCCAGTGGAGTAGTGGTTGGGTTCACACGCTCTGCTTTGACAGCCTGGGGTCACAGGTTTGGGTCCCAGAGCAGACCTACACACCACTCATCAGCCATGCTGTGGAGGAGACCCACATACAAAAAATAGAGGACGATTGGCACAGCTGTTAGCTCAGGACAAATCCTCTTCACTAAAAAAAAAAAAAAAAAAGGAAAAACTAATAACCTCTGGAGGCAGAGGTAAGATAAATAATGAAAATGGGGTATTACAGGGAACTCTATTGTAGTGCATTTCAAAATCTTTTCAAAAAAATGAATGCTTTTATAGCAAAATACAGATTACCAAAATGGACCCAAGAAGAAATGGAAAACTTGAAAAGACAGGATTCACAAGGCAGTAGAACTAATTGGATTCACAGCTAGGTTTTAACTAAATTTGAAGAATAAATAATTCCAATGTTATTTAGTAAGATCAAATGAGAAAACATTGCATTTCTGCGTTAGGAATACAGACATCATCAAACTATGGCACAGGCCTAACACGGCCCTTCACCTGTTTCTGTGAATAAAGTTTTATCGGCACACAGCCACACTCTGTGTTACGTGTTGTTTGTGGCTGCATTGCTGCCCCAACAGCAGAGCTGAGCGGCCTCCTCGGAGGTCTCTCACGACGAGCAGAGCCTAAAATAGATGGCATCTTCCCTTTGCAGACAAATCTGTCAAATCCCGTTGTAGAAACATTCTAAAAGTGGAGTCGAGGGCACATAGAGACGGCTTGGCTGTGAAGTTAGGAGGAAAACAAGAGTCAGAGATGACTAGAGCGTTTTGTCTTGACGACTAGAAAGACGACGGAGGACCGGTCTGTTGACTGAGAGGGGAAAGGCCAGGGGAGAGGTTTGGGGCGGGAAAGGCTTTTGGTGTTTAAATTGTCACCCAGAGAAATGGGCATCTGTAAGTGTCCAGCGTCCTCACTGAGAAGCTCTGTTAATCTAAATGTGTCCATTTCTGGTAAGTTTGGCATGAATTCCCACCTACCTCCCTTCGTTCTCAGGGAATGTGAGTCTGACATCCTCTCACTGTCCGCCCGCAGGGCCACCCATTGTGGCAGCAGGTGCCCACACGTCAGACTCACGGACGTGAAGCAGATAGAAGAGTCATCCCCGAGTGGTCTCTAATCGCATGTCTATGAAAACAGCTTGCTTCCAGGGGCTGCGTAAGCTCAGACAGGGACCAAACATGGGGAGCTGCAGTGCGTGTCCCCTTGTTCCTGGGGACAGAGCCTAAATGCACGGCTCTCTGAGTGGTGCCGGGGCTCTCTTGTTCCATCACCTCAGAGCAGAAGCTCGAGTAGGGGTTTCCCTATCAGCCCGCGTCCAAGGCTGGCGTGACTGTGCAGTGTGGGGAACGAGAGCTTCGGAAAACACGTTTCGTCTGCTCTGAACCCCGTCTCCAGTCCGGCTGCTGACACAGAGGGGTTCTCTCTCCAGCCCCAGTTTCCAGGGTTCTAAACGTCAAGGTTGGTCAAATTCCAAACGATGGGCACAGGCGCTGCCCTTTTGTGGACCAGCAGAGGGTTACTAACATGTGGGGGAAGTTTATTCAGTTATCCAGTAAAAGTCAAAAATAAAAGTAAACATCTATTATGTACTGTCATCATAACTTTGCTAAAATGTATTTTTACAACAACATCTCAGAATAAAATATTTGTCTTTCCCTGAGCTGGTCTAAAGAAAGAGACAGGAAACACCCATTACAATGTATGGTTTGTGGGGTCCCTCCTCTCTGAGCCCACGGCCTCCCCGTGCTCCCCCTTGGGTCCCAGCCTCCCCTGGTCACCACCGTCCTTTGCTTCTCCTTGCCTGCTCTGGGAAACAAGCCGCCTTCCATCAGCTCCTCTGAGTTTCCTCAAATGCCACCATGAGGTCGGTCCTGGCCGCCTTTGACATCTCGTTTCCCTCCTCAGCTCTCTCCACTGCTGTCCTTGCTTTATCTTTTTCACTTGGTAATCATCACCTTCAAATAGACTATATAATTCACCCATGCATAATTTGTGGGGCCCAGTGCAAAATGAAAATGTGGGACCCCTTGTTCAACAATTACTAAGAGTCTGAAGGCAGCAACAGCAGAGCATTCAACCATGGTCAGGCCTTTCCAGCGTGGGCCGGTGTGACTGCAAAGATGGTGTGCCCATGAGGACAGCTCTCCTAACTGTAGTAAAATTTGCATGTTGTTGAAAATATTACAGACTGCGGTAAAAACTGAAGCCTTCCTCAGTTCACTTTATGAAGTTAGAATATCCTTAATACAAAATCAGATAATTTGTTCAATATTGAAGTGGGGGAAACCTTCTTGATTAAAAAAACCCCTAAGATTTCTACCGCCATAAATTAAAATTACATTGGCAGAAAAATAAAAATGTTTAAACAAAAATGTTTAAATATCACAAAGCAAAGTCTATAAACAAAGACTACAAACAAAGCCAAAATTCACTTTTTGTTTGACTATAAACAAAGACAAAATTCAAAAAATAGACTATGAAGTTATTTAAACAGCTGTAATATATTTGCCAAGTTTTAATATTTCTGATATATATTGAACTCTTTGATATTCACACAACTAGAAAAAAGCTAATAGAAAAATAGACAGATTACAAACGGGCAATAAAAATTTAAAATGAAGCTCTTCGATACAGTTATGAAAAGGTGACTTCAGCAGTAGCCACTAGAGGAATGTAAGTTTCAAATGTGCGTGAACTATTTTTCACTTGATCGAATGGTAACGAATGGAAAAGACATTAGACGCCATCTATAGAGCTTTCTCTTTAAGATTCCACCCCACAGAAACGAACACACACACGTTCCGAGACACCGTTGCAGCATTGTTGATCTTGGTAACAGTGCATCAGTGACAACGGGCGGATAAGAAATAGACTCTAAGATAGACCAGTGTGTGTAACACGAGTGCACTTATTTGGTGGGGGAAATGTGTTGATTACTCATGTTTATGGGGGGAATATTTAGAATTATGCACCTCTAGCTGTTCGTGTCGTTAGCTGGAGTGGTTAGGACGAGGGACCGAGGACAGATCCAGCCTTAATGTTCTCTGTTACACAGCTGTGTGTTTATCTCCTGTTTCAAGGGGCATTTATAATCTTATATATTGAATTCATAAGTGATATTGGGATAAGATAATATTCTACCTGGAGTAAAAAAAAAAAGTCATATAAAATAAATATTATATTGTGGGGAGCACTTAGAAAAATGGTAGCTGATAATAACAACCAAGGATGACAACGCCCCTGCAGACACAATGCTAATGCCAACTGACACGCAATCCAGCATTTCAATCCACGGATAACCTTTGTCCCAGAACCTACCTGGTACATTAAAGGTTTTGTTGTACCTCTAGAACATTATTCTTATTTAAAAAGTCAGTGGCAGAATGACAGCAGATCTCGGGTTCTGGCACCCACGAGTTCTCACTGGCCTCTTGAGCAAATGCCTCAATGTGCAGAACTCATCTGCCAAACGGGAGGAAGGAAGGAGTGAAAAATGAATTCAGAGACGCCAAGAGCCGAGCGCCATCTGTCTACATCCTTGTGTTGAACTGTGCCACGTTCTGGGTTCAGAGAGAAGGGGTGAAGCTCCCACTCCTGGGAGATGGTCCCGAGACGCCACACAGCCTGCGTGCTCACACGGTTCACGGGCGTGACCTCACAGCTCTTTGCATCACTTTTGTTCAGCCACCCTTAATTCTGGAGAAACCTCACAGTGTCCTGGTACCCACTGTTTCCGTTTTAAGATTCATCAGAATGTCCTTCAACAGGCTTTCTATTAGTAATAGCTCAGAATATAAAATTGCTTCATTGTATTACTTAGTTTTCTTCCAAGAATCTGTCTTTCCCCTAAAGTTTCTTCTACAATTCCTATCGATACAGAATGTGTCTGACACTTAGTGATTTAATCTGCATTTAATTTAGCCGTGATCAGGCACTTTCCCCTCCAAACAACGTGTGTGCAGAGAAGTTATTAATTTTTTGTGACGTCTGTGTTCGTGTTGGAGGTTCTTCCCCCCTTAACTTCCTGCTGCAGAAAGCTGGTAGCTGTACGGGCTGTGGGACACCACGTGAGCACACTGACGATGCTCCCACCTCCATCCAGCGGTTCCAGACCAGCCCTTTCTGCTCACGTTCTTTCTGATTAAGAGTGGAACGAGTGAGGGAAGACACCGAAGTGGGAAAAATGGCCGTGATCAGTACGTGCCCTTTAGCAGGCTGTGTTCGTTTTAGATCACTCTGTGGACTACGGTTCTACGACCACAGCTGGATGACAAAACGGGAGGATCGGTAAACATTGTTTTCTGCGTAGACACAGGATAGAATTTTACGCTCCTCATGTGGCAGCAGCGATGTGACTAAGGAGCAGCCTCTGAGGTCACACAGCCTGGGCCCCCTCGCTCCTCCCTGTATATGTACATAGTCATATATTCCAGACAGAGATGCGTTCTCAGGTAAATGATTTGCAAGTATGTTCTCCCGTTCTGTGGGTTGTCTTTTCACTTTCATAGATGGCATTGTTGGTAGAGTTTTAATTTTGATGAAGTCCAGCTTACATTTTTCTTTGGTTACCTGTACTTTTGGTGTCATATCTAAGAATGCACAGCCTGACGCACGGTCACAAAGATTTACTCCTGTTTTCTTCTAGCAGCTCTGTGCTTTCGGCCGGCTGGGATTTTGACAGGGATTTCTCTGAATTCATACATGGATTTCAGGAGTGTTGCCATTTTACCATATTAAGGTTTCCAATCCATTAATAGGGGATATCTTTCAATTTACTTAGATCTTCCTTAAATTATTTCAACACTGTGATGTACTTTTCACTGTAGAAATCCTCTACTCTTTTGCTAAATCCACCCTTAAATATTTTATTATTTTCGATGCTACTGTAAATGAATTTTTTTAATTTTATTTTCACTGGTAATGTATAAAAAACTATTGATTTTTAAAAAATATTTTAAAGTACTTTTTTCCCACAAATATTTCACTTTATTTTTTTTGTGTACATCATAATATATTTTGAATTCTTTTAGACTACATCCTGTTCACCACTCAAAGACTAATCACAATCCATCACCACACACATGAGCCTAATCCCTCCTTTCGCCCTCCCCACTTCCCCCTTCCCCTCTGGTAACCACCAATCCAATCTCTGTTGCTATGTGTTTGTTTGTCATTGTTTTTATCTTCTACTTATGAGTGAGATCATATGGTATTTGACTTTCTCTCTCTGACTTATTTTATTCAGCATAATGCCCTCAAGGTCCATCTATGTTGTCACAAAAGGCTGGTTTTCATCATTTTTTATGGCTGAGTAGTATTCCATTATGCATATATACCTCATCTTCTTTATCCATTCGTCCCTTGATGGCCACCTAGGTTGCTTCCAAGTCTTGGTTATTGTGAATAATGCTGCAGTGAACATAGGGGTGCATGTATCTTTATACCTTTGTGTTTTCAAGTTCTTTGCATAAATACCCAGCAGTGGACTAGCTGGATCATATGATAGATCTATTCTTAATTTTCTGAGGAAACTCCATACTGCTTTCCATAGTGGCTGCACCAGTTTGTGCTCCCACCAGCAGTATACTAGGGTTCCCTTCTCTCCACACTCTCTCCAACATGTGTTGTTTCCTGTCTTGTTAATTATAGCCTTTCTGATCAGAGTAAAAGGATACCTCATTGTAGTTTTGATACCGAACCTGAAGTGAGTTCGCTCACCTGTTGTGCAGCAAGCCAATCTCTGACACCGGGTGTGGTGGAAGAAAGTAGGAATTTTATTTTTGCACAGCGCTGAGCAAGGAGAGAGGGCAGCTACTGCTGGAATCCCAAACTCCCCGAAAGGGGTTTTTATTTGGGGTTTTAGGTAGGGGAGGGGGAGCGTATGGCCTTGTGGGTCGGAGCTTTCCCACCCACCTGTCTTTGGCCTTGAGACTACTTGCAGAGAGGAGGGAGCCCGTGACCTTGCTGGTCAGCAGCTTTCCCACCAGCCTGTATCTGTTTGCAGGGAGAAGATAAACCAGGTGCTTTTCCTTGATGGTGTCTGTCTCCATGGAGGATAGTGGATTCTGGAGGCAGGAAGCCAGCGAGTAAGCAGGGAATGAGTGTTTTGGTTTTAACCTCATATATGCTGGATTTAATGTGGGGAAACTGATATCAGGGTCGGTATCAATTTTGATTTACATTTCCCTGATAGTTAATGACGTTGAACATCTTTTCATATGCCATCTGTACATCTTCTTTGGAGAAATCTCTGTTCAGATCTTTTGCCCATTTTTTAACTGAGTTGTTAGTTTTTTTGTTGTTGAGCTGTATGAGTTATTCGTATATTTTGGATATTAACCCCTTATCTGATATACGGTTTGCAAATATCTTCTCCCAGTTGTTAGGTTATCTTTTCATTTTACTGATGGTTTCCTTTGCTGTGCAGAAGCTTTTTAGTTTGATGTAGTCCCACTGGTTTATTTCTTCTTTTGTTTCCCTTGCTCGGTCAAATATGATACTTGAAAATATGCTGCTAAGACTGATGTCGAAGAGCGTACTGCCTATGTTTCCTTCTAGAAGTTTCAGGAATTCAGGTCTTACATTCAAGTCTTTAATCCATTTTGAGTTGATTTTTGTACATCGTGTAAAATAATGGTCTACTTTCATTCTTTTGCACGTGGCTGTCCAGAAAAAATATTGATTTTTGTATAGTGATCTTATTTCCTGCAACCTTACTGAACTCGATTACTAGTTCTAATAATTTTTAGCAGATTCCTCTGCATTTCCTACGTGCAGGACCCTGTCGTCTGCAAATAGATAGCTTTACTTCCTCCTTTTGCATCCTGATGCCTTCACTTCTTCTTCTAGCCCAATGGTGCTGCTAACCCTCCAGTGCAATGCTGAGAAGGAGATGCAAGCAGAAGTCACAGCATTGCTCTTGGTCTTGGGGAGAAAGCGTTCAGTCTGCCACCATTCAAAATAATGCTATCCATGGATTTTCTGTAGACGTTTTGATGCCCTTTATCCAGAAGTTTCCTTCTATTCTGAGGTTGCTGAGGTTTTATTTTTTAATCATGAAGAGGTATTAAGTTTTGTAAATTATTTTTCTGCACTATTGAGATGATTATGTGTTTTTGTCCCCAGTGCTATTAATAGAGTGTGTTACAGTGATTGATTTTCTCATGTTAAATCCAGCTTGCGTTTCTGACATAAATACCACCTGGGAATGGTGTTAACCCTTCTTATGTGTTTCTACAATTGGTTTGCTAGTATTTTCTCGAGGATTTGTGCAACTGTATTTCTAGGACATATTGGCCTGTACCTTTCTTTTCTTATGATCTTTTTATCCCATTTTGTTACTAGAATAATAGTGACCTCATGGAGCAAAGTGAGAAGTGTTCCTTCATTTCATTTTTGGAAAATTTTATAAACTATAGGTAATAATTTCATCAATATTGGGGAGTATTTGCCTGTGAAGTCATCTGAGCAGGTGTCTTTCTCTGTGGGGAGGTTTTTACCTACTAATTCAGTCTCCTCACCTGTTGGAAGTTTATTCAGATTTCTCTCTTTGTGAGGCACTTTTGGCAGTTTGTGCATTTCCAGGAAACTGTCAATTTCCCCTAAATTATCTAACGTGGCATATGGTTGTGTGTAGTATTCCCTTACTATCTTTTATTTATGTAAGGCTGATGGCATGTCTCCTCCTTAGCTCCTTATTTTAGTAATTAGCTCTCCTGATTTCTTGGTCAGTGTTGTGGAATGAATTGTTCCCCCAAAAGTCACCTGTTTACGCCCTAACCCCAACCTGACTGTGTTTGGAGACAGGCCTTTACGAAGTTACTTAGAGTTAAATGAGGTTATGAGAGTGGACCCTAATCCAGCAGAACTGATGTCCTTATAAGAGGAGGACAAGACACCAGGAGTGTACACAGAGAGGGGTGACCATGAGGAGACACTGCAAGTAGTCACAACCTGCAAGCGCAGGAGAGATGCCTCAGGAGAAACCATACCTGCTAACACCTTGATCTGGGACTCATAGTCTAAGAAGTACAGGTGAGAATGTGGAGTCATCAGGACCCTGTGCACTGCTGGTGGGATATAAGGTGGTACAGCCACGGTGGACAATAGTGTGGCAGTTCCTCAAAAAATTAAAGATGGAATTGCATTATGCTCAACAATCCCACTTCTGGGTATGTATTCAAAAGAACTGAAAATAGAGTCTTAGATACTGGTACACTCATGTTCCTTACAGCATTATTTGTGATAGCTAAAATGTGGAAACAACCAAAGTGTCCATCTACAAATGAATGGTGTAACAAAATGTGGTCTATACATAAAATAGTCTATTATTCAGGGAAAGGAGGGAAATTCTGCAATATGCTACAGCACTCATGAACCTTGAGGACGTTATGCTAAGTGAGGTAAGCCAGACACAGAAGGATAAATACTGCATGATTCCAGTTATGTGAAGGAGATGTCTGGAGTAGTGAAACTCACAGAGACAGGAAGTGGAACAGTGGTTGCCAGGGCCTGGGGGAGCAGGAACAGGAAGTTAGAGTTTAATGGGGGCAGAGGTTCAGTTTTGCAAGATGAGAAGAGTTGTAGAGATGGATGGTGGTGATGGTTGCACGACAATGTCAGTACACTTGATATCACTGAATTGTACACTTAAAAATGGTTTAGATGGCATATTTTACACTATGTGTATTTTACTACAACAAAAAATTTGGAAAAAAGGTAAACGGTAGTACTTTACTTTTGGATATTAGGAATATCTACTGTAATCAGGACAGATAAACCCAAAGTTAGTCCAAGTTTGAATCTGCAGCTGGAGTCTTTCTGCCTTTGAAAATTCATTTAATTTGCTTCATTTAATTTATCCAGCCAGTGGGGCTCCTGAGTGGACCGTGGCCTTGCATTCCATGCAGTCTGCTTGCCAGGCGTCACTTGCTCGCCCAGGCTGCCTGGACCCTCACCTGCGAGCTTCACCCCTACAGGCAGGCCCCACAGCACAGTCAAGAACAACTTTCCAGAAGCACATGGACAAATGCTCTCAAGGTCATTAGAAAGTCAGGCCACAGCGGGCGCAGGTGCAGCCACCGCTGTGCTTTGAGCAGAGAAGGAAGGAGGTCGATGTGTGATTTGATCTGGGGTTTTGAGACTTCAGGGGAAGACTTGGCACATTGGGGGAATGGGAAGCGGAACAGTTGTGTTTAAGGGTAAATAAAACTGGGACCTAGCGGGACACACACGCACACAGCACTTCTGTTTTAAATTCCTGTGTCCTGCGCTGCCTCCCTGGGAAAGATCTGCGGTAACGCTTGGAGATACCCCCCCCCCCCGCCCCCGGGCACAAGCAGCTTTGTGGCGCTTGGTGACATCTGAGGAGGGCAGTCTCTGCGGAGTGCACGACTTCCCAGAATACACGGCGTTTTCTCAAAGTGCTGAGAGGAGTCCAGGTGGAGATTACGATGTCTTTTCCACAAGGAGTCGTCGATGGTTAGGAGGTTCTCTGTCGCACAGTTTCTGCCGTCACTGGATCCCCTCGCTGGCTGCCTGCCGCTCTGTGCGCAGCCCTCAGGACTGCCGTCCGCTCCTGTGGTGGCACTTCCATCTCCTCACCAAACCTACCTGAAGTAAGCGTTTCGGCTTTACTTAAAGCGTCGTGAACTTACCGAGTTCATAAAGAACTACAAAGGGAAAATGAGATACGATTTTGTCCGCTGGAATTTTATTCTGGCTTTTATTAAAGTTTTCAAATGAATTAGAATATGTTGAGAAAAAAAGGTCTCTGACCCCAGCTGTTCTTCTGTGCTTCTCACACCTTCTCACCAAAAGCAAAAGTCACTTCAGGAACCGTGCCGCAGCCGCTTGCTGCAAAATTGTTCACAAATACACATTTGAGGAAAAGAAAAAGACCATGCAATTTTAAACACATAAGCCCGTGAAAACTGTAATCGCTATTCTCTAACTAGAATTGACTAAAACACTCTACTGCATGGGTTTACAAGTCAGCAATTCCTGAGTTAAATCCTGTCTCTGGGACTCGGGTATAGTGCTCATCTCTCTGAATTTTAACTTCATCTACAAAATGGGGTTAAGGTGTTTGACCACACAGGGTCCTGACGACTTCATGAGACAATAGATATGAAAACAGCTAGCATGGTGTCTGGTAAAGAGTAAGTTTTAATATAATCATTTTTCCCTTTATCTTTCCCATCACTTTAGGCAGAAATAGGCAAACACAAGAGAAATGCTGGGCTCCCTTTTTTCACTGCAAATAGTTGCCAAGTTCTTCAGAACATCTCCTTTTCGTCTTATGCTTCCTTCCTCTACTGCACTTCGTTTGTTCATGAGGATTAACGCTCCGAGTCACTGGAAGTCCTCCAACTCCCAATTTTTAAACATCAGTCATTTGCCTCAGTTGTACTGCAGGAGGCGACCCCGCCCGCCACACACCCGACAAGACGCACCTCCGCCTCTGCTTGTCCTGTTCCCTTCAAAGCGTTTCCCACAGTGTGCAACTATTTCTTTAAATAAATGTACTTACTTATTCATCCTTCTGTCCCTGTGCAGCCTCGGCTCTGCGAGGACGGGGAACATGTGTGCCTGGACCCCTGGACCACACCAGGCACGACGTCTGGAGCCCAGCGGAGAGCACGTGGCTGTGAAACAATGTGAACAAACAGTGCACAAAATTTTAGTAAATACTGCTGATTTTTCTTAACTTCCCCTAATCCATACAGTAAGTACTAACTGTTTATGAATCTATTTTCTTTATTGAAAAAAATGATAGCAGATGGAAATAAGTAAAAAGACAAAAACAAATAGCACTGGAAATGGTGGCAACATGGAGAAATGTAAAATATTTTTCTGATTGTTTACAGCTCTTTAAATAAAATGGATTTTTTAAAGTAATAATAATAGTAACAATGGAAAGTGGGGCTTGTAAAATAAACAGAAGTAAAACGAATGTCAACAGTACAGTAAAAGACAGAGGGGAGAAAAGGAAGTGAGTACTTGTGATTTTCTCCTACTGCTCTAAGGCGGTGGAGGGGGCAGTGTGACAGGCACAGATCCCAGAGTGGTCAGATAATGAAATAAGCGTTATACCTTATAAGCCAACACAAAAGACAGTGAATCATAAAAATTTAATCCAAAAGAAGACAGAAAAAGAAGGAAAAATCAACAAAGAACAATTAGGACAAATAGAAGACAAATAGCAATTTGCTGATGAAAAAAAGCATCTCTCGCTCTATCAATAAATAAGTTAAATTTAAATTGTCTAAAAATACCAATTATGGAGCAGAGATTTTCAAATTGGATAAATAAACCAACTCACGGCATACCCCATTGCTATTACTCAGTGTATATTCTGTAATTTTTTTCAAACATCTTCAGTTTCATGCTTAGTTCATTAATTTTTATTCTTTCTCATTTTTTACATGAGCACTTAATACTTAAAATTATGCATTTCTCTGTAATTTCCAAATAAATAGGAGGTTTTATTTACTTTTGATTATTGTTCTTTAATTTAAGTACATTTCATCAGAAACGTCCTTTTCAGTCTTGTTTTATGGCAACATAAACGGTAAATTTGTGTAGTGTCTACAGGGACCTGTGAAGTATCAATGCCCTCATTTTGGATGTGTATATACAAGGGATGCAGGCGTTTTTTTTTTCTTTTAAAGACTGGCACCTGGGCTAACAACTGTTGCCAATCTTTTTTTTTTTTTTTTTCTGCTTTATCTCCCCAAACCCCGCCCCTGTACACAGTTGTATATCTTAGTTGCACGTCCTTCTAGTTGTGGGATGTGGGACGCCGTCTCAACGTGGCCTGACGAGCGGTGCCATGTCCGCGCCCAGGATCCCAACCCTGGGCCGCCGCAGCGGAGCGCGCGAACTTAACCACTCGGCCGCGGAGCCGGCCCCAGGAATACAGGTTTTAATTGTCTACTTTAAATCTTATATTCTTGATATTCTTTTGTTTGTTGAACTCAACAAAATTGAGAGAAATTTAAGTATTCCCAGTATGACAGTAGATCAATCTAACCTTGGAGTTCTGTCAATCTGTGTGTTTTATACAGATGGAGGAAATGTATTTGAGGCCAAATGTTTAGAATTATTTATTGTTCCTAATGAATTTAATATTTTATCCATATGCATCAACATTCTTTATTGCTGATAATGAGTTTTGTTTAGCTCTTTATTTTTTAGCCTTTATTTTGAAATAATTATATACTGTGCCAAACTATTCCCAGAGTGGCCACATCATTTTATTTCACACAAGCTGTGTATGAGAGATCCACTTTCTCACATCCCGGCTGCATGCAGGTGTCACTGTTTTTTTTTTTTTTTTTAATTTAAGCTGTTTCAACAGGCGCACAGTGGTCTCTCGTTGGGTTTTGATTTGCGTTTCCCTCGTGGGTGAGGGTGTCAGCATCTGTCCACGTGCTGATCTGTCACCCTTATATCCACAGGGGTGGAATGTCGCCCCAAGTCTTTTGAACTTTTCCTAATAAGGTTGTTTGAGTTTACTGAAGAGCTTTGGGAGTTCTTCGTATATTTTATACACAAGTCCTACTTCAGATAGAGTGTTTGCAAATATTTCCTCTCCCCTGTGTATCTCCGTCTCCCCCACCTTTATGTTGTTATTGTCACAAGTCCCATCTTTATACATGTGTGCCCATCAGCATAGACTGAAAATTACTATTTTATACATTTGTCTTTCAAATCATACAGGAAGAAAAAGGAGATTTACAAATCAAAATCACGACAGTGCTGGCAGGCGTGTGTACTCGTGTAGTTATTTACCAGAGTTCCTCATTTCTTCAGTGGCTCAAGTTACATCTTTCTGCGCCGTGTGCCCATTTCTGTCTGAAGTCTCCTCATTTCAGTCTGGAGGAATAGTTTCGTATTTCTTGCAGGGCAGGTCTACCACATCAGACACCCTCCACTTGTGTTTATCTTGGAAGGTATTAATTCATCCTCCATTTTTGAAGGATAGTTTTGCCAGATACAGAATTCTTGGCAGACAGTCATTTTTCCCCCAGCACTGCCTGCTGGCAGCCATGTTTCTGGTGAGAAACCGTCTCTTAGTGCTCCTGAGGGTCCCTGACACAGTAAGTCCCTTCTCTCTCGCTGCTTTCAAGATTTTCTCTTTCTGGCTTTGCGAGTGTGATTAGAATGAGTCTCATTGTGGATCTCTTTTAGTTTATCTGACTTGCAGTTCATTTGGCATCTTGGATATGTAGGTTCCTGTATTTCACTAAATTTGGGAAGTTTGGGGCCATTATTTCTTCAAATATTATCTCTGCCCCTTTCTGTCTTCTGTCAGCTCTGGGTCTCCCATCTGGTGCAAGTTGGTCCACTGGACAGCGTCTCACAGGTCCTCAGGTTCTGTCCACTTTTCCTCATGCATTTTTCTTTTTCAAGTACACAGATTTATAGGATACTTACATTATATTTCTATGAATATTCAAATGATCTATTTCATACTGAGTGATTTTTTGTGGAAATGATACATTTCTTCTAAGCTGTCAAATTTATGAACACAGAATTGTCTATAATCTGCTTGTTATTATTTTAAAATCTGTGAGACCTGTACTGATGTAACTGGCTTCATTCCTCACATTGGTGTTTTGTGTCCTCTTTCTTTTCACCATTTTCACTCTCATCAGAAGTTTATCATTTTTAAAAATCTTTTAAAAGAAACAACTTTTTATTTCGCTGATTTTCTGTATTATTTTCCTGTTTTCAATTTTATGGATTTCTGCTTCTGTTCCTTTTCTTCATGGTTTGGGTTTATTTTGCCCTCCTCGTATTTTCCTAAGGTGGGAGCTTAGGTATTTATTTGAGGATTTCATCTTTTCTTTTCTCTTTTGTGAGGAAGATTCACCCTGGACTAGCGTCTGTGCCAATCTTCCTCCACTTTACATGCGGGATGCCTGCACAGTGTGGCCCATGAGTGGAGTAGGTCCGCACCCAGGATTTGAACTCACAAACCCGGGCCTCCGGAGCAGAGCACAAGGGGTTTGGCTGCTCAGCCACAGGCCAGCCTCTCCTCTCTTCCAGCGTTGGAGTTAGCGCTATGAGCTTCCCTCTCAGCACTGCTTTCGCTGCCTCTCGTGTTTTTGACATGTTATATTTCCTTTTTATTTATATTTGTGATTTATTTCTTATTTCTCTTAAGACTTTCCCTCTGACACATGGATTATTCAGAAATGTTTGGTTAATTTTCCTATGTTCAGAGATTCTCCTACTGTCGTTATTTTATTGATTTCTAGTTTGATTCCGCTTTGGTCCGAGAACACACGTGGTGTTGTTTCAGATGCTTTTAAAGTTGTTGGCTTTTCCCATGAACTAGCAGATGGTTGGCTTTATCTGCTGTTCCGTGGACCTTAGAGCCACACGTAGGCAGTGGGCGTTTCTGAGAAGGGCTGCTGGATCCTCTTGCTTCGTGCTGTTGTCTGGTTTTCCTGTCTGTGAAGACGTCCCGTCTAAGGGTTCTGTCAGTGGTCGGGAGGGGACACTGCAGACCTGTCCCCGTCTTCTTTCAGCTCCGCTGGGGTTAGTGTTCCTGGGTTTAGTTCCACGCGTTCTGAGGCCCTGCTGTTGGAGGCTCTGCACGAGAACTTCGAAGCTTTCCCCAGGGACCAGCCTTCTGTCCAGAGTGATGTTTACCTTCGTCCTGGTCACTTTTGCTCTAAAGTTCATCTGATGTTCAGAGAATGATTCTCGCTTTTCCTTTAAATTACTGTTTGCAGAGTACATCCTTTTCCATCCCTTTGCTTCCATCCTACATACATCATTGTGTGTGAAGTGAGCTTCTTTAAACAGCATATAGTTCAGCCATTTTTAAAATTCATTCTGACAACCTCTGACTTTTCATTGGTGTATTAAACCATTTTTATTTAATATAAATAGTGATGTCTTAGGGCTGAAGTTTGCCATTTTACTAGGAAAATTGTCATCTTCTCACCTCACATTCTGACTCACAAACTCTTAGTGGGTTCCCACCACAGCCGACAATATTTTAATTAAACAGGCTTCTCTGATTTAATCTGTCAGAGACTAACGGAAGATTCAACATTCTTCAGAGAATGGTTGGCCAGACCCTATTTAATCATCTAATAAAACCCATGATTATTTTTTGCAGAATACTTCTGTTTTATCTATTGGTAGCATTTAAAAACTATTAGCCACTAGTTAGTATATTGGATTTAAAATGTTCTTTAATGGTAATTCACCTATTTTTCTAACCTCAAATCACTTTTAATACCATGATTTTAGGTTCATTTTTTGCTTTATTATTTTTTATTATAAAGACCTCAAATGAACAAAATTGATTCTTTCATATCTTGCACTTGATGGATGTTGATCATCAGCAGTCCATGGAAGTTCCTTCTTTTACGAAATTTTACTTCCTGTTTTGTTCCATTTTTCTCTGTTCTCAGTCTTGTACTCTCCCTCTAATAGACACTCATTCTATCATAACTAGAGTATGTCTTTCTAATCCAACATATGCATGTGTGTGTATAAAGGGTGTATATATATGTATGTGTAAAAATATATGTTTTTCTTTGTGTTCTTTAAAGACTTAATATTGTGCTATAAATGTCATTTTGTTTCTATTTTTATCATTTATTTGTGACGTAAGTGGTTGCTGCATGAAAAATGTCATCTATGACTTCAGACTGTGGAGTAGATGCCACTGTGTGCATGGTCTCTATTTCACTCAAGCACGTCCCTGATGACAAACACCGAGGCTTTCTCCAAATCTGCTAACACAGAAAGAGTTGTCATAGACAGATTCGCACGTTTCTCCTTGTGGGAATGCACGTGTTCTCCGGGCATGTATGCAGGAAGGGGGTTGTGCACAGACATCTTCACTACTACAGTTCTTAGTGTTATTTTCAGAGAGTCTGTTATAAACACTAAAGCCGCCCCAGTCACCCCATTTACCACTCAATCTAAGAAAAGTCATGTGTGCCACAGCTTCTAGCGTGCATCTTGTCTCCAAGCATTATTTTATTATTATTTTTGTAAATAATACAATATAATAATTTAATTATAATAAAATAATAAATGTAAATAAATATAATGCTTATTTTCTCACATTATAATTTAAATGGAATTACCTTGAAATCTGGCAAAATGATAGGAAATGTATATCACTTCTCTGGGATGTCATGTCATGTTAATAGCAAAGATATTCAAGAATTCACCAAGTAAGGTTAACATACATATTTATATTTAAAGTGGATCAGAATAAGCTACATTATTCACCATAATATAGAAATTAACAATCATCTCTGGGACTGTTACCACTGTACATATTGAAAGAAAAGGCGTTTTGTCAAGTGAATATGATCAGCTCAGTGCTTTTTTAAAGCTCTCAACATCGAGTTGCCTCCACCTCGTTCAGTGTCTTGTGTTTTCTAACACACCTGAGTTAAATATTTACTTCCTACCAAAGACGGCAGAAATCCCTGCCGTGTAATTTGAAAAGGAGACATCAGCCCCAAGACATCTGTTCCTTTGCGTTTCAGGAAAACCAAAAAGGAAAAAAAAGGGTAAAGCTGGAACTGTTTTCAAAAACCCATCTGGCAAGTCAGAATTTGCTACCTAAAATAATAATGAGAAAGTTAAACGCGGACAACCAGCTAGAGCCAAATTCCAACCCGCGGAGCCGGCTGAGGCGAGGAGGCAGCAGCACACTGATCTACGTTATTCTGTGTCTGTCTGACAATCTTTCCCCCTTTGCCCTGTCCACGTACAGGCTGATCTTTTGTTTCAGGGTTGGTTGTCACTGTTTTTGAAATTAAACAAGTCAAACTGAGTACCCAGTTTCAAGCAGTAAATATGTTCAAATGTGCATATGCTGGAACTTATACATCAATTTTTTTTAAAAAAGCACATAAAAGAGGCATTTTCCTTAAGCACAGAGGACCCCAGCTCTCTGGGGGCCCGTAAACCCCCCGTGACAGTCCTCGGGAGCCGTGTGGGAAGCTGTGGCTCTTTGTCCCACGTTAGTCTGTACAACTGAGGATATAGACGCTCACAGTAAATCCTGTCGGCTTCAAGTCAGTCACAAAGCCCGGGAGGGCGGCACCGGGCCCCCGGAGCCATCACAGGCAACGTCGCCGCCAGTCCTTTCACAGCCACATTTTCACCACCTTCTATTTTCCTTGTTCCTTTTCTGCATTTTGTTAGACTTTAAGCATTTTCTCAAAATAAAAGTTACTTCTTTGGCTGTAGTCTAACGAGCTGGCAAGATGGTCCAGTGTTCGTGGAGTCCTCCAACTGCTCTGTAGAAGAAACCAGAGCACAGATAAAAACTCAAAAACTGACGTCAAGCCCTCTCTTTAAAAATGACAGTTTCAAAATGTAACGGCAAATCATCCCAGCTGTCCAGTTGCCCCAATACCTATGTTCCTTTTCTCAAATTAAAAAGAAGAAGAAGAAGAATGGAGAGAAAGGTGAGGATGAAAACTCTCCATGGGCGTTAGGAAGTGATCCAGTTTCCACCAGCAAATGTCCTGGGAGGCACCCCGCACACAGTCATGTGCCAGCGGCTGGTACCTGAGCAGCATCCCGTGGACGTTAGCCGGATTCACAGTGGGTACAGAGCTGAGAGAGAGTCTCTGAAAACCCCAGCTGCCTCCTCCTGTCCTGGGCAACTGAGGAGGGTGTCCAGGGAGCACTCTCCCTTCAGAAGCGTCTGGATCCACAGACGGAAACCTTCAGCCCTGTGTCCATAGTCATCTGGGAGAAACACACGCAGTCATCCTGTTGATGTTAAGAAAACATGGTCACCCTGTAAGCTGGGTCTGCAATTGCAACCTGTAATAGGTGTAAACTGAGCCATCCTCTCAGGAGCCAACAGTGGGAACTGCACAGCGACATCAGCCTCAGGGAGCCCGGCACACGGTTCATCTCAGAACCAGCCGCCTGAGCTCTCTGTGGGAGCTTCACGATGGCCCTTCTCTTAAAGTGCTCATCGCTACCGAAAAATTATGTCATTTCTCTTTCTACAGCTCACAAGTCATTTCTAAAATAAAAACCTGGTATGCCTTCATACATTGAAAAATATCGGAGATAACTATTACCTCTTAGAAGACAGAGAAGTATAACATATTGCCATAGAAATGTGTTTGGCTCCTGATAAAACTTTAACTGTAAATTACTGTACTGAAGGTTTGATGCTGCTTTTAGGAGCTTTCACAGGACAGCCAGAGTCTCCGGTTCCTTTGCTCAGCCCAGGGTGACTCCTCCTCCCAGCCCCGAGGCTCGCTGAGTCCCTGCCATTTACGGTTGAATGAAGCCTTCCTGGCACCAGGTTTTCTCTTTTGCTCTGACTCTAATTATTCTGAGAAGCCGTAATCTGCATCTTTAATGACTTCTAATTTCACCTCTCAGGTCCCCAGCACCATCAACCTGGGGACGCCAACACTTCCTGCTGCTTTTTCGTAAAAGGCACTTGTTTTCTTCTCTCGGGATGACACAGGGCGGTGAACACTAATAACCACACTCTATCAGGCTTCTGGAACGCAGGTCCCCACCCACCACGGGAGCTGCGGGCCGTGAGAGCAGGGACACCGTGTCTCCTGTCTGTTCCAGCCTCTCCTTTACCTTTTCTGGCTTGTTTCCTTCACACCTTTCAAGCTTCCAAATTGTGCTTTGGTCCTAGAGAACAACTCTGTTCCAGGAATATTCCACAGACAACCACTCGGTATGTGCCTTGAATTTAAATACCTCACAGAACGTGGAGGAAAACACACAAAACACACAAAATCGTCTGACTCCCGACAGGCCCCAGCCCACCTGAATGCTGGAGAAGAGAAGGATGAGGGCGGACAGAACCACCCCCGGCCCCTCCACAGCATCTGTTAGACCCCTCCCCACTTCCGAATGTCCACAGCAGCCTCTTTTCTCTGAGACACACTTTTACTTCTTCTATTTGGGAGTGGGTTAAAAGTCCAAGTGTCTCTGAAAAAATGTGGTGTCTGATGGATGTCACTCACGTGCTGGAGATGCTCATTGTCTGATGTTCAAGGCCACGGGGGCTCCAGCCTGGAGTTCTGGACTCTGCTCTCTGGGCGGACTCTACAGGGTTCCCCTCACAGGTGCTGCGGGGCTGAGCGGGGGGAGGCAGGGGATCGGACGGGAACACAACTCACGGGGGAGACACTCCACCGCAGAATCCCGCTCCGGGTAATCCTGCAAGTCGTAGCTCAGAAGTTTTCCTGCAGAAAATCCTTCTCCAAGTGCCGCCTCGTGAGGCAGTTCTCCTTCTCAGGAGCCACATAGCCCACGCTCGCTCTAAACATCAGTGGAGTCCATCCAGCCGGGACGACTCGCTTCTTTCCCAGCCGGGAAGTCAAGGGGAGACCACCGCCCTCGGCAGTGGTGGGGCTAACCCTGCTTCTGTCCAGTAAAGTCGGGGTTCATTTGACAGCGTTTGTGTAAAGATCAGATGAGATCATGATTAAGGAGTAATTTAAATATAAACCATAATTTGTTCAAACGGAATGACTCGCTGTCGTCCGGTGATGACAGCGGCCTGAGGGCGTTAGTGTCGCCTTGCTTCCTGGCCTCGCCTGATCGGTTCCTTCAGCAGCTCTCTCAGCACTGCTGGGCGCCAGGACCGTGTCAGGCATCCTCGGCTATTCTAGTGAATTTTACAGCCTTGGGACAGGCTTTCCTTCTGGGAGACCAGGGCAGCAGAGCTGCTGTGAGAGAACTCGTAAGTCCTTAACTCCAATGTCACAGCTAGCGTAAAGATACTCCAAACTGAGTGCTGAGAGTTCGCAGAGATGACATTTACAAACCCTGAACGTCACTTGGGTAATACTGTATTTGAGTGAGAGGGACTGAAAATTTTCCTGTGTGGTTTATTTGTCATTCGTCTGCAGGTGGCCCACGGGCCTGGATGGCGCCTCGTTGTGCATCTGCAGGCACCAGTCTTCCTTCGAGGAACTCGCCAGACGGCTGCTGTCGGTCACCCTGCACCTGGAACCTTCTGCTCCACGTGTGCTCTGCATCCCAAGGGCGTCACCTGGGGGCTTCTGATGACAGCGCAGACCCTCAGGGTTCACTCCAGTCCATTGGTTTCCTTACGACGAAGACCGTTTGTGTGTTCATTACACTTTATTTTACTAAATGGAATATTCTGTTCTAAAATATTTTCTCTGTTACTTGACCACTTGAATGCCAGGCCTAGCATACTAGAAAAATCTTGGCAGACCAAAGTGGAAGTTCTTTTAAGGCCCTGCACTAGTCGGCTAGCTGGCCTCAGGTAAGTCCTTTAAATTTTCTGATCTTAGTTGACTTGCTCTTGATTCCTTCTAAATAGAGATATTAGGACTGCCTGTATTTCACAGGCTGTTAGAAGAATCCAGTGAGAAAGCGCCACGTAACTTTAAAAACAAATATACACACAACGGCGTACGTTGTTCTAAGCTGTGTTTTCTCTGGGAAGCAGAGTGGAACGGGGCGAAATAGGTCTTCAATTCCGTCTCCGACACCTACTCGCTGCGCGACCTTCGGCGAATCACTTGCCATTGTTTGGTCTCATTTTCCTCAAGCACAGAAAGTGGCTAATGCCGTCTTCCTGGTGAGGTTCTTGAAAGAAATAATTGGGATATATGCTGACTTGTATCCTTGAGATACCAGCCACTTAAACGACACAAACGTTTGTTTGCATCCAGAGACTATGCTCACGAGTCCTCTCCACAGAGGACTGTTCAGGCAGCTCTCAGGCTGAGGGACGCATGTGGGGGCAGGAATAATGTCTGCCCAGGAGGAGGTTCCTCCCCAGGAGCTCTCCTGGAAATGCCCCAGGGGGTTCTCTCTGCTCTTCTCTTTAATCCTGTGGTTGGAGGACTCTCTTAATGGGCACTATTTCTGTGACGTCTCACTCTGGTCCACGTTCTCCTGGGTGTTCTGGTAGGAAGTTGGGGAGGCTGCTGCTTCTTGTGTAACCCAGAAGATTGCAGGGGGAGATGTTACACCTGTGCTGTGCCCCTGCGTGAGGGGTGTCCGCGGGCCTGTGTAGGCTGCAGCCCCCTCACCCCAGCAAGCAGCCTAACAAGGACAGCAAGAACCCAGCAAGACCTCAGCTGCGGAGCCAAAGACCAGAGCAGGACAGTGTCCTAGGGAGCTGGTGACCAACACAGCTTCACCAGTGTGTGCGCTGAGCAGAATCAAGGATACAGGGAAACACGATCGGAGTCCCTCATTCCCAGGGCAGGCGTCTGTGGCTTCCACGTATGAACAGCAAAAGAGTTAGGGGGAAATGAAGACAGCAGCTCACTCCCGGACTGAGAATTACTTGCTTCCAGTGGACAATGTCTGCACATGTGTCTCACCAGCACCATCTTATATGCAGGTGCACCTCATCCTGCTGAAATGAATTGTCTACCTGTCACTCGTTGCAGGTTGGAAGACAGAATCTAAATACAGTTGTTTAAATTGTGGATTGTATTCATCACAAAAACACTGCTATACAAAGTGGCCTTTATTGTGAGAAAAAGTAATATTTGTTATCTAGCCCTTATTTTTAAATGATAAATACTTCCCAATTGTAAAATAATTACGTTGCATAAAAGTTAGCTAATATACAAAGGCAGGGGGAAAAAAGACCATAAAATGCACCCACAATCCTGTCAATTATTGCTGCTCTCAATATTTTGTTACATGTGCTTAAAACTAGATAGACAGAGCTTATGTATATCTATATTATATAGGTTACATATTATATATGCATATAAAAAGACACAGAAGGAAAGAGAGAGAAACTTTCTCTGCTTTGAAACTTGCATATTTTTCTGCCAAAATATGACAAACATTTCCATTAAACAGTCAACATTATTCTACAGCATCATTTCAGTGAATGCACAATATGGACCATTCTGCAGTTAATTTAACCAGCCCATTACTGTGAAGCATTTAGATTGCCTAAAATATTAATTTTTATAAATAACACTGTGATGAAATCCTTATTGACAACCCTGTATTCCTTGGCCATTGTTTCCCCAGGGTAAGTTTCTAGGCTGGAATTGTTGGGTTCAAGTTCCCCACACTTTGAGGCCTGGATGGACATCACCTCTGCAAACAATGCCCCTCTGGGTGTTCCCACTATGTGCGTTTCTAAGGATCTGTGAACAGCGAGTCTAATATTTTTTAAATTTACCGATTTGTTAACATAAAATATTATTTTGTTTCCATTTTCACTGCCTTGGTTAATTATAAAATGGAAAATATTTATCTTTTTTAAATTTTTAATTTATTTTGTAGTCTGTTTTTGGTGTTGCTCTCAAGAGTTTTTGTATTTCCTTCTCATGATTCAACTTTTCAGGTCTGTTGATTGATCTGTTGCAAGTTAAAACGCAGTGTTTACCTATCAGTAATGTTGCGTTTTTCTACATCATACTTGGCAAATGTTTTCCTGAACTAACACTGCCTTCTAGAAACATCTCGATATTTCAGGAAGTGGAAGTGGGGAGTCTTTCTGGTTTTGATTCTGCCTTGACTTCTGTATTCTCAAGTGCTTTCCTCAGCCAGCGGTCCATCTGTGTTTTCCCATGAAATTTTCTATTGTTTTATTATGTGACAATTTAACATGTGAGCTTTACCTTTATTTATCCATTTATTCAACTGATAAGTGCACCATATCTACTGTGCGATAGGCTGGAGCAGAATAGGAAGTAACATCTATTGAATAAATCATTTCCTACCTTTTTCATTAGCGAAATATGTAGATATTTGAGACAGCATCAACCCACTCTAACATGGTCCATTGATCCAATTATATTACTTTATTACTATCACACTCTTTATAGAATTGTAAAATTGAAATTTTCAACATCAAAACTAAACTTTTAATTAAATTAACATTAACCTTCTTAACATCAAGGACTGTAGATTACCAATTTGTTTTATTTTTTTTCTGGCATTTCCAAGCTGTTCATTTTGCCAGATGAATTTTAGAGTAATTTTGTCTAGTCAAATAATCCTGCTGGTATTTTAATTAAGATGTTCATTGTGCAGAATAAACTTGGGATCCACTTGACCTCTGGAACATCGATTCTGTGTCTGAGCACACAGCTTTGTTTTTATTTTCCTCTTCTTTTGTGTCACTCAATAATCTCGGTACCTCCAACAAATCCATTTTTCCCGAGGTCACTGATGATTCTTGCCAAATCTGATAGAAACTTTAAGATATAATCCTACAAAATGCCTCCACAGCATCAACCAGGCTCCCGTCATCTCCTTTTTGAACAGGGATCCAGTTTCGTATAAACGAGGCAGTGGGGAAACTGTGCTTAGTTTTTTAGACCTTTGGTATAATTTAACACGTTCAAACGGCTATTTTATTCAGTGAATATTTTGAACTTCCTTCCTCATTTATATCACACAGATATGGTGAGTATTTTCTATGAACGAATACAAAATTTCTAACAGAAATCTGGGTAGCTTTTGATACAAGTAGTAGTCTGGGAGAATTCCCAGAACATTTTGGTGATTCAGAAAAAGAAGTGAAAGTTGGACAATTCCAGATGTCAAAGAACACTGTCGCCATCTGTATCCTTTTCTTGTTACACACACACACACATATACATGTATTTCTACACACATATGCATGTATAATGTATGCATAACCTTTATATATGTATGGACGCAGAGCATATTTCTAGAAATTAGGCATAATTTAAATACTCTTTGGAGAGTTTTTGATTTAAAGAAACACTATGCGATTCTTCACGGGAAGAAAAAGTTTTCCCCTTTCTTGGTCTTTTTGGTAAACTCAGAGTTTCTGATCTGGGTTGACGTACAACAATGCATTTTGCTCGATCACGTGATGTAAGGTTGCCGACTTGTAGTCATTATCAATTTCTTCCAGCCATTGGTCATTGATTGCCTACAGCGTCTATAATAAAGTACCACAGACTGTGAAACAACAGCGATGCATTTCCTCACAGTTCTGGAGGCTGAAGTCCAGAATCAGCATCGCTGGGCTGAAATCCAGGTGTCGCTGGGCCGCGGTCCCCTGCAGGCTCTGGAGGAGAATCCGGTCCTGGTTTCTTCCAAGTTCTGGCGGCTCCAGGAGTCCTGGGCTTGTGGTCACATCACCCCGGCCTCCGCCCTGTCTTCACGTGGCCTTCTCTCTCTGAAATCTCCCTCTGCCTCGATCTTTCAAGAACCCTTATGATGTCACTGGGCCCAGCAGGACGGTCTCCCCATCTCAAGATCCTTGACTGAACCACAGCTGCAGAGCCCCACAGAAGGCGACATCGCAGGCTCTGGGGATTAACACGTGGACATCTGTGTGCCACCATTTCCTCAATCTTTAAGAACCAGGCTGCTGGGTACTCTCAGGCTGTGCAGGAAATTAAAACATAGTTAAAAACCTACCCTCAAAGAAAATCCAGGACTAGATTGTTTTACTGGAAAATTATCCCAAATATACAAAAAGTAATAAAGCTGATCTTATACAAAGAATTGTCCAGAGGAAAAAGAGGAAACAATTCACAACTAATTTTATGAGGACAGAATAAACTGGACACCAAAACCTGGGGTAAGTTACAAGAAAGGCATATTACAGCCTGATTTTCCCACAAAACCTATACACAAAAAATCCTGAACAGCATTTTAACAAATCCCCATCCAGGGAAACATGAAAGAAAGATAAGACCTCATGATCAAGATGCGTGTTCTGGACAGCAAGGATGCACAGCGATCAAAATCGACCTAATCAATGGTGTCAGCAAGAGCGGCACAGGAGGAAAACCCATTTCTCCACAGAAACACTGACAAAAGGGAGCAGAACTGTCAGAATTGACTTTGTCAGCACTCTAGAAGTACCAAAGGTTCACAGTGACCAGGAAAATGCTGAATTAAGGAAAGTTCAGCTAATCCTGGGGGGAGACCTGTGGCCTCCCTCCACCTCCACCCAGCAGGTGGGGACGTGGAGCTCCCGTGACGCAGGGAAGAGGCAGGTGGCTCCTGGGCTCCCCGGAGAGAAGAGTTATACGAAACCTAACGCTCACACAACAATGGTTCAAGTGATGCTCAACTAGATTTAGAGGAGTTCTTTACTATTTTCTCTCTTTCTAATTATTTCCATGAATATATAGTAGAAGTAAAATGCAAGTCTTTGATTTGAAAGATACAGCATTTGAAATAACGGATTTTCTTTCCTTATTATATTTCAATATGTTCCTAAATTAATACAAGAAAATTAACTACAAGAGTTAGGAATTAGGTGGGGAAAATCACCAGCTGGTTCTGCAATGTGTGACTTGATTATTAAGTGACAAAGTACAAAACCAATAATTCATACTGAGGTAGAATACACGCAATTATCTAGAAAAATGGAAGCATTAGGAAACCTGCATCCTCTCCGTCACGGGTCTCCTGTCAGTGTCGGCCTGTGTTCTTTCAGTTCTAGAACTAATTTTATATGTTAGCTAATTTTCACATATTGCTTCACTTATTTTTATTTATTTTATTTTATTTATTTTTAAAATCTTTCAACTATTTTTTTCTTTATCTAGTCTAAATAATCATAGCACAAATTGTTTTCGGTTAATCTCAAAAGAAATACTGATTACTCTTTCTGCCTTCCATGAAAGCCTGATGGTGTCTTTACCTCATAATTAACTTGTACATGTGAAATATTGATCATTAACAAATAATACATATACAGACATTTAAATATTCTCCCTTTTTAAAAGTATTAAATGTCCAAAACCAATAATTAATTAAACAATTAAACTACTCTTTTTAAAATCAGAAATAAGAAAAGAGTACCTAATGTTAAAGTTCTTATGTTATACTGAAATACTTGTATGAACTAATAAATCAAGGAGAAGAAACATTAGCCCATAGAAAGTGTAACACCCAGTGAACCATAATATAGAATTTGGGTGATTACTATGTGTCAATGGAGGTTCATCGATTGTACAAAGAATCATCTGATGGGGGATGTTGACAAGGGGGAGGCTGTGCATGTCTGGGGCAGGGGGTGTATGGGGAATCTCTGTGCCTTCCTCTCAGATTAGCTGTGAACCTAAAACCACTCTAAAAAAAATGAGTTTATTAAAAAAGTTTAAGGATTGAAAAAGGAAGGAAACTTGTTTTTCCAAATAAGTGCTGTTATAATCTACTCAGGAGAGTCTAAAAGAATCAACATGCAGATCATGAGAATTAATAGGAAAAATTATACAGGTTGTGCAACATGATGTTAGTATATCA
Source organism: Equus przewalskii (assembly GCF_037783145.1). Lineage (NCBI taxonomy): Eukaryota > Metazoa > Chordata > Mammalia > Perissodactyla > Equidae > Equus > Equus przewalskii. The sequence continues at coordinate 90,512,293 of NC_091844.1, forward strand.
AAGCCAATACATTTCTATATCCCATCGTGAAGAATTCAGAAAGATTTTTTCAAAAAGTGCTATTTCTACCAGCAACCAAAAATATAAGTTCCTAATACAAATCTAAACAAAAGTGAAATGAAGGATTTTAAATAGAATTTTAAAATTTTTTGGATGTGACACCTGAAGCACAAGCAAAAAATAAAAAATAAACAAGTAGGACTATATCAAACTAAAAAGATTCTGCAGAGTGCAAGAAACCATCAATAAAATGAAAAGACAACTTACAGAATGGGAGAAAATATTTGCAAATCATACATCTGACAAGGGGTTAATATCCGAAATACAGAAAACACTGCCACAACTCAATAGCAAAATGACAAATAATACAATTAAAAAACAGGCAAAGGACTTGAACAGACACTTTTCCAAAGAAGATATATAAATAGCCAACAGGTACATGAAAACATGCTCAACATCACTAATCATCAGGGAAAAGCAAATCAAAACCACAATGAGACGTCACCCCACACCTGGAAGAATGGCTGTTGTCAAAAAGACAAGAGACAACAAACCTTGGCCAGGATGTGGAGAAGAAGGGACATTGTGCACTTCTGGCGGGAACGTAAATTGTTGCAGCCACGATGGAAAACAGTAGGGAAGTTTCTCAAAAAATTAAAATAGAAATACCATGAGATCCAACAATTCCATTTCTGGGTACGTACCCGGAGAAAATATTTGTACTCCTATGTTCAGTGCAGGATTAGCTAGATGAGCTGAGATATGGAAACAGCCTAAGTGTCCAGCAATGGATGAGTGGATAAAGAAAATGTGATATATGCATATATAGAGAGAGAGAAATATGCACATAGTTCACGTCAGCCAGCAGTGTAGGCCGAGCTCTTCTCATGGCCCCTGGTGCCTCTCTCCTCCCTCCTCTGTTTCTAAGGAAACTGGAGACTACATCGGGCCTGGACGGATGACCCAGGACAATCCCCTTTAGGTCAGCTGATTACCATCCTTAATCTCTCTGCCGTGTAACCATAACATACGCTCAGGATTACGAGGAGGACATCCCTGGGGGGCAACATTGTGCCTGTCCCCCCCATCTTTTGGGGGTTATTCTATGCTGTTGAAATTATAAATAGTGAATAATGTGAATCTTTATGTTCTGATTTGACTATTTCTCTGTTCTGCTAGTATCGCCCTGGAGAATGAAGGGGTTTTAGCAGAGGAATCAGGGCTCACAGGCATGTGGGGGCTCCAGTGGTCTCGCCATCCTCTGGGAGGCCTGGGAGGGTGCACCAGCCGTCTCAGGGCCAAACGGCAGGGCCCGCAGGTCCTGAGAACCTTCCGTGGGGCCAGGTGTGTCTGGCCACCCTTTCCTCACGCCCATCTTCCAAACCCCGTGGGAGTTCCTCTCACGTGGATCCCTGACCAAGAGGCAAGCAGCACAAACCCGAGAGACGCTGCTCCCGGTACCTCCCGGCCTCTCCTGCATGTGTGGCCATGACAGCAACAACCACTGACACCACAGAGCGTGCAAGCACATTTAAAGTGGGAAAATAATCAGGGGTGTAGTGTAACAGTGCCTCAGGTCCCACCTGTTTGAGGAAATACAGATGGTACGTGAAACACGGGACTCCTACGCACACAGCGCCTTCTCTGACCTCCGACCGGGACGGCCATGACTGAGCCTCACAGAGGCCTCTCCTGGCACCAGGCCCGTCCTTAGAGCATTTACTTTGGAAAGCTTGCAGTTGTAAGTCCTTCCTCTGCGCCTTTCAGATGGAGATCTCTCCCAGCCCCTCGCCAGCCCTGGGACCCGGGACTGTCTTTCTCAAGGACCCGGGAGCCAGCCCTCTGGACCTCAGACTTCAGCTGCTCCGTCTCCCAGCCTCCGGGATGGCAGGAGCCGAGCCTCCATGAGCGACAGTTAGCAAACACAGATGACCCCACACACTGACCAGCACCCTAACGTCCTCCGGGACCTTTCCAGAAGCTCACCCCAGAACCCGACGACTCTGCCGCCTCTGAGTCACGAGTGGAGTCGAGTCTCCACCCTCAGGGCTGCCGTCTCGCGTGAGGTCACCCTGCCTGCCTCAGTCCGCTGGTGCGGTGCTCCTGGACGACACCTTCACGTTATGCCGAGTGTCTCACGACGATTCCACGCTCTCCACAAATGCTTACCTTACGCAGCTGTCGCGATTACCTGTGTACTGTTTGTCTGTGTCTAAAACTTCATGGGGAGATGCACGTCACATAGAGTAAATTGTTTTCTCTTGAAAAAATACCATTAAGGACGGAATATTCGTGTTTACAACTTCCTCAAAGAAACCAGTCATGTCAGCTCTACACCTGAGGGAACCAAAGCTGAAGATCAATAATGAGATCAGGCGTCTGTGCTTGGACACGAAGCAACGTAACAACAGAGGTGCAGACATTCAAGAAAAAGCCCATGAAACCTTTTATATTTGATAGGTGCGTATATGACGCAAAGCGAAAGACTGTGAGAATTTTTATGTAAATATCGTTCTCGTAGAGTGAGCGGATTGTATACTGAATCCAACAACATATAATTCTCTTAAATATCTTTAAACTGGGTTTTATAGCAGCTTGAGTGAAAAACAATTTCCTTTAAAACTGAACAAAGTTAGAAAAATGAAAATCAAGCCTTTTGTTTCCCTGCCTAAAAGCATGGGTCAAACCTCTCTCAGTTTATGTGGCCAAACTCCCAACAAAGTTAAGCTAATAGAAATTTTAAATAAATACTTGTAAAATGGGGCTTAAGTTTTATGAAGAGCAGGCTGTTACTGCCAGTGGTTATTCTCCAGCTGTGGGTAACAGAGAGCTGTATTTACATCCTCAAAGATCGGAGTCAACGTGGCCATTTACCAGAAGACGCCCTCCCTTTGTTTCTCTTCTTCAGGAAAGAGAAATGGGCCATCTTTGCAAAAGACAACAGAGAACATCAACTGGCCTGTCACTAAAGCCAGTGTTTTCTGTCTCTATTATTTTCACGTCACCTAATCACAGGTTTAGAAGGGTCTTCAGAGCAGCTTCCTCAGAGGTGCCCGGCCTCCCATGGGAATGAACTCAGCCACTTCACAGTCCCCAGCAGACACTCATGGCATGGTCGGTATAGAAAGGTGTTTACCTCATGAAGGCAACGCACATTTCAGAAATCCAATCACAGCTGCTTCTCAGAGATGCAATGAAACTCAGATTCACCATGGCCGCTTCCCACGCTTATGAGTTATTTACCCTCTAACTAGTTGCTCCCTGAGAGTGTCTTTAAGTAACTCATTCTCGTGCCTGTCAATATCTGTATTGATCTATATCCATACCAATATCTATATCTCTGTCAACATCTGTATTGATCTACATCTATACCAATATCTATATCTCTGTCAATATCTAATTGACAGGAATCCATGCTTTATTTTAAAATCAAATCAAGCATGCTCAGTTTCAGTCCAGCTCCCGTCCACGGCATGTCCTCATGCCTTTACGATGCTGATAAAGCTGCCTCCTTGTGGCCAAATTTCTCCAAATTTCAACAATCTTCACCTTTCTATGTAATTTTTAGTTCAGCTCATGAATCTTTATAGAAATTAAAAAAAAAAAAAAAAACTGCTGTGGATGGAGCTGAGGGGACGCTTGGATTTCTGTGCCAAAAAAGAAACCTCTGAGTTACTTACTGTGCATCTCCCTGTGAAATTCTGCCTCTTTTTACCTCTGATGGATACTGACACACTTACGGGGAGACCAGGAGAGAACCTGTGTCAAACCGACCTCCTCTGAGGATGTGATCCTCGAGAGAGAACCCCCACTGGGGCCACCCTGTGGCTGAACCGTTCCATGTGCTCTGCTGCAGTTACCCAGGTTCGTGGGTTTGGATCCTGGGCATGGACATGCTCCACTAATCAGCCACGCTGTGGCGTCATTCTACATACAGAGTAGAGGACGACTGGCACAGATGTTAGCTCAGGGACAATCTTCCTCCGGCAAAAACAAGTGGAGGATTGGCAACAGATGGGGGCCAATCTTCATCGCAAAAAAGCAAAGAGAGAGAGAATCCCATCCTCTCTAAGACTGTCACTCGGGGCTGGGCCACTAACTTTACAGATGGCTGCTGAGCACACAGCAGGGAAGCATCAACAGAGAGGGAATAGGCTGTTTCCAGAGAGCATATTTTAAAGACTCTGGTGGATCTTATGATGAAAACTCCTGCACTGTCTTTCTGATACTGGCTCAACACAAAGTTGACAAAAGAGAAGCCATATTGTAGAAAAGAAACCATATCGTAACCTTGAATGACCTCTGATTAAGTAACCCAGCTGGAAATGAACCCTCCAGGAGATGTAGTGCTCTGCAGATTTCAGGGTCTCTCCCAGCTGTGATATGTTGATAACTTTGTTCTTTTGAGTTCCTTAGGAATGTGATGCCCCCCCAGGAAGAGAGTCTTTGCTGATAGCCATCATCAATGACAACTGAAAATCTGGGTCTAGGGTGTTTCTCCCATCTCATATCCATAAAACATAAGATCATCAGGAACTAAGCCCAGATGTCTGACCCCACGCAGAGACCAGAGGACTGCCGCCAGCCAGAGACCAGATGCCTCCCCAACCTGGAGACCAGCCTCCTACAGTCTTTGTTCTATAAAATGGTTCTTTCAGACGTGAATTGGCCCTCTTCCGCCTTACTAGCAAGCCGCAATAAAACCCTCTCTCCTTCACCTCGCCTCTTGACTACTGGCATGTCTTGTGTTGAGCAGACGACCCCCCAAAGCCATAACATTTCCATCCAATCCCATTTGAGGTCTGAACTCATGCTGTGGGTCTGTCACTGTGCAGAATGCTCAAACATGACAAACGTTGGTGGAGTATTACCTCCACTTTGCAAAATCAATATTTCAACAAATACTCATCAAACACTGCCACCACTTCTGTGGGCCACCAGCAGGGGGAAACTGAGGCTCAGAGAGGTTGAGTTGCCAAAGGCCACACAGCTAGTTGGTGGCTCAGCCTGCATGGGAACCCAAGCCTGTCAGTTTCCAAAGCCTGTGTGTGTGTGCACGTGTGTGTGTGTGTGAGAGAGAGAGAAAGAAAGGAGAGAGAGAAAGAGACCCAGAGATATTTCAGGGAAAGGGAAAAATTTGTTTAGAAATATTGTGAGCAAGACCGTTATCTATTTTCAGTTTTCAGATGGATAGAAATGCCTTGAGAGAAACAAGCTTGCCAACAGTACAGCACGTTCCATGCTTAAGCAAATTTAGAGGTTTTCTTTCACATTTTGAAAGAAAAATGTGTTTTTCTTAACCATTGAAATAAAATAGAAGATGAAAAAGTGCTTTCTTTTTAAAAAGTATTGTAGTATTTATAAGAATTAAGATAATGTATTTATTGATTTTAATACCATCATACTGATGAAATTAACTTAATAGTTTTTCCTGATCTTAATAGACACAACAAAAAAATTAAATTAATAAAAAGTGGCTAAGTCTCTGGAAACACCTGTGACGATGGAAGAAATAGAATTTGGTGGAATTTCTTTGTTTCCGTCATTAAAGAATCGTTTCACATAGGTCCTGTCGACGAAAATAATCCATAACCAATCTATAAATGAAAATTTGGGTGAGTTTATTCTGAGCCGAAATCTGAGGACCATGGCCCGGGGCCTTTCTTCCCAAAGGAAGAAAGGACACCGAATAAGTGGGGTACACAGTGTGGTTATATACCCCCAAACAGGGTGTTTCACATATGATTGAAATGTCCCTTTTACAGTAGTCACAAGATTGCCCTGTCAGCACAGCGCTTGATGGACACAGCACGTAGTGGGTCTGTTATCTCGGAGGGCTAGCAGGAGGCAAGTCTATTGTCTCAAGCTGGGTGGTCACAGGTGAGCGTAGCAATCAGTTCCTAGCCTAAGGAAAGATGCTTAATCCTTAAGGAGACGCCAACGTTGGGAGGGGGAGGGAAGTTGCACTTTTATCTCAAAGGCCTTTGTTCTTGCCATAGGGAGTCTCTAAAGCAGATATACAATGCATGCTCAGCCACCATGGTCAGGCCCTTTTGGAAAGACAAGGTCAGGCTGAATTAGGTTTATACCAAATGGCTTCCTCATATTCTCCAATATATCCTATTACTTGCCATTTTTATTTGTCAGTCCAAATGAGACTAATAAATGTCAATAAATATTTATCACTAAAAAGATAAATTCGAGGCTGGCCCAGTGGTGCAGTGGTTGAATTCACATGTTCTGCTTCAGCGGCCCTGGGTTCGCTGGTTCAGATCCTGAGTGTGGACCTACGCACTGCTTGTCAAGCCACACTGCAGCAGGCATCCCACGAATGAAGGAGAGGAAGATGGGCATGGATGTTAGCTCAGGGCCAGTCTTCCTCAGCAAAAATAGGAGGATTAGTGGTGGGTGTTAGCTCAGGGCTAACCTTCCTGAAAAAAAATAAAAAGAAAAAAATAAATTACTAAATGAGCATAAAACTATTCCTTTTCTCAAATACAAAAGCAGGCTTTTATCTCACAGTCTTTGGAATTTGAATGTACTTCAGAGAATTCTCATTTGACAGATCCCTTACTTCTGAAGATTATCAGAGAAGCGAGTGGAAGACCATCCTTGGAGAGAAAGGAAGGCTTGCCTAGGCAGTTTTTAAAGCCTGAATTTTGAAAGTAACAGTTTCTCATCTGACTTGGGAAAAGCGGACCAAGGTCACCCAAGGAAATTTGGGGTTTTGAGAAAACAATTTGGTCTAAACTACTTTTTTTAATCTTAGAACTCATTCTAAAAAAACGATGCTTTGGAAGACAGGACAGAGATGTGTCCACAAACTCTGTGCACGTGTGTACTCTGCATGTAGCTACACGGCTTGATGAAAACTACGTCAGACTGCAGGAACACAGCCTTCCAAATGCATGATGCAATGAAGAACAAGAGTGTCTGAGTTTCATATTTTAGCTACATATCTTCCAACACAATATTTATGTAAGAACAGTTGTTAAATTACAAAGGTGTGATTATAGATTTACATTTCCTTGATAATGAAAATCTTCTCCTGAATTCTGTTACTTTGGAGGCGTAAACATTCTTGATATGCTTTGTTACAATTTAAACAAAGAGAAGCATGTGGAATTCTGGAGTACTTTATATAAAGTAAATCAGATAATATTCATATACCCATCAAATGCCATTATCATACAATAAAGTTTTTATTTTGTTTTTATCCTAAAACTACTTAATTATAAATTATTGTGCAGATACAAAAATTAAAAATGCTCTGAAGCATTGAGGGGGACACTGAATATTATTCATTTCTGTTTAATACGGTTTTTCCATAAAACTACCAATAGTGCTGTAAAGTTAACTCATGACCCTGTTGGCTGATAGTATGTATTTCTGAGTAAATGCAGAAGCTTGGTTTAAAAAGTCTTAATGGGGTATCTGAATCAAAGTGATAATATTTGTCCAGAGCCTCCTGGATTGCCTGGTACAAGGCAGAGAAAGTGCAAGAAGAGTGTGACAATTACTAAAGTCCTCGTATCACAGGGATTCTGATGTGGGGCTCCCAGGAGAAAGGAAAACTACATTTCCCAGCTGAGAAACACCAGTTCCATGTTTGACTCACCACCATAAAATTCACGGTAACAACATTTGCCACAGCCCGAGAGGATGGTGTCAGGTACTGAGGCAACAGAAACACAAACAGAGGTGACCTCTGACCCCAACACCAGTTTGGTGGAGTAAGGACACAGGAAATATGACCGTCAGTACACAGTGGACTTGGATAAGCACCTCAATGAGCAAAATGCTGTGGAAATCCAGCTCAACCAGTTCTTGTCTAAAATTCCCATTCCTCTTTCTCCACCTTCTGAAATCCTACTAAATGTTCACAAACGTGTCGGAAGGTTGGTCTAGAGTGAAGCCCTGGGACCCACCATGTGGTGGTTTGGTTCCCCCTGAGGACTTTCACTGCGTGCTTCACGTCACTCAGAGCTCTCGAGTGAAGGGTCAGGCCTGTGTTTGTGTCCTACCCCAAGTCGAACATGCCCACGTGTGCTTACCACCTCCCCAGTCAGTGGTCCGAGGCAGGAACCCAACGCCGTCCCTGATTCCTCCCTTTCTGGTGCCCCGTGGTCCTTCAGGGGTCCACCAGTCTTCTCAATGGCCTTCTAAATTGTCCTCTCTGTCTCCACGGTGCCGTCATCCTGTCTCAGGAGCTCCTTTCTCCTGGAGGAAGCGAAGTCCTCTCACTCTCTCCCATATCTTCCTGCTCCACATGTCAGCCAGAGAGTAAACTTCATAAAATGAGAGCTTGCTGGTTACTCCAGCTCTTACGTCTCTACAACTGTCCTCCACTGCTTTCTGAAAAGAGCATCTGATGGGCTAACACAGCATGAAGGACGATTCACGATGGAGCCCCTGCTGGAGCCCCCAGTCTTGCGTCTCCCTGCTCAGCACCTCCGGCCTCTCAACACACGGCAGCCACACTGAGCTCCTTTGTTTCCTCATTGTTCTCTTCTTGGAGCATTCTCCCACATAACCCTCCAACCCACGCCCATCGCCTCTCCATCTCAGGAGCAAGCCCACATCAGACCCGACCTAGACAAGGCGTTCTTCAGGTCTCCCCACCCACGGTGGGCTCTGTGCCTTGATGCCCCCACACCTCAGGGATGAACCGTGCTCCGTGCAGCCTGTCAGTGTGTGCTCTGTGAAGGCAGAGCCTCCTGGGTGGGCCTTGCTCACGACCACACGGCCTCTGCCTCCACAGGCACGGCATGGAGTAGAAGCCGTTGGTTGTCAGAGAACAGCAAAGCGTACCTCAGCCATGGCCTAGATTCCCACCCGGTTGAGGGCAGAGGATTCACAGCTCAGTGTTCTCCGACACGCAGGGCCCCGCTCATACCAAGTGCCCAGCTCATCGGCCATTAGGTGATTATTTCTTTCTAAATAGAAGAGAAGGATTTGTGCCTGAAATTGCTTTGGAGCTGCCTCCGAAAAGCAGTGTGACCTTGATCAAATCATTGACGTGGCCTCGAGAAATGGAGGAGTTTGGGATTAATGAATTCTAAATCCCTTCCCTGTGCAGCAATTCTTTTTAAAGAGGGTGAAGCAAGCCTCATGACGGACGCTGCAGATTCCCACGCCCAGCTCCAATCACACCTGCGCCTTTCTCCTCCTGTAACACGCACGTCCCTGCATTGAAAGGCAGCGTGGACGCCACCGAGCGAGTGTGGCGCTCTGATAAGGCCTTATCCTAAAGGCCATCTCGGCCCCCGCAGGCCTCATCCTGCTCCCTCCGTTCAGGGCTTGACAGCCTCCTCTGTGATGTGCAATAAGCTGTTGTACGTGATAGACACAATATATTTTTATCAAATGGGCCAATTTGAATAATAACTTGGCCTTGGGGTTAAACGAAGGTGCAAAAAGTTTCAGGAATTATTAAAAGGACGGTGAAAGAATGTTATAAAAATTCACTGTTCAAGTAACAGAGGAAAAAGATGCAGAATCCTTGACAGGACTTTAAGATTGAAAGAAAGAACCACGAAGAGTGGTCATGTGCCCATCTAGTGGTCAGACCTGGTAATAGAAAGACTCAGCTACATGCCCTCAGCAAAGATCATTGTTGTGATTCGCAGGGAAAATGGGATTCTGGAATCTCAATGAGTAATTAATGATGGCTAGTTTATTTCTGTTACTACTGATCAATAAAACAAATCTTAAAAACCTAGTTCACAGAGAGTAAAGTCAGGTAAGTTGAAAAGGAATAAACAGATGATTAAAGGAAAATCATTTACATTTGTTTTGAAATTATATGCAAAATAAAATCCACCTGCCTAGTGGTTCATATGGATAAATCATTTATAAGGTATTACGCTTAGTTTACAAATGGACCCGACCAAGACCACTGAGGGTTGCATCCCCAGCGAGCGGTCACTCAGGCCTGTGCTTACTCTGTGCAGCCGACTCCAGGCTCGACACACGCAGTCTCCTCCAGGCCTCAGACCTCCAGAAGGTTTCCGTGTGGTGGGGGCCTGACCGGAGGTCGATGCTTCAAGTGATCTATTTTGGCTGACGCTGACGGGGAACAGCTTTGTAATGTACTGGGCACCCCCTCCACGAGAGGCATTTTACACGTGTTATCGGGAGAAATTGTTCCCCCATTTCCCAGATAAAGAAAGCTGAGGCTCAGAGTTTCCTGAACTCACCCAGGACCATATGAAAAGTGACAGCTGGATCTGAGCCCAGAGTAGGCGCTGACTAGGCCCAGCTCCAGCACTGGGATGCTTTAGGAGACCAGACTGGGTTGCATTTACTTATCATACTTAATATGAAGGCAAACTTCCGCGAGTGCTGGGGGCTCCCCACCCCCTCTCACGGCAACACAGCAGGGTGGACATCCACAGTGGGAGCGCTGGTCCCAGCGTGGGAAGATGAGAAAAAGCTGGGTCCTTGGCTACTGTGAGGCTCACAAGGAAACACTTTGAAGCCAGAGAAAGAATACTGACCCCAGTGTCGGAAGCAGCTGGACGTGGCCGTGGGAACCTGGAGGGGGACTGGTGGTTATGAAGCTGTGTGTCGGTGGGAGGGCACTGGAGGTCACTCACAGTGTTGATTCTTGAGCATTTGTCCCCGACACTGCTTTTGCTAGTAAATCATACAGAGCTTCCAAAACACTGTTAGGAAAGTGTTTTAAGCTGATCATCTATTGTTCTACAGAGAAGAAACTCAGACACACATCATGCAAAGTCCACAGAAACAAATCAGATCAATGTTAAGAAACTGAGCGTAGTCAACTGGTTAGAAACTAACGACCAGTTGGCGGCTATTCAAAAGCAGTGGGGGCCTCACATCAGGCCACCGCTATTTTATTAAGTGAAGACGTGTGCACAGAAAGAACTACGTGCACCAGAAGAGTTTTCTGGAGTTAACAGAATAGTTAAATTTTGAGCCAGCCCCAATGGCCTAGTGTTTAAAGTTCGGTGTTTACCATTTTACCGCCTGGGTTTGCTTCCCTGGTCACATAGAAGAACTGGAATCTTGAATATACAACTATGCACTGGGGCTTGCAGGGGGAAAAGAAAAAAGAGAGAGGAAGATTGGCAACACATGTTAGCTCGAGGCCAATCCTTCCCAGCAAAAAAAAAAAGTTAAATTTCAGCAAGCACGCACGTGTCTCAAAATTCAAACCTGTCTAATGATTTCATACAGGAAAAATGACACACCTCACACGTGAAAGATAAAGAAGCTTAATTGGTTTTTGGCAAGCTGGATGTTTTTGTGCACTTTTGCCTTTGATGCACACACGGAAAGTGGGTGAAGTAGAAGATTGACAGACTGAGGCTCAGAGGAGTTAGTTAAGCGGCCCAAGATCACCTGCGTGGACAGTGACTGGTTAAGGATTTAAACTAATCTGCCCAGCACAGGTGATCCTCCGGCGCACTCTGCCTAGGGAAGAGAGGGAGGACCAGGAAACCTGGACAAGAGGACCCAATGGTTAGCTCCACAGTAAGGACCCGTCTCGCATAGGCAGCCCCCAGGCACTGTGGGCAAGGTGGCTGGCGCCCCATCTGGCATCTTCTCTCAGACACGTGGAAACGTGAGGTGCAGCCAGAGAAAGAGCAACGGTCTTGCTCCTGCCCACAAACAGGAGGAAATGAAGAAGCTATCAGGGAAGGAGACGAAATTCAGACTGCACCTCGCAAACACCAACCAGACGCTGAACGAAGCTCCCTGCTGAGTTAGCAGTCATGTTCCGTGTTCCATAAAGAGACTAGCTCTTCCCCAAACAGAGGCGCTAATCTGCCTATTAAAATGAGGTTTGCCCAAAGACAACAAACTCCCTGGGAACAACAAGAAAACCCACTGAGCTCTCCCTACCGCACTCATTTAAGGAAGAAACAAGAAAGCAAAGCGAGCACGCCCTGAGCTCTCCTGTCCTGACTCGACCTTGCTCCCTGTAGGCAGCGCGTCCCCGTGCTGCTCCATGGGTCTCAGGCAACAGGGCAGCCACAGCTGGTTAAACTCCCTACGGCCCCAAAGTTCTTCTCTGTTACTAACCCTCCTGTGCTGGCCTCATTTGTTCCCGTAGGCGCTGGGCTCTGAGAGCTGGTCATAATGTAATGTCCAAGTTTGAGTGTAAGAGGCCAGCCGCTTTTGGGATGCAACATGGAAAGCCCCCTGGAGACATCAGGAACTGTGTTTGTGAGCATGCAGTCAATTATTTACAAACGTCATAATGAGTGTGTCTTCAAAAAGCACTGCAGATTTTCTTAGCGTCATTATTTGTTCCCCACCTATCTTCTTGCAAAGATTCTTTTAAATTTTATGAAGCTTGCCTGCCTTACGTGGTCCTTGTCTATTTCTAAAATGTCCCCTGTAGATGTAAATTCATTTTTGTATATGGATTGTTATGTGTTTCATAACGAGATGAAAAAAATTTGTTTGTGGGTACAAGGGGTGGGAAGAAAGTATTTCTTTTTCCTGAAGAAGGAGGAACTTTGAACTCACTCATACATTCAGCAAACGTTGCTGAGCACCTATCGTCTGCCACACGCAGGCGGGTCTTGAGGATGAGATGTTGAACAAGACAGTGGTTTTCCTCAAGTAGCCAGCTCCTCCCAGGGCTAAGTCAAATGGTGACTAGGCAGGGGACAGTTAACTCTGAATTCTGTCTTTGCCCCAAACTGTTACCATCCGTGGGTCCTGACCTGCTGTCCTTGACTGTGTTCCTGAGCCAACACCTGCTTCGTTCCCCTGAGCAGTCTGGGAGCTGGTTCTCAGCGTTGTTGGGCTATTCCTGTTGCCCACCACACACGAGCTCTCCTGCTTCTGGGCACATGGGACACTCCACTCTTCTGCCCTCTTTTAGTTTGGCAAGCCCTTGTGAGTTGCTTTAGAATATGACAAGTGAAGTTTGTCACTGCTGAGAACAAGCCATTAAGAGCCAAGCTTCTTTGTCCCATCAAGGCGCCACGGATGTTCTCGACCTGTGTCCAATGTTGTAGCTGCCCGCCACACGTGGCTACTTACATTTAAATTTGAGGGAATTAAAATTAAATGAAATCTAGCATTTAGTTTCTCATTTGCACTAACCACAGTTCAAATGCTCAAGAGCCATATGTGACTAGTGGCTGCCATGGTGCACAGTCTAGAACATTCTTCTCATCACAGACAGTGCTGCCAGACAGTGCTGCCCAAGAAGGTGGACACTCCAAACACTCACTTCCCTGGGAGCAGGTAACAGGACGACACCGCCACCTGACCTACATTGGACTTGAGAGAGAAGTAAACTTTTACTTTTTTAAGACTCTGATATTTGGGAGTTTTTCTGTCACTGTTGCATAATCTTTTCTTATACTCTGTGATAAAGTTTCTTCCAAATTGCTAAAAACTCAGTAACTCAAATCCATGCAAATGACTAAAGGACATGGGTAAGGATAAAAGCTGGCATTATTGTATTTTGTCGGTAATGCCTCTTTTTCTCCCCACGTAATTCAAAGACGAAGGTGTAGGTAAGAGTTTTAATGAGTGGGGGCAGCTGGACAAAATCCACGACTGCACTGGGGCAAAGCTCACAGCACAGGAGGATAAATGGAAGATGCCCTTTTGCAGCTCAAATGCTGCCTGGATAAAAACTTCATGCCATTTCATGGAAACGTATTTCTCAGGCGTTTAACTTCCTGAATATGGGGCAAGATTATAAAAGGCCAACATCGTTTAGACCTTTAATCTCTTTTTCAGAGTTATCTTGTCAATCTGGCCAATTCTACCAAATACTGAAGAAGAATTAGCATCAGTCCTTCTCAAACTCTTCCAAAATATGCATGAGGAGGGACACTTCCCAACTCACTCTGTGAGGCTGGCGTTACCTGATACCAAAGCCAGACAAAGACAGTGCAAGAAATAAAACTCCAACCAATATCCCTGATGAATGCAGCCACAGATAAACTCCACAACATACCGGCAACCAGAATCCAACCACGTATGGAAAGGGTGACATGCGTGAACAAGTGGGAAAGATCCCAGGAAGGCAAGCATGGTTTAACACATGAAAATCCATGAATGTAACACACTGTGTTAACAGAATGAGGAAAATGCGTGCGCAATCATCAAACTGATGAAGTAAAAGCATTTGGAAAAATTCAACAGGATGTAGTAGGTACCTACAATGGGGTATTAGCCTTAAAAACAGTGAAATCCTGACTCACTCTACAACATGGATGGACCTTAAGGACACTGTGCAAAGTGAAATGATCCAGACACAGAAGGACATAGAACATATGATTCCACTTATATGAAGAACTGGAGTCATCAGATTCGCAGATACAGAAAGTAGATGGTGGGGCCAGGGGTTGGGGGTGGGGAGTTAGTGTTTAGTGGGGACAGAGTTTCAGTTTGGGAAGATGAGGAAGTTCTGGAGATGGATGTTGGTGATGGCTGCACAGCGAGGTGAATGTACTTATACCACGGAACTGCACACTTAAAAATGGTTAAGATGGTAAATTTTATTTTATGTATATTTTACCACAATAAAAATAGACAATACAAAAACTGCTAATGGTATCGGACACACAGGGTTCCATGGTTGAAGCAGTGCCAGAACCAGGGATCCCTTCTCATGTGGGATAACGCAGGATCTAGGCCCAGAAACTAGTCAGAAAAAGAGGAAGGAGTTAAGAGGGGAGAAAACAGGATTTCTACCACGTGGTAACCTACAATCACCACACTCCCACCAAGGCCACCAACAAAGGTCCTCTGCTCACATGGAAGCTTCCTCTGTTCTCCCAGGCTTCCTTAACAAGGAGCGGAGTTGACCTTGATTTGGGGTCTTTCCCCACATCCTTGCCCAGTGATCACAAACTCCACCTCGGTTTCGGTTTATGCCAGGTGCTGGTTGTGCTAAAAGATGAAGCAATTCTGTAGTCCAAAACCCTCAAAACCGCAAATTCGGCACAGTGGTAGTCTCTAACACATCATTCCCAGTTACCAGACACTAACTGGCCTCCACCCTCTCCCAGTGTGGGCTGGAAGATGCCCGCCTCCAGAGATGCCCGCCTCCAAAACCAAGAGGCAGCTCATAGTCTTATCCCATTGCTTGTCTTTGTTCCCCGTGGTGTGTGTATGGTGTGTGTCTTCAAATGACAGCCAGCACGAGACTCCATATTTGCACAGCTACAGCATGAAATGGAGAATAGATCATGAAAAGTCAAAATATATTTAGAGTTTGTTGAGCACAAAATCTGAAAAATAAACACGAATTGGGTCTGTTAAATAGGTGATGGCATCAGACCAACGTGGGTGAAGGAGCCAATACGATGGGATTCTAGGCAGTTAGATTACTCTGTGCATGTGTGCTCTGTGTGTGTGCGTGTGTGCTCTGTGTGTGTGCACGTGTGCTCTGTGTGTGTGTACGTGTGTGCTTTGTGTGTGCACGTGTGCTCTGTGTGTGTACGTGTGTGCTCTGTGTGTGCATGTGTGCTCTGTGTGTGTGCGTGTGTGCTCTGTGTGTGCATGTGTGCTCTGTGTGTGTGCGTGTGTGCTCTGTGTGTGTGCACGTGTGCTCTGTGTGTGTGTACGTGTGTGCTCTGTGTGTGCACGTGTGCTCTGTGTGTGTGTACGTGTGTGCTCTGTGTGTGCATGTGTGCTCTGTGTGTGTGCACGTGTGCTCTGTGTGTGTGCGTGTGTGCTCTGTGTGTGCACGTGTGCTCTGTGTGTGTGCGTGTGTGCTCTGTGTGTGTGCACGTGTGCTCTGTGTGTGTACGTGTGTGCTCTGTGTGTGCATGTGTGCTCTGTGTGTGCGTGTGTGCTCTGTGTGTGCACGTGTGCTCTGCGTGTGTGCGTGTGTGTGTGCACAGTTATTCAACCCTCACGCAGACTCTGTGAGGTGGATCCCCGTGACAAGGAAGCGCATCCTCAGAGAATCCTGTTGTTTTCCAAGATAAAGTTAGGTCACAAATTGCAAAGATGGGACTCAAGTCCAGGTCAAAATGCGTCTGAATCCTGTGCAATAAACCCTCAAACTAAGCAGTGTGTGATGTTCTTCCTTCCACTGTTTTTCAATAACTGAACTTTCTGTGGTCCAAGAACAGAGAGCTTATAGCAGAGGCAAACCCGGGACCCGTGGAGGGCGGCTCCATCATTATATGCACATATTTACTATTTACGACTTGTCTTTAAATACACATATCTTTAACCATGATTATTGGTTAGTTTTTTTGGTTATCAGGCATGGAATAGACTTAGATTATATTTTCATCAGCATTTTAGAAACTTTATATTGTTTTTGTGGTTAGAAGTTACAATGTCATATTAGCTCTTTGAAATGCTCCTTGTAGCCACAATTTATCCAACCACCTCAGCGATGCTGAGGACGTGATTACTGGAAGACCAGCACGGTGCTGGAAAGAGGCTGGCCGGGGCTCATCGCGGTGGGTCAAGGCAGGTCCGAGGTCTCCTCAAGTCTCACTGATCAACCAAAAATGAAAAAGAATAAACTTTGTTGGGGCTGCAAGGCCGCAGACAGCCTGACTCAGAGGGCGGGGAAGAAACACATCTGTGAGCTCAGCGCTGGTTAGCGTTTCAGCAGACACACTCCTTCCAAGCGTTTGAAGGCTCAGCACACGCTGAGTTCTAGATGCCTCTCAAAAGCAAGTGTTCGAAAAATAAACCTGTTCTCCCGCGATAAGATTCCCTGGCGATTCGGTCACCAGCACTTCGGCGGCTGAGGCCCTCCCACACACAAGGTGATGTTTTTCTCCTCGTTGTCGAGAACGTCTTTAATAAACCCCACTATTGGTTTATAAATTTCTCAGCCAGCTGCAGTGGAAAGGATGATTGTTGAGTAGGATTGAGGTCAGAAGTACTTGTCACCGCAACGGAATTGTCTTCTAAATGTGTGCGGAAAAAGAGAAGATCTAGTAGCATGAAAGATCTAATTTAAAAACAATGGCGACAAAGGAAATTGTAAGAAAATTCATATTTTATGCGTGGAAAAAGCTGATTTTAATTGCTGCGGGCGAAGATGGAGGAACTAGATGAGAATGGTCCGTGTGGACCATCAGGAATCAATGGGCGGGAGCTACCAGCTGCTGGACAGACCAACATCCGCTCATTCATTGGTTGGTCTGTTTACTCAGTGACCGTATACTGAACGCACTCAGTGAGCTGACGTGAGATTGACCAGGTCAGTGTAATTCCTGCAGGAACAGAACTTGCATGTACACGAGCGGGGATTTCACGCACTGGAATCCCACCCCCAGTACCTCAGGATGTGTCCTTATGTGGAAATAGACACAATAGCTAAGAAGAGGTCATACTGGAGTGGGGTGGCCCTTATCCAATACGACAGTGTTTCCTTATAGGAAGGGGAAATTTGGGCACAGAGATGCTCAGAGGGAGGAGACCAGGGTGATGCTGCCGCAGCCGGGGAACACCAGAGACGGCCAGCAAGCCAGCAGAAGCTGGAGAGACTCCTGGGGCGGGTTCTCGCTCACAGCCTCAGACAGAGGCAGCCCTGCAGGCCCCTATTGCAGGCTTCCAGCCCCCAGAACTGGGAGAACAGGCTCCTTACTTCTATTAAAAATTTGATGCGGCCTAGGGTTTGAGAAATTGTTTAACCCTGACACTTCTTCCTCTCCATTTCAAGACAAGATGCACTGTCTGAAACCACTAAACTCAACCATAATTGACATCAAACATAGGCTATCAGACATAGATTTAGAAATAAACGACTGTCCCCAGTCTCCTCTCATTTATAACCATCATGGACATTTGTCAGCCTGACCTCCCAGGACAATGACGAAGACACTGGTACATGAACCTAAGTAATAAACTGGGCGTTGTTTCCCTGGATGCCCCCACGGACAAGGGGGAGCAGGGGGCCGGAGGGACCGTAACTGGGGCCACTTGTTGTCAAACTGTGTCCAGTTTCCTTCATTGATGGGACATGATCATCAGCTTTGAATTTGGCTTGAAATGGAGAGGAAGAAGTGTCAGAGTTAAACAATTTCTCAAACCCTAGGCTGAATCAAATTTTTAATAGAAGTAAGCGTTTTCACTTTGTTTCCCACTTACTGTAAATGGGAAAGTGTCTTAACAACAGTGTTTGTAAAGAAAACTCTAGAAAATTGGCTGGCTGTAGCCACAGTATACGATGATACCTTTTTTTCGAAGGACGCAGCCGCCACAACCTCTGTGTTCACGCAGGCTGCACAGGCGGGCGCGGGAATGAAGGCCAGCAGCGTCTGAGTGCTGGCCCAGCCTCCCCGCCGTGCTTGGGGGAAAGACATAAAAAGCATTTTAAGGCATATAAAGTAGAAAAACAGTTTTGGTCTAAGGGGAAGAAATGAAAACACATGAGAAAAAAAATAATCCTAACTTGCTAGTAAGATTGACTTTCCAAAGAATGAAATGTGGTCTGGGGAGCGAGTGGGTTCTTAACCAGCACACATGCTGCAGAGTTTTGATGGGGAAGCTTCAGAGATGGTTAAGGATGCGGCAAGTTTCTGTGCCACACACTGTGCTGTGGGACAACTGTCTGCACTCATCCTCATCGTGCTCTGCCTCTCTCTCTCTCTCCATCTTTTTCTTTCCACTTTTCCTCCGTCTAATCCATAATACTCTTTTCTTCCTGTAATGAATGTGATTTTTGAAAGAACCTATTTTTCAAGCCTTGGTTAAATTCTTTCCTCAGATTAAAAAAAAAAATTTGTGGGAAAAAGAAGTTTCAGAGCCAATGTTGCACATACACGGTTGCCTTCTAAAACGTAAGATTCTAACCTACTTAAATTTAGGCAAAACATTAACATTTAAAAGTTGGCATGAGTGGGGCCGGCCCCGTGGCTGAGTGGTTAAGTTCATGCACTCCACTTTGGCCGCCCAGGGTTTCACCAGTTCGGATCCTGGGCATGGACATGACACCACTCATCAGGTCATGTTGAGGTGGCATCCCACATGCCACAACTGGAAGGACCCACAACTAAGATATACAACTGTGTACTGGGGGGATTTGGGGAGGAAAAAAAAGATTGGCAACAGCTGTTAGCTCAGGTGCCAATCTTTAAAAAGAAAAAAGTTGGCATGAGTATATTGACAGTTAAATTAATTATACAAAAGCCTTTTGATTTCTGCCATAATATTTTTATTTTCATTTAGAAAACATATTACAATTAACTTTGTATACAAAATGTAAGATATTAGCATTTTTGTTGAGTTTTGAGAATGTTAGCTAGGGAACATCAAACATCTAACAACATCGTTTAATAAGCTTTATCCTGGTCAATAATTCCCGGATCAAATGAACTCTTATACACATGAGAAATACGTGTAACAGTCACAGTGTAATAAATGAAAAAAATCAAGGCTTTCACCAATTTGAGTCAACTGGTCGTTTCCTGGGTGGTTTAAAATGTGTAGAAGCTGTGAGACCCTGACACATCTCTGGTATAAATGTATCATCTCTGAGCCATCGTAGCTACAGGTAGGAGCTCCTCGTGGTTGCTTTGGGAATTCCACTTGAGGTGGAGACAGGTGTTTTCCTTCCTCCGGCACAATCAGGATAACCAGCAACATGTGATCACTGTGTTTCTTGTGGCTATTTCCGAAGGACCAGTAATTTTCCAGGCAGTGCAGAGCAGCGGGAATCTCACCAGCTGAACCCAGGTACCAGCAATGCGCACGACCAGCGTTTATCCTGTGTCCAGCGGAAGTCACAGGTGCACACGCCTCAAACCAGGAAATCAGGACCTTTGGGGGCATCTCCTACACTCGCCCCGACGGGGTTCTGTCCCCAGCACCTGGACTGCTCTTCCCTCTTCAGAGCTGGTGAACAACTCAGTGGTTGCTCCTTTCTGGTCTTCAGCCCGGGCTCAGGAGGATCAGCGTCGCCCGCCCTCCACTATCACCCCTCAGTCACAGACGGCTGGAGATGAAAGCCTGTCTGTGCATCATATCGTTCTCCAGCTCCACCACCTCGCCCCACCCACCCCCACCACCATGTCACCCGGAGAAGTGAGTCCGCGCAGCTTCAAGAGGAGAAGGGGATGAGGCTCCTGCTCAGCAGGAGGCTGGCTCGAAGGGCTGAGAGAGGTACAAAGTGTCCACGGGCATCCAGTGCCTCAGGCACCAGCGTCCTCACATTTCCTCTGATGGTGGGAGAAAACGGCAAGAGAAAAAGGATCTTTATAAAAATGGGGTGAATGCTTTTTTGTTATGAATGTGCAAGGGAAAAAATTGGGACTACGTTAGAGAACTGGACCCAGTAAGAGGAAAGACCTGGTTCTAAGAACCTGTCAAAATTCTAAATTAACTTTCTTTTTATGCCAGAGTGAATTCAAAATAGATATACAAACCTCAGTTCTGTTTATACTCCTCGAAGAAAAGCAAGTATATGAATGAAATAAAATAAGAAATACTACTATTACATAAATGATTTGAATTCCATTATGAACTAAGACACAATAGATTACAGACATAACAGATTATAGAGGAAAAAGAAGCTTAGATCCTCCTTTAAAATAAACGGACGTGGTTGGAGGGAGCACAGTCTCCTGAGAAACGGAAGGACAGCGTCGTGGCCCTCGGGCAGGAAGCACAAGGCTTTGATTTGTCTGTCGTTGCCGTTAGGGCTCCATAAAGCAGTGCAGTGCATCCTTTTTTATAGATACTCTTCTCGGCTGGGTGGAGGAGGTGTTACTAGGATGGGTTGAACTCAAAATGATGAAATTGACTTTAGTGCAAATTTATAGAGGATAAAGGAAATAAAAATATGCTCTTGTGAGTTATAGGGGACAGACTGATTGTAAACTCAAGAGAAGGAAGTTCTTAACCTCTCATGTCTACGTTGTTAGACACTATTGGTGAAGGTAAATATTAACACTCATTGACATTAAACATCTTGTAAATAAATTATCATGTGACAGCAACAAAGTAAAAACATACTGAATGTGAGCCAGTGGAAAAGAATAGACCAAGCCAATGACTATTTCACAAAAATGTTGCTTAAAACAACACGCTGTTGTACCCAGTGTGGGTGGAAGACCTGTGGACTGCTCCGTTCCATGCAATGGTTTGGTTTTCTTTACTTTCTCCATAAGTTATCACTCTATTTTGTACATTTTTAACAGCTGTGGTTTTGGCCACCTCCAGGTAAGACACATCTCTGAGTCCAGAATGGAGCACAGTGGGAGGAGCCGTCTTCCGCAGGAGGACAGGAGCTGGCCTTTCTCTTTCAACGCTGTCCTGGACCAATGAGCCAGCAGCTGACAGGCTAGCTCTAATTCAAAGACTAGGAACGTGCTGAACTAAACAAAAAGTGACAAGGTTTTTGTCTTTTTAAGGTGCTTTCCACAGTCAGGACTTAGTGGGCACATTAAGTTTCAACCAAGAAGAGCCATTTAGTAATCGTTAAAGAAAAGGCAGAGACCCTTAAATAACTAACTCCAGATTCTTTTTGGAATAAAGTCAGTGTTCCTTTTTCTTTTTCAAAGATCGGCCCTAAGCTAACATTGTTTGCTAATCTTCTTTTTTTCTTCTTCTTCTCCCCAAAGCCCCCAATTCATAGTTGTATATTGTCGACAAAAATAATCCATAACCAATCTATAAATGAAAATTTGGGAGAGTTTATTCTGAGCTGAAATCTGAGGACCATGGCCTGGGGCCTTTCTTCCCGAAGAAAGAAAGGGCACTGAAGAAGTGGGGTGCACAGAGTGGTTATATACCCCCAAACAGGGTGTTTCACATAGGATTGAAATGTCCCTTTTACAGTAGTCGCGAGACTGCTCTGTCGGCACAGCAATGGATGGAAACAGCAGGTAGGTCTGCTGTCTCCGTGGACACAGCAGGGTGGCAGGTTGGCTGTCTCGAGCTGGGTGGTCACAGGTGAGCTGGGTGGTCAAAGGCAAGTGCAGCAATGAGTTCCTAGCCTAAGGAAAGATGCTTATCCTTAAGGAAATGCCAATGTGGGGGGAAGTTGCACCTTTATCTTATGGCCATTTGTTCTTGCCATTGTAAATGTTTAAAGCAGATATACAATGCGTGCTCCATGGCCATGTCAGGCCCTTTTGGAAAAACAACGTCAGGCTGAATTAGGTTTACACCAAATGGCTTCCTCATATACTCCAATATATCCTATTGCTTGCCATTTCCATTTGTCAATACTCTAGTTGTGAGTGCCTCTGGTTGTGCTGTGTGGGACACCGCCTCAGCATGACCTGATGAGCCGTGCCATGTCTGCACCCAGGATCCGTCCCTGTGAAACCTTGGGCCCAGGAGCGGAGCACACGAACTTAACCACTCGGCCACAGGCTGGCCCCATGAATGTACGGTTTTGATGAAATTAAAGCTTTTTCAAAAAAAACATGTAAGCATCTCGTGTTATGATTACTTTTGTCCAAAGAATTAGTCTCAGTTAGACATACACCAATCCAGACACAGTGTTTTAGACATTTATGTCAACTTGAGTAAGAGATCATGTGAGAGAATACACCACTTAAAGCCTTAAAAGGCCAATTTCAAATCTTTAAAATCAAGATACAGAACGTTCCAAAAATGTCTATGGATATGAGATGAAACGACAGGTCTGAAGTGTTTTGTATAAGTAACAAAGTCTAAAAAGAATTTAACAAACAAAAAATACTGAATTGAATCAGTGAGGCTGTAAGCGAGAACCTAAATTCCCATTTGGCTTTGATGAGGATCTTGCGCACTTACCCACTTGGACGAATGGTTCTCCAAGCGTGCAGCAATCCCAGGGCACTTCAAGGAGGGCAGCTAAGGACCCCTCGTGACAGAGTTTACAGGGCGGTAGCTGTAATAGCTGAGCAATAGCTTAGGAAGTGGCACAGCCTAGATTCATATTTGGGAAACCTTCAAAAAGGACAAAGTTTTGTTGGATAATTCTTCACAGTTTACAAAGCTTTTTCACGTTATTTGCATTCATCTAAACCGTGAAGTCATCCTGTGAACTGAGAAGATTATTATCCCCAACTTATAGATAAGAAAACTGAGGAAAAGGTGCTGATTTATTTACCATAAACATCACTGCTGGACATCCCAGCGCCCAGCCCCGTGTCTGGGGAGACAAAGGCTGAAGCTCTTGTCATTTTCCACGGACACCACGCCACCACCTGCAGGAGCACAGCAGACCCGGGAAAGAACCAGCAATCATCCAAAAGGGAGCTGACGATCCACGGGGAGCCAGGCCACCCACACAGGAGAGGCAGAGGCGTTCAGAGGTCATGGCACAGCTGGAGGCCCAAAATGAAGACCACAGATGCCCTGGCAGTAGCTTCAGACCCAGGAGGAGCGACTCACGTGACACAGCCTCAGGCCTGGGGGGAGGGACTTACGTGACACAACCTCAGGCCTGGAGGGAGGGACTCGCGTGACACAGCCTCAGGCCTAGGTGGAGGAACTCAGGGAAGCAGTGCTCATGCGTTGGGATGTCAGCCCAGTCTAGTACCATAAGAAGGCGCCCTGTCAGCATCCTGAAATGCACTCCAGTAACAGGGTGGTGTGTAGAAGGGGTGGGAGTTATAATGATGCGGGGCCGGTGAGCCGAGGAGTCAAAAGAAAGATTTCTTGGACTCTCAAGGTCTGGCAGTAATGCTCTTTTATTTAGAGAATAGTGTGGAGTAGCATGGGCCCAGGACCCAGGGGCACTCAGAGCTGCTGCTGCAAACATGGGTGAAGAGTAAGGCTAAATTTAAGGCATAGGTATGTGAGTTATCTCTTTACAAGACAAAGGAAAGAATATGTAAAGAGTTGTTAAAAATGGTATCAGTGCCAGTGGGGGTCTGGTTATTGGGTGGTCCTATAACTTTTAGATAAGAATCAAACTGGATTAAGTAAATGGCAGAAGCCACCACTTTAAATATTATCTTCAGTGAAACACAAAGGAGGATGTTGGGAGGGGTCAGTTACATGAGGTTACTAGACAGTAAACAACTTAAGTCCTTGCCTTCCCCATTAAGAGTTTCCAGAGATAAGGCCATCCCCCCTTCCTCCTGGTGCAGAGAGGGAGACACCCCCACAGATGGAGACTTCCTTCACAAATGCAAATATCTCTCATCAAAGGGCAAGCAAATTCCACTCCTCAGAGCCTCCTTCTCATCTGCAATTTTTA
Organism: Equus przewalskii; assembly: GCF_037783145.1. Lineage (NCBI taxonomy): Eukaryota > Metazoa > Chordata > Mammalia > Perissodactyla > Equidae > Equus > Equus przewalskii. The sequence continues at coordinate 90,536,408 of NC_091844.1, forward strand.
ACAGTAACCAGCCTAAAATAATCCTCATCAATAAGACAAGCCCATCTCGTGCAGAGCCCAGAGCTGAACCCCCACCTCTCTTCAGCAGACAGGAGGACAGTCTACATTGTGAGCATTTCCCAGCTAGGAGGCGACAAAGCTGAGTTCACCTCGCTCTCTGTGACGGGCCGGCTGTGGTGTCTGGGCTCGGTGTGGACAAGACTTTCCATGTTTGGTGGTGGAGCCCACTCTTCAATGACCTCGTCTGCGGGAATGGAGTGGGCGATGGCAGGCACTGCATCTCAGAGGGGGCAGGCGGGAACTGGTGAGCAGTGACACTGGGGAAGGCAGGGAGCCCCTCAACGGACCCACGTGTCCCCCCAACAAACGACTGTGCTTCCAGCCCCTTAAAGTGGGTGGTTTCACAGCAACCACTGACTACTATTCCCAGACTGATGTGACCGCCATCACAGCATCAAAATGAGCTTCCTGACCCCAGATCTGATCCTGACAGCCGTCTGTTTCACGTCTGGTTGCGTCCTTGAATCTACAGGATAAAGCGTGAACTCCGAATGTGGACTTGGATACTCCGCGGTCTGGCTCTGCCCACATTTCTGCCCAAATCTACCATTTCTCCTCCCACACGTTCCGTTTCATCCATAACTGACCCCAGCCATTCCCTACACTGCAAGTCCATTCTTGGTTTAGATGAAGTCTGATTGAATAATAATGAGAGTAGGCTAATAATTTAAAGTGCTATGGAAAGATCATGGAAGAACAGGGCTCTGTTAGTCGTGTTTCGGAGACGACTGGGCTGAGCCCGGACACAGGCTGGACCCTCCTGAGGGGCGATGTGATGGAGACACGGCAGACGCACATCCTCCACTGAGTCTCCACAGACTTCAGCTGTATCCGCTCAGGAAGTGGGCAGAGTCCCCAGGAACTGTGATGCCCAGAGGCAGTCTCTCACCTCCTAGGACAGAAGGACCCCAATCCATCATAACTGTGTGAACATGAGGCAAACCTCTGCTTTATGAGCAGGGAGTAAACACAGGCCCTTTTTCCTTATTGAAAGGACTTGATTGGCAAGAGGGCAAAAAAGGAGAAATGGATGGTGATGATCAGATAGTGGGCTGAGCTGGGAACACAGGGAGTTATTTAATCCTTTGAAAATTCAGCTTTGGAAGTTAATAGCTACATGAGCAACTTGCCTCCATCTGCACAGCAGCTGAAGAAGAGGATGAAGAAGGAGTTGATTTCCCGTGAAACTCATCTAGTCCCTGAGCAGAGTGCTCAAGCGAAAAGCAGACATTCTGTCGAGTTCAGAGTATGCCCTTCACCTCACCAGGGCAGATGTTGCGCCTCCATTCATGGGGTCCCCGCTTGCTCTCGACACCTGAGCATAGCTTATGAGGCAAGCACACATCTACAACAGGTGGGCCATGGCCTTGTCCTGGAGGACAGAGTAACTCAGCTGAGCCAGAGCCAACCCACTCATGGGCGTTGTGCACCTGCTTATGAAGACCCCGTGCTGTGCTGCCAAGGAGTCGCCTGGCATCGCCCCACAGGTGGACACCAGCTGTGGCAAAGGAGAGGCAATGAGTGATGTGTCCACAGCACCTACTGTCCCGACCATGTATCCACAAGCAGCTGGTCTCATAATATCACGTGCTGAAGATTCATTTGAGATTCAGACCCTAAATTAGGAGAGACCCAAATTCTGAGGGTGGACTGAGGTCTCACGGGAGGCAGCTCTAGGAAGGCAAAGGGGGAGATGGAGTGGGTCCCCCCACAACTTCAAATCATATGCACCTCCACAGGGTCTTCTTCCCTTTCCCCAAGGTTTGGGCTTTCTTAATCTGGTATTATCGTTAAACATAGAATGTCTACTCTACTAGAAATGGAAATGCCCACCCACCATCTGATGTCCTTCTAGACACTGGGGGTGGATGAAGGATGGAGTTTCAGTATGAACTGAAACAATCCTGAATACCTAAGGCTGTTCCATGATATGGGCCAAAAGACCCCTTAGATGGCTCTTTGTTTGGCTGCCAAGTAAAGGTTCGTGGAAAAATCACCATGGACCCATGAAGGCAGAGCCCAGATCCCTCAAGAGTAACTGTGTTGCGTGGTCAAGCAAAGAACCCCAGAGCTGAGGTGCTCAGGTACCGGTGGTATGTGACAGGGAGCAGAGCAGCCTGATGAAGGAAATTGTCGGACATCCCACTGAGACATGAGGAGACCACGAGTCTATGGACCAGAAAGGCATGCTGTTTCATGGACAGTTAAGTGCAAATCGATTCAAGAAGATGAGGCTTCACATGAGGAACATCATGCCTCACGTGAGAAGCTGCTTCGAACAGAGAAAACCAAAGGCGATTGTGATGTGACCCCAGGTAGATCATGCTAAGAAATTTGGTTTCTGTGCAGTACTTAAAATATTTCCTGACAGGAGGACAGAGCAGCGCATTTCCCAAAATGGTTTTCAGAATCTCTGACAGCCTGAGTACTGCTGGCACATAAAATCACCTTGAAAGTCTGCACATCAACTATGCTACTTACAACTTAATACTTCTGTATATGGACAGTTTAACACAAAGTGAAAATACCGCATGAGAATAACACTGAGACCATTACTTAGTGGGTGTGGCAAAGGGGGAGCGGCGTTTATGCAGCACATGCCACCAATCCCTCTGAACACATATTTGACGTCCAATAGCATGCACCAATCTGCCAGCGAGTCCAAAGGCTGTGATCTGCAGGGCCCCACGTGCTTCTCATGTGGCAATTCTAACGTGTCTTGTGGGGTAAGAATGGAGCAGTGTTAATAATACGTCCCTCCAATAATAGATGGTTATTACAGTTGTATGTTAATTATTAAAATTACAGAAAATTATTTCAATCCTAGATTTTTTATTGCTTTCTTAGAATATATTTACCTATGAGATTATCCTAGGTTATTCTCAGTAATAAAACTAAAAGGAAAAAGAAGCAGGAAGGAAACAAGGCAAGACTGGGAAGTCTGTCCTAAACAGGTGCAAACCTCTCACCCCACAGCATGGTCCCTGTGGAGGATGCCGGAGGAGGAGGCACAGGTCCCACCGTAGGGTCATTGTTGGATGTCACCTTTGTGCATGGATCCAGCAGCAAGTCTGTCTTAGACAGAGAGGCCATTGGACAACAAACAGAAGGGACAACCAGCTCCCCCGACACGGACTTGTTTAGAATAAGATGGCAGGCAGTTTGCGATGAGCAACCGCTCAAGGATGAATTATCCCATCTCCCTCCTTCTGCCCTACGTCAGAAGAGTGAGCCCAAGGCTGTGGGAGGGTCTGAGAAAATGGACAATACCTTCCTCTACCTCAAACTGGCCCTGAGCCCGGACAGGTGAGGAGAACACAGAATCAAATACAACAGTGGCTTTCACAATGTCCATAACTATATTCTAGTCATTGAAATCAACAAAAATCACTAAAATTGTATGGAATATGTCCTGAGTATTACTAAGGGATCTTGCTAGCCAGGAGGACATAGAGGAGTCCCACAGGCGTGGTTTCTGGATAAACAAAACCTGACCCCTTACTGAGCTGAAGGATCTGTCAAGCTCTTAAACCTGAGTTTCCACAGGGGTCAGGCATGCGCACCTGGAGGGGCGGGGTGTCTGTACACATCAAGGGCGAACCCAGAATCACAGGTTATATTCTTGTTTGCATTTCCCAGTTTCAACTTTCTGCATTAATTCATTAAATGTGTCATAACACCTTTGGCAGCACTTTCTAAATTAGTACAGACGGAACCAGGAAGGCGAGATCACCAACAAGGAGCAGCTAAGTGAGGAATCAGAGGAAAGAAGGAGTGAAGAGGCAGGAAAAGCAAGTCTCCAGCAGCCGATCTAATCGAAGGCAGCCAGAAATGAAAGTTCAGGAAATTGTCACACGGATAAATAAAAGGTGCGATATGACGGGCATGCAAGGGGAAATTCTTGAAGACATGTCAAAGTCTGAACCAGGAATTTGTGTAATTCTGAAAGAGCCATAGTATAATAGAAGTTTATTTTTAACAGAACTGCTTAAAACCCATTAAATACAAGTGGAAATTACTATAGAAAGGTTCTGCACAGCTAAAGAAAGTGCTGAATACTCACCAGCGGATTTTAAGATGATTACGGGATATTTAACAAGGAGAACTTAATGCAAAAATAATGGGAACGAAATTCAAATTATATTCAAATATCAAAATCGGAGCCAAATAAGAGATGTAATAGACTTATTAAAAATTCTGAATTGGAATAATAATTTTTTAGGTTTCATTTAAATAAATTAATATCTACTTATTCTTTAGTTCACACTCCTACTATCTGACTTAATATCTCCATTTTCTATGTTCTGTCTTACTTTCTGTTTCTTCATCCGTTGTGTGGGTTGTTATTGCTGGAATATTTCCTCTGGATACTTGGATGCTTCAAAGCAAAGAGCAGTTGCTTTTGTATCATTCTCTCCTGCGTTGACTGCACTGCCTTACGTTGATATACAATATATGAGTATTTTTCTTTCTGTAAGAAAAGAGATGGCCTCTGGGCTGGTATTTTCTCTCTGAACAGAGCTGAATAATGCAGCTGAATTCTAATCACAAGACACACTCTGCCCCTCTGCCCTGAGTGGGTGGGATTTTTCATTTCATACCTCACGTACACATCTGTGCGCAATATCTACCGAGTGGAAAAGGCTTTAAATACTCAGGAAATAAACACATTTCAGTTGTTTTTATAAGTGTGTGGGTGGAGGAGTGACCAGAGGAGGGGCTCAGCTTTGAAGACCAGAAAATATACTCAGTTTTCTCAATTTTTAGGAGCCATGGACACTTTAAGAATTTAACTAAAGATCCAATCCTTTTCTGCAGAAAAACCACATGTAAACAGACTGAAAAAGAAACTTGTGGGTTGTTACCAGAGCTTCGTGGATCTGCTGAGGTCCACTCATGGAAGTCAGCTTCAGAAATCTTGATTTTGTCAAAAAGAAGATGATGTATCCAGTTGGCCCTTTAATTAAATGACCCATCAGTTCTGTCTAAAGACGCTGTTCTTTTTTCCTGCTTCTATATAATTAAATTCAACTGCTGTCAAAGGAGAATGCATGTCTTCACCTCGTCATCAATATATCATTTCATCCGGGTCAGAATTAACAATCCACAGACATACCACACAGGGTGTGGAGGGGGATTTCTGATTAAAAACAATTACTTCTGTTTGCTCTATATTTGTATTCTACGTTAGATAATGTGTTCATCTTCCTATGACACTCCTTAAGATTTACTGAAATTCAGCAGCTGTAATCACAAGATTTGTGATAACAGAAATGTCACATTTCTTGGTAATTGTATGATTTTAAACCAATTAATTGAAGAAAAGTTGGAACAGTCACACATGAATACTGTGATCTGAAAGGATGCTAATGAGCAAGTGCCTCCCCCTCCCCAGTCAGTGCTGGTTTACAAGGTCTGTGCTGAGGAGAGGCCGTCAGCCCCTAGCTGCCCGCCCAGCACCTGCCCTCCCTCCTTTCCTCCTTGACAAAGCTTCCAGAAGTTTCCATGAGCACACACTGGAGGAGAGGGTGATGGAGGGAAACCAGACGGGCCTCACAGGGACTCTGGGCACCCCAACAGACCCCGACATGGAGGCCAGGGGTCACTGTGCAGACGGCCTGCCAAGGGACAACACAACCACCAGATTGCTTTACGGAAACTGGAGCAGCCTTCTTTCCAAGATTTGTACACACTGAGTTCAACCTTTAATTGATTACTTCTTTTTTTTCTTTATTGGGTTAAACTCTCTTATTAACCTAACAGAGTTCTTTAATTTTATTCCTTTCTGCCTTCTGAGAACGGTATTCAGGACTTGCTCCAAAAATGAGGAAAATTATTCAGTTGGATGAATGCTTGAAGACTCACAGAGGAGAAGAAAATCTCATGGTCAATATTTCATAATTGTGCAAAGGGGAGGGATATGCTTTCTCTTATATCAACTTAGATTAATTTGAACATCACAGACCAAGCTCTGTATGATAAATGTTACAGAAATCTTCTTTCTCCTTTTTTCTTCTTCTTCCTACCATCACCTAGGAAGTCAAGCTCGGGAGGCACACCTTCCATCCAGGGAGGTGGCGTGGAATTATAGTCTTCACTTTACGCAGGTTCTTGAACTCACACCTACGTGACCTTTGACAAGGCTCGGGTCTTGACTGGAGACTGACCAGTAAAGAGTGAAAGTAACTCTAGAAAAAGATATCTGAGCACCACAAATGCAGCTTGCTTTGTTCAGTGCTTCCCATACTAAGTTTGAAACAGCTCGTCTAAAGAAGAACTCAGAATCAGTGCATGTGTGTGCGCGTGTGGGTGTGGTCAGTGCAACAGAGACTGAGGAATGAGACTGCGCTGGACTCGGCCGGGCTCCAGCACCGTGCTGATGGTGCCTGGTGGAGTCTCCTCATGAGAATGCCTTGGGCAAAGCGAGGAAACCCAAGGCTTGCTTAGGAAAACCCAATCACAAGAGCTATAGATGAATATTGAATAATGCTCCACGATGATTATGCTTTCAGTGTATGTATACTCCTTAATTGATTATCTGATTAGTCCTGTATGGGAACAAGCACACACTAGAGAAACAAAACAAAATAAAAATTTGCACATTGTACACTGATACGATGTGGTACCAGGCATTTCTGGAAAGAAGGCTTTAAATGGACTCTGCGCCCACCGCACGGGGTGGAACAACTTATTTGTAAAATGAGTGGCTGAACTGGTTTATAGTCCCATAAAATTGTCTAAATGTTTTATTTTTTTTTAAATAACACATGTTAAGGAGGATAAATTTTAATAATGGTTCTGTATTGTGAGATGCAAAACTAAAAAATGCTATTTAAGTTTTCAGGATATCCTGAAAACATTTTTATGTCTATTTCTTCTTTATTTTTTCTACACCTGCTAAGTTTTTGCAGGAATATTCTCCTTAAAGTGGTCACCAACATACATTATCCTTTATCTAACTCGCTGAATTGTTTGGCCTCTTCCAAATCCTCTATTTTACATTGCTGTGGCCCACGGGGTTCTGAATGCTCCGAGCCTGTGTGCTCCCAGCAATGCAGTTATATTCCTAGGAAAAGTGAGCTGAATTTATTCCCAACCCAGTTCATTCAGTTTTGCTTGTTATTATAATAATATCATTTAATTGAATTAGATATGAATATTCATAAAGTATGAGCAAGAGCTAAATTGAATGCTTTGGAAAGACTTGTAAATATAGGTGTCCATTGGGACTGATGGAAAAGCAAAAACCAATAAATAAATACACAACTTAGAAATATCCTACACTTAGATAGTTTCACAAATGTCCTTAGAATCACACTTTAAATTGGAAATCTTCAAGGTGCACTTTGGGTAAGATTTAAGCAAGAAAGACTATTCTTACAAATAGTCTGGAACCCATAGCAAAGAAAAGGTCCCGTGCCCTCCTTTAAATGTTGGCCAATCAATAATCATTTATGTGCTTTGTATTTTTCAAACGTTCAGGGTGTTAAGGTGTCCTTTTTATAATTCTTCCTCGTAACTGACTTTTTAAATCAATTGAGCTCTAGTCTCAAACACTTTTTTGTATTTGAGAGAGAAGAGTGTACCAGCAGGAAGGATTGGTTTTGCTCACTCATCTGTAGAACAAGGAAAGAAAACACGGGATTATTATTCTCTTCTGGTCTCTGACTGGCGATTCCATCAACCAGGGTGATTCCATCAACTGCCTTCACACTGAAGAATGTCAGCCCAAATCTTTAGCCCTGACTGCTCTGTGTGTTTCTTCCAGTCGTTAGCACAGCTACACATGAATTACACGTAAGCAGCTTAATGAAACATATGCAAAACCAAGGTCATTATCTTTGACCCCACACTGATCCCTGAGATAGTCACATCAGCACTTGAATATGCTCAGCATCCTTTAAAGCACTTGGTCCATATTCTTACATATCCCTGTTTTTCTCTCTTCTCTTTTTTTCTCCATCCAGTGAGGGCCAAGTTGCTTCTATTCTTCTTTTACAATATCTCGTCAACATATTAGGTTCTTATAGGTGCACTGAGGATACAAAAGCCCCAACCATTCGTGATCTTAAGTGAGCACTAAACCGTGAATATATGTCAAGTGTTTGGTCCACTGGCTGGCACAAAGTCAGCCCTCAGTAAATGTTCACTATTTGTCTTAATGTTAAAACAATCCCCAAACTTAAGAAGGAAGCAATTTCTCCTTCTTAAATTAATTTTGCAGATACAATAAACAAATCCCAAATTACATGATGACTCAGACATCACATGGTCCATTCTCCCCATGTGAGGACCAAAGGGGTCATGCTGCCCATCTGTGCTTACTTCCATCTGTGCCTTGTTCAACACCCACACGTGGCCTCCAGGTGGCCCTCGCTCACGTGCGACAAGCTTGTGGGAGGGGAATGAGCATGGGGGATCCATAGGGGAGATTTTTATGAGCCGAGTCTGGAAGTGGTGTGCACCACTTCTGCTCACGTCACACCTGCTAGAACACTGTCTTTTGGCCATATCAAGGCTTGGAAATAGAGATGAACTTTGTGCCTGGAAGGAAGAAAAAGGAGTTTGGTAAAAATCTAACCCACATCTGTCTTCTGCCACTGATTGTAAGTGTCTTCTTCCTTTCTAAGGAATAATTATGCATCCTATATTCTCTACAAGACTAGAAATAAGTTAAAACAGAACCCACATCTTGTCCATCTCTGGCTCATTTACAGAAAGAGAAACCTGAACCTGGCAAATTAAGAAACTGAGAAAGCAAAGATTAACATCATTCACATCTTCAATAAAAGATCTATTTATTAGGAAACCTCAATCTCTAGCTTCAGAATAGGAGATCTGTGTAAATAGCTGATTTGTTTAATAAATACAAGAATGTATACATTAGAAAAAATAATTTAAATTACTTGGTCACATTGAGTAGGTATAATCGACTCTAGATTCTCATGCAAAATGTTTCTGACCTTTACATCTCTTACAAGATGCAATATTCAATGTGCAATGGAGTTTAAAGAAGAAGACAAACTATTATGTTCTATGTAGAAATAACACCATCCCTCAGATAAAAGCAGCAGCACTGTGGGGTTACGTGTGGCTGATGAATCTCTCTTCACTTCCATCTTCGCTGCTTCTACCACATGCAGAAGAGTTGGAAGCAGATGGAATGTTGGTGTTATGCATTGAAGAGACCAGCTGAAGAAAAGGTACCCCAGCGATAGCTGGGATGAAACAATACGGATACAGCAACAGCTGTTATTTATCAAGCAAATGCCGTACACTTGGCACAATCAAGGCATTGAAGGTGTATTATCACAAATCTTCAAATCAACCCATCAGAAAGGCATTACTATGCACATTTACACACAGATAAACTAAGACTCAGATAATTCAACAATAATAATCCCAAGGCCATGCAGCTAGTAAGGGGAATAATTCATATTCAAATTCAGTTTTCTCCCATCTAAAGTCCATTTTCTTTCTACTATTCCAAATATTTATCAAATTAGAGAAAAGGACATGAAAATGGAACCACATCCTTGGCTTTTTGCTGAATAATCCCTTTGGTAGTTGTCATGGGCTGAGTGATGTCCCCTCAAATTCATGTGTTGACGTCCCAAACTCCAGTGCCTCAGAATGCGATGGCATTTGGAGAGATGGCCTTTAATCAAGTTAAAATGAAGCTGTTAGGGTGGGTCCTCATCAATAAGGCTGATGTCCTTATGAGAAGAGGAGATCAAGACACAGACACGCACAGAGGGACAACCATGTGAGGACACAGCGAGAAGACAGCCGTCTACACGGCACGTCTACAGGCCCCATAGGAAGCAATCCTGCTGACACCTTGATCTCAGACTTCCAGCCTCCAGAACTGCGAGACAAGAAGTTCCTGTTGTTTGGTCCACCAGCCTGTGGGACTTGTCGTGGCGCCCGAGCTCCCTCACGCAGCAGAGCAGAACGTCACTCAGAAAATCATTTGACAGCTCTTATGGAACGATCAAGACATTCCATGTGAGGAAGACCATGGAAAACCTCTCCAAGTCCAAATGTCACTGGAGACGTCAATGTAGACTAGTCACCATTTGTCAAACTGTGATTTTACACCAAGGAGAAGGGTGCAAAGGACAGTGAGTCCTGCCAACTCCATTCTGTCTGTGCCTGTGAGTCTCTGAACACCAACCTGCACGTCAGGGATTCCGCTGAAGCTCCACGGACCCCAGAGGGCCATCTGCATATCAAAAGCTCAGAGATAATCGCCCACTGAATGCTCACAGGCAGCCTTTTGACGCCTGCACCATTCACTCCCGGGGGAGCTTTGTCTCTTCCTGTAGCACCAGGACAATGGCAGAGACCCCTGAATGAACGAGGTGAATGATACTCAGCATGAAGTCTGAGGCTCATTAATTTGTAAGAATGAACCAGTGATTGCTTGAAGAAGAGGTGGAAATTTCATTGTAATTTAACAACTGCATTTGAAATTATATTTTAGTCATCTAGAGTGTCTTAGAAATAAGCGAGATGACAAACCCCAGTAATCATTGCTGGGGCATGGAGAGCCCACAAGCCTTCTCTACCTGTCCTGAGCTATTAGAGAAACTCACGGTCCTGATGTGAAGTCAGCCCGTGCCCTGGAGGAGACAGGGGTGCAGAGATTTGACTCCGTTAGTTCCCTGGGGTAAGTTGTCACAGGAGCAAGAGGAATGAATAGCAGCCACTAAGACAGTCCAACCCGCCTGGTGTTAAACCGGTTCATCTTACAGCCTTCCTCCAGCGAGGGTGTGGAGCTGGTGCCGGGGGAAGCAGGAATCCTGCTGTTTGTGTCCCTGTCGTAGCCATTTTTAGTGGGCAGGAAAATTGCCTTTGAAGTCCTTGATGTGTCCAACCCATCCCTGACAGGTCAAGAGAGCAAATCCTGTACGTAAACCTCGCACATCAGAGTCAAGAGCAGTCGCTGCGGGAGGCCAGCGCCAGAGCTCAGTCCCAAGAGCTCCGTTTTCTAACTGAATCCTCGACTGGATGGAAGATTTGGAAGTGACAGCACTTCTGTCCCCATCCCAACAACTTCAGCTCTGCCTGGTGGAAGAGCTGGAGCCCACCAGCAACCCCAAAATGTCACTTTAGTAGGTAAATAAGTGACAGAATTTTTGAAGGAATGAGAGTTCAGAGATTAGAAGTCTATATTGGGGCAGAAGCAGACGTTGAGTCACCAATTTCCTAGAAAATTGTCTGGGAAAATAACTGTCTCCTAATATAAGGAAGAGTTTCCCAACTAGAGCAAGACGGAGAAGCACCACCCGGGAGGGCGTTGGTGAGGAGCGCATCCGGGAGAGTTCGTGCCTGGGAAAGTAGGAAGCTCTGGACTCAGTCCAGTCTACACCCAATGCCAACTCACTCACGCTGGGTCCCACTTCTCTGAATCTGTCTCCTTGTCGCAAAGGGAATAAAATAATATCTATCCCACAGAACGGTGTAGGGACACTTAAGTAACGTGTCAGTTTGGGGGTTTCTGCTTCTTGTGATGGCGAGGTGTGCCCCTCTCATGTTAATCTGCTTCAGATTGACACACAAATGAAAAGCAATAGGATACAGGAGCATATGAGGAAGCTATTTGGCTTAAGACTAATTCGGCCTCACCTTGTTTTTCCAAAAGGGCCTGATATGGCCTATTGAGCACGCATTGCACATCTGCTTTAAACATTTACTGTGTCCCAAAGACAAGAATAATGCCCTCGAGGATAGGGATGTAACATCCCCCCATACTGGCATTTCTTTAAGGATAAGCATCTTTTCCTGGAAACTAAGGGTTAATTACTAACCTGCTGAGCTCATCTTGTGACCACTGACCTGCTGACCACCAACCAGCTGTGCCAGGTAAGCATCTCGTGACAGTAGTAAAAGAGATATTCCTGTCATATGTGATGTATGCTCTTTGATCCGAGACAGTATATAACCACTCTGCACACCCTACTTCTTTGATATCCTTCCTTCCTTGGGGAAGGAAGGCCCTGGGCTATAGTCCTCAAACCTGGCTCATAATAAACTCACTCCAATTTTGATTTATAGATTGAATATGGATTATTTACACCAACATTTCTTGGCATAGTTGCAGCAGGATTTCAGAGAAACCTGCCAGAGATCACCTGGAATCTACACGGAACAGGCATTTGGTACTAATAGGGGCCCATTGAGCCCCCTGGATCACTGCATTCTTCAGGTGACCCTGGTGAGTTCTCCTGAAACCCGGACCTCCTTATTTTAAGTCTATGGTTCAGAGTTTATATGAGCTGTTTCAAACCTTAAGACTAGACATCTTAAGAGGGTACTGCTATGTAGGGGAGGAAGACATTTCCTCTACCCTCTCTGAGTTCATCTGGCTGGAGAATGAATTAAATTCACATGAGATAGCATAGCAGGAGAAAATGAAACAAAGCTTTATAACATGTACACATGGGAGAGGCTCAGGCAAGCTGAGCAACTCACCAAAATGGCTGAAGCCACCACCTTAAATATCATATCCAGCTAAAGACAAAGGAGGATGTTGGGGGTGGGGGGAGTCAGTTACAGGAGGTTACCAGACAAGCACAATAAACAAATGCAGCTTTAAGTCCTTGCCTTCCCCATTGATTAAGAGTTTCTAGAGATAAGGTCATCTCTGCTTCTTCCTGGTACAGAGACGGAGACACCTTTACAGATGGAGATTTCCTTTACAATGTAAATGTCTCCTAACAAAGGGCAGGCAAGTTCCACTCCTCAGAGCCTCCTTCCCTGTCCCAGTCTATTAAAAGTAACCAGCCCCAAATAATCCTCATGCCAAAGAGACATATCTTGGGGTGGCCAATGCCAGTCCCCCACAGGTACATACCCTAGGTAAGAGAAACCTAGGGGGAGTTCCTAGGCCAGGGGAGCCTAGAAGGAACTTTGGAGCCAATGGGTGAGATTGACCTTTTAATTTGGCTTTAAATTGGAAAGAATCATGTCTGAACAAACTGCTTGATAGAGAAATGAGAGCGTGAACTTGTTCAGCTCTGAAGAGAAGTGACACCAGCTCCTTCTGGCCGTAAGGCATTCTCAGGTGACTGAGCACCTAGCGGGGTGTCTGAGGTTGAGCCTGGAGACGTTTAGTGGTCCCATAGGGAACTCCACTGTCACTCACATTAATTAACTATGGGCTCATCTGGGGACGTGCATGTTAGGGTTGGTCGCCCACACGCTCCAAGCCCCCATGGCAGTTTCACACGTGTAAGACACACATAAGAGAGTGCTCACGACCTTTCTTTAGGGAGAAACACTCACAAGCAGCCCATTTCCAGTGCACTATGCTGTCCCTAGAAATAGTAGAATGAAACTAAGAGAAAAGCGGGAAATTGACTTTCTAAAAGCAGGCCAGTCCCAGAATGGGCAGCCTCCCCTCAGAACTCCAGCTAGTTTTATGCTGAAACTTGTAAGTGCTTAATAAAAGAGGAATAGCTGTAAATGGCTGGCAAGATGACCCGGGATAACTTGAAATTACAGTGGCCACTCTGGGGCTCTTTTTTAAGAGCCAGGTCGTAGAGAAATTTCTAGAGAGTTGACTCACCAACTTCTGGCACAATTGCTCAAGCTAAAGTTTCTGAAAGCTGTAAATGTTTACAAATAACAGCAAAAAGAAAAAAAACCTTTTTCTTTTTAAAGTATGCTTTTTTTGATAAGGAAGATTGGCCCTGAGCTAATATCTGTTGCCAATCTTCCTCTTTTTTCCTCCCCAAAGCCCCAGTATGTAGTTGTATACCCTAGTCTTAAATTCTTCTGGTTCTTCTATGTGGCATGCCACCAATAGCACGGCTTAATGAGTGGTGCTAGGTCCACACCCAGGATCTAAGCCTATGAACCCTGGGCCACGAAAGCAGAGTGCCCACTCAGCTTAACTTAACCACTCAGCCACGGGGCGGGCCTCCCCCAGCCCCAGAAATCTTTCCAAGCTTGTTTTGCATCCTGAGGGCTGAGCTTAATAATTGTCAGGTTGGAGGTCCCAAAATAAAGTCAGACAAAAATGCAGTTATACCCTATTTTGCAGTCAGAGATAGTCAGAGAGAAACGTGGGTTTCACTCCATTACCCACTGAGGGTCCTATCACACTGCCACCAGCCTCGAGGGAGTTACATCAGCCATTAGAAGGAACATTCTGATTAAATAAGATAATTCAAGAAGTGCACTTCAAGGCAGACACTTCAAAATTGCAAAATAACCCTATTGAAAGTTTTTTTGCAAAAGCTAATAGGAAATTAAGTTATAAAAGATACCTAAAAGAAAAACATATTAGGCCATGGCTTTACAGACACCCCTGGTAATCTACTCCCAGAGTTAATGAGACTCTGAGAGATTTTCTGGGAAACTGCTACCTTAAAGATTACTGGAATTGTTCAACTCCACCAGGTAGTTCCTGCTTGTCCTGAGTGAAACCTGGCAAGTTGTTTGAAAGGATTTAGCAACTTAAGATCAGAAATTCAGCCACATCAAAAGCTGATATTCAGAGTCTGATAGGGATTTTCTTTCCAAGCTTCCTTCCCTAAGTTAGAATAAAACTAAGCACCAGAGGGAAAGAAGCAAATTAGGGGGATGTCGTTGGAAGGTGGATCAAGCTATAACGTCATTTAAGTTATAACCCAACCTCTCAGGAATTAAGAGCAATCATCCTGTAAAAAAAAAAAAAAAATCCTCGCAAGAGTGGAAATGCAGCCCTAGAGGCAGTTCAGATTCCACTCGTTTCCCTTATCTCAAAAAGCTGCTTGAGGACGGGTCTCAACGGAACAGGACAGAGAGTTCACACGCAGACCCCTCTTGCACAGCTGGTTGGTTTCTGACAAAGGTGCCAAAGCAACTGAATGGGGGAAAGAAAACACTTTTCAATAAACAATGCTGGAACAGTCAGATATCCATATGAGAAAAAATGAGCCTTCACCCCTAATTCACACATTTCACAAAAACTAATCTGAGATGGATTGTAGAGCTACATGTAAAAGCAAAAGTATTTAAAGTTTTATGTGCCAATATGGGATCTTTGTGATATAGGGTAGGCAAAGGTCTCTTAGGCCACAGAAAACAATAAACATAAAAGAAAACGATGATAAATTGACTTCATAAAATTGGAACAATTGCTCATTAAAGATTCCACAAGAGAATGAATAGGCAAGCTCCCAATTAGGGGAAATCTTTCACAAAACAGACATCAACAAATGACTGGTATCCAAAATATATATTAAAAATCTTATATCCTAGTCATAAAAAGAAAAACAATCCAATTAAAAAATAGGAAAAATATTTAAATGGACACTTTACAAAAGAAGACATATAAATTGTCAATAATCATATGAAAAAGAACTCAATTTTACTAGTTATTGGGGAAATTCAAATGACAATCACAATGAGATGTCACTGTAACCACAGGGACGACTAGAACTACCAGGAATGAACACACCACACGGTGGGGAGGATTCGGAGCATGCAGAACTAGAACACATGGCCACCACCAGTGTAGAGGGTTCAACCATTTTAAAAAGCTGGGCTTTTTTAGACTAAATATATACCTACCCTGTGACCTCACGATTTCACTCCAGGTGTTTGACAAAAAAAGAGGGAGAAGACAAAGAACACACAGCTCTCTCTGCAGGTGATCCTGAAAAAACTCAGACCCCAACCCAGCGACTCTCTCTGTGGGTTCTCACAGTTTGTCATGCTCCTTTTTTTTCTCAGGAATTCACTGAGGTTTCTTCCTTTATTTCCTTTCACTGCCATTTCCTCTCTCTTTCTAACGTACTTTTTTGTTTATCACTCTGAACAACTGGAAAAATAATTAGTGGATAAATGTAAAAATGAAAAGATGCTTTTTGCCACCCTGGTTAAAAAAAGTTACTCTGTGTTTTGGTAACTGCTTTTCATAAAGATTACGAGCAATGTGAGGCAGGGTCTGAATCGCTGTTATTAATGCTGTGTAATGCTTAAGGAGGGCGTCGTTTGCTGCTTCAGTAACAGACTGTTCCTGAACCGCTAAAACATAGACTGTAAAATTAATTTTCCTGCAGCTATTTCAGTAAGAATGTCTCCAGCAGACCTGGGAGCTGTGTAACCTAAAACGTGGTCTTCATTCAGCTGTCTCCTGTACAGAAGCAATCCCAGCTTCTGACAATGCTGAAATCTGGGAACAGAATTGAGACCTTAGTGAGGTGTCTTGCTTTCTCTTTCTCTCTCTCTCCTGTCCATTGTACTCAGAGCCTCTTCCTTTCCACCTGCCGTGGCTGACGAGCGTTTCCCGACAAGGCCCCTCAGTTAGAGCCGAGCTGTCACTGGTTACACAGCTGTTGTGGGTCGATTGTGCACCCCCCCCCCCCGCCCCGCGCCCCAGTGAACAGGAAAGAGACGTGTTCAAGTCCTGATCCTGGTCCCTGTGAATGTGGCCCTGTTGGAAACAGGGTCTCTGCAGATGCGATGCAGTTAGGACGCGGTCACACTGGAGCAAGGTGGCCCCTGATCCAGTGACTGGCGGCCCATGAGAAGACAGGCAGAGGGAGGAGAACACCACGCGACCGGAGCCAGAGACCAGGTGATGCCGCTGCAATGAAGGAAGGCCCAGGGTTTCTGTCCTCCAGCAGGAGCTGGAAAAGGCAGGAAGGACCCTCCACTGGAAGCTCAGAGGGACTGAGCACTGCCCTGCCCACACCTGGATTTCAGCTTGCAGCCTCCAGAACTGAGAAAGAATCAATTCCTGCTGGGTAAGCCCCCCAGTCTTTGGTGTTCTATCCTGGCAGCCCCAGGAAACCGCACGGTGCAGCTGAGGGCCGGCTGATCGCTAGTCAGGCCTGAGGAACCTGCCCCGGGAAGGCTCTCCCCCGTTCATGTCACACTGGTGGCAACCTCAGGGGGCGGTGTGACTCGGGTGTGAGGCAGGTGCTTCTGGATGGCCAGTGCACACAGTTCCCGGCTTCCACAGCTTTCTCCTTGGCTCTTCGTGCAGAACAGCATGGGGGCCGCCCGCGTGCTGGGCAGACACTCCCCTCACAGCTGGAGCCACATTGCGAGGTCAGAGCGGACAGTTCTCTGCAGCGATGCCTCTAAGGCTTGTGTAAAACCGAGTGCAGCGATGCCTCTAAGGCTTGTGTAAAACCAAGTGCCTGATGGGCCTCTCTGATCTGGCGGCCCCTGCCCCAGTCCTGGCCTCGGTGGAAGCCACGTAGAGCCACGCGCAGGCTGCAGAGGCCAAAAGCCACCTGGCTGAGCCCAGGTCCACAAACCGCCACGGTCGAAGCACCTGCCTCGCAGTCCTCACCCAGAGCGAGTCCACTCCACGGTCCTGCCTGAGTCCCCAGCCTGGTGGCCCCAGAAGTTACGATCATGGCATTTATGATTTTAATTCCCCACATTCCACTAAAAATGTTTCCTTATATGTCCAGACAAGGCACAAAAGGCTGTGAGTTTGACAAAGATCAATATGTATACCTGTCTTCTATGTCTGGGCTCTGAATTACTTAAAAATGAGAAGAAGAATGTAACACAGAGAGGCCAAAATACCACCTTTCCTGGTGGGTCTAACAACTGCATGTCCATCAGCCCACTGCTAGCAGCTCCCAGGGGTAGAGGGACTTCCCCGCCCAGTGTGGCAGAGCTGGGCAGAGGGGTCACAGGGCCCAAGAGGAAGGGGGTAGGAAGGGACTGGTCCACACCCCTTTCTCCTCCCAACACACAAGCTGTGCATTGTCCTCTGGCCGTTGGAGGTGGAAGTGTGGCTGCAGTCAAGAGAACTCAGCATTGATCCCACCGCCCGCCTGGAGAGAACAGGTGGTCCCCATGGTCCCCACGGAGACCAGTGCACACGGCAGGGAGCCTGGGAAGCTGCCAGTGAAGTCAACAGATTGAGAAAATGCCACTGAATTAAGAATTCAGCAATCAGCCCCCCCAAGGACATTCCAAGTTGAACAGGAGGCCTAGAGCTTCACGGGAGAGAGAGACTCAGGTGATGCAGAGGTGAGTGGAATCTCAGTCAGGCTGGGAAGGGAAGGACAGTTGTCAAAGAAAAGATCCACTTCTATTGTGGTCAGTATGTTGAATACCCTAAATTAGTGGACCAGCTGTTCCACCATGAAGCCATCCTTTTCCCAGTTTCTTGACTAATATATCAACAGATTCACAGGAAATTAAACAGCTGTTAGATAATCAAAACTCTCATAGAAATACGTCATTAAAACGATATGTAGACAGTAAATACCATCATCTGATTGCCATGAGATTATCATTAGGGACTTTGGAATCTGTTTCAGAATCATAAAGCACTGGTTTGTCTGTATGGAGGAGAAGAATTTTTAATTTACATGTACAGGATTATCAGAAGAAGCAAGTCTCAGATCTGAAATAAAAGCAAGTTATTATGCACTGATTTCTTAGTAGATCGATGTTTCTTCACATAACTGGTAGGTTAATCAACATTGGCAGTGTTACTGCAACAGGGCTGGAGGACTGCTGGGAAGGCAACGAAGAGAACAGGCCTCACGTCCACCGTCCTCCGTCAGGCAGGTGCACAGCGAGCCCAGCACTGGCCTCCAAGACGGAGGTTCTGTGTGTCTTGGGCACTAGTGTGCGAGAAACTCAAAGGCATAATTTTTTTCTGATGCAAATCAGTACGACTGTGATGGGTTGAGTTGTGTCTGTCCAAAATTCATTTTGACAAAATTCACTTCAAAATTGAAGTCCTAAGCCAGCAGCTCAGAATGTGACCTTACTAGGAGATGGGTCTTTACAGAGTAATCAAATCAAGATGAGGTCATTAGGGTGGGCCCTAATCCAACATGACCCGTGTCGTTACTAAAAGAGGAAATCGAGACTCAGAGACATGCACAGAGGGAAGAGGACATGAGGAGACACAGGGGAAGACAGCCTCTACCAGCCAGGGAGAGAGCCTGGAACAGCCCCCCCTCAGGCTCAGGAGGAGCCAGCTCTGCCGACCCCGTGGTCTCAGACTCCCTGCCTCCAGGAGGTGAGACGACACGTTTCTGTTTGAGCCGCCCAGCCCAGTCTGTGTACTTTGTGCGGCCTCCCCGGAAGCTCAGGCACCTGCCTTCTGAACTGCTTCCTGAAACTGTGCTAAAGCTTTCTCTTAGGAACGCAGGAGCACAAAATCAGAAGAGCTCGTCTGTGAAGGGAGGGACATTCCCGATGCCTGTCCTTGTGGCCAGGTGCTGATGCCTGATGATAATTGTACCAAATAAGGAAAACAGCCCCGGGAACCTAAGCTATTTCAATTCCTTTACAGACGTAGGCAGGGTTAGCTGTAACTTACACAGTAAATAGTTAATTCATCCAGTAAATAATCCCAAATGACCAAGATTAAATTGATGATAGAAAGTGAGACGCTAAATAAACGTTTTTCTTTTAAAGTGCTGGAGAGGCACGTGGAGCTGGCTGGAGTTAAGGGATCCCTCACCACGCGGGCGGAGCAGCTGACACTTCCTCTCCCTCTTTTTCTTTTTTGTAAACGCTAGTGTTAAAAAATTACTTTCTAAAATGACATTTCTTATAAACCTAACAACTGTAAGTCTACATTTTCTTTTCAACACATCGAATAATAACAGGAAAAAAATAAACTATTTCAAACACTGAATTTATCTTATTGTCAGAAGAAAACTGTCAAATAATATAGTGAAATGGCTCGAGATGTTCTGATTTCTGGGCCCTAACTGACCTCCCATGGGGCAGGGCCGGGACCCCGAGGAAGGTCAGGGCTGTGGGCTCCGGGCTGCGTCCCCAGCACTGGATTCTTTGCCATCAGGAGCCTGAGTAGCCTCCACTTGCCTCACGACCTTTACCAGCCTTTGGGGTGGGTGTGGCCAGGCCTCTGGGAGGAAAATCACCTTACTTTATGCCTGTAGAGAAGAGGCAGTTAAACTTCCAAATGCGAAGAAAATAATCCCTAAGCTCATTGAAATGCTTTTACCGTCTGAACATCACAAGCGTCTGCAAAAACCCAACAAATACCAGAGGAAAAAAATAGTGCCCTGGGCATTAGTACTTGACATTCTCATCTACATGGAAATGCGTGGGTAAATGTAAATGCTTTGAACTTACTAAACTTTTATTTTCTCACAAAAGGTTGAAGCAGTCCACAATAGGGTCTCTTTAAAATCTCAGCCATCCCACTGATGGATGGATTCCAGGTGACCCTGGTAACAGGGGAACTTAGGATTCAATAGGTTGATGAGAAAATAGGACCTAAGACACTAGCTCAGGGCGCAGTTTGCCTGTCTTTGTGTCAGTTTCTTAGGTCCAAATGACTCGTTGTGCGAACACAGACAAACCTCGTTTTCTCTGTATCTGTCTGACACGTGATTGGAATAATCACAGTGCAGGTCAGGTGAGAAACTCCCTAAAATTTAGAAGTATTTCTGGAAGGAAAAAAACTTAGAGAATGTTCCTTAAACAACAGGTCACCGTATCATATTAAGACTGAATTCATCCTTTCATTGAGCTGCATTTTCTCCCCGTCCGATCCTACATATGGAGGAGAAGAGAAGAGACCAAGTTCTTCACTCCGTCCTGGCTGATGCTGACCTCTTCCAGGAGCACCGCACGGATGCACCCACAAGTAAGGCTTTACCAGCTCTCCGGGCAACCCTTGGCCAGTCAAGCTGACACATAAAATTAGCCATCACAGATGCGCTTATCATTAGTAGAGGCTGTTTGAAAAATCATTGGCATTCTAAAATTAAGTTCACATCACGAGGAAAGGACACTGTGCAACCAGCGCAGTCTGCTGGGGCTGCAGGGCGGGAGGGGAAGGGCCTCAACGTGTGTGCAAGCCCCACCGTCCCTGGGGTCAGCAAGTCCTGCCACTAACGCACTGGGTGGGGGGAAGGGCGAACAGGACTTCTCTGCAAACCACCCTCGTCAGCCAAAAACGAAAGACGAAATTCTCCCATAGGACTGCAGAGTTGTTTACACTCAATGCAGCCGTTCATTTCAGTGACTCTTATAACATTAACGCCAAAATAAAAAACATGCAAAGTCAAATCATAGCTGGGAACTAAACCCAGTGCTTCGAACACAGCAATCCAGAGAAATGAACCTCTCCTAAGTTCAAGGGAAAATTAGCTCCAGTCCCCCCACAACACAGAAAATAAGTAATAGATTTATCCAACATTTCACAACAAAAATAACTTAAGGTACACATTCTGTTTTAATAAACAACTGACTTTGCCAATTTTAAGCGCCAAACACAAATCAGCTCATTAATTGAGAACACATTTTCTTCAGCACTCAAGATGCTGTGGCCATAAGAAGGATTCCTAAGGAGTCTTGTTAGCATCCACACTCCTTAAACAACTTGAAGGAAGTTGGAGGTTGGCAATTAGGGAACGCCTCAAGGAGTTAAAAGAGAAGCGCAAGCTGCTGTTGAAAAGGGGGCTTTAAACAAACTGTGTTGTAACACACCACATATTCGTTATTTGTAGGGAAAATTCTTCCTCGAAATTTCGTATTGCTTCCAGGACGCCTGATAAGATGTGCCGTGCCCAGTTTGTTGTGGTTGTTTTATTAAAATTATTTTGTGGAAATGATTAAATATCCTGACAGTAGAGCACTGCGATCTGCGTGCAAATGCACACCTTGCCTCAAGGATCTACACGGACTTTCTGCCTTCACACAAACACATTTGGACACTTGTCTTTGGCAGCAGGGCTGGATGACAGTATCCTGTAAAGACATTTGCGATTAGAAGCTTTCGGTACTCTTATAAGGAAAGCAAAGGACTGTGACATGAAATTACCATCGCCCTACCAAAACCATTTGAACTTATTTGAGACGTACAAAAAAGAGAAAATACAATTAATGTCAATGTGGCCATTCACTCAACTCAGAAACAAAAATCGCCAGTATATCTATCTAAAGGTCCACATCCCTCCACCCCAATTTCACAGCCGTTCTTCCCCCCAGAGGCTATGACGACCCCACCCTAGTGTTTAGTGTCCTTGTGCTTTCCCTCCCACTCTCACGGTGTTCGTACTCATGCGTGAGCGGTTGACAGGCGGCCGAGTCCACGCTGTGAGCTCTGCGCACCCACGGCCGTCTGCAACCTCGTCTTCCCAAGGGTGCATCTGCACGCTCACCGGTGTTGAAGCTTGGAGCTCGGGCTCCCTTATTTCACTGCTGCCTGGTCCCCGGTCGTGTGAACAGGGCAGAATTTACACACTAAACATGCCTTTTGGTTGTGTTCCCAGTGGACTGGGTAGTTTTCACGATTTGTTTCTAACACTTGACGGGGAGCCAGAGCAGATGTGCAGTGAGGTGTCCTCCACGGGAACCGAGGTGCTGGTGAATTTGAGTCACATCGCTACAACCTGTCGGCAAGAGCATCGATTTCCTTAATACCAGACAGTTTCACAAGTCTGATGTTTGCTCTCTCCAGGCCCCTGACCCCAGGTGTGGTAGACAGGCTCTTAATGCCAGAAAGTCCCTGTAAGACTGTAAATGTCATCTGTATGCCACTGGGTCCAGGACACTCTTCCCAGAACACAAGGCCATGACGTGGGTAGTATTCTTATCTCCTGACATCCCCAGGTGACACCTCTCATTTCACCCTGTGGTAGGAACTCACAGCTCCGTAGATTTATTAGTGACTTTTGTCCTCAGCTGTGGGGGCACACGCAACTTGCTCCTCCTACCCCAATGTACCTGAAGAATTTCCCCTCATTCTTCAAGGCCCAGCTCAGAACATGTCCCTCCTGGGAAGCCTCCTGCACTGGGTGTTAGCCACCCCCTCCCTGTCTCCTCGCCACCATCTCCTCGGCACTGACGGGGGTCCCGAGTCTGGCCTAGGGCCCTGTTAGCAAACAGCAGGGATGAACGTTCTGGACCAAGGATTCCTTGGAGTCCACCACGTGCCAGACGCTGTTCCAGGTCATGCCTCACGTTTTCATGCACCTGGGAGTCCACTCCTGAAGCCCGTGGCAGGGTTTGGGAACCAAGGGGGATCAGGCAGACAAGCCAGGGCACGCCGAGCTTGAGCCCATCCCCAGGGCCGGGCCCTCCACAGACTCGGTCATCTGGCTTCAGCTTCCTACTGCTGACCTGTGTGGAAACGCAGCAAATACCTACACCCCACGTCAGGGCGGCATGTTTCCCAACCATCTCCAGGGATTTTATCTATTTGAAGTCAACAGAGCACAATCAATAGAAGAGTGAACAAAATCCCAAATGAAAGCCCACATGCACTGTGTGATCATTAGCAGCCAAGACAAGGTTTTAAGAGATTCTGTAGAAATCCCATGGGGCTGGAGGAACATAATCCTTTCACACCCAATACAGTGGTGGGTGCACAGGTTTTGGCCTTGCAAACATGTTTTGGAAAACTCTGCCATTTTCTAGCACCTGTTGGCTTAGGAATAAAGCAAAAACACAGAAATCTCTCCAACTAACAATGTATCTTTATTGATTCAACGTTCCCAAAAGAAGACAGTAACTAACTGTGTCTCCTTGACTCCCCAGTCTTTTGCATGAAGGTCTTTGTCTATTAGCATAAAGAAGTTTTACAGAAACTGTATCTGATTATGTGCAGTCCTAGGGGCTGTACACAAAGCAAAATTCCAGAAGATCTTCATCACTAATTACTAAATGAGCTGTCGTTACAGATTCATACATTCATTCACGTCACAAACATTTTCACAGACAGTACATAGACATATAAAATAACAGACAGATGAGACATGGTCAACGCCCTGGAGCGGCTCCGGCTCAGATCAAGAAGACAGAGACCAGCAGTATGCGACGTGCATCGTAACCCATGTAGTTACAAACTCCTTTGTGAGCACTGGGCAGGGGGAGAGGGGAGGAACATTATTGAAAATATGAAGCGAAGATGAGATGTTAAATTTGGTGGATTTTATCTGTAAAGCTTTTATTATCCACAATCATGGATTTTTCACAAGCACATTTTAAAATGATTACGATTTTCTAACGGCAATCTATGAAAGAGTCAAAAATAACAGATTTGGCCATTTCATAATGTTCAGAAAAAAATTTTTCTCCACCTAAAATTAAATGTCATAGACTAAGCCTCCCAATTCAACAATGGTGAGTATATGGGACGTCATTTTGTTGCAAAGAACATCATGGGAAAAAGTGTCATCGTCGCCACAGCCGGGCCTGAGCAGGACCTGTGCTGCCACCTGCTGGTGCCCAGCCTCAAGGCAGGTGCCTGGTGGCTGCACTGCCCGTGGCCCTTCTGGGACTGGAAAAGCTCGAGGCTGCCAACAGCAGGCCCTGGGTTCCCTCCTAGGAGGATGGAGTCATAGAAAAGAGTCTCTGTATTCAGCACACTAGCACAGATCCCACACTCAGGGCCTCCCTGTGTCCTTCTGGAGCCCAAGACTGAAAATTAGGTGGACAATGAATTGGAAGGACAGCAGCGGTCACAGCGGGGAGAAAGCCACAGGTGTAGAATCGCGGAGAAGAGGGTGACATGACCGGGGTGGGGCTAACACAGACAGAAGAGGGATGCAGACGCTTGGCACTGGTGCCTCGGAGAAATCACTCGACGCCCCAGACTCCCTGTAGGGACAGTGTGTGAGGAGTGCTCGGAGCGAGAGGGAGGCCTGCCTCCCGTTTCTAGTTCCTTACCATCTTAGCACGTGACTCGGCACGTGACCAAGGAAGAGCCTGCTGTTTCTCAATGTTTAGGCAAAAAGAGGAGGAAAATAGAAAAAGGAGCACAGCTGGAGGCAAGAGGAGTGAGGAGCAAGACCAGGAAGGGGCGGTGGACGTGCAGGGAGGGAGTGGCCAGCTAGCTGAGGCATGGGTTGCGCTCACTGCACCACCGTTCAGGCCCCGACAGTGTGGTGGTGCTGCTACTGGAATGCAGACCCTCTTTCATTTCTCCATGAAAAGTAAACTAAAACCTGCATTGCTCTTGAATGCTTCCTTGTAAACTGACTGTAGACACAAAGGGCAACTGATATTTACGTCAGGGTTGTCAGGGAAGTGGGAGAATTCCGCCCCCCACTTTTCCTTAAGCTTCTTATGGCTGGTCAAATAGTCAAAGAGGCAGGTTAGCAAGAGAAAAATCAAACAAAATTTAATAGCATGTGTACATGGGAGAAACCCAGAAGAAACTGAGTAACTCAGACATCTGGCTGAGTCCACCTGTTTAAGTATCCTCAGCTACAGACAAGGAGGACATAGTGATCTGGGACTTCAAAGGTGAGGAAGACAATTTACATAGAGATGGAATGAAAATGTTTGTTAAACAGGTTTTGCTAGGCCCAAAAAATGGGTTTGTTGGTGTCCTTTTATCACACCTGTTTTCCATCACACTATAGCTATCACATGATATGAGCTCCTTCTCGGAACAGGCCTTCTATCTTCAAGTCTTTTAGGCAGTTTTGGCGGGGAAGGTCGGATGCTCTTGCTGAGTCTTTCGAGCCTTTATTGTCTTTAGCTCGAAATAGTCTGCATAACAGAGTGGCACATCTTGGGGCGGCCTGCCCTCAACTCCGTCAGGGTCAAAACTGTGAGCCCAGAAGTTAAACCAAGAATCAGAGTTAGCACAGGACAGAGAATCCACCAAGAGCCCAGGACCCCAGCGGACAAGTCTGGTGTCCCACAGGCTGCGGCTGAGCTCCCAAGTTCGGTGGGAAGACCTGGATGGCACATCGACAGACTTTTCTGGTTCACAGGCAGGTCTGGGGATGCACAGACCCTTGCCGGGAGCGGCTGCTGGGCTCACTTCAGCCCCACGTCCAAAAGGCCCTGAGAGACAGTAGTGGGGGGAAATGGTGCCACGTAGCAGAACTTCTGGTGGCTCATGGGCGTATCCATCGAGTACAAGAAAAGTCAGCCCAGGGAGGGGTCCACACGGACCCTTGGTGGAGCTGAGGAGTGGCTGGCCGGTCAGGAACTGCAAAGAAGATTGAAACGGCTGTGGAGACAGAGGTGCACACTTGGGCCTTGCACTGAGCATGAGTGAGGATATTGGTGGCCAGTGTCGAAGCCCTTCAGGGTGTTCCCTGTGCACAGGTCACCAGCAGACGCCCCCAGGCTTAGGCAGTCTTTCTTGGTCTGTTCCCGAGGGCGCAGAGGACCAACAGCCCTCAGGCCCCCACACTTCACCCAGTTACCAGAGGTGGTGCAGGCGTTGACACTCCCCACATGGGTGAGGTGGGACTTTGTTCTCAAGTGGATAATCTGCACTGGATACGAATGTGCCTTCCTGTCCTCGATTTTCCTGCCAGCCTGTCATCCTTGGAGTTACGCCTTATTTACTGTTTGGTGTCCCACACGACCTCGTGTCTAAGAAACTCTTTGTAAGGCGAAGGCACTAGTTAGGGGCTGGGCCATAGATCCATGCTCTCACCATGCAGTCCCCATCCAGAAGCAGCAGGCCCCATTCTGGGTCTCCCCTTGCTGGGTCTTGGCCCCAGCAGGCAGGAACATTAATTCCTCAGGGGAGAGCATGGCCTCTGGGCCTTGCACTCAGGGCCTCTCAGTGAAGGCAGAGTCATTGTTCCTCCTGGCCATCCTGGGTGCCTCAGGCCGACTGAGCCGACAGCCTAGAGGGGGGTCTGACCCCTATTCCCAGGGAAAACCGGTTGCTGTCCCATAAGGGGTGGGAAGACCATGTCTGGAAAAGGTGAGCCTCATACACATGGGTCTCCTAGACTCAGGTGTGCAACAATGAAGGTCCATGAAAACCTTGGCGACCACCAGACAGGACCGCAGGAGACTGGATACTCAGTTAGGCAGAGCCCCCAGGGGGTGAGGGGAACATGGAACACGGAGGGAAGGGGGAAGGTCACGACAAGGACCATCAGTCTCCGCATCCAGCTGCAGAACGGGGGAGCGTGACAGCTCTGTGCATTTCCTAGCGTTCCACCGTTAATTCTCTTCATTCCTGTAACCTTGTTTGAAGAGAACTTATGGTGGGCTGTGACGGAATTCAGGTTTGCAGGCAGGGGCATAACAGAAGGGAAACTGCCCCGAAGCATCACTGCCTGGCAACCGGGATGTCTGCCTATTTGGTGAACAAGTTTCTCCAGTAGGACAGCGACTGGTTGTGTAGGGGCAGTGCTCTGGACAGTGACCGGCCGGCTCTGCACGGCTCTGGGTGAAGGAGGCTCATACTGCGGACTGTGTCTCTCACTGTGGGTGGGCTCGGCAGAGGGCTGCGTCTCGCGGTGCGGGTGGGCTAGGTAAAGGGGAGACCCAGGCAGGCCTCCAAAGGGCAGGAGGGCTGGAGCTGGGCTGTCTCTTCCACACACTCTTGTTTTCATGCTACCTCCTCTCCAACAGAGCCCCCTTCCCAGTTGGAAGCACCTGCCCGGTCCCCTCTGACACTCTCCAGCTTCATGAGCTCTGGCTCCCTGTCCCCTCAGCCTCAGGGCCATTGGCTCCTTGTGTGGTCGCTGGTCTCCTGCCTATCTTCCTTCCCACACCATGTGGGTGGTTTTGTCACTACTGTCTCTTCATATAAACCATTTGGAGTAAATTTCCTGCCTGCTGAGACTTGATAATACAACAATGGAAGCTGATTGTGCAGCAAGAAAACTATTAATTAGCAGTTTTGATTTTGTGTAATACATTGCAGTTAGAAAATATATTTTTACCCATTAATATAGCCCTGAAAATCAACTGTATATGAATTATTTATATAATCATAATTTATGAAGCTATGTTAGAAATTATAAAATTGATATTTCTTCATTCAAATCAAATTATAACTGATCCTATCAGGCAGGTTGAAAGTTCCAAATAAAAGGTACAGATTCTATATCAGTACTGTCCAACAGAAAGAGAATTCAAGACAAAATGTCATGGCAATTTTCTAGTGGCCGCTTTGAAACAGTGAAGAGGAAAAGGTGAAACTAACATCAGACTATATTTTATTTGGTCCAAAATATTATCATTTCAACATGTAATCAATATAATAAAATCATTGATGCATTTTACACTTTTGAGCTGAGTCTGAAATGTGAGCACACTTTCCAGGTAAGGCTCAGATCAGCCGCTGTCCAGGGCTCAGCACCACACATGAAGAACGCCTCTGTGTTGGACACACCTTGGTGCCCGGACACCAGCGCTGTCAGAATGCACAGACCCTGTCACCGGGGGCGGGGCTGTGGAGGTTTGCAGGAGAGAACGTGAGCAATTTTGGAAACCAACGGGTGTGGAGAAAATGGAGGGAACGAGCAAGCTGGGAGACACAGGGAAATTTGGGAGGGAGCATGTGGCAAAGACAGGGCTCAAACCAGTCGGCAGAGACGGAGCCGGCGGCGGGTAACATACGGAGACTGTGACCAGAAGACACCAAAGATACAGGACACAGACGGGAAGGCCGGCACTGGACAGCCCAAGGAACAAAGTCCCAGAGGACACTAGACAGCTCACCTAGAGCATAACCCACACGCGTCCCAGGCGACAGGAGAGCGGCAGAACCCCACCTGTCAGTAGCACAGGCCAGGCGGCCGTGTGAACAGAGATGACGGCTCAGCACAGAGAACACAGACCAGCCCGGGGACAGCAGAGCCGGAAAAACAGCAGAAGAAGGAAAGGCCACCGGGGCAGGAGGAAACGGCCCACGTGGCTGGAGATGCAGGCAGAAACCGACACTCCGGACCCTGCAGTCCCAGGAAGGCTCTGGCTACTATCTTGGGAGAAGGGACCCTTGGAAGTAATAACGTATGTAATTCCCGATTTAAAACACCGCTTGCTGGGGCCTCGGCAGGATCGGACCCGGGGTAGGAGGGGCCGCGGGAGGAGGGGCCGCGGGAGGAGGGGCCGCGAGAGGAGAGGCCGCGGGAGGTGGGGCCACGGGAGGCGGAGCACAGGAGGAGGGGCCACAGGAGGCGGGGTCGCAGGAGGGGCGGTTGCTGGTGGAGGGGCTGCGGGGGGAGGGATCTGTAGGAGGAGAGGCTGCGGGGGGGCGGGGCGCTGGAGGAGGAGCCGCTGGAAGAGGGGTCGCTCGAGGAGGGGACGAACGGGTCCGCGCGGGCCGCGGGAGCACGATTTCACGGGAGGATGGGCCGCGGGAGGAGGGGCCGCGGGAGGAGTGATCTCAGGGAGGAGGGGCCGTAGGAGGATGGATCCGCTTGGGAAGAGGCCGCGAGAGGAGGGAACCGCGGGAGGTGGGGCCCCGGGAGGTGGGGCCGCGGGAGGAGGAAACACGGGAGCAGTGAACACGAGGGGCGGGGCCGCGGGAGGAGGTGCCACGGGAGGAGTGACCGCGGGAGGATGGATCCGCGAGAGGAGGGATCCGCGGGAGGAGGGAACCGCGGGAGGTGGGGCCCCGGGAGGTGGGGCCGCGGAGGAGGAAACACGGGAGCAGTGAACACGAGGGGCGGGGCCGCGGGAGGAGGTACCACGGGAGGAGTGACCGCGGGAGGATGGATCCGCGAGAGGAGGGATCCGCGGGCAAAGGGATCCGCGGGCGGAGTGACCGCGGGAGGCGGGGCCGCGGGAGGAGAGGCCACGGCCCCCAGGCCTGGACACCTGAGCAGCACCAGGGCGGGCGGATGCGCCGGGCCGCATCCGGAGAGACCGCAGGCGGCCCCGGGTCGGTCCTTCCTCCGCGCCCGGCCCGGCCCGCGGGGACAGGGGCTGTGTCCGAGCGGCGCGGGCCCGCCGGGACCGTGCTGCCGTCGGTCTGGCCCGGGGCCTGCAGGGTCCCCCGTCCCTGGGACCCCGAGGGGCGCCGCACGAGCCCCGCGGGCCGAGCGCGGAGCGGCCCCGCACAGCCGGCTCCCGGCCAGCACGCGGACAGCAGCCCTCCGGGACACGGCCCCCACCGAGGGCCCGGCCCTCTCCGCCCACGGTCCCCTCTGTCCCCCAGACCCCGGAAGTGGGGCGCAGTCACCCCAGGTGCGGGCGACGGGCGCGGCCACTGTCCCCACGCCGGTCCCTTGCTGCCGCGGCAGCAGGACCGAAGATGCCCACCCCGCCCACGAGATAACGAGCCCGGCGCCCACTTCCAATTCACTTATATTTATTTCAACGCCGCGAATACCGCGAGACGTGGACGCGACACCAGGCACTGGAGGTATCGCGAGATGGCAGGGTACACCCCATCCGACAGTGTAGATCTCGCGAAGAGTGGAGATCCCGCGAGAGGCGACGCGGGAGCGGTATCCAGGCGGGGCGGGGACGGTCTGGCGGCGGTGGTGAGGGAGGCCTTATCCAGGAACATGCCGTCCCCCTTCTCAGTCAGCTCTTTCCCCGTCAGCATTCCTGCCGTCATCGCGGTAACTCGCCACTCCTTGTTTGCCTGCTCGGGCCCGAGCGGTTAGCGCCGCCCCGGGCTTCCCAGCGCCCGCCATGGACGCCGACCGCAGCGGGTGGGACGTGGGGGCGGGGCTAGGCGGGGCGGGGCTTAGGCCGCGGGGGCGGAGTTTGGCGGTGGGGCGTGGCCTGCGGGATGGGGCGGGGTTTGGCGCTGGGGACGGGGGCCTGTGCGGTGGGGCGGGGCCTGCGGAGCGGGGTGTGGCTGGGCGGGGGCGGGGCAGGGGCGGGGCCTGTGCAGTGGGGTGGGGCCTGCGGAGCGGGGTGTGGCTGGGCGGGGCGGGGCAGGGGCGGGGCCTGTGCAGTGGGGCCCTGTGCTGCTGCAGGGCTGTCTGGCTGGCTGTTCTGGGCTGAGTGTTCAGGGCGCGGGGGACCTGCTGTCCCTATCGCCCTCCGGTCCGCTCCGGGCATCTGGGGGAAATCTGAGCATGGAGGGGTCTCAGCGTCTGGAGGGGTGATCAGAGCATGGAGGGATCTGAGCATGGCAGGGGGGAATCTGAGCACTGGGGGGACTGCACATAGCAGGGTCTGAGCCGGGGGTGCAGACACGTGCCCCGTAAAGTTGAGAGCCAAGAGGCCAGCGCTGTTTGCAGGCTGGACGCGGGGCAGAAAGGTTGGAGAAGATCAGGTCTTGCTCAGGATGGCTCAGATTTCCAGGCCTTGAGTCCTGGGCTGAGAAGCTGGATATGGGAGTCCTCATAACTCCTGGAGGGACCAAGTGCGTCCCTAACACGTCCCTCACCTTCCTTCTCACCTCGTGGGGCGGCGACCCTTAGGTTGCCCCAGAGGAAACACACGGTTCTGTCCAGCAGGCAGAGGGGTGCAGGCGGCTCCGTCCGCCCTGTGGGTGTGAGCATTGAACTGGTTATGCCGCTGAAGGCCTGGTGTGGTTGCCAGCAGGGCTCCTGTTTGCCTCATCCCTGGGTACCGCCCTCCTCCACCCCGTGCATATTTCTGCCAGGCCTGGGGGCTCTCTAGACACCTTGCTCAGCAGCCCCAGGAGCACCCAGTGGTGAGGGGCCCTGACCTCGCTGACTTGGGGGACATGAAGCCTGGCCCTGCGGGAGTTGATGATGCTTTTCTCTGTCCTGCAGCAGACGGACTGGACGGAGCCCTGGCTCCTGGGGCTGGGCGGCTTCCACCTGCTTTGCCTGCTGCTCACCTGGTTCTCCTCGAAGAGGTACAGGCTGCAGGTTGGCCATTTCCTGTGCCTGAGTGAGTAGAGGAGGCATTGTGGCTCAGCACTGTGTGATGAGTGCTGTGTGTGCTCCGTGCTCGGGGCTGTGTGATGGGCCCTGTGTGTGTCTGTGCCCAGAGCTGTGCGATGAGCGCTGTGTGTGTGTGTGTGTGTGCAGGGCTGTGCAACAGGTGCTGTGTGATGGGTGCCGTGTGTGCTCCGAGCTTGGGACTGTGTGCAGTGGGCGCTGTGAGTGCTCTGTGCCTGGGGCTGTGTGATGGGCAGTGTGTATGTCTGTGCCTAGAGCTGTGCAATGGGCACTGTGTGTGCTCTCTGCCCAGGGCTGTGCAATGGGCGCTGTGTGTGTTCTCCATGCCCGGGGTTGTGTGATGGGCACTGTATATGTCTGTGCCCAGGGCTGTGCAATGGGCACTGTGTGTGCTCCGTGCCCGGGGTTGTGTGATGGGCACTGTGTGTGTCTGTGCCTGGGGCTGTGTGATGTGCCCTGTGTGTGTTCTCCGTGCCCGGGGCTGTGCGATGGGTGCTGTGCAAT
Organism: Equus przewalskii; assembly: GCF_037783145.1. Taxonomy (NCBI): domain Eukaryota; kingdom Metazoa; phylum Chordata; class Mammalia; order Perissodactyla; family Equidae; genus Equus; species Equus przewalskii. Next base: position 90,568,477 of record NC_091844.1, read on the forward strand.
GGGTGCTGTATGTGCTCTGTGCCCGGGGCTGTGCGATGGGTGCTGTGTGATGGGTGCTGTGAGTGCTCCGTGCCTGGGGCTGTGTGATGGGCGCTGTGTGTGCTCTGTGATCCTCTCCAGATCCTCTAAACATTTCTGGAAGACGTCCCATGTCTATCCCATCTCACCTTTGACTTTCAGAGCACTTGCAGTTTTCACTCTTGGCAGCTTCAAGATAAGTCTTGGACGCTGAATTTGAAAGGACTCTGCTGGTGTGCGAGGGAGGGTCTCAGTGCCACTTCCACTGAGAAGAGTGGGTTTAGCGCATGCTGACCCTCTTTACGCGGCGTTTCCCCCACGGGCGTGGCACTCGCTGCCCGCTCTGGGAGGCAGAGTGCAAACCAGGAGGAGGCGTACAGTGCCTTCGTGCATTGCCCAGGCCAGTTTTAAAGATGAGGGCCAGGGGTTTAGAGAAGGAGCAGGGCTGCTGTGTGGAATGATTGAGAAGGTTACGCGGAAACAGTAAAGTCATGACGCTGCACGTAGAGTGAGTGGGATGTCTAAGATGAGATGAGGGTGATGCCTGGCTGGCATGAGGCACGGGGCGAGGGCACTGAGGGGCAGGAGGCTGAAGTCCGGGCAGCCGCAGCCCCTGTTCCTGCTGTGGGTGCCCGTTGTGCGGCCCGCAAGGCGGGGGGTGGGCAGCTCTGAGACGGCCTCCTGCCCCACCTCCTGTTGGCGGGTGTCCGCAGTTTTAGCCTCGGGGCCTCGCCTCGCGTTCCGTCTGCTTCTCCTCGGCTCTCGCCTCCTGTGTGCTGTTTGCAGGGAACGTCCTGGTGCAGCCTGTGACTGCAGTGACCAGCGCCAGCGCCACGTTCTAACGCACTTCTTCTCTCGCAGTCGCTCTCGTCTGCTGCGCCGAGTCCATCAATGAGGTGGCTGCCCTGAACTGGAGGTAAGCTGGCTCCCTGCTGTGTGGACCAGGGACGGGACCCGCCCCAGCAGTGGTCTGTGACCCCAACGTCCTGACAGACTCGGACCTGGAGAAGGAATGGGGACATCAGGCTGGGAGCCCAGGAGCAGGATGGGCTGAGGCCTGGAAGGCGGCCCCTCTTGCTGGGCGGCTGGCCGAAGGTGTGTCCACTCGGCCTGAGCGGTATGGCGCTCGGCCACTGGGGCCTGGCCTCCATTGCAGGGTGAGGAGAGTGTCACCAGAGGGATGTGGCCCACCAGCGGTCAGAGTGCAGGCAGTCACTGCGAGGCCCTGCCAGCTGGCCCCCAGGCCTGAGTGTCCCAGCGCCCCTCCCTGAGGCACCTGCTATTGCTCCTGGCGGCGCACCCCACACCCAGATCCTGGGGAGCTCCGGCCTACCCTCCCTCCTCCGTGGGGCTCGGCTGGGGCTCCTGTGGTGGCAGCTCCACCCTCCACCCTCCGTCCTGCCGCCTTGGCCCCAAGAGGCCTTTGTGCCCTTGGTCAGGACACCCTGAACCAGCGCTTCCTGGGTCCTTACTCCCTCTCCCCTGATGCTCCCGCTGGTGTCTCCCACTTGGGATCTGGATCTGGATCTGGACCCACACCACCCTCGCCATCCCTGTGCTCTGTGTGCCTTTGTCCTCTCCTCCCCCGCCTCTCCCTGCATCCTCTGGAGCATGTCAGACCCGCCGGGGTCAACTACCTGCACCGCGGTGTGAATGAGGCACAGCTGTGTTCAGCGAGGCCCCTCCGTGCCAGCCCTGTGCACAGCCAGGGAACCTGCAGACAGCGGCCCACAGGCCGCACCCAGCCCACTGACTGGGTTATGTGGCCTGGGAGCTAAAATTGGTTTTTCACGTTCCTGAATGTAAAATTAAAAGCAAATTTAAAGTAGGAAGAGGAACTGCTGGGCTCTCGGGTGACAAGCTGAAGGTGTCACTTCCCGGCCATGGAGCCTGGTATGCTGGCCCTTCCAGAAGGTGGTGGAAGGCCCCCGCTCACAGTGGTGCAGCTGCTGTGCCCTCCCAGCTGAAGGAAGCCCTCCAGCCCCCTGAGACCTGGAGGAGGAGGGCAGGCGCACGTATCCCCTATGCGGTCCTTGCCCTCCGCCCCACCTGCCCCGCTCTGCACTTGGAGATGTGGCTCCACACCCTGCCCCCCGCTGGCATCCTTGGTGTTTCCCGCTGAAGCCATCCCCATCAGCTGAAGAACATGCTGGAAACATGCATCATCCTCCCAGGAAGACCCCCAGCCCTGCCCCTGCCTCAGGCTCTCCACACAGCTGGGGCCGTGGCAGCTGTCCCGGCTTCTGGCCCTGATGGGGCATCTGCTGTTCCTCCGCACACGGTGGACAATTCACTGCCCATGGGGGCTCCTCTCGCACCTGCTCATGCCTTCCTCTTTGTGCCCCTGGTCTCCGGGTGTCAGGGTGCCCCGTTGTCCGCCTCACCACCTGCTTGCCCCTTGATGGTCATGAAGTTCGCCATCCCCGCCGACTGCTGCCCTCTCTTCAGACCCATCCCCAGGGCCTTGCTCCCTCTGGGGTGGCAGCTTCTCCATCCGGCTCTCAGGCCGGCGCCTCACCCGTCATGCAGATTCTTCAGCAGGTCCCGTGGCTGCTGCTTGGGAAGAAACGGCACAGCCTCCCGCCACCACCGCCTGCCCCCCAGGCCTCGCCCTCACCCTCCTGGCCCGGGCGGCGGCCCAGGGCAGAGTCCGACTGCAGCATGTGGCCCTGCGCCTGCTGGCCCCTCAGGTTCCTGCTGGAGACAAGCAGCCCTCCCCCGGCCGCACGCGTGTCATGGCCCTCCCCGCCTCGTCTCTCTCTGATGTTTGTCAATAGCACACGTGTCTCACTGTCGCCTCATCATATGGGCCCACCTTCTGTGTGTCAGTTCTCGCAGAGCAGTGTTTTGACTTCTCCTCACTGCCGTGACCCCGTGCCCATGACAGTCCACGGGAGGGGCTCAGTGACTGTTTCTCAGTCAGAGGGTCGTGACACACCACTGACTTGCTCAGTGTGAGTCCGGTGCTGGCCCCTGAGGGTGGCCCAGCCCTGTGTGTGGGTGAGTTGAGTGCCTGCCCTTCCCGGATCCCAGCCGCTTCTCCTGTGAAGAGAGACGAGGCCCCGCTTCAGTCAGGCGACTGTGAGAACCCAGCAGGGCGCGTGCCCGAGCTGCCTGTGCTACCCCCACCGCCTGCCGCAGGCCTGATGGTGCGTGCCGCCGCTGCTGTGAGTTCATCGGATGCGGAACAGTCAAGCTGTTGCTGGGCAGCATTTAAGAGCTGCGGGTCGGTGCCTGTCACGGTTGGTGTCCAATTCACTGGGAGCAGAGGAGCGTCCTGCACAAGTGTCCGCCTCGCCTCAGAACCCTTCGACTGGTCACAGTTGCTTCCACCGGCATCTTTCCTGTGCTGGGGGCTGCTTCTCTGTTCCCTGTGGGATCGACTTTTCTTCACAGCAGGTGTCACGGTTTGGATGGAAGGTAGAAATGATAAAGGCCCCGAGGTGGGCGAGTGGCTCTGCCTTGGTTGATGTGAGAGCTCTCCGAAAGCCGTGTGTTGAGTAGAGAATCACTGAAAACGTCGTCTTGTCACACCAAGTAATTGTAAGTTTTTTTCTTACAACAGGCTGTTTTCAAAATACCAGTATTTCGACTCAAGGGGGATGTTCATTTCGTTGGTGTTTTCGGCGCCGCTGCTGTTGAACGCCATGATCATCGTGGTACGTGTGTCACAGGCTTGCACGCTTTACTTTTCTCCAATGTGTGTGTTTTCTAGATCTAATGTATCCTAAACGTTGTTTTCAGATTCTGTGGGTGCGTAAGACTTTGAGTGTGATGACCGACCTAAAGAACTTACAGGAGAAGAGGAGAGAGAGGAAGAGGAGGAGAAAAGCAGAGTGACCGCGGCTGCTCCGTCCTGTTCCCAGTGTGCATCGCAGGCGGCCTGTCGGCAGCCGAGCCCGTTGGTGGTGATGATTCTTTGCTGCGACGTCCTCGTACGGAACATGGCTAGGCTGGTTTCTCAGACAAGCACTGGCGTCCCCCGGGCGTTCCTCACCCTGCACCTGTCCTTGAGACGCCTGGTGCCTGTCCAGCTGAACTGTGTCAATAAAGAGTCTGTGCGGGGCCTTTCTTCATTTGCTGTGGGGCTCACATTGCTTCTGAAATTAGTGTTAATTACAAGCCCTTCAGTTACTCTGAGAACCTTAAAGCCAGTAGAGGAGCTCCTGCTCGCCCATGGTTTCACTTTCTGTGGTTTCAGTTACCCGACATCAGCCGTGGTCCCCAAAGTTCAAATGGGAAACTCCAGAAATAAACAGTCTGTAGGTTTTAGGTCCCCGCTGTTCTGAGTGGGGAAGTGGGGTGATGCACGTGCCGTCCTGCTCTGTGCTGCCCGGGCCGGGGTCCTCCTTTGTCCAGCGGCTCTACGCTGTGGAGGCCATCTGCTGGAGGGTCACTCGGTAGCTGTCTGTCTGGGTCATCAGGTCGGCTGCCATGGTATTGCAGGGCTGTGTTCAAGGAACCCTTGTTGTACTCGATGACGGCCCTGAAGCGCCATCACTACCAGTGCTTATCGTCATGTTACACTAACGTGTAAATTAAACCCTATCACAGGTCGTAGGCGAAGGAATCAACATGTATCTAGGGTTTGGTGCCGTCCGCGGTTGCAGGCATCTACGGGCGTCCTGGGACGTGTCCCCACACGTGAGGGGGACGACCGTAATAAGCAGTGCTGCTTATGTGTAGGCACCATCTCCCCCGTCTCGTCCCACAGTGTTTTCTCCATCGAGGGCGGTGTTGCCCTGGGCCTGGGGTGGTTTGGTGATGCTGTGAGGTGTCGCTGGAGTGGGTGGAGCCCAGGATGCTGCTGAGCTCATGCAGTGCCCGGACTGAGAAACCCTGGACTGCAGGGACCTTCCACCAGGCCTCGGGAGCAAACACTACATCTCAGTGTAGTGGACTGACTGCCGTGAGGCCGGGCCTGGAATGTCACACAGGCTCCACCCAGGGACACAGTCACAGTGTCACAACAGGACAGAGCCAGGGTCCCGTGGAAGGAATGTGTTGAACGAGCCTCAGAGTTTGTTGTTGAGCATGTGCAGTTACAAATAGAGCACTCAGTGGGTATTCAGCTGTTTGAGCTAATAGATTCTCTGACAAATGCAAAGGGTGACAATTCCTTCCCCAGTTTCACGTTTCTTTTTTCAGTCTGGTGCTCAGGAGCGTAAAGCTGTCAGTTTCATCAGAACAGGGGTCCTCTCGCTTTGTAGATGTCACCCTCCTCGCAAGCTGACGAGCCTGCCTGCCGCCGTCACGGGTGCCAGCAGGAGAGGGATGACCGAGTGAGGAAGTTACCGCAGCGCAGTTACCACGACAGACGAACTAGGTTGTCTGCGATTTTACTTGTTTGTTTCACATGGATTTGGGCTGATGTTTCAGTGCTTTTGTGATTTGTTTCACTTACCAACTTTCGTCTGATGCCCAGTCAAGGTGCCGTGGATCCCGCTCCAGCCTCCAAACCCAGACGCCTTTAGCTCAGGCTTTGGGGTGAAAAGCAGCAAACCAGGCTGCTCGTCCTGACGGATTCGCTTTCTGAGAAATGTGACTCAGGTCACAGAAAACAAGTCGGCATTTACCGTGGAGGTTACCGAGGCAAGTTTCTGCTCTTCAGACCCCACTCTGTGAGCAGCGACTGATGTCATAGCTACGAAATCAAACAGTAAATTCCATCTACCTGACGTCGGTTTTGAGTGTTGGAGTTACATGCATTTAGTTATAGAAAGTCCCAATGTTAAAAAAAAAAAACAGTAAATTCATAGATTTTGACAATATGGAAGTTTATCCAAGAATTTCTGAAACATACTTGGTGTATGCTATTACAAAGACTTAAACTTTTGAAGTAATTTTAGTGGGCGTTTGTGAGATTTTGTCTTCTTTTGCCACTTAATGCTCAGCGTCAGTCACGGCCTCCCTTCCTTTTGTGACGGGTGACCTGCTCTGGTGGGCTGGTGACAGGGCCTGTGTCTTCACAGCCAACAGGTGCACTTGACACTCAAGGTGTGTCAGGGTTCCGCCCTGGGAGCCCCTTGAGCAGAACAGAGAGAAACTGAAGACGAGGGAAGCTGGCGGCACAGGTGAGGACTGGACGGCTGGATGCCCTCTGCCCCAGCAGCGCCTCCCGCCCCTGTGTGCAACAGCCTGTCTGCACGAGGCAGCTGTGTGTTGACCGCAGATGAGAGTACCCGATTTCGAGAATAAGAGCTACTGTCTACTGTTGTTAGTTCTGCACGTTGCACGTGGTAATTCTGGAGACGTGTTGGTGAGAAGCTGGTGCTTTGAGAACCGTCTGTGTCCCCTACAGCGGATTCTGAGTGAAGACACTTCCTGAGCGGATCTTGTGAGGCCGAGGGTCACTGTTCAGTGTTCTGTCTGCTGAGCGAGGGAAAGGGTCTGAATTCCGCGCCTGGTGCTCAGATGTTTGCTCAGAAGGTAACGGATGTAACTACCATCTGAGGGAATGGACGCGTTCGCTGGGAGCAGGTAGAGTCAGACTGGAGGAAGGGCCAAGTCGAATCGTCCCGGAGCTTGAGGTTTGGGGCCTGGAGAGACGGCCTGTGCGCCCTGGGGCAAACAGGAGTCAAGGGAAAGGGGCGACGGCCGCAGCGTCCCCCTGGGACCTGGTTCACCTGCCCTCTCACCCCAGGGGAAACTGATAAAATAACGGAAACAGAGCATCTGAAAACAGGCTCAACTTCAGAAGAGGCCACATTTCGGCCTGTTAGATGGTGCTAAGAAAAAAGAGAAAGGAAAGAAAGTGAAGACTGTCCGCATGGGCCGACCTGGCCGATCTGCCCCGAGTGCTGGCCCACACTTTCTGCTGGACGTGTCCCACACGTGGGCGCATTTCCAAGGTCCGTGCGAAGTGCAGTGCCCGTCCCAGGGCTGTGGACACTGTTTCCAGCCGCTCAACAGACGTTCTGATGTGGAGTAAAACGAGAGGGCCGGCTGGTGAGGAGAATTCCGTCCTCGTGGAGCTGACAGAGCAGCAAGCGCAGCGCGTGGGAGCCAGCCGCAGAGAGCGTCACCTGTAATCGTCCACCAGGAGCAGGAGCATTTTGACCTAAACCATGATTTAGTAGAGACGAGCAGGAATTAGGGGAAAAGCTCCCAGAACACAAAGGCTGTGTCTCTGCTCCAGCAAACGAGGGAAACAGAGGGTGAATCATGCTCTCGGGGCAGCAGACCCACAAATCCTGGCATCATCCCACATGCCAGGAGATTCAGGTTTTCACGACAGTGAGGGGGAGCTGATGAATGACCAAAGCAGGGGGAGAAAAGTGTCATTTGGAATTTCACCAAGATTCAGCTTCAAAGAAAATAAAGTTTGGTTTGGTTGCTTATGTCACAACAGCAACACTAAAAAGTAACAGTGGCTGGAAATTTGGGGCTCACACAGAGGCTGATGTGTAGGTGACAACCCAGGCAGCAATTTCAGAAGAAAACAGCCGTTTCCATCACAGCACACGGAAGTCCAGCTAGTTTTTGCTTTTTTTCACTTGTTGGTTTACTGGTTCAGACTCTTTGTTGAAACCATCACGTCTGTAAGAAGACTTCTCTGGTCTTTATTTATTGTTAGGAGGCTAGCACGTCCCCAGTCCTTGGAAGATGGTCTGTCATTTCTGGAAGCTCCTCCTGCTGGCAGTCGGGCTCAGCAAGCGCACGGTCACCCTCCAGCCACCTCTCCTTTGGGACCCTCAGGGGTCCAACGCCAGGAGCAGAAACTAAATATACGCTGATGGAAGTCAGAGGAAATGCTGTTAGGAACACGTGTCCACTAAGCATTAGGGTGCATTCCAGCACGGTGTTCAACCAGGTAGATGGAACAGACCCTGGATCTGGGCGCTGGCCAGTGTGTCCCCAGCGCTCGTCTCTGGGGGCTTACGGAAGACCCACAGAGCTCAGAGTAGGGGCCACTCTGCGACTTAATGCTGACCCCACACTGTGCTAGCCTGTCCTGCCCTCTGCCTGTTTGCCTCAGTCCCCAGGGATGCTGGAGGCTCTGGGGTGTCACCTGCCATGACATTCTGTGCCTCCACAACTAGACCCCACCCCCACACGCACACAGAGGCTCACAAAAGCACACACGTGCGCACACACACACACATGCCTGGTCCTCAGCACCCTGCCTCCCGGGACTCAGGCACGGCATCTGCGTCCCGTGCGGCTTTGTCTGAGGAAGGCGCTCTCCCGTAAGGCTCCTCCACCAACATGGCCGCATCGCCCCGTGTCAGGCACACCTGCCGGCAGGTGGTAAGTTCCATCCTGGATGTCTGGGTGGCGGGGCTGCTGCAAGGCTGCTGCTCTTTCCTCCTCCCTCAGACCCGCAGCCTGCTGACAAGCATGCCGCCGAGTCACACCAGCCCCCGCCATCCTTGTGGAACCCACTTCATAGCGTCCTTTCTGAAGAGCCAAAGCCTCGCTGTCCTCCTTCCTTCCTTGGGAAATTCCTCGAGGATTCTGCATTTGTATCCTTGTTCTCTCCGACCTCAGTATTTCCTCCTTCCGCCTCCACCCTGTGGTTGTTCTCGACCTGCCACCATGTCACTCCCACCTGCAAAGTCTCAGCTTCCAGCATCCTCCTCGGATGAGCACGTCCTGTCTTCTTGACTCGAAACTGGCTCTGAGGATCTCAGCCCTGCTGACTCTGGACTTCACTGCCTGCACATCCCACCCGCTCCCCTCCATCCTCCACCGTCCAGTGTGGATGCCGTGGCTCATCTCTGCTCGTGCTCCTGCCCAGTCCTTTGAGGTCCTTGCCACCTTCCTGTCTGACACTCGGCAAAATCCACAGGCAGCAGATTTATTTTCCAGGAATGTCAGGGACAATGTCTCCTAACTCACATTCTCTTCTAGTGCCTGTGCCCCCCCCCAATAGGTGCAGGGCTGTCCCCTCCCCTCCAAGCTGGGGGCTTCAGACCAGTGAAGTGGGGTGACACCACATGCCTTCTGAGGCTGGGCCATGAACAGCACCACATTCCATCCTCGTTAGCTGGAGAAAACAACTGTGGGGCCTGAGCCTCAACCAAGACCTTGACTGCCCAGGGTCACCAGGCTGCACAAAGTCTGGGTGTGTCTCTGTCCACAGCCTCTGCTGAGGCCCAGCCATCTGCCAGACGAACCCCAGCCATGGCCCTGCTGACCACTGAGTGCCCTAGAAGCCACCCATGCTGTGCTGCATCCTGCACGAGTCCTGATCCACAGGATCTCTGAGCACAAGGCAGTCATCATCCTACACTGTGAAGTTCTGGGGTGGGTGACAAGACCGCAGGACCCCACCATGCCATTGCAGACACCATCTTCCCAACACAGCTGGATCAGAGCCCACCACAGTGCTCACTGCTCTCACATTAGGTGAACAGCCGCAGGGCCCACATACACACAGACTGGCCCGCGCCTCTCAGGACAGGCCCCTCGATGCTTCCCCAGGCGACTCTTCCAGGTGTTGGTGGCTGGAATGGCTGCAGCTCCATCTCCTCATTCTAGATTGTCGGCAGCATCTCAGCCCGGAGCAGACTTGCTCATTGGTCCATCCCAGACCCACTGCCCCCACTTCTTGGTGCACAGGTCCGCTGCTGCTCTTGCAGGGCGAGGACTCAGCAGGCCCATGTGTAAGGCCCAGATGGCCTCCTGTGCAGTGGTGTCTGCGTCCCCTGCATAGTGAAGAACTTTTCTCCTGCAGTTTTCTCCTCCTTAATTATTATTGTTTTTAAATTTACGTTGCACTCTTCTCAGCATGTGCATGTGCTGCAATACTAGTAAGCCTTTAAAAGGTCATTGCTTCCTTCCTTCGAGTTTTCCTACTTCTCTGCTTCTCCAGTTATGAAACTCTTGTAGGGGATTTTATGTTTTTCTACATATGCCCTCCCCTCCCCTTGCCCTCGCCCCACCACATGTGGGTCTTCACTCCTGTGCCTCCTCTGAGACAGTCCATGTCGGCTGCGCCCAGACCTCGTCCCGAGGCAGGGCCAGAACCAGTGTCCTGCTCACTCTGGTCCCGGGAAGTCCAGTCCCGACCAGAGAGCTTCTGCCGATGCCCAAGCTCTTCCTTCACTGGTCTGTTTCCCATTCGAAAGTCGTTTGGGTTCTTCTTCTTCAGAAGATATCTAACTCTGACCAGTTCTCCCCAAGTCTGTTCTCCCCAAGTCTCCTCCTACGACCCAGTAAGCCCCGATGTCTCCTCCCTCAGGCGCTGAACTCGCCTCCCACCTGGCACCCCACAGTCACTCTCCACGAAGGAAGTCAGGCTTCTGCTCCGACCTGGCCATATCAGACTCATCAGTCTGGAAATCTCTTCTGCTCAGACAGAAGGAGATCCTGCTTTCGTTGGGCTCAGGAGTGAACGAAGGAAAGCCCCACAAGCAACACTCCACATCTGAGCCCCGAGGAAGGAGCTGCGAGCAGGAGTCACACCGGATGCCCAGGGCAGGCTGTAGGGGGTGGGGTCCGTGCCCCGATGGGCACAGCCCATGGGGAGGCAGCTTCTGGGTCTGACACCCACAGGAGGCTGAGGTGGACCAAGGGCCAGAGAAAAACAGGTCTCCCCACTGCAGCCCTGCCCGACTTAGGTCCTTGGGACCCCACAGATTTTACCTCAACAACATATGACTTAATGGGGAAAAATGACCAGATTCACAAGGGAGGGAACCACTCCAAGTGCCAGTCGGCAGAAACAGCCAGAAACACAGACGCTAATGATGTCTGATGATGAAATTATCGTGTGCACCACAGGAAATACTAAGAAGAGGTGTTTAACACTGTGTTAAATTCTGAAAAGAAACTCTACATTCTGAAAGCTGAAATTCTAAAAAAAACCCGCAAAACAACAATGAATAAGAAGAGAGCGACATAAAAAACATCCAGGCAGATTTGAAATGGAGCCAAACTGGAGAAACTAAAAGTGTAAGACACACGGATAATTCACACAAGAGATCGCATGCAGTGTAAGGAGAATTAGTGAAGCGGGAAAGACAGAGAAAGACAGACACAAAGAAGTGAGTTTAGGAAGCTTGTTTTGGTAAACAGAGAGGACTCGACATCAGCTAATGTGGCTCCGGTAGGATAGAAAAGAGAGAGAGTGCAATATTTGAAAATAAAAGAGTGAAAAAAACATCCCAGAGCTGTTATTTTTCTATTACTACACTAGAAAACAACTATTTTGAACTCCCAGCAACAATGACATCAGATGCCCTCCAGCTCCTGCCCTGAGTGAGTTAGGACCAGTCCTGGTGTTGGATCAATCACGTAAAGAAAGAGAAAATAAACTCATCAGCTAGCTTTGAAAAATAATATTCCAAAGAAATAGTGACGTTACCGTAAACGCATTGCCTTGCAATTATGTAGTGTCTTTGTAATTTGAGACATAACTTGGGACGCACGACTCATTCTTTGAACAAACACGCATCATGTATTTCTCTGTACAAAAGTGCCACCCCCTCCTTAACTATCCTCACCATTGTCCTGTCGAGTGGACAACATCTTCCCAAATTCCTGATGAGGAAACAGTCTAGAGAGGTTGGATTGTTTTCTCCAGATCACACGGCTTTAAGTAGAAACGCTGGAAGTAGCGTCTGGTTGAGGGAATAAAGTTTGTCGTGACTTCCATAGCTCCCCTCCCTGGCAACAGTGCAGTCTCTGTGAGCAGACGGACAGTCTGTGGAGGAGGTAATGCAACGCATGGAGGTTTTTAATCTCAGCCACACGGGAGACCTGGCCGCACCACTCCTCTTCAGCAGTTACAATTGTGTGCATTGTTGGGGAGAAGCAGAAGGGCCCTTGTGGACGCCCAGGAATGGACCCAGGCCTCACGGGAGCCACTGGGCGAGCAGACTGGCCTTGCAGTGTGGAGAGTGACTCCAGCAAACGGCGCTCCCGGACAGCCGATTATTCACACCGGGACGTGAGCCTGGATCGTGGGTTGGTCAGCATTCTCCAGAAAAACAGAACCAAGAGGATGTGTGTATTATATATATACAGAGAGAGAGAGAGAGAAAGAGGATGTGTGTATTATATATATACACAGAGAGAGAGAAAGAGAGAGCTGTTTTAAGGAGCTGGCTCACGCGACTCGGGGGCTGCAAGTCCAGAATCTGGCGGGTGGGCTGGAGACCCAGGGAAGCTTTGAGGCTGCAGCTGGAGTCCAAAAGCAGCCCCCGCTGTGTGCGTTCGTCCGACGTCCTCCTCTTAGGAGGCCCCAGTCCTCTTGGATAGGGCCCATGTGCATGGCCTTATCTTGGCTGATCAGTTCCTCAAAGGCCCCAGATCCAAATGTGGTCCCATCTGGAGCTCCTCGGGACTCAGACTCAGTGCAGGGATCTGGGGGCACAACTCAGCCTTGGCACATCTTTACCTCACGGCGCACGGGGAAGCCGACTCCACCGGGTCGAGGACCCAGAGTGAAAGCGGAAACACCACCCTTCAGAGGGAACTCTCGGGAACAGCTTTCTGACCTTAGGGGAAAAGACATTTTCTAAACAAGATAAAAAATCCATTAACAGTAGAGGGAGAATTGATAAAGTTGAGCACATTAGTATTATGAATTTTTCTCTTCAAAAGACTCCTCCAAGAGTTTGAAAAGGCAAATGCTGGGAGAGGACAGGCCACACATACAATTAGCAAAAGGATTCCTGGCCAGAGAACATAAAGAGTTTCCACGAAGTCACGGGCAGATGACAAGCAACCCGGGTGGACGTGGGCTGACCTCTTGAAGGGTTTTCCTGGGGTGGCCGCATGGACAGTGAGCAGAAGGAAGGTCCCTGGCCCAATTAGTGATCAGAGAAACGCACATGAACACAATTGGGCACATCCCGCACCCTCCAGCCTGGCAGCGAGTCTGATAACAAGAAGGACCGGCACAGATGTGGAGCGAGGGGAACTTGCTTCCACGGCGGTTGTGCGTGTCCATCTGTGGACCGTGGGAACAGGTGGACAGAGCCCAGTGCTTGGGGCACCCACACCCCGTCGTGGAGGGGGACCCGCCTTCCCTCTGGGCGGGTGCCATGGAGAATCTCCGCAGAAATGCCCACCTGGAAATAAACCAGACGCCCGTCAGCGGAAACGGACGGCTCTGCTCCGCAGAACATGAACGACTCAGCTACAGGCTCCAACGTGGTTGAATCTCAAAAACAAAACGAGAGGGGAAAAGGTCACCAAGGAACCCACACACACGCCTCCATTCACAGAGTCAAAGTCAGACACTGAGTTCTAGGGGCACACGCGTGCGGTGGGTTGTAAAGAAGAGCAGGTGAAAGCAAACAAGGGCCAGGACATCCCTCGTTTTCGGAGCCAGGAGGGCAGTGCGTGCCCAGGGCTGGGTCGGTGTGCTGGCCGCGTCTTCTTTTAAGCTGGTGGTAAGGACGTGGGCACATTTATTATTACCATTTAAAGTGTGCAGGCTCCTTTTGTTCATTCTTTTTATAAGATATACTTTAATAAAACTTAAAATGGGAATCATAAAATAACTTTCAGAAATTATGAAGTTTAATGCATCTAATGCTTATAATGTTTATATTTACTGATGAACATTTTCTGCTATAGCCAATAAAGTATCTACTAGATTTAAAAAAAGAAGAATAAAAAGCTGGCAAGCCGGCCGGTCAGCTTGCTAAGCGGCTCTCTCCACAGCTGAGCAGCAAACTTGAGGATTAACATCTACCAGACTTTAGGCCGAAGCCCGGAGTGCTCCATGCCAGGTCCTCCGGCCAGGAGGGAAGGGGGCGCCCAGGCTCCATCCTCCACCGGACCCGGGGCATCCGCACTGCAGCAGGAGCACACGCCCACGGGTCAGGGTGCACCCCGACCTGCTCTTCATGTTAGCCCATTCACTTCCAAGGACAGCTGAACTCCTGTGTCTTCAGTGCACAGCTTCCTCTTCTCCAGAGACCAGGCTCTTCTCTAAACAGGCGCATCTCCCAGCACCTCCCCACCTCGGGATCCCCCAGGCCCGTCCGTCACCATCCCCTGGCCAGCCGCCTCCTGATGTCTCCGCCATCTGCTCGCCCTCTAGCCCCTGCACCCGACTGCCCTGTGCTCTGACTCCCGCCCCTTCCCACCTGCACATCCGTCTTCTTAGACACGCTTCACACCATCCTGCTTTCCCACATCCTCGCCTCCCCGCCTGCAGGGACCGCTGGTACCCCAGCATCTTCCTCGGCCCTGTCCTCTCCTTCCAGCTCCCCCTGCAGTTGCCCTCATGAGCCACCTGATGACCCTGGCCTCCTGCAGGCCCGCAGGACCGGGTTCTCTTCAGCTCCGCTCTCCTGGACGGCAGTGACACCTTCCCTGGGTCCTTGTGTCCCCCGGGGCTGAGCACAGTCTCATCCCACCTCAGGCACTCGGGGTGTGACCACTTTCTGCGTGTGACCCCTCTGCCCCCTTCTGCTCCCTAGGCAGCTCCAGTTCTTATTTCTTCCCTCCCTCGACTGGCTGCCCACCTGTCATTTCACGTAATAAAACTAGCTCCTCAACTAAAATTATTGTGTTCTCTGTTTTATTTTATTCAAATCCAGTTTTCTTTAGTAAATTGCAAAACACAAAATTAAAACCAAAAAGACCCTAGTGTGACTATACCGGTGGTGGAATTTGACTCTCATTGTGTGGGAACCTTCACCCACATGCAAGGAGAGCACGCAGAGCTGGGAGCTGGCTCATATACATTCGTCCTTGTGCAGCACAGACGCCAATCAGGAGCTGGCCTTACGGGGATAGCACTCTTTCTCAGGCCTCGGGGGATGCTGCCACAACCTCACCGCCTGGCACCCGCTCACAGCTGCAACGGGACCTGCCCTGCGAGCGGGGAGGGACTCTGCACGTCTCTGTCACCCAGCGGCTATGATCCAGCCAAGGACAGGCCGCCTTTCTGCATCTTCCCATCTTCTGTTGCTCTCTGCCCAGTGAACACGAGGTGCTGCGTCGATGTTTGCGGAGTGAACACATATGCCAGCTGTTCCTGGCTGCTCGTTGCCCCTGGTGAAGGTGGGCCCTCCGTCCTTCCAGGCTGGCCGTTAGTTGAAGTGTGATTGCTGGCCTGTGTCGCTGTGCTTGATTTTCTGATAACCCTTAGTCTAACCAAGCCCGTCCACTACTTAAAAGTGGTTACAGAAATTCAGAGAAGAAAGCAGATCTTTTCTTGATACACTAGGTAGAGCTAGAATTTAAGGGCACACCAGTCACAACACTAATTTCATTATGAAAACCCTCCTTTCTATCACATACAAAAAACCCATGAGGCAGGTATTACTACCGAAGGGAGAAGTCTTCCCCTCTTCCCTTCTAGGTTCTTTGGTCGGCCTAATAGTTAAATTAACATAAAACAGATTAACGGGAAAAAAACATTTAATTTCAAAACTATGGGTGCTGATAGAAATATGAAACTCAAAGAAATAACCAAAGCAGGTAACTTTTGTACCTTTAGATAAAGAAACAATAAATGTATGAAGGACTGACGAGACAGAGGGTCTGGGCTTGGGGTGGCTCATTAGTGGAGAAGCGACTAGGCTTGTTTTCACAGCCTCCTCGGCCCTGAATTCCTCGTCCCTGGCGATGAGCAGTCGCTCTTCCTCCTGGTACAGGGAGCGCATGTTCACACGGGAGATTGATCTCCTGCTTTCTGGGGACAGAGGGTCACAGTGTCCTGGCACTGGCTGTTTCATAAGTAACTTTAATTCAGAGTAATCAATATGCTAGGGTGGCGAGTTTGGGGCGGCCTGTCCTGCTCCCTGTCGCTATCATCCTCTGATTACCTCGTTTATGTGTCTTTCCCATTGAGAGACTGATGGATAGAGAAACTCAGCAGCTGGTCAGCGGAAAGCAGCATTTGAAAGCTGGCTTCCTGCTTTTCAGTTACTTTCCTTCTTTCCGATGACTCACAATCCAGACCAGGAAATGCGATTCGACTGAAGCATCACACACGTTGGATAGAGACACCAGAGACCACCCTGAGGTGACCGGTCCGCACGCATCCCACCCACGCGAGCCGGACCTCCATCCACCAGGTCTTGTCCCTTCCTCCCCAGGACTCGCGTGGGCATCCCCATCCCCGGGACATGGGCGTGACGCCCTGTACCCCGCAACCCGGGCTGGTTTGAAGCTGCTTCAGCTGAACTGCGAACATGTTTACAAGTTTTCAATTTACTTTATCTCAGAATCTTAGGGAGAAAATTCACGTATCCAAAAATCCAACAAGAAGTATCAGGAGAAATGGGAGCAGGGATGTTGAAGGGGTTCCAGCCTTGGGCCTCCCCAGGGGACGACGGCGCCCGGGCATGTAGTTACCTGCGGGGCCACTGAGCAGCAGAAGCAATTGCAGGCTGACAAAGCCCAGTTAACATGTAACTCCCATTTTTATTGCAACAATTGTCTAGAATTCTGCTGGGAATTACAGGGGATAGTTTGGTTTGGCACTTACGTTAGTTTTCTGTTGCTGCAAAACAAACCCCCTGTAGCTGCTGAAAACACCACCACTGTCCTCTCGGGGTTTCTGCAGGTCCCAGGGGGTCGTGGCGCAGCAGGGGCTCGGGCCCCGACATCGCAGGGACGCTGTGTTCCCCCTGGGGCTGGAGGCCTCTCCCAAGTGCACTGGGGCTATTGGCGCATTCGGGGTCTTCTGGGTGTGAGACGAGCCAGTGGCTCCGAGGGGCTGGCCTCCGTCCACTCCCTGCTGTGGGCATCCCCTCACACTAGGTTTGCTTCTCAGGCCAGCAAGGCTGCACCTGCCCCTCCCATCTCCCCGAGGCTCCCAGGGAGGTCAGGCTGCAGGGAAATGCCCCCTGTGGACCAACTCACAGCTCCTGATCAGGGGCCTTCCTCAAATCTGCAAACCCCTTTGTACCTCACGTAACCCACTCCTGAGAGACGCCCTCACCCGGATGGGGACATGTGGGGAGTGGACGCTGGGTGGGGCCCTGGGGCCAGGTCAGAATCCTGCCCACCCCTGAACCCTCTTTGATTGAAGTAGAGATCATAAATATCATTGTATTTGGTTTGCTTTTTGGAAAATTAATGGCAATTTCCTTGAAAATGTTTCTGATTTCAGGGGTTTTTTGCATACTGCTGTCAAGCATTTTTAGTGTATTTCTGCCAAAGTCAACTCTGAAAAAAGCCACTGAAAGGCAAGTAAACCGTGGTTTGCAGCAGAACAGTTGTTAGCCAACTCGTCGCCCCTTAGACATTATAACCACATCCAGCTCTGTTTCTTCCCTGTGATTCCTAAACAAGCAGTAACAGACTGCAGAGTCTGCCTTCCACACGCAGAGAAAACCTCCCCGTCCCAGCCGCCACACGGAGAACTCGGGGTCTCAGCCCTGAGATCTTGGCCCCGCCTGTGGCATCACGTCTTGCTGTTCCCACCCTGGAGTGTGAGTCCATGTCGGGAAGGCCTGCGGAGTCCTATGGGCCCAGCGTCTGCTGGACGTCCGAAGTGACTGCTCTGAAGTGAGAGAACGGCTCATTATTTATTTTGACCCAGTAGATTTCTGTAGATGCTAAAGGCAGGTGCTCTCAGGCAGGGGGGTGAGGCCAGCGGGGTGGGGAAGCAGCGGCTTTCAAGGGGAGAGCAGCTCATGTCCAGAGACAGCGAGCTTCTTCGGCACCGACGGGCTCGCACTGTCCCTTTGGAACCAGAGGGAGGGGATGATGGAGCCGCTGAGGGGCCACACCCACCAGGGTCCTAGGTGATGGCGCTAACTGGGAGTTTGCCCCGGAGCAGCCTGCACGAGCTGTCACACGGAGTCGATTTAGGTCATCATGGCTGATAATTGACTCACTCTATGGGCCATGTCTGGCAACACCCAGTCCCCAGTTGCAAATATTTCGGAATCCAGTCCAGAAAATCAGTCCCCAGATTTCTGGTACAGCTGCTGTTGGTTTTGTTGCATCTGCTGAGAAGACAGAAAACTGAATACTTACTCGGTTTCCTGAGATTTGGTATCAAGAAACGGACGATGGAAACTTTTTGCAAATGGGATTCGGCGATAAGCAGAGCCGGGAAATGGTTTCCATCGTCTCAGCAGACGCGTCCCCAGAAGACAGGCTTCCTAGGCGCCAGCCTGGGACGGCCGTGGGTCACAAGCACAGACTCGTTCACGCTGCTGTCCGGCCGTCAGAGCCGGAGGCGGACTGTGCAGGGGGTACACCCGTGCCGAGGTCAGGGTCTGGGCAGGAGGCCTGGCTTCACCCTGCCAGTGGGCAGCTGGGGAACGCCACAGAGGAGGAAAGCGCTCCATCCCTCCTGGCATGCACCTGGGGGCTGGGACATGGCCCCCCGCCTGGCTGCTCCAGGATTGACGAGGCGACGCCGTCCACCCTCAGCACGGGCTCGGCCCACTGCCGACCTTCAGGGCCACAGGTGTCACCTGCTGTCGCGGCAAGTCGACACTCAGTCTTCGTGAGGGGCTCTGGCTGCAGGGCTGCAGAGCCTCTCCAGGGGGCCGGCTCTGCTGTCCCCTAGGGCCCTCGTCTCAGGGTCTGGCGCAAGGAGGGGCCTGGCTGGTCACTGTCAGGTCGTCTGCGGTAGGGGCGCTGCCGGGCACCTGTGGCCTCGATGCCCAGCGTGTGACAGGCACTCGACACTGGAGCAGCTGGCCGCTGCTGTGTGGGGCACCGACATTCTCTGGTCTTCCATGCTTTTGCTGTGCAGACTCTTCTTTCTAGAAATGGCCAAAAGTCTACCGACTATGAGTGATCTGCATGTTCTGTTTTCACTTTAAAGTTTTTGAAAGAATCCAATTTATTGAGACATATGTATCCAGCTTGCTGCAATCTGGCTTCTGACCCCGACTTTATGGGGGTCAACAGCTCAGCTGACTGTCCTCATATGGTGCCCAGCTCCTGACCCCCTGCTCTGGCCCGAGCTTTCTCATCCAGCCGGAACTTATGCGCCCTCCTCGGCGATGGTCCAGAACGAGCTGCTGCTGCTCAGTGGGCTGCACGCTTGGTGGCTCTGTGACAGCGAACGGCCCAGCTCTCGGTGCCTGAAAATGGCAAAGGGCGATTTCGCTCTGGCTGCGTGTGCATTGCCGATCGTGACATTGTCACCGTCCCCACCCTGGGTCCCAGCCTTTCTGCCCGTAGTGAACAGAGGTAAATCCTTCAGCCCCGTCTTTCAGGATTTCATCCATGGCCGTGTAGTAGAAAGAGAATGTGTGAGAACCTAGTTCTGTATCGTGGCTCTGTTTGCTTTTTTGAAATTTGGTAAAATGCTCAACCTCCGAGTCTCAGTTTCAGTTGGAAAAAGGAAGGGCTAATGCCACCCACAGTGTGGGTAAAAATCATCGAAAGTCATGGAAAACGTACTTCTTGTTTGGGGTCTGGCATACTGGCATTACTTAACAAATGGTAGCACACGTTATTCTGGTTTTAACCATCTCTTTAAATGATGATAAATTGTCTTTCTAACCAGATAATGATTTCTGTAATGGTGGAAATCAGGTCATACCGAAAAGTCAAGTAATAAAGAAGTACTGTTGATTGCTTTGGGATCCATGGCTCGCGTGCTTGTTTCCGTCCTCGCTTGGCACCTGGAATGCTGCCCAGTAAATCTCTGCTGGAGAATTAAGGCAGCTCTTCCAGTTTGTTCTTGGATGGTTCCACAGAAGCACAAAGTCTGCAGCAAAAACATAAAAAACAACTCACGTTTGCACTGAAGTAGAAATTCCAAAGGCTATCCGGCAGACACAGTGGCATGAAAGTTGGAAAAAAATGATTTTCTTTCTACAAAGACAGATGTGCTTGGCACACAGCCCGTATTTCGGGAATGCAAAATGACGGCGGTATTGATCGCCTAACAGCCGCGTGGTTTTTGAGAGCTCAGGATTGCGCCTAAAGCTACGAGTTACTCCAGTCGTCTGCAGGTGTGTTGCACTTAGTTCATTAAAGGTGCATTTCGGAGTCACGTTGAAAATATTACCTCATTGATGTGGGCAAAAGGTTGCCAGGAAGCGAGAACCGCGCAGACCGAGACCCACCTGGGGGAAGCTCGGGCCCCCCCCCGTGGTGTTGGCAGGTCCCCAGACGCGGGCGGGCCGGAATCTGAGCTCATCTGTGGCTGCCTGTTTGCTGAAGTGCCTGGGCCCCAGGTGAGCTCGGATCCCCTCTTTCTTAAGTTCTTTTTGCCCGATCTGTATTAGGAAAGAATACCCCAGTTACAGTTAGCAAATCTGTGTGAAAAGCAGGGGTATTTTATTCTATTTGCTAAATTTTCCATAAAGAGAAAAATATTCTAGTCGCTTAAATGTGAATTGTGTTTTGGTATATTTAAGGGGTATGCTGGTGGGGAACCTGGAGAATTTCACTTTTTCAGACCTTTTTTATGAGACTAATGTGAGCCTGGAGGGATTGCTCAGGGGGCAGCGGCTTCTTTGTAGAAAGGAGGAGCCGTTATTCTAAGAAATCAGAGTCCATCTGTGAAAAATTTGGGACGAGATTATTTCCCACACTTACAGGCTGTAGCTCACATCTGTTCTATGAAGAGAACTGTCTTAATGTCCTTACAAATTATGAATAAAATGCAAATGCTGCGGGCTCTGGGCACTTCAGTTGTTAGTGGTCACTCACGTTCAGTGTGGAGGTCTTGGCATCAATGCCTACAAGCGTCACGGCCAGAGAAAGTTCCCTTAACTTCCTGAGCAGTGTTTTCCTTCTTTGTGGAGTTAATTGCAAAGTGAAGCCACTCAGTCCACCTCCCTCCATTGTGATGAGTGTTGGTGGGACAGCTCACGTTGCCGTGAGCCCAGCGGGTGGACCTGGCCACTCCGACAGACCGACAGCGTGGTGCTGCCGTCACAGCCCTGCCGGCTCACGGGAGGCTGTCGCAGGCTCCTTGCATCCAGCGTCTACCATCATCTGCCTCCAGACAGTGGGGTGAGCAGAGAGCGAGAACAGTGGCGTCTGTGGGAAGTCTTAGGGACGGGCCTGGTGGTACTGTTGTTTCTGACTGGGTTTCATATGGCAGAACTAGCGTGGGAGCCCCTGGATGTGAGGGGGCGTGCACCCTCAGCAAGAAGAGGCTGAGCATGAGGCCTGGGGTCCCGCCACCGCGGCTCTGCAGTGCCCTCTGCAAAGGTGCCCCTGTCGGTGTCGTGGAGAAGATGCACATGCACAGACAATTGTGAGCTCAGCAGGTTGTTTCTTCTCTTGGTAAAATCACATTTGTGAAATATATATAAATATATAATATATAAAAATGCATGTATAACAGTAAAACATTTCCAGTTGTAATTATCTTTAAAACTGCAAGGAGCCTGGTGTAATATTGTGATATCGTGATTTATAATAAGGAACATATATTTGGTCTTTGCCGCCTCTCCTGGCGCAGAGCTTGGAAAACCCTGGGCAGTGGCTAAGGCTGAGGGCTCAGAGCGTCTTGTTATGCTGATGAGGTGAGCTGACCCCACCCCAGAAGGCGGCTGGTCCGGGGAAGGGGAACAAGCCCAGAGACCTGAGGGCTGGAGATTTGAGTCCCTGACCTCTGGGGTGAGAGGGAGCTGGGCACTGAGTTAATCACCAGTGGGCAAGGGTCCTGAGTTATGTCCTTGTATGATACGTCCGTGATCGAGGGAGTGAAATGATTCTCTGAGTTCTGTGAGCTGCCCCAGTGCAAGGACTGACCCCAAGGAGGGGTCGATCGCAAGCACTGGTGAGCACCTGGACTTGTGGCCGGCGCCTAAAGTGGGGTCAGCGTCTGGGCTGGGCCATGCTGACGCTGTCTCTGGGCAGACGGTGCCAGCATGCAGTTGAACCAAAGGACACTCAGCTGGTGCTGGCAACTGCTTGGTGGTGGGAAAGCTCCACCCAGTGCAATCTGGTGTCAGAATCGGAGATATAAATTAAATTTGTTTTATTTCATTTATCAGTTCATACATTTAATTTATCTACTCGTTCTCTCTACAATTACATGTTTCCTGATTACAAAGTGCAGTACCAAACCAAGACACTCCCCAGACAGAGGAAACCGAGGCTGCGTCTCCACAAGGCCACCAGAGGCTGCAGGCTAGTGGAGACAGAGGAACAAGACAACCAGAACTGTATTTGCTAGGGGAAAAAGAGAGCCAGTGTGTGAGAAATTTAAAGAAAAGATGTTTAGTGGGGTAAAAAAAGCACATTGAGCCGTTTTCCTAATTTCATCATTGAAACTGCAGAGATTCCTATCAGCACATTTTTGGTGACTTGCCCCAAATAGCATGAATGTCGGTCACTCATTGTTGACATGGGGACCCAAGAACTCCCCAGCTAGACCCGATCAGCCCGTGAGCCCAGGCTCAGCATTCGCCACCGGGACTGGCAAACGTTCACTCCTATTCCTGTAAAATCAGGCTTGAAAACGACATATTTAAACGCACTTTTATACAAACCACACACAAAAATAAACCCCGGTCTAACCCTATAATGGAAGACGACAGGCAAAGCCATAGTTTATCCCTAATTGTGTGAAATAAAATTGAAGTTGCTCCACACCCTTCCAGCCCTGGTGTGACCACGCCCAGGCCAGTAGACACAGCTCCCCTTGGCCCTGAGGCCGGTGCACGCTTCTAAGGCGCCTCTGCCCTCAGGGTCCCTGAAACCTCCAGTGCTGCCGAGTGTTAAAGCTTCATCTGTTTCCCGAATCTCAACCCCAGGAGTGATGTCAGTGACGGCCTCGTGGGGAGGTAGGGGCACATTTAATCCGGATAAAGGGAAAAGGCAAGGTTTTGTGGTCCATCTGGTGACATAAATGGGGAGTTTGTTGATTTTAAGGTGTGAGGAAGAACAGAGCCTCTGTCTTCCCGGGGCTGCCTCTGTCCACCCGGGGCTGTGCGGCCACAGGGGCTCGCCCCTGAGAGCATCGCCACAGGACTGCACAGCCCTTCTGAGCGGGAGTCACTGGGATCCGCCGTGATGCCCCCAAAGGGACTCGGCACACCGGCCTCCCAGGAAAGTGACCTTGGCTCATCCGGGGTCGGAGCCAAGGAACTGCTGTTTCCTGCTGCCCCAGGGGAGTCCGCGTCCTCCTGAGTTACAGACAAGTGGCCTCCGAGGTCGCGCAGGGTCTCGCGCAGGGACTCTGCAGTGGAGGAGCTGGCGACCCCCCAGGACAGGAGACCCTGGTGCAGCACCTGCAGATCCGAGGCCCAGATGGTGCAGGAGTGGCTGCGGCTGGCCTGTCGGGAGCCCGGGAGCACAGTGTCTCCTGTGAATTCTCTGGCCGCGCCCAGCACCGTCCCCTGCTCCACGTCCCTCTGTCCCTCTCAGGAAAGGTTTTGCGTCTCCTCGCTTGGAACTGAACCATTTGTGTTCAAGGTCAAAGGCTGTTTGTCATCTGACTGCACCGTCTCTCATCAGCACGGACGGCTCTCCTGGAACAGAGGAGCGAGGCCCCAGGTCTCACTGCCTGGCCTCCACGGGGCCCCGTGGGCAACCGTGAGTCACTGCTTCGTGTTCTTCTGAAGAGGGGTCTGCAGGGGTGTTGGGTCTGGTCCCCCAAATCTGGGTCTGCCTCGGTTGGAAGTCGAGACTGGAATAAAACCTTGACTTTTCTGACACTGACTCCATTTTCGTGATAACCTCTAACCTATTTCACGCCTCGAAAGGCTTGTCTTTGCCCTGATCCTCAGTAACTGATAGAATTCAGGAACCGAAACTTCCGCCTTTTGGGCACATTGCTCTCGGTTAAGCTCAGTGGACCTGAGTGGGCAGAGGGAGAAGTGTCCTCCTCTTACAGTTCATCGTCCAGGCCCGAGAAACGCTGCTCCCTGCTTAGCTGCTGCCTCCGGACCTGGCCCGTCTCAGGCTCATCTAACGAATTCTGAGCCGCGTCCACGCCCAGAAGACCTGCGTTCTGGGCCCCACACTGCCGGCCGCTGGCCACTCAGCTTCCTCATCTGTAACTGAACAGCCGCACGGCCCCTCCCACCACAGCGCCGACCACAGACGTAAGGTGTGTGAACCGGCCGCGTGGTTCACCTGCGCCTCCTCAGGTGCTGTATGCCGCTTCAGTTGTTTTCTCCGACCTTTCTCATCTGAAAGAGCTCATCAATCAAGAAAGCTTCTTCATGTCAAGGTCGGCCCTGCGCCGGCTAAGGGGAGGGAAGGGCAAACTTCGAAAGACTCGAGGAAACCATGTCCCCAGAACAATGACTATTTTTGGTGCCAGTGGGTTCAGCGAATTTGGCCAAAAGTGGAATGGAGGGAGCCGGCCTTCACTTCTGGAACCTTCTCCCCAGCACATCTGCGGACACTCACAAGTCTGGTATCTGAGCTGAAGTTCAATCGAGGCCACATCAGGATGAGTTTGTCACGCGTGGGGCACCGAGCATCACAGATGAGGAGGATTCTGGAATCGCCCGGGACTGATCAGCAGCACGGTCCAGTCTCTGGGAAGTTCTGTTGGACTGAATCAAGGGTGAGTCCTGGGTCCCTGTTGAGAGATATGTTTGCTCTGAGGCACTGAGTGAAATTCTAACTCAGCGTGTCACTGTGGAGGCGGCGCCTTCCCCTCACCCCCCTGCCGGGGCTCCAACATATCTTTGAGACGTGTCCAAGGTCCGCCTTTCCCGAGGCTTCCACATTCCTCCCAGCAGACTCACTTCCTCTCCTGGGGTTCCTGCCTGACCACTCTCGACCCTCCTCAAGGTTCTTGTCCCCAGGTTGTGGCGTTGCTTTTTCTGTCCCTCCCACCAGGGGTACAAGTGTTCCAGGGAGAGAGCAAAGCCCACCTCTCGTCTGTGTCCCTGACCCTGTGCAGGGACGAGCTGGGCCAAGGAGAGGTACTGAGTCGAGCTAAACCTGCAGCCAGCAAGTCCTTTGCCCGCACCCGGGTTTCCAGAGTTCCTGCAGATTTGCTACCTTTCCTGAACTTTTCCTGGTTCCACCCAAATGTTGGTCGGCTTCCCCACTGTGCCCCCCACAACCCTGTGCGGACCTTATCACGTTGTAGATGTGTTAGTCAACGGAACGCTGTCGTGAGTGCAAACCCCATGGAGGTGGGAGTGACGCCCCTTGTCCCCTGGAGTGTCCGGAGCATCGTCCAGCCAGGCACAGGGAAAGTGGACCTCACTGGACAGGTCAGCGTGTGCTCAGCCTGGGGGTGAGTGAGTGTGCAAGTGTGTGTGCACGTGCGAGTGAATGCGTGTGCGTGCATGTGCAAACGTGCGTGTGTGGGTGTAGGTGTGCACATGTGTGAGTGTGCATATAGTATGTGTGCAATGTGAGAGTGTGCATGTGTGTGTGCGCATGTGTGAGTGTATGCAATGTCTTCCTTGGGTGATTTTCCGAGGCACGACTTTAACCTACCCGTCAGTAAAGTACACACAGGACTGACCACAGAAATAGGATGAATTCACACGTGAAACAGGAAGAATCAAAACCTCGTTCTCCCAGCTGCTCGGTGAGCTCGAGCTTGAGCTCATTCCGTCCTGAGACCCTTGGAGGCTGTGCTGGGGTGGAGGCAGAACCAGGTTCTAGAAGTTGTTTTCAGACACCGACTAAATTCTGGGCCCTGGTGCTGAGCCGCCCTGAGGGGCTGGTGGTGCCGATGCCCCTCTGTGTTTTCCTCATCAGGATCTGCCGAGTCTCTGACGCCAGCAGGCGCGTGTGGAGTCCTAGCCCACATGCGCCTGCCGGCCTCTCAGTGTAACTTATTTGGGTGGAAGAGCCAAGTCCAAAGACCCTCTGAACCAGCTGGAGGCAAATTATTATTATTGGTTCCAGGGGGGAGATTTGGGGTTCAGTCAATTATCTCCATTCACATCTCGTCACAGGCATTTAAAACAGAGGAGTGGTTATTCCTTATGGGAAATATTAATGACTGTCCCTCACGATCTGTTTCTTCTCCAACAATGGCCATGCTTTTGTGAGCCGAATTCTGAAAGGTTCACTTCTTCTCTTCTTCCCTCTCTCACTGGTCCAGATCAGCTTCGACACCTGTCTGCTCTGCTGCGATTTGTAAGGAGGCGGGCGCACAATTTACCATCATGTCTCAGTTGGCTTATTTTGATTCTCTGCAGGAAAAGTGAGAACATGAGATTTCCAATGTTCTACAATGATTGATCTACAAAACCATCAGTGTGACATGACAGCATCACCAGGGGCTGACGGGTGAGACCCGAGACGGTGGCTTCAGTGGTGGATGGTGACGGGTTGGCCTGGAGGGAGGGCTAGGTTGTCTGGGGTCAGCCCGGGATCAGCCCCACCTTCCGAGGATGTGCACAGACCAGACTATGACTGATCCACTGCCCTGTTGTCATAGACCCAGGACCCCGGGACCCCAGGACCCAGGACCCCAGGACCCAGGGACAACCAGTCAGTGAAGGGCCAGGCTCCCCACTGAGCTGATGTCTTAATTAAACAGGGCTTCTTTATTTAGGGAAAAAGTAGGGTTTTTAAAATCCTGAGATTAGATATTCCTAATTTTTGTCATTTTACAAGAGATCTGCGTACCCAGGACCCGCCCAGCTCACGCAGGCCTGTCAGAGAAGTCCAGCATGTGAGGGCCCCGAGTTCACTCTCGTCTCGTGAAGAAGCACTGAAGAATCTGTGCCCCTGCCGAGTCCGGATGAGATGCCCAGTAACCTGACTGGACCTCCCTTGACCAGGCTTCTCCCTCCCAGACCCTGAACCCACCCTCCCTGAGCCCTGGAGTGAACACAGCCCCACTGTGTTGCTGGACGGCTGACCCCACGTAAAACGTCCTCTGACCTCCCGCCCGTCAGGCTCCTCTGCTGCCCACACGGTTCTGTCCAGCCCCGCTCGCTCCCCAGAGAACAGCCCCTGCTGCCCAGGCTGGAGACACTCCCGGGTCTCGGGGTCGGACCTTCCCAGCGCTGCGCTCAGTGCTGGCTGTCGGGCTCTCCTTGCGTGGTGTGGGTTGAACTGCATTCCACTAAAATCCGTGTGTTGGAGTCCTCAGAATATGACCTTATTTGGAAACGAGGTCGTCGGGGAGGGACGTAATTAGCTAAGACAGGCCGTGCTGGAACGGGATGGGCCCCAGTGCAGTAGTACTTTTGAGTAAAGTCCCCACTTACTTCAGTCCAGTTTGTTTTCTTATTTGGCACCACAATACCTATCTGTGCCCTGTTTATCTTCTGGGAGCGTGTAAGAAGCAAGAAGATAATGTGTGCAACACACTTTACAAGTGATACAGCACACACTTGAGCTTTTTCCATCTTACAGTGACTAACTGGCTTCAAAACTTCCTATTCTCCCTCAGAGCTGTACAGAGTCATGCAGGATGGGGGCAGCAGGTGGCACCAGAGGTTTCCCTTTGACAGACTGTCCTCGAGGAACCAGGGGTTCTCAATTGCACGACAGAGATGTTCCCCGTCTACGCCGGCGCTGGTCTGAGTGAGGGTTCCAGGCCAGTGTTCTGACCAGGATGGGAACACAGAGGATGAGGTTGTGGAAACACGTGGATGCTGTCACTGCGTCGACTGAAAAGATTTGGAGGGTCCCTTCTGAAGTTAACAAAGCCACGTTTCAAATGGCTCTTGCTGGTGAGTTCTATAGATTTACCGTCTTCATTCGTCCCCATGTGTCCACGGAGGACACGGTGCAAAACCCAGTGGATGCCCGAAGCCACAGATGGCACGGAAACCCACAGAGGGTGTTTTTTCCTACACGCACTCTCCTATGGCTTAGTTTAATTCATAAATTAGGCACAGTAAGGGGTTGACAGCAATCATTCTCTTTGGCATGTCTGAATTGCCAGCATCACTGCTCTTCGCTTTGGGGCCGTTACTGGGTAAAAGAAGTGTTCCTGGAACACAGGCACTGCCATACCACGACAGTCCATCTGATAACTGAGATGGCCACTAAGTGACTAACGGGCGGGTAGCACAGCGTGGATCCGATGGACGAAGGGGGAGTCACGTCCTGGGCAGGCTGGAGGGGACAGCACGAGATTTCATCACACTTCTCAGGACGCATGCAATTCACAACTTATGAATTGTTTCTTTCTGGAATTTTCCGTTTAATACTTTTGGACCACAGCTGACCTCTGGTAACTGAATCTGGAAAGGGAAACCGAGGGCTCGGGGCTGCTGTACTACATGGAATAGGACTTTTGAAGTTTACCTTACGTTTACTTTTCCTTCAAGTATCAAATGTTGCCCTAAAATTCCTGTTAGAACTTGGTGATTCAGTCCATTCTCCGTATCCTCCTCCCCCATTTGGCGATTTCAGTCTTTTTGGCTTGTTTCTTTGGATGAAGGGACCCCAAGTTCTAGTGCATGGTGACAAGCTGGGAAAGTCACATGTCGAGGACGACATCTGTGACGACACAGGAGGAGGAGGAGGACCCTGGGAGTCACAGCGGGGCAGACGGGTCTCAGCACACGGCTCCACGCAGATCGGCCGCCACGTGTGGGCTGCGCTCTCTGCAGATGGAACAGAGAGGCTGGACTGCAGCAGTTCATGCTTGCCCCAGGTGAACGTGTTAAAGACGTCACTACTGTCGTCTTTATCCTGCGCTTTCCAACCACGCGTGCTTCTGTGTTCTGTGATCCAAGCTTGCAACCTTCCTTGACTTCTTCCTTTGTTTCCTTCGTAGGTTTTCTTCAAGTCACCAACTTCCGTCAGTTCTGGAGCAGCCTCTCCCCACCCCATCTCCCCGGCGTTGCTCAGTCCTGCTCCTTCCCTGTCACTCTCACTGTCACTGTCTCCAAGTCCAGTGACGGCCACATAGTTCCTCTGTCGGTTTATTCTTTCAGTCATCAATGTTCTTTTTTCTCCACAGGATCAAATCCGTAGGGCCCCCGAAATTTGGCAATGCCCCACCCTCCTCCTAGTCTTCAGTACCAATATCCCAAACAACACGTGCATGGTCTTTCTCATCGTAAATCTTGGTCATGGAGCTTCCCCGAAATGAGATCCCCTCCTCTCTCATATGCACTAAAGTGAACTGGCCTCGAGGCTCAGCTGCTTTCCGCCTGCTAAGGGAGAAATCTCTGATCGTGGCAGCGCCAGCGTCTCGTGCACGGGAAGCAAGGCCGCTTCGAACACGCCTCATTCAGCACCCAGGCTGCCTGCTCCTGCCCTGGCCTGTGGCTCTCCCTGAGAACAGGACTTCCCACTGGGAGGCAGGAGTTTCTGGACTGTGGGTCCCACGTTCCTGCGTAGAGATGAAATGCTGAGTCATCAGTAAGAGCTGTTCGATTTAATTGAAACCTGGTGCTACTTCCAACCCCGCAGAGCAGCAAGACCCTCCCAGAACTCTGAACCCGCAGCCCCTGGGGTTATTTGGGGCGTCCCTCAGAGTAGGGGATTCCTGAAGCCCAGAACTGGCGGGGGTCAGAGTGAGGCGCAGACTCGGTGTGGAGCCTGATGGTGGGTCCTCGGACGAGCTCACCTGCCTCACCTGGGAGCTTGGAGAACCGGAATTCTGGGCCCCCGGAATTCGGGCCCCCGGCCTTCTGGTCGGACACCCCAGGTGGTGGTGTCACGTTACAGTTCCAGACTCTCTCAGCAGCACGCTCCTCATCTCCCAAGCCCCCTAACACCTCTCTGTTTCCACCCCCACAGGAACCGCGTGTCCCCTGTGCTCAGCTTCTAAATCAAGAGCCAGAGGAAGATGGGGGATGCGACACCTGAAAGTCCCCGAGGTCATTTGGGGCCAGCGTCTCACATCGGGTTCCAGAATCAACAAGTCGGTGTGCTAGGGTTTACTCTCCATCTGTTTTCTTAGAAAAAACAGTCAGACGCTTCGTTCCAACAGGACTCCCTCCCGCTGACTCTGTGACGTTAACTGTAGAAACAGCCACGACGTTGAAAGGTTTGAAGACTCAGACCCACACGGCTAAAGAAAAGGAAAGGACGGTTTTCTTTGGTTTTATTGCTAAATACGCTTATACGTATGACACAATCACACGATTCTACACAACACACTTACACAACAGATAATTAACACACCATGAGAAGGCCAAACAAACCGTAGATATGAGGTATCGTTTCTAAGTTCCCCAATTTTATGAAGCAAAACATATTGACCTACAGCCAAAATTATCATTTGAACAGTCAGCTAAACACACCGTTTAAGAAAAGGATTATAAAGCTCTTTGTACTCATAAATAATCAAATCCAATCTCACAGTATAAAAGAGTTTTAGTAGTTGTGAAATAATATAAAAATGTGAAGTTGTGGCTTTTTAAAGTTCGATTCACCTACAATAGCACGTATACTGTGTCGGTGACGGATATTTGAGATTTAAAGTATTGGTAACACAGACATAATCAGACTTAAACATTTTAATGTTTTGTGGTACTTTTCACCCAGATAGTAACTCACTACTTTGTGATTATTAGTATAAATAACGAGGTGTATCCTGTGTATTTCGTTCTTGTAATAAACGTTCGCTGAATGCTGTTGCCCACCTCGTATATTCACCGGAACCTTCCTTTCAGGAAAGGACGGTGGGAAACCAAGAGGGCCGTGAGCTGATTACAGGCCCAGATGTGTGCCACGGCCTGGAGCTGCAGGCTGTCACTGTTCCTTAATTAGGCTGACAGAAACATCACACCCGTGTTGGCCGGAAAACAGACTCATTCACATAACACTACACTGAGACAAAGGCAAATACTTCAATACATAATTCAGTAGGTTCTAAAATTGTTAGTGGAAACAAGCTGAAAACCCTCAAAACTCGCAACACGTAAGGAAACGTGCTCTTGAGGTAAGGTCTTGCACAACAGAAGGGAATTAAAATGAGACGAATTGAGCTATGCTGCAGATAGCAGTGTGAAACGTGTGAGGGAGACCATTTTAGCAGGAAAATACGGAGATGCTAAAACTCACTGCAGGTGAATGAGTAACAGTCAAACAGGATGGCAGCAGGGGACGGACCTCACGGGCCTGGGCCCCGCTTGGGACTCCCTGCCCCTCGCTCTTCCTGTGTCCCCTCCCTTCTGCTCTCACCTCCTCTCTTGGTCTTGCTCTCTCCTAAGAGGAATTTCAGTTAACTTAGGGTCAAAGCAATACAATGAGCACCCAGGGAAGCAAGGGCAAAGAGCTCCAGTCACACAATGAGGGGCTTGGTACAAAACCTTGCCTAAGAAATTTTCACTTTTGAACTTTCTGGCATTTGAAGTGGAAAATGAAAAACATAGAAAAACATGTAAATACAAGTAAATGCATAGACTCTCCCTCAGGTGCCCAGTCAAATATTCCCCCTCACCTGTCCCGGGAGGCCCGCTGGCCCCACACCCCACCGGATGCCGGCCCAGGTCTCCCAGGCTATACTGAGGCCTGGGTGCCCACAGCTCGCTCTGCAGCTCCCTCGGGCACCCTCAGCTTTGGGCAGATGTGGCTGGGAGCTCTGCAGCTCAGGGATGGCCCCCAGGCCCTGCGCCATGCTCTGAGGCCCTCGACTCCCGAGTGAGCACGCTTCTGGTTCAGGGATGATATCCTGGGGATTTCCTTTTTCTAGGTCTGGTGACAGATTAGCAAGCATCCACTTAACGCTGAGACCAGTCAACTCACTGACTACAGAGTAAGAGACGAGGTGTCAGGTTGGTGAGCAGCCTCGGGGCAGAACTGTCTCTGGCCACTCAGCTCCCTTGCCTCCAGCAGACGGCTCTGTGATGGTCTTTACATTGCTCTCTCCTGGGCATTAACTCACTTAGTCAGTCAACAAATACTGGTTGGACTCCTCTCACATAGTAAGTACTGTAAATAGAGATGAGTAAAGAAAAAGTTTTTCTCCTGTCTGAGCAGACCTGCTCTGGGCAGAAATCAAACAACAAACAGAATAAGCAGGATCCTTTCAGATTTTCACAGCACTGTGGAAGCAGAGCCGTGTGACAGAGTAATGAGAGGAGGGAAGGCCCCTTGACCTACGTTCAGAATGTGGCAAAAGGAGCCAGCGCGGTAAGTCCACATGGGCAGCACCTGGGGAGTAGGAGCCGTGGAAGCGTCAACAGAGCCATGAGGGGGCGTGCTGGCGTCTGTGTGGCCCCATAGGAAGTGGAGCGTGGTCCACATGTGCTGGAGAAACGTGGTGGGACTGAGGAGGGAGAGGACACCGGTCGTCTGTTTCAAGGTGGTCGCTGTGGCTGGTTGTGTCAACGACAGGTCGAGGTGTGCACCAGAGGGAGAGATGCACAGCAGTGACAGTGCCACCTTCAAAACCTGGGCACACATCTAAGACGGCGTATGGAGGGTGACCTGAGTGTTCAAGTGAATTGATTAGGAAAGAGGAAAGGCAGAAAGTTAAGTGGTTATCTGAAGAAGCTGGAGAAATAGCAACAGAACAAACCCAAAGAAGGAAAGAGGAGTCAAGATACGAGGGGTAATTAGTGAAACAGAAAACATTGGACAACCGAAAGCCTAAAGATAAAAACAAACTTCTTAAAACTACTAATAAAATTGACAAATCTCTACAGAGCGTACCCAAGAGAAAAAAAATTGAGAAATGCCAATATCAATAATAAAATGGATGCATAACTATATAAACTGCAGATTAAACAAAATAGAATAAAAGCATTATTGACAAATTATTGCAATAAATACATTCTTAGAAAAATATAACTTTCTAAAATGGACTTAACATAATTTCCCTATGACCATTAAAATAGAATTTAGAGGCAAAAATCTTCCCACCAAAATGCCACTTTAGGACTTATTACCTTTAGAGAGTGTTTAGACACATGTCAAAATTTCAGTGATGATTACTAAAATAATTGAAAGTCAATAAATGACTATGGAATTACTAGAAAGGAAAAAATATGAAATAAATCACTCAATTCAAAAGCAGTCAGGAGAGTAGAAAATGAAACACTGTTATTAACTGAGGTCAGGAGAAACCATGAAATAAGGGAGTGGACAAAAATGCAAATATATCTCTTGTCGAATGTATACAAATGGATGAAACACGAAAGGTTGAATCCAAACAGTTGTTAAATTGAATATAAAACAGACACAGATCATCAAATTTTCTTACAAGAGACACATGAAAAAATTTTAAAACAGCTATTTTGAAAATATTCCTTCATATTTATTCTCTAAATGATTTGCAAAATTTTGGGATTCTCTCTACTTTGATGTATTGATGTAATCCATATAAAACTTTGAGTCTGCTAGTATTTTTGCAAGTAGATTTTAAACTACCCATTTAATTAGTTTAATGGCATAAGCATTTAGTGATAGCCTTAAATTATTATTTTTCAACCTTTTAAAAATTATCTCTATTATGTGCATCTACGGCTATCAATTGTCCTCTATATACTGCTTCTGCTGTCTCTCAAAAATTTAATATGTAGTATTTTTGTTATTTTTCATCCATACATATTTTCTAACTTTCTTTGATATTTCTTTCATCTATGAGTGATATGTGTATTTATTTTACAAATGTATACTGTTGCATTTTAAAATAATATTTTACTTTTTATTTCTAACAATGTTACTGCAGTCAGGAAAGTTTTGTGTCTTACACTGTCTTTTTGTAATGATTTCAACTTGTTTTATGTCCTGGTATGTGGTCTCTTTTGAATGTTCCACGTGTGCTTGAGGAGAACTTACCCACGTCTTGGATGTGGATTTTTACGTTAGGTCAAGGTTGTTAATGTTGTTACTCAAATCATCTGTAGCAAAATATAAACCCAACACATACATGCACAACAAAACAAAAACAACGTATCGAGACAAATTTAGGATGATCCCAGAAAGGAGTAGCTGGTTTTAATATTACAAATACAGTCATCCCTCGGTATCCTTGTGGGCTTGGTTCCAGGAGCCCCGCAGATACCAAAATCGTAGATGCTCAGGTCCTTGTATAAAATGGCGTTGTTTTTGCACGTGACCCGCACACACCCTCCCATGGACAGGCACACTGCATTTTATTGCACGTCACTTAATTGCATTTTTACAAGACCCTCCACTACTCACTGGAAGCTCAGCTGATGGTTTGCATTTTTCAGCAATAAAGTATTTTTTAATCAAGGTATGTACATGGTTTTTTAGACATAATGCTATTTCACACTCAGTAGACTACAGTGTAGTGTAAACATAACTTTTATATGTACTGAGAAACCAAAAATTGTGTGCGACTGGCTTTATGGAAATATTCATTTTATTGGGGTGGTCTGGAACGGAGCCCACAGTGTTTCTGATCTTTAAATAATCTCTAGGTTACGCATAATACTTAGTACAATGTAAATGGTTGTTATACTGTGTCTTTTAGGGAATAACGACAAGAAAAACAAGCCTGTGTATGTTCAGTACAGTCATAACCATCGCAGGCCTCTCCATCTGCACTTGGGTGAAGACACAAATGCAGAACCCGCGGACGTGGAGTGTTGACTGTATACTTACGCAATGAAAATTGCTATGAAACTAAAAAGAAAAACCACACAATCTTCCTAATAGATACAGAAAAAATGTATTTGAAAAAACTAAACACTCATTTACGATTTTAAAAAAATAACTCAGGAAACCAAAAGAACTAAACATTTTAGAAAACTGATAAAGGTTATTAACCAGAAAATAGAGTGAACATCATACTTAATTAGATGAGAGCCAAAGATGACCACTAACAATATTTCTATTTAACATTCTATTTTAGGTGGTAATCCATTCTGTAAACCAAAAGATAAATAAAAGCTTTAAAGATTCAAAAAATGAACCCTGTTACTATTTGAAGATGATATGTTTGTTTACTCAGTAAAACCAGGAGGACATAATGAAGGAAATTACCACGTTTTATTCAACTAAATTAAAGAACAATCAAAGGACCCATATACCATACTCATGGATAGGAACACTCATCATCAGAAAAATGCTCTCTGCTTCCTAATGAACCTATAAATTATCTGTGGTTCTAATAAAAATCCCAATAGGCTTTTACATGGACCTTGAAAATGTTATTTAAAAATTTATATAAACAAGATAACTTTGAAAAAATATCACAGTGACTCTCCTAGTAGGTATCAAGATATATTAGAAAGATGTGATAATCTCATACAATCCACAAAGAATTAGCTTCTACAGTGTAGAGAATGGCTATGAAACAACACGCAAATGACAAAAAACAAATATAAAAATGGGCAAAGGATACGAAAAGTCTGAGCACAGAAGAGAGATCCTCAGTGATCAATAAGTATATTGAAAAATATGAGAAACCTCACCAATAATCTGGGGGCTACAAAATAAAACTCCAGTGAGATGCCATTTTGCACTGATAAGGTGGTTAGAAACATACAAGTCCAGAAATACTACATTCTGGTCAGCATCTGAAGTCACATGAGGTCTCACGTGTAGATGTGTAAAGTATAAATGGCTCGACCACCCAAGGCAGCCCTTTATGAACAGTGAGCACAGAGGAAGATTCGCACACATGTGGATTCTCCTCCTGCGTCTGCTCCTGGAGGAATCTATCGCACACGTCTCCCAAGGAGACGCACAATAATCTTCAGGGCAACAGTATTTGTGAAAGAGAAACCCTGGGCATGTCAGTGACCATTACAGGGGGTGGAAAAAATCTATTGCATTACGTCCTTTGCAGAGTCATAGTATTTGATCATGAGTTAGGTCTTATTCTTTCTTAAAAATACTAAGTTATCCTGACTGGATTCTTCAAGATTTCAAAATACGAAATTATTATAATTCAAAATTCTGCTCCTAATGAAACTATTAGTTTTATGTATTTTCCTCTTAAATAAACTGACGTTTTCCTTTTCTTCTCTGTCTCTCTCATACATGCAAACTATAGTTATAAAATGAAGGGAAGAAATTCCCTATGCTTTCAATTTTTCTGCAATCCAAGAAAACAAAACAAACCAATATTTATGATTATATAGCGTTTGAAGTGAGAAAATCTAGCGCCTTAAAATATGGGTCACCTACTTGGAGAGAATATGGGCTTTTTGATCAGCATTAGTGATCCTGGACCCACTGTGGCTCCTAACGGTGGTTCAACAGGTTGCTCATATAAATGCTTCACGGAAGGAGACTGTGATGTTCAGGAGATGCCTACTGCACCCTAAAATCCGTGATCCTTCTCATGTCTAGAGATTGTGCCTTCTTCCACTAGAAAGTTGCCCTCCACCCTTTCATTGAAAAGAAAAGACCCAAAAAGTAAACACCCTTAATGTAAATACTATGAAGCTGAATAGTTTCTCCAGCTTTCCTCCTTACGTGGTTGTTTTTCCTTAGTTTTCTTTTCAGCCTTACCTATCTGTCTCTGTTTTCAAGTCTCTGCCATTTTGTACGGGGTTTGTTTGTGTTTGTTCGCTAATTAGCATTGTCGTACACCTCGGTTTCAATGTAGTGCTGTTCCAATACACGGCACCTCTGTTTTAACAAACGATTTTTTGTTACTTCTGAATCTGGGAGTTGCTACCTCTTTCTCTGTGAAGTCATTTGCTGCATTTTGTCTGATAACCACAAACCACATGGTCATGCTCGTAATCATCAGAGCCTGTCATGTATTTTTAGTGAAAGCGTAGAGCATGGGCTGGTGATGAAGACTGCTCTAATCCCACGGATGAACATTACTCTGTGGAGTCGTAACGGACGTGTTATCCTTGATTGCTGATGGGTTCGTCTGCCCAGGAGACTAAGTTCCAGGAGTGTGAGAACGCTGCCTGTTTTCCTCACTGCTGGCTTCCTCCTGGTGGGTAGTAGGGAAATGAGCACCTGTCCCATCCATTGCAGTTAAAGGGACTCCTACAACTGCACCCGTTAGCGTGGAGACACCTCACAAGCACAGTGGGCCAGATCACAAAGTGCCGAGGCTCCCTGTGGCGTGCAGTCAACCCCTGTCTCAGAGGTTCATGCCTCTGTAACACCCTGTGTGAACGCACGCTGGAGAAAGACAATACCAACCTGGGACCGTGGCGCCTCTGGTGGTACGACGGGACTCGAAGGTGAGTTGACGTGCTATTCCTTACCTCGTATGGCGGGTACAGGGCAGGGGCGTGTGAAGGGCAGGGTGCAGGCCACAGGCGCAGGCTCTGTCGAGAATATAAACGATAATAAAGTCATTGCTTTCCTAAAGCCTGCAATTCTAGACGATTTGAGTCACAAGATACCCTAACCCAGTAAAAATGCTTCATTGATCTAAGCTCTAAAAACTTGCTTTGTTTTAATAATTTTACAGAGTAGTTTCAAATTCGCACATTTCTGTGACTTTACTTGAGAGCCCTGAATTCAGTAAGATGTTATTTCAGAGAACTGCCAGGTGCACAGTCAGCGCTGCCACCTGCTTGTCCGTCAGCCGCACACTCTCCTCCAGGGAACGTCCCCGCCCGGGGACCCCATCGTTCTGGCAGCTAGTTTGCGTCTCCAGCCCTGAGTTACCAGGTTGCTGCGTTTAAACAGTAGATACAAATAGGCAGTTATAGCAGAGTGACTGAAAACGAAGGAAACAACAGGAGGTCACTCCCTTGCTTCTGCGGAAACCAGGAGAGACAGAGCGAGGCTCCCGGGGAAGCCAAATGCCAGGGGCCAGGTGCCTCCCGCAGACACTCCCCACGGGGCCACTCCTTCCAGGCAGCGGATCTGACATGTCACTCAGCCGTTTTCTCTGGTTTATGAGAAGACGGAAAACTCTGGTGGTTTTATGGGATATATTGGAAAATTTTGACAGATTTTCTGCTGAAGAAATATTAGAGGAAGTGCGTTAACTCTGGAGACATTGGAAAGCACCTAGGATTGATCTGATGAAACAGTGATGTGGACAGTATTGCAATTTCTGGAATTTATTATGAAATGGGATAGTTACAAATCTTGACCAAAATTGTCTTTAATGCTCAGCATGTTTCCTATGTACCTGCATATCTGTTGCTTCTAGCAAAAAAGAAAAGACCTGAATTGAAATGACTGAAAGGTGCTCTTCGCTCCCTGTGGGAAGGTTGGCAGCTTGGCTGCACGTCCAGGAAATGCAACTACACCAAGAAGATCAAGGACGCAAGTGCACAAGTCATTTAAACAAATAAACACAGCATGGCACTGCTGCAGAGGCGTCACAAGATTATTTTATCCCAACTCTGCAAGTTGTAAATGGTTCATAAACACATTTTAAAAGCATAAGTGGGAGGTAAGTAACTCTTTAGGAAAGTTCATTGCTAAGGGGAGCAGAGAAGTGGAATTGTAGCTATACCAAAATACAGTCAAGATATATACACGTGAAAACTATTGATATCTATGAAATACACATATGCTTGATAGACAAAGAATACAACACACTGCATAGTTGCTGACATTTTAAAGTTAGCTACAAACTAAATAATTATTAGTGAATATTCAAAAATTTAATAATATAGTAAGGTTAATAATTATTAAAGTTTTAAACTTTTTATTTTATTTAAGGCATAAGATAATTGGTAAATATATCATTAAAAGAAACCCTCCAGGGGCCGGCCCTGTGCCTGAGTGGTTAAGTTGCACTTTGGCAGCCCAGGGTTTTGCCAGTTCAAGTCCTGGGTGCGGACACGGCACCGCTCATTAAGCCTTGCTGAGGCGGTGTCCCACATGCCACAACTAGAAGGACCCACAGCGAAAAATACACAACTATGTACCGGGGGGCTTTGGAGAGAAAAAGGAAAAGAAAATCTTTAAAAAAAAAAGAAGAAACCCCCCTTACATAACTTCGTGTTTCACTTCTTCCTGACAGTCCTGTTAGGGACGCTGTGCTGTAAAGTGTGGTGCGCTCGTGCCATAGTCTATTTTGCAGTAATCAAAAGTGTATTATAGACATGTATTTTCTGATATGTGAAAATGTCCACAACATGCACGATCCAACAGCTTTGAAATTGCATGGTTGTTGTAACCTTAGGAGGTTAGAATTATTTTAAGATTTGCACGTAACTTAAAATTTTCAAAATATGTTTATATCTTACCATTCCTAAGTTGGTTAATTTGAATTACATACCCTCTCCTCGCACCGTGACTTCAAAGACCCTGTGAGGGGTCTATTTTCACGTTCCTGCTGACTGGGGCAGCTCCATAGCTTGGCCTAGGGACACGACTTACAGAAACAGCCCCAGCGAGTTGCCTTGACTGTTCCCTGTGTCGTGTGTGTTTAATGCACTGACACAACCCGGTTCTCCGGTGCCTGTTCACTCAGCTTCCGTGTCACTAACCCGAGGGCAGCTTAGGTGCCGGGCTCTCCAAAGACCCTGAGGGGCTGGTGGCTTTCAAGGCTGCGCCACGGCGGCCTTCACACTGCCCTCATTGTGCTCCCCCGCTGGGGACTCTGCCGAGACTCTGGCTGACACCTGGTCGGAGCCGGTCCAAACCCCCGGGGCGCCTCTGACTTCATCTACTTTGGTTACACAACCGTTCAGGGTAGAGGTCCCCACGCTGGAGCCCCGACAAGCCTGTTGGAGTAGTTCTGTTACAATTTCAGAAAGGAGCAAACCTGTGCTGCCAAACGTAACCGTGACCATAATTCTTCTCGCAGAACATCAAACCCACAGTGGCTGCTCGCCACAGAGGGAGCACAACACAGGGTGGAATCTCTTGTTTGGCACCTGGTGGTTGAATTTAAAACGACGCCATTTTTTCATCTTTTCAACTGTTCATCTATTTAGCATATTTATTGAATATCTACTGCATGGAGGAACTTTGAAAGATAGTTACATAAAAAAATCTATCTCGTGTTTAATTAGATTCATCGGAACTTCTGGAGTCACGTTTTAAAGATAACTGTGGTTGTGGGGATCGCTGTCTTGTTCACAGTTATTAACAGGATTGTCTGTTAAGTATGATTTCTATGTAGCGGTTTAAGGCAGCTTTTTGTCAGGGATGGGTGTGAGATTTGATTTCATTTGGAATCCTTTGAGGTGATCAAATACATCTTCTCACTTACCTGAATGACGTAATATAACACAATACTTAATTTCCTGATATTAAACCTGCGTGCTAGAGAAATATATCTTGGAGGGAGAGAGCGATTCAGTGTCAGGATTCTCGCGTGGATGTACGACAGTGGAGTGTCTGCAGAGTTCTTGTGTGATGTTTCCATGACGGGCTTTTGTCAGAGTTCTGCTTTATAATAATAAAGGAGGTAAGAGTTCTCAACAGTGTCTGGAACATTCATACAGGTTTCAACGTGTTAATTCTTGAAATCTTTTGTTTTTAAAGATTGGCACCTCAGCTAACATCTGTTGCCAATCTTCTTATTTTTTTTTTCTCCCCAAAGCCCCTCAGTACATAGTTGTACATTCTAGTTGTGAGTGCCTCTGGTTGTGCCATGTGGGACGCCGCCTCAGCGTGGGTTGACAATTAGTGCCATGTCCGCACCCGGGATCCGAACCGGCGAAACCCTGGGCTACCAAAGCGGAGTGTGCAAACTCAGCCACGGGGCTGGCCCCTTGAAATCTTGAAAGAACTTGTGGACGTGACACTCTGACTCCAGAACCACTACTGGAGATTGTTCATTATTTTGAAGTTTTCTATATTTGATGTTGATATAATCTTTCTTTTTTAATCTTAAATGAATTTTGGCCAGTTGTATTTTTCATATAGTTTTCCACTTTATTAATATTTTCAAAGTTATTCGGCTACACCTAGTCTGTGTTTGCCCTTCTCAAACCCGTGCATATATTAGAATCACCTGACGAGGTCATCATAACTCGAGTCCCTGGGCACTCGGACTCAGAACCCACAGCCACAGAGCCGCAGAATCAGAGCCTCTGGTCAGCGGAGCCGGAAACTTCTCCCCATGACCCGGGGGACTGACACCCACTGCCATTTGCTGACGGTTATTTCGATAATCTATACTTCCTCCACAGTGAATTACCAGATCACACTCTGCCTTTTTTCCATTACGTCTTTTTCTTATTGATTTGCAGAATATCTTTATACATTATGGCTATTAATCTGCAGTTTGTTTAGGAATTTTTAGTAAATTATCTTTATTTAACGGCATTATCTAAAATAATCTATGCTTAGCATTAACATGATCAATAATAAAATACTTCCAAGTCGTATTTAAAACACAGCGTATGGTGAGCTCGTCGGGCGTGTGTGTCAGAGTCACTACAATCCACGGCTCTCGGTTCCATCTGTGCAGAAATCCCACGCAGATCCATTTCAATCGTGTTCAGTGACCACTTAGGTTACCTTGCAGCTGCACATGTGAACACAGTCTGGACTCATGAATTTTACTGCACCAAGCCCTGAAGACGCAGGGTTTTAAAAAGCTTCTATTTATTTTTAACGCCCTGTAGTAAAGGTCCCAGTGAGTGACAAAGGTGGTGCAAGTGCTGAAGACTCAGGTTCTCTGTGTGCCTCTGAGGTGCTCCACTCTTGCCTTCTGTAATCCCAGGTCTGTTTTGGACATTTCCTCTTCCTTGTTGTTAGTTGTGCCACATGCCGTTTTCTCTTAAACTGCGTTGTGGAAGAAGAGGATGCTCGGGACCCAGAGCACCACTGCCAGGTCGACACGCGTCTCGCTGCGGCACATCGGCTGAGAAACATGGGGACCAGACTTACCAGCAACACAACCTCGAACAGGTGGACGTCACACGGGTACCTCAGCTCCAGGTGCAAGGCACCGTCTGCGGTACCCGTCATGCCCCAACAGCTCCTTGGAGCCTCAGAGGGTACGTTCCGAGTGCTTCTCAGCCGTCACAGGGAGTGCGCAGTGTAACAGGATCTTTTCAACCAAGAATTTAAAACTCAAGAATAAAATCTCTGTTGTCTTATTAATAATCCAAATGACTATAATCACGGCACTTACACTCCATCCTTATCTAGAAAATACAACAACATTTGCTTTATTTAATAATCTATTTCTGAGCATGTTGTCAACTCTTCATATTAGAGCATCAGTAAAGTGTAATTAATACAAATGCATGAATTTCAAACCATGCGGCCTCACAAAGAGAAATCTCACCAGGAATGTGTGCCTCACGTTTGCTGTTTCTCTTCTGAATTTTGCAACACCTGCTGGGTGACTGAGCTTCCTGGCGTCGGAAGGTTCCTGATCTGACAAAGTGGTGACGAGCACCTGAGACAGGACAACTGCCTGCGGGACTCTTCTCTTCCCCTTATTTTGGGCTGAGAGCCAAAAAAAATTACATCCTTTATCCCAGCTGGATCAGGAAAAGGATGTCTTCTGAGAGGCACAATGCCTACCATTCATAACAGAGCAGGAGAAAGTGATGAATGATGGGACTTCGCCAATGCAGAGCGATTTAGAAATGATAAAATGCGGTTACAGATACGTTTTCAAATCCTCAGAACTTGGTTACGAGACTTTTAGAGAAACTCCAGTGGTATTTTATTGGAAGGCTGCACGTCTTGCTTAAAATCTAAATTGTTGCGCTTGACTCTTTCCTTGGGGAGATCACTTTTCCCTGTGAGCCTCGGTTTTCTTACCTACAAAATTAGAATTTTGGCCAGACAATATCGAGATTCTATTCCTTCAATATTTTATTAAAGTCCCTTCCTCTGGGTCAAACAAACAAGAACTGATTCGAGGAAACAAGTCTGCACGTATCACACCTGTAGCAGAGCCTCCACCTTTCTGGATAAGCCAACACCCAAGCACGTCACGCAGGGTCAACTGGCACTTACAGCAAATGCTGTCTGATGAGGCGACTTGAACCCACATGGTCAGTACTGAAAAGCTTCCTCCTCAAACACGCCATGGTTTTGTAGACATCCATGAAGACATGCACTTGGCCATAGATACCAATCTTAACCCAACACTTAATCAGTGTGATTACTTTTATATTGAAGAACATCTGAGTTAACTTTGCTATGATTGTATCCATAAGACAGGATCAAAATCAGGACAGGTAGTTTTTGAAAACAGCTCATGCAACATCCACACACAAAAGCATGTTCACACAGTGCCCTGACTGGGTGGTGGCAGAGCAGATGCGGCTGCTGCCCCCCAGACAGGCTTCAGGATGGAGAAGGCTAGGACTGTGGCTCCTGAGGGCGTTAGCTGTGACGCCACAGGCTGGGGCTCCTCGAGGAAACGCCGGGAGGGAAGGAAGCCACCTGGCCCGGGGCGCACTTCCCGCAGGGGCCGCCTGCACCCCGGGATGACAGCAGTGGCAGAAACGGACGTGGCCTGACCTCTGGCCTCAGTGGGGACCCCTCTGAAGGGCCCTCCCAGCTCTGGAATCCCACCCATGTCGTTCCCGAGAGCCCGGGGAACCCCCTGCGGCAGCTCTGTCTCAGAGCGTCTCTCCTGTGGAAGCTGAGCGACGACAGGCGGCATATTTTCTCTCCGGGAAACTGTAGGCGCACATTACAAGAAATTCACGTAACTTTCTAAATTTATTCCTACGGTTCACCTTCATGCGGACCCAAAGTGCTGACCACAAAGGCAGTTCACGCATTTTCACATGCACATGTGCACGTGTGTATATTGCGTCTTGGCCCCAGCAAGTATTAGTAAGCAATGTAAGGTACATCTGTGGAAATTATATGCTATGCAGTATATATGATAAATAAAAATGTTTTCTATATTATATATAATATATAATATTGAATAAAAATATATAAAAAGTCAATATATGATATATTCCCCATAAGAATTAAGGAAATATATATCATTATATATTTTATATATATGTCTTTCTTCACACCAGCTCTCATTGCCTGTGGACTCACAGCTGGTGGTCTGCTGCCTCCCACCTCCGTCCTCCAGGATACTGCGAGGGCAGAAGGTCCCATCGTGAGGTCAGGCCACCTCCCCCAATAGAATGAGGACTGCTGGCAACTGTTTTTTAATGCCAGCAAAATTAGTCAATTGGAACGAAACAACCTTTAAATGAGTGTGGCCCTGTCTTTTTAGTTCATTGTCTTGTTAATTCACTTGAAGGAAGGGAAGCGTAGAGGAAGACAGAAGAACTTACTCGTTGCTCATTTGGCAAATATCGAGTATCTTCTGAGAGTTAGCAAGTGTACTCGGTGGAGGGACCACATTTATGACCCAAATCAGGGAAGTCTCCATTGCATGGACCTCCCTTCCAGTGGGAAGGAGAGACGGCAGTATGAACAAACAGCCAGCGAATAATGAAAAAATAAACAACTAATATGTCAGGCGGTGGTCCAGGCTATGAAGAAGAATAAAGTGCGTTCCACCCCGTTTCCTCTCTCAGCTGTCTGCTGGAGCACACGCCCCTCAGCAGAGGCCAGACCAGTCTCAATGTTCGTTTCCTAGTCTCACCTCCACCTCCACCCTCTTCCTCAGATAACTTTCCATTAAGCAAATTCTTATTAAAGGCCCACTTATGCACAGGGAATTCACAGGTAAGCAAGACAGTTGCCACCTTTTTCTCTGAACAAAGCATTGTGACAATTACGTTGTCACAGGGACAGGGATGGGTTGGGCACACGGTGAACAGCCGTCCTGCCTGTGCTGAGCGCTACGCTGGACATAAGGTGGTCAGTGAGTCAGAGAGCCACTGGGGGACCTTTTGTTAGGTAGGATGGCCAAGGACGTCCCTTTTGATGAGGTGACACCCCACTGAGGACAGCAGGATGGGGATGAGTCAATCCTATCGTGGGGGTGGACATTC
This sequence comes from Equus przewalskii, assembly GCF_037783145.1. NCBI lineage: Eukaryota > Metazoa > Chordata > Mammalia > Perissodactyla > Equidae > Equus > Equus przewalskii. The sequence goes on from NC_091844.1 coordinate 90,612,936, forward strand.
CAGGCAGAAGTAAGACATACACGAGCCTCAAAGCGGCAGAGGCTGCCATGCCCCTGAGAGAAGGGAGCCCACTGTGGCTGTCACGCGGTGGCTGAGGGCCGTCAAGAGATGGACACAGGCCCAATCTCACAGGGCCTAAGAGGTTAGGTAAAAAAGAAAACCCTCAATTCTCTTCCACGTTCCACAGAGAATGTGTGGAGAGTTTTAAGCTGGTACGTGGTTGATAGGATCTCTGTCATGTTTGTGAGTCATTGCTCCCACTTTTGAGCAGAGAGTGGAGTGTAGGGCGGGCAAATGGGACCACAGGCCAGGCAGGGAGCTCTTGTAGGATTTCCTGTGAGTTTTGATGGCGACTCTGTCGTGAGCGGTTCCTTCCTCATCAGAGAGAGGGGGAAAGCGAGCGGATGTCAAACCCACCTCAGAGGGGGAGCTAACAGGGCACGAGGAGGCTCTGGGTGTGGGGTGTGAGGAAAAGGAGGAAAAGAAGGAGGAATACTGAGTTTTTGTTGGAGAAATTTGATATGTGGCAGTGTCACAAAATGAAATAAGGAAATTTCTGGAAGGAAAGTTTGGGAGAACGGGAATCAAGAACTCTAACTGGACTCATTAAGTAGGAGGTGCTTTTAGACATCACTGAGCATGTTTGGGCAGAAATGGTCCTTCCTTGGTGGTGCGGTTGGTGGGGGCCATGGTAGATAAAGAAGGAGGCGGGATGGGCTGGCTGCTCTCTGATCCACTTCTGCCATCTCTGAAATTCTTCCCAGAACGAGCTGCTGAGCAGCGAGCAGCCAGGGCCTCCCCTCAGTTTCAGATGAGGTTACTTCTGGGATTTCGAGGTACAATCCCATTACTGTTACACAATTACCAGGGCCCTCTGACAGCCTGATCGGTCATTCTAATCACCAATAGACCTTCAGCGTTTAGCTGGTAAAACACAAAATTTAATTAATACGCCAGAGTGCCGGGAAAACTTAATTTCCACTGTTCTCTGTACTTTTGTACAAATACAATTCTATTTCCTGTGCTATTTAAGATTTGTGATGATGATATGTAAAGACACCAAATGAAATGAAAAAATAAACAAATAAAACTAATTATTAAAGATTTATGCTGGCATTTGTTGCCTAACTCCTAGAACTCATCATTTCTCCCCCAGGCCAATTGGAAGACCATAAATACGTGTAACTCTGCCAGGCGAATGGAAACATAGCTTTATTGCCGGTAAAGCTGAGGTGGGGAAAACACAGAGCCTTCTACATATTTCTGAGAACTCAGATCTTGGAACATCCTCGGTCCTGACTCATCCATCCAACAGTGGGGGAAGGTGCTGAGGGTCCAGCACATTTCAAACAGCACACCTGGCCGCTGGTCCATGGGTATGAGGCCCCAGCCGCCAGAAGCTGCCCCTCGGTCTCCTTTCTTTGGGGAGACAGAGGCTGCTCCCGTCTGATGGGTATGCAGGGGGAACAGCAATGGGTATGATCTGTCAAAAATGTCCCTATGTGGAAACAGGAAAACACACGTGCAATTGAGCCTAAAACTGATCAGTTGGGGTTCCTGCTGCTCACGGCCTCATATCGCTCATCAGAACTTCCGAGTTCCATAGGAAGAAGGATGCCGTGGCTGAAGAACCTGCTGGAAGTCACCCACGGGCATCTACGGTCCATTTCTTCTTTGCCCAAAGACCCTAGTCCCCAACGACCCCAATACGATCATTCGTTTGTTTTTACCAGCCTCACACCCACACCAGTGTTAGGTGGTGACACCACCCGCCACCAGCCTGGGGCACACGCCTTCAGCGGTTCTGGCGCCCCCTCAACGCACATCCTGGCCATGTGAAGAATGACATAATCTGTCGTCTAGGATTCTAGCAGACAGGGTTTTCGCTATGAAGTGACAGGCACTGTGAAAACAGTTATCAACAAGGCCAAGGTGTTTGTTACTGGCTCTGGCGAGGTCCAGGGAGCTGGCTGGAAGTGGCATGTCCTACACTCAGCACCCGGAGTTTCCTGAGTGCCAGGTCCTTGTCCCTCCCTTGTGAGGGGTGTTTCCCAGGAGCAGGTCGTTTCTAGTGAAGGTGGAGTCCTGGAAGCAGGCGTGGATGTTCAAGGAGGGCGTTTCGGAGCAGCTCTCGTTTCCCTGCCTCAGTTTCCCCAGGTGTAATGGGCGATGCTGCCTCCCCCAGGCTGACGCTGACTTTGTCATGTGAAGACTTTCACACACACTGCACGTGAGAGCAGCTCAACAGCAGTTTCAGCTTCCTTCGTGGCTTTTTCTAAGTACATGTTTTTGTGTCTAAAGGGACGTTCTTAATACTGACGTCTGAACCATTGGTATTGGAACTAGACAAAAGGAGCTCTTTAACTTTAAAGAATGACTTAGCACAAATCTGAAAATACATTATTTTATCAGAAGCATTCTTCTTGGGCATTTTGTAACGTATCTATTGAGTTAACGTCATTTGACCTTTATAGATGAGTTGAGTCATTTCTGTATAAACGAATCAAATACAACCCAATATTTATCTCACTGTATAACATTGTTAGAAAATCATAATGCATTTCCCCTCCAACTTATTTCTAGTTTTTTTTTTTTTTTGCCTGAAACATTAGAAATAAGCAATGGTGAAGGTTAGGATAGAAAATGACTTTTCAGGGGCCGTGGAGGCAACTCCCAAATCTAATAAAAACAGGATTCAGAAGGGAATAGCATAGAAGGAAGTACAGATTGTGTTTCATTCTAGTCTCGGAATTCACAGACTCAAACCCCTATGAGCTCACGCACACACGATGCTGACGGTTCGGAAGGCGAGACAGGAGCCGACCTTGGACGCTGTCAGCTGGCGAGCTGACAAGGGCAACCCCAGCTCCCACTTCCTCCACGGAGTCAGCACATCGTGTCCACCGTCAGAGTGAAAGCTGCCGGGAAGACTAGACAGTTCATTACAGAGCAAACTGTCGCCATGCACCTTACGTATGCAAATCAAAACAAATGAAAGCTGGAAACCGCATTCCCGATTGCCCTGCAGGTTGTGTGGATACTTCATGCGTAGCCATTTAGTGACAAGATTAACACCCAACTGGTGTTGACGATTTATTGTGAGATTCATTCTCGTGAAAAGAGACAAGTCAGCTTTGTGAGATTTACAGAGGCCAAGCAGATTGAGTTTTGTTTGCGTCTAATACTGTTCTTCATCTTGAAAAGATGCAATGGCCTTTACAATCTTGCTTAACGTTGATAGCAAATGCAAGACTTTTAACTTTTAGACATTTCATCCTCTCTTCATGGTGTGGGGTTAGATGCTCTCTGTGTCAGGTATGTTTATGCTGTGGAAACCTACGTTTTTGTACGTGGAAGGAATGGAGAAAACACCATAAATGGACCATGTGTTTATGTTGTGTGGTGGGGTACACAAGGTATGTTTACATTAAGTTTATAATAATTTACAATAAAACACAATGATTGTTTTAACGGAAGCATGAGCAGTGGGCAGTGACCAGATAAAGAAAACAGTTGGAGTCCCATGTACCCAGAAAGTTAGAGCTGGGCTCCAGGGGGACCCGCAGCCTCTCTCGGTGGGCTCGGGTCTGCTGTGCGGGAGGGAGTCTGGTTTGCATGGAGCGGTGCTGCTGGCTCTGTGCGGGGCCTTGCCCCCACGGCCCTCCGAGCTGCATGCCACGGGCTTCTCTGCTGCTCCGTGAAGTCCTCTTCCAGCGTAGCAAACGGACCGCGTGACGGCTTGACTCTGGCTTGTCCCCAGGAACAATCTTTTTCTCTCTCTTCTGTTCCTCGCTGTTACGTCATTCATGCTCCAGTCCTGAGTGAGTGACCAGAAGATTCCGATGCTCCTTACACACATCCATACCACCTAAGGACCCTGCTTAGGAGACTGCATTGTCCCACTGGTCTTGCTCTGCTAACTTGGAAAAAGCAGTCCTGTAGGGTGTAGGCTATCTGTGACAGAATAGTTAAGTTACCTTGTTTTATTTGCTGGAAAAGATTTTGAGATCCAGGGACTCTGTTCACCTCACTCTGCTCTTCCCTCTGCTCTGGCCTGGTTCCCAGTGAAAGCCTTTTTCCGTTAACATCTCCGCATCCGTGTCACCTGACTAAGTACCCTGGGGAGAAAGAAGTTCTCTGTCCATGCGTGTGAATCAGCCGCAGGGGCACTTTGCTTTGCCTGGCATGGGCCACCTTGTCATTTCCGTGTCAAGAAGGTGGAGGCTCTGAGTCTGCATTGCAGAACCCGCAGGCTGGGCCATCTCCACCAGATCTCCATGGATCAGGAGAGCGGTTTCCAAAAGGAGGGGAGGGGGGCCCAGCCAGCCGAGGGAGGAGGCCGGGCAGACACGGAGGGGGTGTGCAGCTCATCTGCTCCGGGACGTTTGTTCAGCACGTGGTGCTCACGGGTGTGGGCAGAAGTGTTTTAGTTGACGGCACAGCAGCCTGCAGGTGGGTGCTCTCACGCACTCTGCAGAGATGGAAACAACGGACAGGTAGGCGGAGTAGCTGGCTTCCACGGCGTGTAGGTGGACGAGCCAGCGCTTGATCCAAGGTCCACGATCTTAACCCCAACTGCTGAGTTTAGGACGATGATACAATATACCACCCAAATTAGGAAATGTCGAGAGTAAAATAGGACCCTGATAATAATTACACTGGGACCACAGGGCGAATCAGGGCAAACTCGTCACGAGTCCAATCTCGACGCTACGCCACTGTGTGCGAGGAGACAGGACTTGGGCGTCCTGCGCTGTGCTCAGGGGACCGGCCCACAGGAGGACCTTTGCTTCACTTACAGAGATCCGCGTGGTCAAGAACCGAGGAACCTTTCGAACGTTCAAACCAGATGTCTAGACATCTCTCTCGGTGGGCCAGTCTGTCCCGACATCACTCGTTTTTAGAAAAGTTTCCATTTTTCTTTGAGTCAGGATGGAAAACAAACTGAGCTACTAAATTTTTTGTTTGTTTTTCCTTTGTAAATGTGAATCTTTGATGATAATCACGGTTTTTAAGACAATTTAGCAATTCATTTTTTTAAGCCAAATAGAGCTATTATTTAAAAATGAGTTTCTAGTTCCGTTTGTACCAGGTTCTTTGTAGCTTCACAGTTGAATAACTATATTTTGCTTATATTTTTCCTGAACCATTTATATCTTCACAGCTGTCCCTGTGGTCAGTAACCCCTCTGAATGTCGTTAATGGGCTGATTACCGCCTTTCTCAGATGACTAATAACAGGATTCTGACTCCCTCAGATCAAGTCCTGGGGCCCTTCTGGGCAAACGGCCTCCAGCTCAGAGCATCCCCATTCATCAGCTCTCCAAATGTGTCTTCCGGTGAGCTTCCCTTCCAGATGGGATCAACCTAAAGAATGGTGCGAAGCCTCTTGGGAAGATGCAGAAACACTGACAGTGTTTGCCTCTTGGCACACTTTTTCTGAAACTCTATATTCCTCAGCGCGTTAACTGTCATGATTCGATTTTTTTTTTGATTTGCGGATAAGAAGGAAGTTTGCCAACGGCAGAGGTGGCATCTCTGAGGCAGAAGCTCTTTCAAGGGAGCTGCCATCGAAAGCACCAACGTGGTCAGTGGAGCTCCTTTCCTCCTGGACAATCACCTGCTCAGACACCTGCTCAGGAGCACGGGCAGAGCCACCGGGTTCTCCCTGTCTGACTTCCTGTGAAAACTAGTAACGTCCCCTACCCAGAGGTCAGTAATCAAAGGACCTCTGACAAAAATAAGATGTTACCTAAACTGGACGTTTCCCGAAAAGGACCAGCTGGTTCCTGGAGGTTCCTAGCTGCATCCTAGCATCCATTAGTGGGCAGCACATTACAAAAATTAACCGAATACAAACTCTTCCCCGTGTGAAAATAGTGACCTCAGGAAGCAGAGGGAAGTGCAAAACACAAAACATTTAAAATTAAACATTTGTAATACATAAATATATTTTCAACGTGTCATTTCAGTTATGTGAGGTTGTCACTCCTCTGACTGGACGTTTTTTAATTAGTAATATGATGCTAAATAGTGCTGACTCAACGTCAAAACTAAAATTACACAAGCTAATGAGAAGCAAGAATGATGAAAAGGAACTTTTTAAAGTCTTTATCGATGAAAGCCAACAGCCATGGGCTGCTTGCGTTCTGCTCGGGGACCCCATTCTGCTTTGTTTTGCCAACTTGGATCTCAAGGAGGGGGAGCTGACTGCACCCCTCATTCGTGGCGCATCCTCGTCCCCGTTCTTTTTTAGTAAATACTCTGTCTTCTTCTTCCCTCCATCTCACCTGATTTTCCTCCCTCCCTCTTTCTTTCACCACCCGACAGCCATTCTCTGTGTATGTTATATGAAATACGCACTTCAGTCTGTGATGTAATAAACGAGGGATGCCTGTCGCTCCGTCAAGGACTTCCTGGAGTGAAGCCCACCATTTTCAGGCGCTGTGGGCCTGACGCACAGGGAGCCCAGCGACAGCCATGGGTCAGTGCCGGCTTCTCCGTTTGTACTAGGGTGCCAGCAGTTTTACCCTCCAATCTCTTTTGTTTGGTTGATTCTTGCTTGTTTTATTTTTGTTTTACTATCAGTGCAAATAGAAACACAGTGGGAAAAACAACATCTAAGTATTAATTTGCAAATAGCTTTGGCCTCAAGGATCCTCTAAGAGTCGGGGACTTTGGGACGCGTGGCCTGCAATTTGAGGAACCACTATGTTCCATGTTTTATTAAGGAAGTATCGTATTTTTAGCGTGTTGTTAGATTCTTTTGCAAGTGCTTTATTTAAATTTTTCTACATCATTATTACTCAATGAAAATGATTTGTAGTTGTGTTGTTTCATTCTGTGTTTCTGGAGTCAAAGTTTTACTCCTAATGATGAAAATAATGATAATAAGAAGTTTTCACATATTGAGGTATATGGGGAAGCCGTTCAGGTTTAAGCCTGATTTAGCCTAAAACTTGTTTTCCCAGATCAGCCTGACTTACGGCCCACTGGCCACTCATAGGACGTTTGCTTCAAACGTTTTCCCAAAGCAGAGAGCGCACCCTGTAAAGACAGAGATGAGTGCCCCTTTCTCCGACCCCAATACCAGCACTTCTTTGAAGAAAAGCTTTTCTTCCCGGAAAACCAAGTCAAGGCGACCCTCTGTGTCTGTGCTAAACTGGAGGAAAACGTCTGCGTCTGACTTTAGGAAAAGGCTGTATTCCTGTCGTGCTAGGTGTACATTCTTTGTTCTGGAACGGTGTATAAACACGCTGTAAACCACGCTGCTCCAGAACGCCTTCCTCCCCGGGGACACAGCACTTCTGGGCTCGTCCTCAGTGCTGGCTCATTAAATATCACTCTATCTTTCTAGTCTCTAGATTGATTATTGATTGTTTGTGTCAACACTAAAAAGATAATTTAGAGGTTTTCCTTTTTTTCCTGTACTCCAAAATAATTTAGGTAGCATTCAGATAATAAAATTCATAAAATTTGGTAGATTTCCCCTATTAGACTCTCTGGGCTTCTTGCTTTCTATAGAGCTCTTTATTAACTTAATTTCTTTTAAGGCCTTTGGTTGAAATTTCTGACTCTACTGTGATCAATTTCGTTAAACTGTATAAAGTGAATTTTAATTTTTTTTAGTTTTTACATTTTATGTGCATAAAATTGCACAAAACATTATCTTTGGATTTTAAAATTTTCTTCCGTTTTATGGTTATTTTTCCCTTGCCATTTCTAGTTTAATTTATTTCTATGTTTTCCTATTTTTCTTGATTAAATTAGCTTGTAAATTTGCCTATTTTATTGAATTTTTAAAAAGATTTCTAATTTATTTGTTCTGCTCTTTGTGTTTGAATTCATTAACTTCTCCTTTAATCTTTACTCATTCCCAGCTTTTGCTTTCTTTTGTTCATTCATTGTCCATTATCTGAATTTTTTAATCAGATGTTTGGTGTCCTTTCTTTGAATTTTTTTGAATTCTACTTTTTGAATGTTCTAGATTTTCTTTGTGGTAAATGTTTATGAATGTTCCATGTGCTCTTGAAACAAAAGTGTAGACTCTAGTGTCAGAACCACAGCTCTCTGTGTCCCTGTCAGAGGCGTCCTGCTGTTGACCTGGATTAGGGCGGATGCACGCTGCTCACAGAGCTTCACCCGCCTGACCTGTCTGGGATTGAGAGGAAATCACCTGCCATCTGTGTTTCTGTTACTTCTTCTCAGGTCTGCAGTTTCTGGCCTATGATAGCAGGTTACTGGGTTGTGATCATTAAGAGCTGAATCCTTTAGATTTATAAAGCAGGCTTCCTGGTCTCTTAAAGCTTATTATTCAAAACTTTGCCTCGTCTGAGATCATAACAGTGAGGCCCACTCATTTTACTTGTACTTGTCTGCTGCATTTTAGTCCTTTCTCTTACTTTTTACCTTTGTGAATCATTGTCTTAGGTATGTTCTTATATACAAAACAGTCTTGGATTTTGCTTCGTTAGTCAATCCAAAATTATTACTATTATTTTTTTTGGTGAGGAAGATTGCCCCTGAGCTAACATCTGTGACAATCTTCCTCTGTTTTATATGTTGTACGTGTACACAGCTTTTATGTCATCTTCCACTGTGTTACTTGCTCTCTCTCTGTCCTCCCCCATTCCCACCTTAAGGCATGGCTGTTGGTACATAGCAAAGTTTGTATTTTTGTTGCAGTGTTAGCCTCATCCTAATACTTTTGTTTATTTATTTATATTTTTAGAGATTGGCCCTGCGCTAACATCTGTTGCCAATCTTCTTTTTTTTCCTTCTTCTCCCCAAAGCCCCCCCTCTGAGTACATAGTTGTATATTCTAGTAACAGGTCCTTCTGGTTCCGCTGTGTGGGATGCCACCTCCACATGGCCTGACTAATGGTGCTCGGGCCGCTAAAGCAGAGAGCTCGAACTTAACCACTCAGCCACAGGGCCGGCCCCGCCTAAGGAATTTGCGTTCACATTTATTTCCTTTTATTAAGTTTGAAGGTGCCGTTACAGGTTGTCTGGCTTCCATTTTCCTTTTAAGAAGTCAACGATCAATCTCACTTTCTGCTTTTATGAAATGGAATATGTTTTATCTTTCTTGGGCCGTTTTTAAGGTTTTCTGTGTGTCCTTATTTTCGTGTTTTGGAATATTACTTCGATGTGCCTGGGTGTGGTCCTTTTATCTTTATTCTGACTGGGTTTATAGGATTCCTGAATCTGTGACTTGATGTCTCTCATCAGGTTCTGAAATTCTTCAGACGTCGCCTTTTCAGTGGTTGCTTCTGCTCCATGCTGTCCCTCTGTCATTCCGGAACCCATGCTGTCCCTCTGTCATTCCAGAACCCGGCTGACTGGTGTCATGCGTGACGACTTTGTCCCACGCGTCTCAGATGCTGTTCTCAGAGGCGCTCTCCTGCGTTCGCTCCCTGCTTCCTCCTGAGCAGTAGCTTTTAACCTTCTGCTTCATTAATTATTCTTTCCATGTGGTTCATGGAGTTCTCAATTTCAGCTATTGAATTTTCTTTTAATTCTAGAATTTCCAGTGGTCTTTTCATGGCTTCTGGTTCTTCCCTAAAATTTTTAACTTTGTCTTTTCCCGCACATACTAGTCACAGTTATGTCAAAGTTCATGATCACTTGCTCTGACCTCTGGGCCTCCTGTGGGAGGACTTCTGGCTGAGAGCATCCCTCGGGCATGCAGGATGCCTGCAGCCCTGCCTGGCCAGCCAGAGCAGAAAAATCCGCTGCCACCTCTGTGGTGGCCAGATGATGCCAGGCCGCAGGCCATCGGCCGACATCCGTATCAACCACGCCACGTGGAGCCCTGAGCGGCTGCCTGGAGTGGAGCAGTCCCTTCATTACTGTGTGCTGGGTTGATTGAATATTTGCTGCATGCCTGCTCTCTGACAAACGCTAGGCTGGTAACTGGGGACAGAAGCCAACAAAGTCCTTCCCTGTCCTTGAGGAACGCAGGGAGTGGAGGGCTGACCACGGCGTGCGCCACAGGCTCCCATCTGGGTTAGGAGGCAGCTTCCATCTTATGGAAAAACACTCATGGAAGACATGAGCAGCGAAGGTGGGTCATCTAAACTCTGGGGAGAGGGAGGTGTGGTCTGCCTCAGGACATGGAGGCCTGGGGGCTGTGTCTCAGGACAATGCCCCGTGTGTCCAGTGGAGGCACAATGTGTATCGATTCACCTTTATTGTGATAAGCTTACTTCCTGTGTGCAGCATGCTTCCAGGTTGTGGACATGGGCTGAGGTCCTGCGTGGCCCTGGGGGACCTCTGGTCAGGAGGGAGGGCTGTGGCGGGTGTGCAGGGCTGCTAGACCTCGTCTGCCCAGGGCTGTCGTGACGGGCCCAGCGTTTTCCTGGGAGAAATCAGGGACCAGAAAACCACTGGCCTTCAACAGAGCGAGAGCAGCTCTATCAAGTTCCAGTGAAACCATCTGGCCGTTTGTCCCTCCCACCAGCACTTGAAGGTGAGCCAGGCAAGTCTGCGCATCGTTGTGGAAGCCGTCCTGCGGGTCTGCGGTGGAGCCCAATGCCTCCCTGGCCCTCGGCCTCAGGGACCTGCAGCCTCCCGGGGCACTGATGGCGCAAGGAGCTTAGGTCCACACTGCCCCCCGGGGCCGCCCACGCCACTCGGGTCCAAGCCCTCCCACGTCTGAAGAACACAATCTCTGCGTTTGTACAGGCATTTAAAGAAGCCCTTTTTTAGAAGACTCATTTCCCCTTATTTAGACGTGTCTGCAGCCCGCTCCATAATCAGACTTTGAAAGCCCCCTCATTTCCATGGACAAAACGCCTTAAGACGATGCAGCTGTGCCGTTCCTGGCGCCTCTCAAAGAAAACACGCAGATTAGAAGGAGCAGCAAGAGGCCCACTGCTCTCAGCACTTCCTCGGAGCCGCCCGCCCCCGGCTTTCTCCAGATGACGCCGCTCAAACTCTCCCGGCACGAGGGGACAGGAGACCTCCTCCTGAGACTCGGGCGTGGAGGTCTGACCTCGCCAGGCGTGAGATCCCCCCGGCCCTGCGGGAGGAGGAAGGCACCAGCTCCTTGTTTCGGCGCATTAGAGGCTTGGTTGGGGCAATTCTAATGTATTGGTTGTGAATGAGTAAATCGCTGGCTGTGGCCACACTCACTGCCATTAGCATAGTCCTGAACCAACAGAGACGAACTTCTGTCTCTGCGGCCACACGCCCGGTTGCTCAAGCGGCCCCTGGAGTCGGGAGCAACAAAATAGAGCCACAGAAGATAAAACATGGCCTCAGCTTCTTCTTCACGTTGTGCGGCAGCAAACGTGAAAACCTTAGTGCTGAGAGCTCATGTTTAGTGCTCCTCCCCGTGAACCAGCACATCTGACTTTAAAGAGAACAAGGGTTTTGAGAGGAGGAAACATTGGTTAGGCAGCCCGGGGCCTCAGGCAGCTGCGGCCGGGACGTGAGGCCATTGTAGATAAATGTCCTGGGCGGTCAGCCCGCTGCCTCAGCGATCACCTGGGCCGCCGTGGATGCGCACCTTCTCCGGGTGGGAGCTGTTGGGAGCAGCCGGCTGCTGGGCTCTGCGCCCTGGAGGGAGGCCGCAGAGGGAGGACGTGTTGCCTCAGGGGTGACCCGTGCAGAGCGGGCCCCACTCCCTCGCCCACCCCTCAGCCACGCATCCAGGAGTCAGGACCTCACCGCATCCTGGGGGCTCCGGCTTTAAGATCGGCCTTAACTCCCTTCCTTTCTCACTTGGGGCCTCTCTGCCACTTCAGAGTGGGCAGGGAGTTGCATCACAGCGAGATTCAAAATCCTGAGCGAGGCTGAGCGAAGTTGCCCCTTGACACGTGGGTGCTCGGAGGGGGGTGGCGCTGGTGGGGGACATGTCTGCTGTGCTGTGTCAGCCTCACTCCCCCGGCCCCCAAGCCCGCGTCACCAGCCCATCCACCAGACACCATGGCTGGAAAGGTTTTGCCATCATAAACGCGCTGTCAAAACGCGGGTTTCTCAAGTACGATCTGTGCTCTCACCAACGAAAATGTCCCACAGGGCGTCCGGGATAACAGATTAGAAAGTGTTCTCCCCAATAATCTTTAAAATAAGAAAGAAATAAACAAAACAAAACAAAAACAGCACACAGGGGAGTTGAATGACTTTTCCTTGTCTTAACCTTTCCAGTAGTTATGCAAAAAATCCACATTTTGCCAAATGTTTTACAAAAACTCAGTTTCTACAGATCTGCGTATATTCCAAAATTAAACATGATTCAAGAGAAATCTTGAGGAGACAGAAAGGAGAGCGAGGAATGATGAGTTTCTTGAAGCTTTTTGAGGCAGATTCCCGATTAAATGCATTTCCAGCGAGTTTCTGTTCCCCAGTCAGCAGCTCCTGTGTGGGGACCAGGCCTGAGGAACCTCTGAAGCCCCCGCCTCTGGGGAAGAGCAGCCCCTCAGGAACAGCGTCTGTCTTGTTATGATGTTGGAAACAGTCTCCATCCGCCCCCAACGTTGACCTCCCAGCCTCCGATGTTCATCCCAGGACGGTGAACCGGGAGCTCAGGGGGCAAGCAGAGGACCGGCCTGGTGCCCCCCATGCACGGGGAGCCGCAGAACAGCGCAAGGCGCCAAGGACGGGAGACGCTAAATTCCCCCTCCTTTGAAAGAGTGAAGAACACTCTGTAAAACCTAAAAGACCATAATCTTTGCAAATTCCATCCACAATTTAAGGGAAAAGCTCCACTTCTAAACATTACACGAATTTATAGTATTTCATCTCAAAGTGGCTCTTTCAAACCTTTCATCAAATGCGAGATTTCGGATAGTTTTCATGGGAGCAAACCATAACTGGCTTGACGAAGTACAGACCTTGAAAGAACAGAAGATGATTATTTCCAGGACCGTGGGCTCTGGTTTCCTGTCACAGAGGGAGGAGTCTTTCCAAAAAGAGACAGAGCAGCACTCCGTCCTCTCCGCGTGGGGCCCTGGCCGCCACATGCCAACACTGCCGGCTGAGCCTGCGCCTTGGGAGGGACAGGTGCAGCGCGAGGGGCAGACGCCTGTGCTGTTGGGCGTCGCCCCCTCTTCTCACGGATCGGCCGCCCCGGGAGCAGCACCTTCCCAGCCTCTGGGTCTGTCCCCGATGGTCCGTCCAAGCTCCTCCTCCAAGCCCGTCAGGACCTCCTGACACCCTGCTTCCCCTTCTCAGCCCCTGGACCACTTGGACACTTTCCCTCTGCCCTAAGTCGTCTTGGTGGCGTAGGATGCAGGATTGTCTGTCTTCTTCAGCCCTACACTCCTGGAGGGACAGAACTACCTCTTGGCCTCTTCTACGGTTCGTGGCATCGTCCTGGACACAATAACATTCAGGAACGGCTCCTTGAAAGAGGATGGATGAAGTCCCCCGAGCAGAGAGCCCCGAGGACAGAATGAAGACAGGCGGGCCCGTGGTTCCTCCTGCAAAGGTTCGGGCTGTGCATCACGGCTGCGGATTTGGAGTTGATGTGACAAGCTAATTCCAGTTAAAACAATTACACTCGATAGCCCTAAATTCTGATTTCTGTCAAATTAAAATCCCTAAGGACACTGCAGAAATATGGTGTCACCTTGACCCTAAAACCGAAATAAGAAAGGAGCTGTGAGTTAATGTCACCCTGGCCCCTCCTAAAAAGTGATACTTTCTATCATTCTTTTAGACAAAATAGGAGAAGATTCTGACACGACAGAGAGGACTCAGATTTTTTTGATGTTTGTGCTAATGTCAGAAAATTGATACACTATGTTACAATTAGTGCACCGTGCTGCCACGTGTGTTTATATTTTTAAGAGATAAATAATTTTTCTTCTTATAAAAGCAATTTATGTTCGTTATTGAAAATTAAAGAAAATAAAAGCAAACTAAACTAAGATCAAATCTCCCGTTACCTCATCACACGGGAATAACTGTCACTGTATGTTTTTACTGTAGGTTTTGTCAATTTGTGTGCATTACACTTTTCAAAAATAGGGTACGGTTGTATTCGCTCTTTTGTAAACTGTTTTCTTCGCTTAGGGGTATGTCGTCAGCATTTTCCCGAGTCAGCCTGTGTCGCCGTTGCTGGTGTTCTGAGAATTCCACCAGGTGGACTCGTCGTAACTGACCTGGCCGTCCTTCCACCAATGGAGAGGCATTTTGTTTCCAGGGTAATTTTTTAGTTTTATAAACGTGCTGTAAAGATGATCTTCAAACACATATATTTGCTTGATTCTCAAATTTTGTTCCTTACGAAAGTTTTCTGAAACTGTGGTGCAAATTTTAAAAATTACGAGTACCTGTTTTCAGATGGACCTTTTAAAAACTCATCCTGGACACCCACCGACAGACGCGAGGATGGTGCCCTGGCCTTCGTCATCCAGAGCACCGTGTTCTCTTTTATTTTTGCCAATGTCGCTGGAAAAGAAAGAGCATTCTGTCGTTCTAATTTTCGTTTTTGGAAATCTAGTGATAGTAAGCCTTTTCTTACATTCCTACTGGTTATTTTATTCATTTAATAATAATAATGCCTTTGTTGGGGAAAATAGTATACAGGGCCACTTGGAATAGGAAGGATATCCAGGGACATCAGAGTTGAATGGCACTAGAGTTCAAAAATATAGTTAAAATACTCAGCATAAGAAAAGGAGATCAGAGGCTGGCCTGGTGGTGTAGTGGTTACTTCGTGTGCTGCCCTTCAGTGGCCCAGGTTTATGAGTTCGGTTCCCAGGCACAGACCTACACCACTCGTCAGCAGCCATGCTGTGGGGGTGACCCACAGACAAAATAGAGGAAGACTGGCACAGATGTTAGCTCAGAGACAATCTTTCTCACCAGAAAAAAACAGAGGGGGAAGGGTCAATTTGGATTTTGCTTCAGAGAGGACAGGGAGGCTGTGCTTTGGTGTGAGGCTGGGTGAGCAGCCAGCAAGTCCCCAGCTGTGGGGTCTTCCGAGAGCCTGTCAAGAACAAGGCCATCCTGTGCTACAGGGTTACCTGTGTGTGTGACAAGCTGGAAATAAACACCTCCTCGCTGGATTCTCTAAATCTGAGCAAATTCAGAAGCAATGGAAACCCGGAATAAGACACCGCTTGAACATATAGCCTCCCAAGGAAACCACAGGAATTTGGGGGAAGCCTCTGATCCCCCCTGGGCTGAAAAATGACCTAGTTTAGATTTCAAGAGCCCGAAGATGTTCAGGGGACACCCGGCTCGCACAGCAGCACTTCATACTGAGAGATGCCCTGGGCCACGCCCCGTGCCACCTGCTCTGCATGCACTGAGTCCATCCCCTTTGCCAATGCTCCACAAATCATGGGCTGTTCTGCTCCTTCCACAAACGTGGACTGAGGTGGGAGAGATTAAGGGCTTCCCGTGGGCTGTGGCTGGTCAGTGGCTGCACTGAGCACCCTGACTCTGGAAGCTACTCTTCCCCACTGCGCCCCAGCCCTCCTCTCACGAGAAAGCTCCTGTGTATCCACTGCTTGTTTTATTGCTGATTCTGTTGTTCATTGCCAACTTTTTTAAAAAGTAATTTTTGCGTTGTGTATTAAGTATTTTAAGAGATCATGTAAACATTTTTCCTTTTTAATGTTGTTTGCGGAGATTTGATGAGTGTGGCAGACAGTCTAGGGTGAACCCCCAACTCTCCCCTGCCCAGCGTGCACGGCTTCGTGTGACCCCACCCCTGAGTGAGGTCAGAAAGTGTGACTTGCTTCCAACTGAGAAAAAGCGTGGAGGTGACGGGTGCCCCTCCCTTGCTTTGGTTCCTTCCATGGGGCTCCATCTGAGCAGACTGGAGCCAGAGGTGTTCCTTGCTGGATGAAGAAACAAGGGCCATAGAAGGGATGCCCGGGTAGCAAGGAGCTTCAGGTGACCCCTAAAAGCTGAGGCCACTTCCAGATCACAGTCCGTCGACAGCCACAGCCCTGAGTCACAGAGCCCAAGACACGGGTCGGCCGGCACCTGTATAAGCATGGAAGCAGGCTATTCCCCAGTGGGGCCTCCAGATGAGAAGGCAGTGGGATCGCTGGATGACATGGTAGTTCTATTTCTAACGTTTTGAGGAACCTCCATACTGTTTTCCATAGTGGCTGCACCAATTTACATTCCCACCAACTGAACTGCACCCCTAAAAATGGTCAAGATAGTAAATTTTATGTTCTGTATACTTTGCCACAATAAAAATAACTGGGGAAAAAAGAGAGAGAAAGATGCCTTATTAGCAGAGGCTTGTTGAGCAGGGCACTCTCCGTCCCTGATCCTCAGGCAAAAGCCTGGAACCTGCATGATTTAATTCCTCCCTGAGAGCAACACTGACCGCTGAGCGCACGCTCTGGGCAAGAACGCCTCAGATCTGCACATGCTGGGGGCGTGAGGAGCACCGTGGAGGGGAGCGTCCCCTGTCAGTGACGATCACTCCGTAATGGTCATTGTGCCTGTCTGTCCAAAGGAGTTAGAACAACAACAAAAGTAAAAACGGGCAAAAAACATACACACCAAGAAGACTAACCACTTCTCAAAGATGTCAAACAGGTGAAGAACCAAGTGGGGACACCCAGCACGGTCACCTCGGCCTGAGCTCTGCTGAGGGTCACAGACCCCCAGGCTGCTGGGGGAAGACCGTCTGAGGGCACAAGTCTGCAACCAGACGTTACAACGTCCACCAGATTCCACCTAGCTCAGCATTGTAGCTCCAAGAGCACTGGGTCAGGAAGGAGCCGTGCGCTGCCCCCTTGGCTGCTACCTTCCCTGCGCTGAGCACGCTGGGCAGGTGCACAGCCACGGGGACTCGCTTCTCGCTCCCTCTCCTCTTGCCCAGTGTTGACTCTTCACAGGTCATGTTTTAATTTCCTCTTAGCGTCTCGCTAGTCAAGGCTGCAGGGAATAAATAGCTTATCAACGTGGGCTTGCTATATTTTTGCTTTGCCAGCTGGGCTCGTGTGAATAATGTGGCCAGCTGCGTGCGAACAATGTGTGCAAACAATGTGCAAATGAACAAAATGGCGCCAGGACAATGTGAGCAGCTCCATTTAGAGGCTCGGCATCAGCAGATGGGACGTTGATGAGCGCGACAGAAGCGCGGTCCGCGCATCACGGTGATGGGCACTGCGATGAATCCAGAGCATGGAGGACAATGGCCCTGGACTCGGGAAACTTCTGCACCTGAAAACATTTAGCCAAGGCCCCAAACAAAGTGGAAGAGAACCATGATCTATTTTTTAAGGAAAATGTAGCTGTGGATCTTTCCTTCTGTTTCTGAGCAGATGTAGGAGCAGGGCCGGGGTGACCTGGCTGAGGGAGTACTGAAGCGGCTCAGCAACTGGTGATTTACTCACCCGTGTGGACGTGCACGTGTCTGTGTACATGTATGTTGTGTGACTATATAATACGCACAACTTATGTGTATGCAGTAACCTGTTCTCATACAGCAGACCACTATTTTAGACTTCATTTTTTTAGGGCATTTTCAGGTTCACAGCAAAACTGAGGGAAGGGTACAGAGAGTTCAATATAGCCCTGTCCCTATACACACACGGCCTCCCCCACCATCAACGTCCCCACCGGAGTGGGGCATTTGTTACAATTGGTGAACCTGCATTGACAAGTTCTCATCATCCAGACTCCACAGTTTATGTTAGGGTTCACTCTCGATGTTGTACCTTCCACAGTCTTGGGCCAATGTGCCAGAACACGTGTCCACCACTACAGTATCACACAGAGCGTTTTCATCGCCCTAAGATTCCCCGATGTTCCACCAATTCCTCCCATCCCTGACAACCTTCTCACCGTCTCCACGGTTCTGCCTTTTCCAGAACGTCGTATAGCTGCAATTACACAGTATGGAGCCTCTGTGAGCTCAGTGCGGTCTTGATGGAGACAGCCGTCTCTCTCTCACCAGCAGAGCACGCTGGGACAGGTCTCGCCTTGGCCGTTCCTCCCAAAGCAGCGGGGCAGCTGTTTCAGGGAACCTCGCCTCCCTCTCTTGCCTCAACCCACTCAGTTATGAAGTTACCATACGCGGTTTGATAAAACCTCGTCCCAGCACTTTTTCAGGGTGAACGTGTTACTCTGTCTCATAAGAAACTGTTTGAGTAGATGCCGCGTCAATCGTGTTCTCCCTGGCGTGTGCGATGCTGCCTCCCGTGTGGGTCTCGGCAGGACCCAGCCATGGCGAGGGATCCCGTGCGCTCTGTCGCTGCCGTATTTCCCAGCAGGTGGTGTGTGAAGTTGCTTCCTCTTTGGAGGGGGCACTGCGTACACGGCCACTGGCACCTGGTCAGGCAGAGTTGGCGGGATTTTTCTCGGCGCTTATGCATCTCCCCATCTAACTCGCCGCTGATCCTCACCGGGCCTTCTGTGCGGACGGCCTGCTGGTTCCCCCGTGGGGAGGTTCAGACGCGTGACAGCGATGTGAGCTCTCGTCTCAGAGCCACGGCCGGAAGTTTTCACCCAAATCTCCCTCTGCTGTGGGGTCACCTGTTTTGGAAATTTAATCTGGACGAACACACTCACGTCGACTCGCCACACTGCCCATCTGCCTGCAGGTTCCGACTCACCTTCAAGCCTCCCGTCGGGGGCGCTCACGTGCACCTGCACGCTCCACACTTGCCTCCACGCTGAGCAGGTGGGCGAGAGGACCGAGTTGTCTGCATTCCTTGC
Source organism: Equus przewalskii (assembly GCF_037783145.1). Lineage (NCBI taxonomy): Eukaryota > Metazoa > Chordata > Mammalia > Perissodactyla > Equidae > Equus > Equus przewalskii. Next base: position 90,631,580 of record NC_091844.1, read on the forward strand.
GATTTGGAGCAACACCTTCTAAGCTGGGACAATAACAGCCTCTGCAGCAGAGGGGGAGAAGCCCCATTCCACAGGGACCAGAAGCGAGAACGTCCGTGCCATTTCCTGGGCACCGTAGACCCGAGGGGTGGAAACTAAATTCGAATTTGTAATGAGTTCTGTGGAAACTCGAGCTTTTAAGACCCAAGGAGAAAACATTCCCATTTCTTTAGCTTATGTTTATGTTACGCTTTTGCCATCTACTCTGTGGGCACTAAGTAAAAATGAGGTGAAAGTATCAGAGTTTTGGATGAATGGGAAAGCGTTCACATTTTTCTATTCCATTAACCAGCAGGAAATATCTCTTCTATGACATCAACTATTTTGCAGAGAATAAAAGCAAGCACGGGAATTCTGGATTAATCCACTTTTAAAGGCATGGACTCAGTGGACATGCCTCTCTGGATTTTGATGGACTTTGCTTAGGCTCGTAATTTAGTTTTGAGGAAGAACTGATGTGTGGAGAAGAGGATGCTGTGTTGGTGTCTACGCAGGCCCCAGTCCCAGCTCTGCCTCTTACCTGGAGAAGAGGAATATGGAGGTGGCCTGGCCTGGCCCACCCCGAGAGGACCCGGCACCACCCGCTTTGCAAGCTCTTAGCAATTTCGAGGCTTTATGGACTCGAGGGCTGGAGCATTCAGCCGCCTCGTCCGAGCGCAGCTTTTGCATGTGCGTCAGGTCCCTTTGGAAGGAGGTGCTCCACCGAGACTCGCCGTCTTCTTGGCATTTTAGCGCCTGGAGCCGCCATGGGGCTGCCAGCCTGAGTCTGCAGTGGGAATGTTTATGTGGATGAATATTAAAATGGTTCTGGTTAAAAGGGAAACCAGTGGGAGCTGTGAAAGTTGAAACTAAGGAAGAGAGGACTCGAGTAGATGTACTTTGTCTTTGTTTTCCGCCCCCAGCCCTCTCTGTTCCGGCCCGAGGCTGCACGGCTGTGTTGACAGACGACGTTGCTCTGCAGATGGTGGGGCTCCTGTCCCGCCTCGCGTGGATCCACAATTTGCGGGTCACAGAATTCTCAGCGTTGGTCCTTTCGATGCTGCCTGGGGAGAACGGGCGCTCCCTGCGCGGTGACCCCCTGCTAGGAGCATCGGAGGCCTGCCATGGAAGCGGGTGACTCATCCTGTCCTGGGCCCAGGCCTCGCTCAGTCTCTCTGGGGAAACATTTGCAACAAACCGACATCCAGGAACCTCGTGTGCCGGCTGCTGCAGTCACGCTTCTCCACCACTGCCTGGAGGCTCCGTGCCTCCTCCCTGACCTCAGTGGTCTCAGGGAGGCACAGGCCACGTCTGAATGTCTCAGGTGTTCCTGGGGACGCCCAGAGGCCGGTCAGGCCACAGGTGGGCAGAGGCTGCTCAGAGGAAAAGACCCTCTTGACACAACAGCCATGTCCGAGGCCGTCTCTGAGCCGGGCAGCCGCCCAGGATCATTTTCTTCACCAGCCCCTATCTGAGGGTCACGTACAGGATTTCCTTGTGGAGCTCACAAGCTTATCTGTATTCTTTAACATAAACATCTGTTCCTATGCTGCTTCTCATGAGCGTAAGACATTCTTCAGCCTCAGCGCCCCCAGAGCTCACAAGAGAAGCCCCCCAAAGCTTCCTGAACCTGGATGATGCGGGCCCTGAGCCCAGGACGTGCAGGAACTTGCAGCCGAGACGGACCATGCGAGGCTCTGGGTGTGGATCCAGGTCAGCCGCCGCCTCCACTTTCTGTGTCCTCTCTCCCCACAGAGGCCCTTCCATCTCCACAAGTGCACAGCATCCACACTGGTCAGTGTTCTCCAAAGAAACAGAACCAGTGAGCTGTGTGCACACAGAGAAGGGGATTTATTGTAAGGAGTTGACTCACGTGATTACTGAGGCTGACACCTCCCAGGATCTGCAGGGTGAGTCAGCAAGCTGGAGACCCAGGAGAGCTGGCGTCTCAGTCCCAGTATGAAGGCAGGAAAAAGCCTGCGCCTCAGCTCAAGGCCACGTGGCAGGAGGAATTCTCTCCCTTCACGGGAGGATCAATGTTTCATTCAATTCATGCCTTCAACTGATTGCATGAGGCACACCCACATTGGGGGGGGGGGCAACCTGCTTTAGTCAGTCCACTGATTTAAATGTTAGTCTCTTGCAAAAACGCCTTCACAGACACACCCAGGATAACATTGGACCAAATACTGAGCACCCTGGGGCCCAGTCAAGCTGACACACAAAGTTAACCACCACAGCATCTCAGAACTTCCTCCTCTCTCCTGGAATCAGAGCCACCAGGGGTGCATCTGAACGACGTGTTATCCGTGCACAGTGACAACCAGGGGCTTCCTCCGATGGCGGCATCATCTGGGGCCTGGGTTCACTCTGCTATGTTTTGGACGCCAGCTCCCTCCTACAGTGAACATCACACACCCTTTCTACTGCTGGGAAGCCGAGCGCCAGCATTTGAGGAGGCCTCTCAGAGCCACAGCCAGGATGTGCCGAAACGGCACTTGTACCAGGCCCAGAAGTGAGCGTGATTCCCACTGTTGAGCGCTCCTGCCTCCCAGGCCCTTCTGGACGCAGAGCTGGCCACAGGTCACACTGGGCTGCACTGGGTGCTTGCTCTGGGAGGGGACGAGAGCTGTAGGGGAGGCAGCCATGCCGGGCCAGTCTAAGGTTGCTGCCAAGGCTGGTGCCAAAAGATAAATGGCAAGGCAGCTACGCAGAGACGAGGCAGAAGCTAAGGACACAGACAGGCCGAGGCTCCTGGAGACGGTGCCCCAGCTCGGTGCCCTCCCTCACCGTCTCTGCCTGGTCTCTGCGTCCTTCAAACATACTTCTGTGTCTGTTTAACTGGCTGTAGAGGGCTCTGCTCTTGACAACCAAACAGACCGTGCCGGGAGATTGCCGTGCTGATCTTGCTGGAATCACCCACAACGGGGCTGCTGAAGTTGTGCTGCTGGTAGACAGGCCCGGACAGCCAGCCGTCTGCATAGCCATCTCCAGGCAGGCTGGGGGCCACAGCTCCCTTCCCAAGCAGGAAAGGTCAGTGGAGTGTTCATTTCGTTTTTCTATTACTGGACAAGTCATGCCAAGGCTGCTTAATTGCATCACTCAGCAGCGTCTCCATCACCAAGACTTCAAGAGCTAGAGCACGGGGCGGGTGAGGGCAGCCCCATGCTGCCGCTGAGGTGCATGGTGCTGGCCTCATCATCGTATTACAAAGAACAATGGGCCTGGGGACATAGCTCCCTTGTCACCTCTCAGCCAGGACGTTCGAGGGCCCAGATTTTCCAAAGCTGGGGTCTCCACACCCCAGGGCCCATCGAATCGTCATGCTCAGCCACAGCTTTCCAGGGCCACAGCTTCAGGAGACGTGACGCACAGTCCTGTCCTGCCAGCGTGAGCATTGTTGCAGATTTCGAGTAGAGACTTCTCATAAGTCAGGTATTAGAAAAGAGAAATGACCTCATTCTAAAAACACCATGTCTCAGAGCTTCCAAGGGCCCATCAGTATTCAGGTATGAATCCTCCAGGATGTGACAGAATTAACAAGGTGAGGAGACGGTGAGTCATGGGCTGACTCATCTATTGACTTCAGCAGAAAGTTGGAAATTGATCTTAATGCAATATAGACGAGGCAGCGCGCTCAGTGGCCAAGCAGGAGCCTTGACCCCGACCATAGGCTTCAGCAGACGAGGCACCACCGTCCGGCTGTTCCAGTGACTGCACCACGACATCCGGTTCCCACGACGGCAACGCTGCCCCTCTCACGGCTGCTGCTGACTCAGAGCCTCAGCCGAAACAGCGCTCGGGTGGAAGGCCCCGCTCACGGCTCCTTGCAAACGAGAGTCAGGAAAACACATGCATTTCTGCAGGGATTGCTCTGAACCAGCCTGAGCAACGAGTCACTGACCTCAATAATACTTTGAAAATGAAATACGTCTTTTGACGTCTCTAACAATTTGCAAAAACTAAGTTCCTTCTTTTCAGACTAGAATATATATACTGTGCTTGCGCACAGCAGTTCAATTTGATGGTCTTGAATCATTGTGGTAATAAATGCAATTATTTTGCCAAAAAAACTTCTAAAGTCAAACATTATTTTGTGCCTTTAGTGTCTGTGGAGGCTGCAGCCCACTCCCGTCAAAGGGGCAGCCAGCATCTCTCCCACCCCCACTCAGCGCCCTTGTTCCCAGCCGGGCACCATGATCTCCTCACACAGCTCAGCCCGGTCTCCACGGAGTCCGACATGGCCTGCAGTCCTGGTCCCGTAGTTACAACCCTACAACTGAGTTCTCTCCTCTCCCACCAGGATCACGGCCACAACATCTTCTAGCAGGAAATAAGCAACATAAGAAATTAAATCAATATCTTACGTCCTATTGGGATGCCCTCGTGATGCGCAAAATCCACCTGATATTAAAAAAGTAAACAAGTCGTTGACATAGTGTATCAGCACAGTGAAACATAAAGCATTTGGGAAACAGCTGAATGCATCGTGCGTCTGCCAAACTGACTGAAACTGTCTGAACGGAAGATGCAGAAAGTCTCGCCCATTCCATCACCTAAAGACGCGTTTCTGGGGAACGGTGAACCAGAACTTAGGGCTGCGGGCGGGGGGACGCGTGTGTAACAGCTCGGGATCCTACCCACACGTGGGAGGCGGCTCCAGGGCGAGCAGATGGATGGACTAACCGGGGCTGAGAAATCAGAGCAAGAATCTAAACAGGGAGCCGTTCGTCAGCTCCTTGGGAGCCACTCTCCACTGGGGGAGCCCTTGGAGGACCTCCCGAGAGGCGTGTGGCTGCACACGTGGGGATGCACCGCACACACGAACACACACAGACACCACCCCCTCACAGACACCTGCAAAACTAAGTCTCAAAGCTACAGCCCCAATCCAGATTTCAGTTGATGGACGTGGCCTTGGGGCTCTGGCCCGTGTGAGACGACCTCACCATCATCCCTCTCTTCCTGGTAGTCTCCTTAGACCTTAAATCATCAGCACCTTGATCGGCTCGCCCACCTGCAGAAGGGCACGTGCAGAGAGCGCTGGTTTTTAACTAGGGGGCTGGGCACAGGACACGAGGGCTGTGGCTCTGAAACCCACCACTGAGCACAGCTCCCACCCCTGCAACACCGCGCACGCCCCAGCCAAAGGCACTCAAGTGCTCTGCCGTAGGGTGGAGCTAGGCCCCTCGTGCGGTTTCGAGGGGAGACGGCACACCCCGGGGCAACCAGTGACACCACAGCGGGAGGGAGCCCCGTGCCCAGCTCCGGAGCCAGGATCAGCTGAGAAAGCTTTATTCTTCCTCGATGCCGACCAAGACTGCGTGAGGGCCCACATTCAGGACCCGTACGTTACTCTCGTCACTGTCCATAGCCCAGACCCACTGCAGCCTGCTCCCAGTTCCCGTCCCCCGGGAGAAGCACGGGTGTTCTTCTCCCGAACAGTGGCGTCCAGCGTCTGTCCATCCACCACTGACCTCCACGGGCCACACGCTCACAAGCAGTTTCTGTGGCGTCCCACACTTGCCCGGGGCCCCACCAGGTTCCTTGCCTAGTAGGATGTCGCTGGAGTTTGGAGTCTCTCCTCTCCCTCAACTGTGGTCGCCACTCAGGCTCCTATTTGGGTACAGATACCTGCTTTTGTATCTCATCCCCATCAGTCAGCTTTCCCTGGGATCCGCTCACCGCCAGATGTCCAGCGGGAATTCTCCAGGGCCAGCTGCCACCAAATCCCACTCTGTGGTCACTGGTTTCCTGACCCCCTGACAGCACTGACCCCGGCAGGCTGCGCTTGACTCTTGGGCATCTGTGTCCTCAACATGAGGTTTGAGCGCAGGCTGACGCCTTCATAGTCAGCATCAAGGGTCCGATGACGGCTTTAGGAGAAAGTCCTGTCCCGTCGTGTGCTCCCCGTGCCGCCCAACACCCAGCTGTTCCGTTACATGTTGTTCATGTTAGCGTGTTCAGGACAAGGCACGATGAACAGCGGACTGACATCACAAATACCCCACCACTCAGGGCGAGAAGTAAAACTTTATCAGAACCCCCAGAGCTCCCTCGTGCACCTTCCTGCACAACGCCCCTTCCTCCCGAAAGGTGACTAGTGTCTGGCCTTCTGTCATCATAGACTAGTTTTGAGTATTTTTGAACTTTATAAAAATGAATCGCACGCTTGGTAATGTCAGTCTTCTGATTTCTGCTGTCTGGGTGGTGGACGATGTTCTCGCTGTGGTTGTGGCTGGGATTTCCTTTTTCTTTTAAAGATTGGCCCTGAGCTAACAACTGTCGCCAATCTTCTTCCCCAAAGCCCCCGAGTCTATGGTTGCATATTCTAGCTGTGTGTGCCTCTCATTGTGCAATGTGGGACGCTGCCTCAGCACGGCCTGACAAGCAGCATCATGTCTGCCCCTGGGATCCGAACCAGCGAAACCCCAGGCCGCGGAAGTGGAGCTTGTGAGCTTGAAAACTCAACCATGGGGCCAGCCCCTGGCATTTCTTAGATGAATAATATGCTTGGACGCATTTCCTAAAATTCAATTGTCCGTTTAGGTTGTCTCCTTTTGTGATGCACCCACTCAACCTCATCACTCACATTTCCTGTGGAGTGTCCATCTGCATCTTATCGTAATGTCAGAGTTCTTTCTGTAACATGGATTTGAGCTTTTGAAAAAGCCTTTTGCTAATCTGTCTTGCTTTTTTACGATATTTTAATGGACCAAAGATAATGATATTAATCTAGCCCACTTATCAACACTTGCCTTCGTGGTTGTTGCTCTTTGTCCAGTTTAATGGAGGTTTCCATACCTCAAGGTCACCCAGACAATGACTATGTTAATCTTCTAGAAGCTTTATTATATTACCTTTTACATTTAGATCTACTCCCCCCAGCATGGATTGTTTATGGTGTGAGCTGGGAACCACCTTACATCTTTTCCGTGTGGATATTCAAACAACTTCACGCCCATTTATGGCGAAGGTGTGTTCCCTGCCACTCTGCAGGGCCGTTGCTGTCATCAGTGCTGTGTCCACGCCTCGTGGTCTCTTTCTGAACAACTCATTCTTTTCCTGCCTCCTAGTGGTCCGTGCGGCGACAACTCCTCCCTGGGTTATTACCGTAGTTTTATATCAAGTCTGTAACTATTCCAAATTTGTTCCCCTACAAGGTTTTCTTAACCTTGTAAATTATGCTAAGGTTTTATACTAAACCCAGAAAACACTGGGAAAATGACATATTTAAAATGATTGAGTCTTTCAATTCAAATAGTTCCTTAATTTTTTTCTATATTTTCTAAATTTTTGCGTAAAAGCTTCATGCATTGTTTGTTAGGTTTGTTGCTAAGATTTGACTTTTTATGTCACTGAAAAGGTATGTTTTAAATTTTGTTTTCTAATTGTTTGCTGCTGACATCTAGAAATAAAATGGATTTTGTATGTTGATCTTTATCCAATGTCTTGCTAAATTCAGTTATCAATTTTTTAATTTATCTGTTTGCTTTATTGGATTTTCTGTGTACATAATCAGGTTATCTATGTTTAAAGGTAGATGGATTTTTTCCTTTCCGATTCGTGTACATTATTTCTTATTCTCGTTTTATTCCCCTGGCTGGTTCAATATCAGAGTGACGGACGACTTTCCTGTCTCCTCCTTGGTCTCTGAGATGGGCAGATGGAGGTTCCTGCTCTACAGTTAATCCCGACGTTGCCGTGGGTTTCGTGCACATGTCCTGCTTCAGGCTGAGGAACGTTCCTTTTATTCCTCATTTGACAAATCTTTGCCGTTGATGTCATCAACTATGAGATATATATATATAGTATTCTATTAAATACTTTTTTCTGCATCAATTTTTACAGTTCTTCTTTATTCTGTTAACGTGGTGATCTACATTGACTTGTCCATGGATGTTTGGACACTTTGAATTTTTATTATGGTTTAATGTTCCTCCTCACTCTGGTAATGGTTTATGCTTAAATCCTGCTTTGTCTGGTGTTGGTAGAGCTACTCCAGATTTATTCTGCACGGTATGTATTTTCCCACATTTTTACTTTCAAATTTTTATATCATTTTTCTGAAAGTATGTCTTTTGTAAGCCACATACAATTGAATTATTTTAATCAAATCTGTATAAGCAGCATAAAATTGGATTATTTTTATCCATCCATTCTGACAATTTTTCTGTTTAAATAGGAGAATTTAGGTAATTGACATCTAATGTAATTGCTAATTTATTTAGATTTAAATCTACCATCTTTTTATTTGTTTTCTATTTGTCTTCCATTCTGTATTTCTTTTCCTCTCCTTTCTTAGCTTATTTTAGATTAACTGGACTTATTTTTCTTCTATTAGCTTGTTAAACATACATGCTTGTGCTGTGAGTAATTATCACGGTGAGGGTACTGCACATCTTCTTGAGTTATCAGCATCCATTATAAACTAGGACTTTTAGTATCTGCCAAATAGTGCAGAGGTCTTCTGGCATTTTAACAGTTGACCAGATTTTCTTGCTATCTTGACTTTTTTCTAATGTCATTGTATAATTTTATAAAAATACATATATCAAAACATATTATAATTGTATATTATATATAACAATGCAGTACTACGATGTTAGAATATTATATCAATATAATTTTATATATAATTATATTTTTGTGCAATGTATATTTATAACATATATAAAACTCCACAGGCTATTATCAGCATTGTTACATAAACTGCTATCTGTTCTGACTTACACGCATATCTGCTATGTCCACTGCCATCCTTCTATCTTTCATCCTCACACTTCCGTCTGGCTTTATTCTCCTTTCACTTGTGGGACTCCCCCCAGTGCTTATTTTAGTGTGGACTTGCTGTAGCACATTGTCACATTTTGCTGTTGCTGGAACTGTCTTTATTTTGCTTTTATTCTTGGAGGCCCTGTTCACTGGGCGTGGAATCCAAGTGAACACCGGCTTCTCGTCAACACCTTGAAGACATGGTCCCACGGACTTCATATTCCGCTGTTTCTGACAGTCTCAATGTTATTGCTTCTTTGAGGGTAATAGATATTTTTTTTGGCTACTTTTAAGATTTTGTCTTTGATTCAGTTTTCTGTTTTATAATGTGCTGTGAAGACCTGGTTTGCATTATCTTATCTTGCTTGAGGTTGTTGTACTTCTGGAATCAATCATAACTTTTAGAAAAATCTAACCTATTATTTCAAATATTTCTTCTTCCTCATTTTATTTGTCCTCCTGTCTTTGATTCCAGTTACACATGTATTGCCTTTTCATCATATCCTTCTATTGGTTACGCTGTTGTCTGTTTCTCCATTCTTTTGTTTATTTACCTTATTCTGTGTGGTTTCATGTTCCCTATCTCCCTCTTCAGCTGTGTCTAATCCATTGGATTAAATAGATATTTAATAATAGGTATTCTTAATAGTAATAGGTATTACATTTATGCTTTAAGTTCTTAATTTAAATTATTCTATTTTTAACACCATGATTTCCATTTTATGGTTTCCAGTTTTCTGTCAAAATTCCCCACTTTAGAATAATACTTATACGTGTTATCATAGTTGTTTTAAAGTCTATGTCTGATCGTCTCAATACCTGGGTCCCCCATGGGTCTGACACTTTGTTTCATCTATTCTTATACGTGTGGACATTTTTGGTTGAATGTTGACATTTTATGTAAATAATCTTAGGATCAATTTAAGTCTCTGGCTGAATCATTCCTTCACAATAATTTAAATTTGCTTCTAATGTACGCTGGTCTAGAGGATAGGTCGTCTCAACACAACTCGGGACTGAATGATTGGGACTTTCTCTGTTTCTTGCTCACCCTCGTTTTCAGAAGTTGGACATTTGAAGATCGATCCTAAGGCATGACCTCGACTCTCTTCTGCTGCCTCTGCTTCACGATGAAACCAAAACCCAATTATGGTGCCTCTGCTCCTCGAGACTTTAGAGACCTCTCCTGTGGTTTTCAGTTTCTCAGAGTTGGCAATGCCGTCAAGTGGACAGTTGCCCTCGGATGCTGGGCTCTGGCCTCCTGGCTCCTTCTTCTGGATCCTGGTCATGCATATGCCCTCGGCCCTCAGCACTCTCCAATGCCTTCAGCCAGATTCTCAGAAACACTGTGCCAGCTTCCCTCAGTGCTTCCAGCCCAGCAGCCTGGCCTGCAGCCATCGCTAGAAGGGGATCTCCTTGGACATGGTTGGACACAACTCTCTGTCTCTTTTCCAGGCTACAGATGTTTCTGCCTGAGTTGAGACCTTGTTTCTGAAGGCCCCCTCTGGGCTCTGCCGTCATGACTGGGGCCTCATCCTGGCACATCCTCCCAAACTAACAGACAGCACAGCGCCTGAGTTTCCCAATCCACTTTTCTTTCAGGTTTAAGATCTTGGTGAGAGAGCAAGAAGGAGCTTGGAGATGCAACGTGCAGCACGGGAGGCGTCTCTCTGTAAAGGGGGCGGTTTCTGCCTTTCCCGGGACCTGCTCTCACCTGGTTCTGGGCTCATTTCTTACCACATTTTATGTATGGTAATCTTTGTATTCATTAGGAGAAAGGAACTGGAAGTTCTTTCCTCAGTGGGCTCTCCGTGAGTGTGGAACCTCTTCCAGCTCCTGCCCCTGGAGGAAGGGCCAGCCCTCGCTTGTGAGGGGTCCACCCAGGACCTCTGACCAGAAGGGAAACAGGGAAAGTGAGTGTTGAATCTGGTTATTGACTTGGTTCCCGGGTGCCGCAAGGATATTTTATCCTTGGTAACTGTTGAAATTCTATTTCTAAAGGACTTTCGTTCACTCTGAACCTTTTCAGAGATGACTCCAGGCTGCCGTGGAGCTGCTCCACATGTCTGCCCCCCGCTGCCCCGGCTCCCAGAGCGAGTCCCTCACTGTATCCCACTAGCTCATGAGTCGTGCGAGGACGTCACGTGGGACAATCGAAAGCTTGACTGGACCCCTCGTCCAACTCGTGTCACAGTGGCTTCAAGCCAGTTAAGACTGGCCAGAATGAAGGTTTCCCCTGAAACCTAAGGGAAATGGGCTCTATTTTCACATCAAGTTGAGCTTGTTACACTGTGGTCGTGATGAGGAAGTCTACGACTTGACGGTTCTGCGGTCCGTGCTCTAGCGGAGGGAACAGAGAGTCTCATTTCACCAGCTGTGTGGGCCATGACTCTCCCCACCTCAGCGTCTGGCTTCCCACCATCGCAGCTGTTGGTGTGGACGTGGCTCCTCTGAGAGGAATGCGACGTCAGTGCGTCCCCAGCGTTGGAGGACACGGGAGGAGGAGAGCCACCCAGACACGAGGGTGCTCAGCATCTCCTGTGCTTTGACTCTGAAGCTTCCTGGAGAGCTGACTGAACGATGGAGGCTATCGGCAGGAGGCTTGTTAACAGGTGCTCTTACGACCGACACCTGCGGGAGGAGAGAGGAAGGACTGGCCACGGGAGAGGCTGGGTGATGCGGCCTCCACCCAGGCCTGCCGACCCCACAGGGACTCCACAGCGACTCGGCCTTGAGACGTGTCCAGAGCTGCAGGAAGGAGGCCGCACCAGGCACAGCTGTGGGTGAGGCCCTGGTGGCCCCTGAGGCAGGGCTGGGTGCGCCCACGGCCCGGAATGTGCATTGGACGGACCCTCGTCTTCACACAAGCTCTGGGGCACCTTGCCCTTAAGTGAGGGTACGAGACAAGGCCGGTTCCACTTCTGCAGCCCCTGTGGCTGCCCTACTCTCAGTGCCACACCTTCCGCTGTGGGTTCCTTGCCCTCAGCTGCCACCCACACTGATCCTGAGTGTATGGCCCAGCCCGTCCCCAAGGGACCCAAACCTGCTCACCGTGCATGTCTCACCAGGGCTGCTGCACGTGCTCCTTCACCATCGAGGACAGGATGTTCCTCGCTGTCCCCGGGGCAGCAGCCACCCACCTCCTCCTGATGTCAGGGCCGTCGCCTCTCCTGCTGGTCCCTGGTCAGGACCTGAGGCAGCAGCACCCTCACACGTCACTCATCCAGTCCTTCTCGGCGCTGCAGAAACCAGGGCTGTGGCCTTCAGAAGCCAGCTCTGCAGTGCGGGAACCAGAGCACCCGTGGCAATGGGGAGGGTGACAGGTGGATGTCTTGCTTCCCAAACGCTTTCTCATATCCGTGGGGGGACAGAGAACCATGGAAAGGCAACAGAGGTAAGTGGAGCCCCGCCCTCCTCCATGCTCGCCCTCTGACCCCACGCTGTGGCCTGGCAGCTTCTAGAAGGCGCAGTGGGTCCCTCTCCCTTCGCCTCCACCAAGGTGAAGTGGGTCCCTTCGATTGGCGGTGGCACATGGAGTCCACTCTATGACACTTTCTGTAAATATCACGTGTGGCGCTGGCGGGGGGCCCCCGGGCAGCCTCTGGACACGGGCCGATTTTGTGCAAGTGCACGAGCGAGCCTGCCACCAGCTCCCAGCCCCCCATATGCGAGGGCCGCTGTGTAGCTGACACATGCCAGCTGCGGACTCCTGGAAGCCACATGCTGTGGGCTGCGTTGCAGCAGACGGTGAGCAGTCCACACAGTTCTGGGGCTAAACTGTAATCTACACCATTTTTCCCCCTCGAGTGAAGTGCAAACCCCTCTGATAAGGACAGAAATGGTGAGATGGCGTGCTCTGTGCTGTGGCCTGTCGCTCTGCCCTGGATGGCGGGCGCGTCTGCGATGGTGTCACAGGCGTCTTCATGCACGAGGTAAAGGTTTTCTTTGTTCAGTTCGTTTTCTTTTGACCCCATTTAGCAATAATTGAAAGATACGTGTTCCTAAGAGAGACACGCCTTTTGGGCAGCACAGGCTTGGCGGGAGCAGGTGCAGGATCCTGGTATGAATCTCGTGTTTCCTGGTAGACGAGCATCCTCCACGAGCTCAGCAACGTGCTCTGGTGGGCCGCCTGTCTGTTCACAACTTTCCTGAGCTTGTCAGCACACCTGAAGCACGTGAACAGCACACATAACAGGAGGCGTCAGCAAGTATGTCCAGGGGGGCTCTTCCAGAGTTTGGTCCACAATGACCGCATGTCGGGAACTCACAGAAAACTTACCTTTGAATTTGACAAGAGAATGGCAGCAACACAAATTAAATTACTGCAATATGCAGCATTCTTAAACTATTACTATACAGTTAAGTAAAAAAATTGCAGAAGTTTCTCATTTACCAGTTTTTGTTTTTTGTGGATTTTTTAAGAGCAGTTTCCTAAGACCCCTACTGACAGGGAGTGTCTCTTTTAAAATTAAATTTTCTAATTACTCCCAGAGCCAGGGTGGTGGAAAAAAACTAGAACCTTGGAACAAACATTGGATGTTTGCGGGAAAGGATGAAGCAAATGTCCTCATCAGCGCATCCAGGGCTGCTGGCTCTTGAGGCCAGGAGAGCTTCCCAGATGAAGCCGTGCGGTCAGGGCGAGCAGCGTGGAGCGACGTCAGGAGCTGTGGGCTCCAGACTGGACTCTAGTTAATAGTTAGGTGATTTTCAACATGTCTCTTAAATTCCTTGAGCTGCAGTTTCCTCATATGTAAAGTGGAAATGTTAAATAATTCTAACCTGTCTTTCAGTCTTGTATAAAGATAAAATAGAAAAGCATGCTGTGGAAGCTTTTTAAAGTCACATGCTCGTGCGTGCATGTGTGTGCAACGGCTTCTTGTTTACTTCTGAGCTTCACCAGCCCGGCTTTACTGGTGCAGCTGCCGCTGGCCCTATGGCTTCTCTCTGCCTCCAACGTAAAGTAATTGGAGCTCACGTCTCAGCAAGGTGCACCTGTCCGAGTCCCCAGGCCCAGCGACAGATTTTAAACAATAGGATGTAACAACACCTTAGATAATTCTTTCCCTGTGAAAGTTAAGATTATTTTTTTCCTTATAAACTTTTTGCAAAAAAAAACAGTGGGGGGTGAGTTGTCGTTCATGCACCAGCCTCTCAGGGCTCGCTGGCAGCAATGCCAGCAGCTCTGCAGATGCGCCAACAGTTGGTACACGTCATGCCCGCAACCAAAGCTCCAGATGCGCAGCAGGTCCCCAGCGGCAGCCACGTTCCCAAATGCGGAAGCTCGCAGAGCCCCTGCAGATAATTCTCCTCTCTGACGTTGTGGTCTCACGCTTTGGTGCAGAATCAGCCCCAGACTCACGCCGGAGGACCCCACCTGCAGGCAAGACCTGCTTCCTTTGCGTGTGAATTTCCTCACTATGTCACTATGATACGTGAACGACTGACACGTGAGGACAGTAGGGTCTCAGTAGGGAAGGCAGAGTGAGGCCGTCTATGCACCGGCAGCGGGGCCTCCCGTCTTAGTTCGTGAGCTCAGTAAGGTGCGCATTTTCTCCCACTGCATTTTTTTTCTTTCTTCACCAGGTCTCATCAACTTGTATGTCTTTCCCTATTTTTACTAACTTAGTTTATTTCTGCCTGCTTCCCTGGATATTTGTGACTCTTCCAATATAATTGACTCATCTTCGTATTAATATTTCCCATTCAGTATAAGATAACTGGCATCATATTTTTTTTAAACTGGAATTAACCTAAGGACTAATATGATGTCTAACATCATGACCACAGGCAAGTGTGGCTATTTAAATTTAAGTTAACCAAATTAAAATTTAAAATCTGGGTTTCCAGTTACACTAGCCAAATTTCAGGTGCCCAGGGCCACAGGTCATCAGGTCCCACCGTAGGGAGCCTTCTGTCCAATGGAGCATCAGTCGGTTTGAGGCTTAGCAGGTGTGCTCCTCTGCTCTGGATTGTGGACAGATTCTCCACAACCAGGAATAGAAAACAGAAGCGGAGGGAAGGCTCATGCTATGAGGCCAGCATTACTCTAACATCTAAACCCAATAAAGACATTGCATGAAAGGAAAACCACAAACCAATATCTCTGATGAACACAGATGCAAAAATCTGCAACAAAATTTTGGAAAATTGAATCTAATAATGTATAAAAAGAATTACACACTACAACCAAGGGGGATTTATTCCAGATATGCAAGACTGGTTCAACATTCAAAAATCGATTGATATAATCCACCACATCAACAGGCTAGAGAGAAAAAAGTCATCTGATAATATTGCGTGATGCATTTATTAGTATTCATGATAAAAATGCTCAGCAAACTAGGGTAGAGAGGAATGCCTTTAACTTGACAGAGAACATCTATAAAAACCTACATCTAACATCATACTCAATGGGGAGAAACTGTGTATATGGATTCAACACAACACAGTCAAAATTCCACCAGCCTATTTTGTGGATATTGACAAACTAATTCTCAGCTTTCCACGGAGAGGCAGAAGGCCCAGAACGGCCAACACAACATTGAATAAAAAGAGCAAAGTCGGAAGATTGACACTACCAAACCTCAGACACACTACACAATCAACAAAGAATGGTGTTGGTAAAATAATAGACACATAGATCAATGGAACAAACCAGAGAGCCCAAAAATAGACCCATATAAATATAAACTTATTTTGATAAAAGAACAAAAGCTATTCAATGAAGAAAAGATAATCTTTTCAACAAAACATGATGGAACAATTGGATGTCTATAAGAAAAAACATTAAAAACCCTGAATCTAGACACAGATATTACACCTTTCACAAAAATTAATTCAAAATAGGTCATGGATGTAAATGTAAGATGCAGGATTATAAAACTTTGAGAAAAAACAGGAGAAAAATCTATGTAACTTTATGTCTGGTGCTGAGTTTTTATACACAGAACCACAAACATAAAAAAGGAAGAAATGCATCCTAAGAAGAAACTCACGCTGTGGCTGGAGAACCTACGTCTGTTGCAAACATGTGGACCAAATTCACGGGAGGGGCAGGAAAGTGCTGCCCTGAGAACCGTGGAAGTGTGGCGTCAGTGAGACCAAAGGCAAAGGAACCGCATGAGCACGTGCATGGTTGATGAGTTCTGTCTCACAGGAGATTGAGTCAATAATTCCAACACCAGGACGCATACGGAGGGCAATTGAACAATTACACAAATGGAGACGGGCGGCGGGAGCCAGGTGCCTCACTGTTGCATGAAATTCCCAGATAAGCACGGGAAAGGGCTGGAACCATCCAGGTGGTGATGGATTAGAGTTGGAGACATCAGGATGAACTCATGTTTAGCTTCATACAGACACAAATAGTTACATAAAAAATAATGAAAGTATTTCCACATGGGTCGCAGACATACACATATTTCTTTGCTCTGTCAGCGGATGATGCCTAAGAGGAACAACACCCCAGTTGCAACTCACAGGTCTAGCTCCCAGATCTTGGCTTCTCATGCCATTTTCTGGGCAAAGGAACTAGCGCTCCTTGGAGAAATGGCTGATTCCAGGACGAGGGAAGGAAAGACACAAGATGAGCCTGGACCGTCTTGTAGTTCCAGGAAGTAAAGTGGCCAAAAACAAACAAAACCCAACCATACGTCAATCGGGGTACGTGAAGGGAGCACAGGAGCCAACTGAAGAGCGCCAGTGGCCAAAGCTGGAAGAATTTGAGCACAAACTGAATAAATTAGTATTGAATTATAGCCCCAAATATAAAACAATACCTATGAATCCATACTGATGTAAATGACTGGATAAATAAATAAATAGTGGAGAAGAGGACAAGTCTTCCATGCAGAAGAATTCCAAATAACTTATGCAGCTGCTGTGACTTCAGTGAGGGGGGCATGACTCCCCCTCCTTGTGTGTGGGCTGCGCAAGGCAACTGCCTCCCAAGGAGGAGGTGTTGGGCCTCCTGAAGCTCACCTGCACCGCTTTTTCTGCCTGGGGTGCCCTGGAGGCACAACGTGCCTCTCTCCTTGATGGGATAATCCAGATCACCCTCTGAGATGAGTCGAGCTGTCCTTCCTGGAAGCCGTCCTCTTCGCTCTCGTGGGCTGA
Organism: Equus przewalskii; assembly: GCF_037783145.1. Taxonomy (NCBI): domain Eukaryota; kingdom Metazoa; phylum Chordata; class Mammalia; order Perissodactyla; family Equidae; genus Equus; species Equus przewalskii. Next base: position 90,648,488 of record NC_091844.1, read on the forward strand.
GAGAAGTGCACCCTCTGGGGATTCTGTGGTACCCTGGATGTGTCTGCTCCAGATCCCAAGACCCTTAAGGACAAGAAGACTGCTGTACTCTTCCCTACGTGCTCAGTGCCCAAGGACGTGGAGATATGGCAGGTCCCCGATTTTCTAAGTGACTTCCGCCTGGCTTCTGTCCTCTGCTCAACTAGCTGGATAACCATCCACTGATGCTTCAAAACCTGTCTTACTTAGTCTTGCCTTTTAGATGTGGCTTTTTGGAGCAGCCAGTTGCTGCTCTGGGACTCTGCTTGAGTCCAAATCCAATGCTAGCCCTTGATGTTGTACACGGTTACCCCGCTCCTTTTATGATAACTCACGCTGAATCAGTTAAGCTGCATTTGTTACAAGAAATTTTGACTTTGAATTTACAGAAAGTAAAAAAAAAAGACAATACCAATAACATTCCCAAATATGTTAACTCTGGACCTTTCTGGTGATTAACAAGCTGTTGGTAGTAAATTACAATCATATTCATACCTCTAACTCATATTGTCTAACCCTCAATTTATTCACTCCTAAAAACTTAGAAAACAGAAAGTATAATTTTATGTGTCAGCTGGGCGTTGCTAATTTAAGAATGCAGAACTTTAAAGGAGAGCTTCAGATTTCTATTTATCAAACATTTGTGTTGAAATAAAAGCAACTTTACTCGTATCTCTCCGTTTTCTTAAGGTGAAAGTAAATGACCATTTTCAGGCTCTCACCATACCATCTTTTTTTTCCAACCCAAACCATTGGCCAAATCAGATAAATTAAGGCAGAAACTCAAGGGGCCCCCAGTGGGTCACGTACAAAACCTGCAGTCAAATACAGCTCCGTCCTTCCTCAAAATAAGGGACGGAAGCTGGAACGCAGCGTGCGGTGAGAGTGTAGTGAGAAAGACAGACTCCAGCCCGGCTTCCTCAGTCTGTGCGGATGCTCTCGTGACTAACTGGAAGCAGCCTCGGAGGGAGGCCTCTGCTCCTCCTGCTGCGGCTTCAGGAGGCGTTCTCACGATGCCCCTTGGTCAACACAGGAGCTGCCAGGCCACCTGCAGCTGCGCTTTCTGACACGGGAGGCACTGGACGCATTTCTTGAAGTGACTCTTAGGGACAGGTCTGCACTCTAGACAGACTCTCAGTAAAGGCGTGAAGTCGGCTAAGTGACCTGTTATTATCAGTCACACTGATGAAACATCCTTCAACCAAACAAAACAAAAACAACTTCCCCCCATCGCCACTAACGTTGACTTGGGGAGGCTCCTTGCTTCTTACCTTTGTTTCTGCCAAACCTCCTAATCGTTCTCATTTCTTATGTCTGACTGTGCCAACTCTTTCTCTCTGACAAAAATGTAAAAACAAAACAAACAAACAAACACTGCCGTTCTCCTCTCTGTTCTCAGAGTGATCTTTCTGAACACAGCACAACATCGGTTTAGTCCTCCCACATGGAAACCTTACAGCAGACTCCATGCCCATCAGGACCCTCCCAAACCTCCCGTCAGGATGCTCCACTCTTCCCATCCAGCTGCTCCCATCTTGTGGACTCATCTCTCTCTACCCGACTTGCTCGCTGGACTCCGAGCTGCTCGCACTCCCTCAAGGGCACCGCACTTTCGTAAATCCCCGGGTCTCTGTGCTGCTGCTATCCGTCCTGAAGTGCTTAGCTCTCTCTGCTCCTGGCAAATTCCCAGCCGTCCTTCCAGGTCCAGCCTGCGTGGCCCGAACCCACCCTCAGGAAGCAAGGCCGCTGGTGCTTTGCCAACACTGACCACAGGTCACTCTGATCGTTTGTGGATGTTCTTGTCTCTCACTGCAGAACAAAAGACCCCAGAAGGCCAGGCTGCATCCTGCAGGTCGAATATTTGCGGGACTGACACAGAACCGGACGGCACTTTGCTCTCAGAAAAACTGTCAATTCCTGACAGTTCCAGCCCAAACACTTTCCTCCCTTCCAGCCCCACAGACTTCCCTATGGCTGTTCTTCGAAAAACTGTCTTAGACGACAGGATTCAGCACCTTCAAAATGAATTTGTATGTTAATAAGGGATTCTACGGTAAAAAAAAAATACAAAAAACAAAAACAAGAAAAGATTTGCTGTGAAAAACCCCGCTGAGTAACTGGAACGAGAGTGTTTGGTGGGATGGCTCCCACTCATCCGGCCGTCCCCAGGTCTCTGAAGCCGGCAAGCTGCTCTCTAGAAGATATCCAGTCTCCGAAAGCAGTGGAGTGACCTAGCCCTGGCACAGATGCACAGAAATGGAGACTTGTATTTTGCAAAATAAATTGTGAGTAGGCCAGGTGTTGTGCTACTGCTGTGGAAAACAGACTTTGAGAACAACAGCTAGAACACAACAATTATTTGGTTTTATTCTGTTCTTGGAGAAACAGTGTTATTTTGGAGCAGCCATAGCATGTGGGCAAGAGGCCAAATGCTCTGGACCGCAAGCAGGCAAAGTGGCCACCAGCCGTGGCAGGACAGGGTCTGGGCCCCCTCAGGCAGTGGGGGTGTCTTTGGGTGGTACCTCCCCCAGCCAACCGTGCCCTGAGGGTCCACAAGTCTGCAAAGAAGGAATTTTCAAGTGCAGTGGCGCCGGGAAGCCGCGGACTCAAGGATGAGCTCCTAAAATGGGGAAGAGTCTGGACGTGCTTTGGGTGTCACATGGTTTGGCAAAGGCAGATATGGAAAGGGGGAAAGCTGGGGTGACTGTAAGATAATGCCATGTGCTCAGTCCACATCTGCTCTCAATTATGCTGATTCTGTCCACAGAATTATTCACAGCATCTAAGCATCAAAATCTATCCAGTTGTCTTCAGTCTCAAAGAACATGATCTTGAGCCAGCCCTGTTTTCCATTTCTAGAGGAATGAAAGTACATTTGGCCTCCACTTATGCAGGTCGCCCAGATGTAGCAAAAGTCTATGAGTCATGGAGTTGCGCAGCATTTGGCAGCTCTGTGCTGGGAGCCTCAGAACCATGGGCTGTCCACGCCGCTAGGCAGAGCAAGCGATGAAAGGGGCAGCCTTGGCCTTTGACCGCGAGCGCGGGATGAGAGGGAGGTGTGCTTCTCTGCTGTGATTGTCCCATGTACCCATCCAACGTGAGAAAGCACAGAATTCAAGTGCCCACTGGTGATTCTTGCAAGGTCGTTGAAAGAGGTGTTTACGTATACAATTATCTGCCTTAACGGATGTGAAAAGCAAAGCAGAACCCAAAGTGAAGCTCAGCCAGATTTGCTCCAGACTGAATTTTCAGCCCAAAGGCTGTATTCCTAAATTCTGTGCAGCTAATTCCAACCAATGCGCTTCTTTAGAAGAGCGTTTTCGGCACACTGTGCTTGCTAGCCCACCTAAAATGTCTACACAACATGTAGTTCCCAGCGGGAGTAATGGTAAGGAAGATTTTTCATATTTTCTCTTTTGGCATTAATTTTCTACTTTCGTATTTTTAAGGAGTATTCTTTGTACATAATAGAACTTTTAGTTAGATGGCCAAAATCTGTATGTCTGTGGTTTGTAGAATTTGGAGAATTTTCCGGGACTTTCCACTCTTCTGAACATCCAGCTTCGACTCGTCCCCCGGGAGGCAGCTCGAGCCATCTTTGAACAATTCTGAGCTAAAATTGGTCATCTCTAACTTCCCCCCTTGGGTTCTGTTGTTTCATAGTTTAGTCCGCCTTCTAGCCGACACCCTGTATATATTTGTAAATGATTCTCTCTCTCTGACTGCGCCCCCACTTTGCCCCTTTGGTTTTATTTTTGCTTCAAAGCGAAACAATCCAGTTCCTTCAGTGGTCTTCTAAGGACAAGATGCTGAAGATGCTCTTCGTCCTGTTTTCTTTAGTACATGTTCCAGTTGTACATTCCCCTTTTAAAACTTGTTGCCTAAAGTTGAACAAAATGCCACAGGTATAATTCACTTCTCTAACAGCCGCCTAAGACCAGTTGAGATGTTTTGCGCTTACTCATGCTAAGTTACTCCTGCTACGTGTCCTACCAGCCTGGTGGGCTGTGTGATGGATTGTCCTTGGGTTTCCATGTCGTAACCTTGAGGCGTTTCCAGGCTCAGCTCTGGGCTGGCTGACGCGGGTGCCAGGGCATTGGGGCCCCTCAGTCCAAAGGCCTCCGAATGTGATTAATTTACCATCAGGATCCACATGGTGTTGGGACACAGGTAGCACTTTCTCTGTGAGCGAGGCGACTCCCTGAGCAGTTTCTATATAATTCTGTCTGATTAGGATCCAAAGCAGAAGTGATTCGGGTTGAATCAACACAGAAAATAGTGAGCTCTTCTGGGAGGAAAGAAAGAATGTAGATGACTTCTTACCAGATGTTACCAAGTACTAGAAAGTACTAGAAAGCTGTAACAGGTAAAAGGCTGGTGTTACCGTCAGAGTGTTCTGAGCAATTCCTGCATTTTACTCACCCATTCAGCAAATATTTACTACCTATGATGTGCTGGCCCTGAGTTAAGTATGAGGGATGTTAGAGCGAATAAAACAGATATAAATCTCTGCCCTCGTGGCTATTAGATACTGATGAGTAATTAAAACATGTGGTGCATTAGACGTGGGTAAGTCCTAGGGGGAAGTTAAGTTGAGGCAGCAAGAAGGACTGGGGGAGTGTTCGGAGGGAAGGGCGGGAGGTCAGATTCTGGGGCTGCTGACCCTTCCCCAGTGACGACTTCGTGCAGACGAACGCGGGCAAAAGTAAGATGGCACTCTCTCTCCGTGTCGGGGGTCAGGTTATTTTGTGCCTTTATTGTTATCTACATTTTCCATTTTTTCTGAATAACGGCTTATTGATTGTGTTGTTTAATCTAACCTAAGGAGATGAAACCCCTCAGCCCTGGCAAATGGCATGTTTTAAATTGTCTGAGATTAAAGACCGTATAATAAAATAAGAACAGTTTGCTAAACCGAGCCAGGAGAACACGGAACTGCAGACAATGGAATGTTCCTTAGAACAGATTCGAGGTCCTGAGACACATCCCCTCCAGCAGGAGTCACCGACTGCCCCGACAGCCCTGACGATGCCCTCAGCCTCCTCTGTGGCTGTTCCATGCCCCCGCAGCTGAAGAGAAGTGGAGGCCTGGCTGCCCCAGGCAGAGGTTAAGGATGAAGAACCGACTCCCTAAATCACCAGGTGAGGGTGGGGCCGGGAGGGAGAACCACACTTTCGGTCCAGACACAGGCTGATCCGACAGCGACGTCGCGCGTGAGTCTCCTGGCTCAGTCGTGCCAGCAGCCTGCCTTCGGTTCACAAAGGACAACTCTCGGTGGACCAGACCTCATCCTATCCTTTGTCCTCACTGCCGTCACCCTAACCGAGACGGGTCTCTCCCCACTGGACTTGTAAGTGGACCTGCTGATCCCTCACACGGATTCCAGGTCAGTTCTCGTGACAGCCTACATCACGTAGCTCCTTTCATTATAAATTTTCACCAACTCGCTGCTGCCCGCTGAGTGACGTCCACACTCTGGAGTCAGTAGCCAAGATCCTCCACTAAACGAGCCTCTTCTTCAACTTCTCCTGTGTATTTGTTTCTTTAAGCTGACATTTCTGCTTACTTTTATATACTTTATGTTGTACCAAACATTTTTAAATAATACCTCAATGAAGGTATTGCTCAAATCATCCGCATTAAATGAGGACTTCTCTTGGCTACATTTATAAACGAGAAAGCCAGAGAAGTCTGTAATTTACCTGAGGACAGGCAGCATGTGCCTGGTGGAGCGGGGCTCCCACGTCCAGCCCTCTCGGGCAGGTCCGGCCACGGCTGAGACAGCCCCGGGTCAGCACAGCTGCCGCCTCCTCACAGCCTCACTCGGCTCCTGGAGAGCTTCGTTCCACTTCCCAGGGTGCTCCGCACTCGCTGGGGCGCAGGCTGCATTTCAGCTTGCACGGTCTTGTTGGAGTACGTGGATTAAGTCCCCAGCACGACCGTAAATTCCACGGGAGCAGCAGTAATGTCACGTTCATCTTGGACTCTCCTTTGGCGCTTAGCAGAGTGGTGACGCTCACCAGGTCTTTCCTTAGTGAATCACTCAAGGTACGGTTCATCCCTCCCGAAGTGTCACTGATTTTATTCTGTGTGAGCTGTTATCAAAGGCGTCTTTAGAAGACGCAGCGTTCTTGTCTTCAGGATGCCTGTGGGGACCGCCGCTCAGACCTATATCCTCACTTGGCAGCCTCCTCAAAGGGGCCAACGGAACCAAGCCCCTTTTTGTCTCCTGTTGGGCTTATTTCTCTTGGTCATCCTTGAACATCATTGAAAAGGAAATAATGGCTCAATTACATGCTTCTGAAATCGCTTCCCATTGACCATTTATATCGAAACTGAACGATCTGTGTGTCACTTACAATAATTGGCAGGGATTGCATCTGAGGATGGGGTTTTCGATTTTTCATTGATCTTTTCAATTTGGCCTCATGTCTCAGTGCCTCTCAGGGGCAGAAAGAGAGGGCTGGATGTTTTGAGAGTGCTGATTCAATCAGTAATAGTCTGGGGAACTTTTCTTGCACATTCTGAATGCAAAATTTCCAAGGCACAGAATGGTGGTGGCTGGCACGTGGTAGGAGCTGTGTAGGTTACACAGATGCTGTGGCGAATGTCTCTGCTTCCCTGGATCAAGAGACTCAGTCCCTCCTAGCAGATTTTAACCTCTTCCTTGTAAGCTTGTGGGCCCATTTGCACCTTACAGTTGCTCTCTTGATGTAGACTGCGGCAGGTTCGGACAGAGGTGGTCACAGCAAGTGGATGAAGTCTTACTAGAACTTGCTCCACACTAGGGGAATTCCGTAGAAGTTTTCTCTATGTGACTTTTACTTTTAGGATTTTTAATAATTGTGGTTACAGTACTGAGTTTGGGGTGTGACAGGTCCCGTTTCTGAGCCCTGCCTTCTCCTCTCTCAGAGTGACCACGGGCAGTCACGTAACATTGAAGCCACTTCCTCATCTGGAAACAGGGATGAAAGAACAGAGAACTCGGGCTGCGTGAGGTGAGACCCCAGGAGCCAGACCTTGAGGTGCTCAGCGCTCAGTGCTGTTTGGTTAATTAGTGACTAGTAAGCATAATAGGTGCAAATATGAGACAGTTTCTTAAGAACAAAGGAAACCACACACAGTTGTGGGTGAAGCACTTATGGATCTTCTTGCTTTATCACAGTGAGTTCAACACTGCAGGACTCAGAGAATAACTACGAGGTATCTGTGCACACACAAATGCGTAAACAACAGCAGAGGAGCAGTGTGCACACGTGTGGCTTTGCACTTGCTCTTCTCCCCTCACGGTGACTCGGCTGGACCCCACTGAGTAGCGAGTCTCCTGGTTCACATGAGCGGGTGCTGGGAGCTGTCAGCTGGCTGCCTGGCTCCCACCTCGTACCCGCAGGAGCCAGGTCAGGGCCCCGCCAGGTCAGCGGCACTGGCCCTGCGCCTCCCCCACCATGACAACCCTCCCTGTCCATCTTGCAGCTTTTGTCCTGCCCCCACTTCCTCTGGGCAGGATCCCTCCAGAGGCCTCTGCCCGCAGATGAGCGGGACGTCTCCTCCTTTGACCTGGCACCTCCCGCCAGGCGCTGGCTCTTCTCTGACCCAGGAGGAGCTTTGCCTCCCTGTGGGCACCAGGGCCCGACCCCAGACCAGGACGTCAGTTCCCTAAAAGAAAGAGTGTGGCAGCAGGAGGGCAGGCACGTCGTTGTAAACACCATCGTGTCCGCTGGCTCCACTTCTTGCTCTTGACTGATGCCTGCAACCCCACGCCCCACCCTCTGCCCTGGTCAACTTCAATAGTGAAAAACATCGCAAAACATAGTTTGAAGTTAGATTCTTAGTCACTTAGCAGCTGTGTCTTCAAGAAAATGTGATTGTGCGACCGTGTTTTTGGCACAAAAAGAACTTTCCTGAGGAGAATACAGGTGTGCCCCAAGGAAACTCTAGCCAACTGAGATTTAGTTTGTAGACTGAAGTTGTGTAGTGCCAGCTCAGCTCAGACCCCTAAGTTCAACTTAGCTCATAGGAGAATTGTGTGTTTGGGGATTTCCCCAAAAAGGAAGAGGATGAGGGGTGAGGCAGAGCCAAGTGCAGCCTCTGCAGGATGCGGTGTGGACGAGACCAACACAGCTTGTCCCTCCCATCCTGCCTTTGCTCTGACCTCCAAGTAAAGTGAATGAAGAAAATGAAGGAGGTAAGAAAGGTGAAAAAGAGTACTTTGTCAATACTGAATCTAGATTAATCACGACTTGTGTGTCAGGTAGAAGGGAATCTGTGAAACAACACAGTTTTATGAATAAGAAGGATCTAGGATTGAAAACTTGCTCTGTGACACCTGCTTCGTGAGTAAGGGCGTTGAGGAGCAAATAAATTAATGTACGCAAATGGATTCTTCAGTTTGATGTAGCTATTACTATAATTACCCATTTTTAGATTATAATTACCAACTGTTGCGCACATATTTCAACCCCAAAGGAGCCCTGACACAGCTCGCACACACCCGGGAGGTTTGGGTAGAATGAGAGAAAAGGAGGCGAGGAGGAGCGCTCCTTCTTTCTTTTGTTTTCACTTTCTGTTCCAGTGGGCCCCGTCCGGAAGCTTCCTCTGGACTCCAAATGGAGATCCCGCCAGCCCTCAGACAGGAGACACGGTGCCAGCGTTGAGGGCCAGCCTCGAGTCTAGATCCTAAGGAAAAGGGTAACAATTTAAAATCACCCCTTAGAGCTGAGAGTCAACACACCACGTCCCATGAGACGCATCTGGGTCAGAGGTTTGGGACGAAGCTCACCCTCCTCAGGAGGAGCAGGCATTTACATCATTCTCTGTACACAGTCCTGGGGCACCAAGTACAGTGGAGATTGTAGAAAACCACTCAGACATCTTAGGACCTGCGCTCCTTAACGCACATGGCACCTGCTTGAGGATGCTCGTCTGTAGGGGCCCAGGCCCCAGTGTGCCTGAGAACCCCTGGTTCAGACAGTGGGCTGGTGTCGCTCCCACAAGCTGCTTTCCGCCTGGAGCTGCAAGGCCTCTGGGCTTATCTCTAACACGAGGTGACGCCATTTAACTGCAGAGAGATGACACCCACAGGTAACCTGTGGTGCGGAGCCTTCCACGTTTACAGACCTGAACTGCGTGCCAGGGAGCACGAGACTAAATCAAGGATGGTTCCTCCTCTCTCCCCATCGAGCCGATGGACAGCCTCCCACAGCCTTTCCCCTCGGAGCACAGAGGCCGCAGGCGTTGGAGAAAAGGCTTTAAATCGTTGAGAGCAACAGGCGTCAAACCAGGATTCTTCACCAGCTGAAACAGCCTTCGAAGTGAGGTGAGAAAAGCACACGTTCAGACAACAAGAGACAGAGAACATGTTGCCATCAGATGTAAATCATAGTCGATGCTCAAGGCGGTTCCCCAGGCTGAAGGAAAATTATAAAAATCAGGCCTGCAGAAAAGATTCAAGAGCGCCAAAAATCATAACTATGTCAGGGGGAAATGGCTTTTTGTTCTTTTCTGGTATTTATAAAAGGCAACTGAATGTTTAAAGTAAAAATTATACAGTATCTTCTGGGAATTACGACATGTGTAGAAATAAAATCTATGACAACAACAGCACGAGAGATTGGAGGCCACAAGGCAAGGCCTCATGTGTAAAGTGTCATAATACGTGTGTACCATGATAATTTAAATATGCATATTATAATTGCTAGAGGATCTTCTAAAAAGAAAAGTAAATAAAACACAGAGGTGTTAAAAACAAACAAACAGGGAACAGAATAAATACCCAAAATATAATTTTAAAAACCTGAAATAATCCCAAAGGAGGCAGGGAAAGAGGAAAAGCGGGAAAAAGAGATGAGAGAAATGGAAAACAAAGAACCAGGTGGTAGACTGAAACCCAAGCATATCATAATTAAATTATATGTAAATAAACTAATCACAATTATAAACAGAGACTGTGAAAGTGAAAAAACAAACAAACTCCAACTGCATTATTTTAAGAAGAGTCACACTGTTGACAGGGAAACGCAGATAACTTCAAAGTAAAAGAATGGAAAATATACTTTACAAATCCTAATTATCAAGGAGCTGTAGTGGGTATATCAGCCGCAGACGAGGTAAGACCAGCAAACGCCATCAGAGCCAAAAAGGCGGTTTCACAGTGGCACATCAATGTGCCAAGAAGATGTAATAATTGTAAGAAGGTATGTGTCTTACACAAAATCACAAATTACACAAAGCAAAGCTTGGTTGAATTAGAGGACGAACCCACAAATCCACTGCTTGAATTGAAGACTTCACTGTCATCTCAGCAATTGAGAGAACAGTTGGACAAAGAATCACTAAGAAAACCTGAACCATACAATCAACCAACTTGACCTAATTAACCCTACAGAATGTTCCAGTTAACTAGTGCAGGAAACAGGCTCTCGTCAACGGGATGTGAAATGTTCACTCAGACACGCTGTAAACCAGTCTCGGGAAATGTGAAATGATTAGATTCATACACTGTATGTTCTTTACATATGAAATGAAATTAAAAATTATTGTTAACAAGTTATCCAAAATATATGAAAATTAAACATTATATTTCTAAATAACTCATGGATGAAAGGAGAAAACACAGGAAATTAGGAAGTATTTCTAACTTAAAAATAATGAAAACACAACATATAAAAATGTGTGGGATGCAGATAAACAGAATGTTTTGAGGGAAAGCTATAGCTTCTGAAGTCCCACAAATTTTTTAAAAGACTTCAATCCGATCAAAACACACTTTAAGAAAATCAGTAGGGAAGAAAAAGAGTGGGGAAGATATTCTTATACATATATTTGACCAAAACCCCTCATTCAGACTGCATAAATAGCCTACAACTCCATAACAAAGACACAATTTAATTAAAAATGTGCAGAAGACTCGAACAAACACTTCAAACAAGAAGATATACAGACGACCAACGAACACAGCAAAAGTGCTTGGCACTGTGAGTCACTGAGGAAACATTAGCTACAGTCAAAATATTCACAATATTCACAGTAAGGAAACATCTCAATATGGTAACTGACACAGTACTTGTATCCACAATATATGAAGAATTTTTGCAGATCAAAAAACCCAATACAATGTTTGAACAGATACTTTATAGAGGAAGAAATGCAAATAACCTGTGAGTACATGAAAATTTGCACAACATCCTTGGTCACTGAGGAAATGCAAATTAAAATCACAATGAGAGAATGTTTCACACTGCACTGTAATTCTATTCCATCCTATTTTTGCAGTTAGGTATATATTTTTAACTAGTTCATAGTTAGATGCATTTGTAACTAAGCACTATCATGAGTCTTGAATCATTTATTTGTCAGTATGTCAGCTGAGCTATAATTGAAAAATCCATTTCTCCCCAATTCAAATTATAAGCATTCTGAGTGAAATATAATAAGAAATATAAAATAAATAATCCTGACAGAGAGAGAGAGGTTGGCAGTTGTCAGAAAGGAGGAGGAAACTCACAGAGTGGTGAACAGAAGTTGAATCCAAAACAGGATGTGGGTTACCAGACGTGAATTTGGACTGGAGACTGGGCTGGGGTTCTAATACCAAGGAGAGGAACGTGGGCCTTGTGCTCATATTGACCTGAAATGGAGTCAACCAGCAGAGAACAGTATTTCAAGAGGGCTAGTCCAGCAATAAAACTTACCTTAGAGAAACTTTATCCTCCTGGGGGAATACTGAAGCCATAAGCTTCAGGTTCTAGATAGAAGCATAATCCAAAAGAAAATTGGGATCCCACACCTGCACCACATGCTGGAGTGGAATCCAAATTCACATTATCAATATGAACCTTAGGTCGGAAACCAAAAAGTGATCAAAACAACTAGTAAAGAGCTGGTCCAACCTGCAGGACCCCAGAAGAGTCCAATGTAAATACCTGTAGGCATACTTTTATAAACATGAGGTCAGAGGACTAACCAAAGCTAAACTCATAATGAACTTGAAACAATAAAAATGAATGACAAAGATCAGAAGGAAATGAGCCACTAAGAAAGAGAGAGAGCAAAGGAAATAATAGGATGTTTTTTCCACAAATTTTAGAAATGCTACAACAACCTAAAAGAGACTTAAAAATAAGGACAAGAAGAATTCAGAGGGATTTAAAGGAATAAAATTCCCATGGCATAAATAGGTGACAAAAAAAGAAAGGATAAGAAAGATATTTTAGAAAGAAAATATACACTCATTTGTAGAAAAATTGAATGTAAATATAAACTTTATTCTAGATACAACCAAAAAGAGAATTACATAATTTGGAAGGAAGCTCCAAGGAGATCTTACAGAATGTAAAGCAGAGACACAGAGGATGGGAGTTCAAAGAGAAGCTGAGAGACACAGAGGATACCGTAAGAGGTTCTGTAAACATCAAACGAGAATTTAAGGAGGGAATCGAGAATGACAGCAAGTTTTCCAGAATGAAGAAAGACATGATTAAAGGATCACGTCAAGTCCTGAGCAAGATTACACGAAAACAAATCTATGCCTAAGAATATTGTAGGGATATTCCAGAATAGCCAAGGCTAGGAGAAAACTGTAAGTGGAACCAGAGAATAAAGACAGATTATTTATGAAGAGGTGATACATAGGCTAAAAGTAGAATTCTCATTAGCAGAGTAGAGGCCAGAAGGCAACATCAGGATGTCTTGTAAGTTATGAAGGAAGAAATGCCATCCTACAATCTTGTGCCCAACTAAGTTATCATTCAAGAGTGATTGTAAGCTAAACACATTTTCAGACACTTAATTTAACCCTCACTAATAACCCCTCAAAGAACTATAACAGGATGTACTTCAAGAAGGAATTGACCGTCAAGAACACACAATGGGAAAAGGACAGTCTCTTCAATACAGGGTGCTGGGGAAACGGGATATCCACATGCAAAAGAATGAAATTGGCTCTTACAACACACACCAAATCAACTCAAAATGTATTAAAGACTTAAATTTAAGACCTGAAATTATAAAACTCCTAGAAGGAAACATAAGGCAAAAGCTCCTTGACATTGGTCTTGGAAATGATTTTTTGGATATGACACCAAAAGCACAGGTAACAAAAGCAAAAATGAACAAGTGGGACTAAAAAGTTTCTACATAGCAAAGGGAACCATCAACAAAATGAAAATAAACCTAATGAATGGGAGAAAATATTTGCAAACCGTATATCCAATAAGATGTCAATATCCAAAATATATAAGAAAATCCTACAACTCAATAGCAAGAAAACAAATAACTCAATTAGAAAATGTGCAACAGATCTGTGTAAGACATTTTTCCAAAGAAGAGATGCAAATTGCCAACAGGTACGTGGAAAGATGCTCAACATCACTAATCATAGGGAAATGCAAATCAAAACCACAGAGAGATGTCACCTCACATCTGTTAGAAGGACCATCATCAAAAAGACAAGAGGTGACAAGTGTTGGCGAGGATGTGGAGAAGAGGGAACCTTTACACTCTTGGCGTGGATGTAAACTGGTGCAGCCACTATGGAAAACAGTATGGAGGTTCCTCAAGAAATTAAAAATATAACTGCCATAGGACCCACAATCTCACTTCTGGATATATTTCCAAAGGAAATGAAATCAGTGTCTCGAAGATACACTAGCAGCCACACATTCACTGCAGCGTTATTCACAACAGCCGAGACGAGGAAACAGCTCTAATGTCCTTCAGAAGGATGAATAAAGAAAATGTGACATGCGGGTCATTATTACAAGCTCAGTGGTGGGAACAAACAATAGGAAGATATTCTGTTTTGTTCAATGTTAGTGAGGAATGAATATTAATCAATGCATTAAAATCTAAATACGTGGATGTAACAGATTGTTCCAGTTAATTCTCCAGCGACCTTAAATTCTAATTTCTAAACATATTCTTTGCTCATTTCACTTCCTCCAAATCTCCAAAGTAACTGTGCTATTTTTCTCCATCAATTTTCCTGTCTCATTTCTGTTTCTAATGACGACTTTTTTGTACAACTCTGAGCGAGTCGTGTTTTGACTCTTACTAAAATGACTTCATTATACCAGCCTCTTACACAACAAAATCCCCACAGGGCGACTGCCAGGAGGTCGCACGAACCACAGAGCCTCTGCTGATTTCGACTGAGGCTGATTGACAGCTGTGTTTGAGTTATGAATTGCTTAATTTAAAAAAATCCCTCATTGAGAATGAAGGATTTAAAAAGCCATCAATTTAAAATACACATTGAACATTCTTATAATTCATTATTTCTTTGCAGCTTCTAACCTGTTGCCTCATGAATAGTTGTCTTCAAGGAACATCCTGTTCCTCATTCCGTCTTTGCTCCACGTTCTCCAAATGGCGACACCTAAAGTTCTCTGGACACAAACATGCAAACATGAAGTATTTAATGGGAAAGGTTTTTGGAGTAAACAGAGAAGAGAAAAGAGAGAATGTTTCCCTGTTACCGCCGGGATGTGTTTGTGTTTTTCTTTCCTTGCTGTGGGTGGAACATTCAAGTGAGACCAATGACTTGCAACCTCCAGGAAACCTTATAAAGCTCCCTTTATTATTATTAGCACCTCCATTTCTCAGGTGAGTAAGGTGTCTTATCTCAGTCAAGGGTTAAGTAACCCCAGGTCTACTCAGGGGGGAGTGGTGGTGCTGGGAGTCAGACTGAGTCTTCGAGACTGCAGTCCAGGCTTCAGACTGTGCTGCACAGCTCGCTCTCCCGCGGCCCATGGAGCCAGAGACAGAGATTGAGAAGGACCGCGCCGCCTTCCAACTCGTGTGTGTCTGTGTCCTCCCACCCAGGAGAGGCACAGGGACTCCTTGCTTTGTTGATTTAAATAGATAAAGAAATATTCCCACCCCAGTGTTCACGAAGCCATGAGGCCTGGAATGGCTGCGTGAGACGGAGAAGGGCCCCGGGGGAGATGGTTGGAAGGCGGGGCTGGCAGAATGTGCATCAAGGCATGGATTTGCTGGTTCAGGTAGGTCCAGAGGAAGACAGAGCGAATGAGAGCTCAGCCTCTGCTTTGGGGTCACTGTGCACTTGAGTGGAGAGCAGAGTGAGGGGTGAGATGGGAGGAGGACGCTAACCCAGACGGTCTTGCGTGGCGGGTTGTGGATGGTGGGCCATGGTTAGGGTCGTGGTGGTGAGGATGAAGAGAGGTGAGCACTTTGCAGATGTGTTTGGTGGTTGAACACATGACTGGAGTGCAAGAGAGAAGACATGAAATCAAAGTTTTGCTCCTGGGTGCATAAATCCTCAGACGCCAAGAGATGTAGCACACCTCACTAGTCCCTGAGTGGCCATGTCCCTGGATAACCAACTGATTAAATCCAGCAAAATTGCCCCTTCCACAGAGTTTGAAGCTCGAGACATGGACTCTCAGACAAAAGGTGCTCGGACCCAACTCACCTCAAGGCAGTGTCCAGGAGAGAGGCCACAGCTCATGTCCTCGTAGAGAGAAGACAGCGTCCAATAGTGACCAGGCAAGCTCACAACTCAGAATAGTAGCCAGTAGTGACCCCATGGGCTCCACGACCTCAGGGAAGTGTCCTGTGGTGACCCCATGGGCTCCACAACCTCAGGGAAGTGTCCTGTAGTGACCCCATGGGCTCCACGACCCCAGGGCAGTGTCCTGTAGTGACCCCATGGGCTCCATGACCCCAGGGCAGTGTCCTGTAGTGACCCCATGGGCTCCATGACCTCAGGGCAGCCTGGCTCTGTTTCTTCCTGAGCTGTTACTGGTTCTTCTACCTTGAAGTTATTGCACTATCTGAAGAAGAAACCGTGTTTGTTGTTAATTGTGACCAAAGTAATCTTCACTGATGGAGAGTGTGCTGGTCACCTTTTGGATGAAGATCAGAAGGCCCTGCTGTCAGCCCCTCCTAACCCTGTGCACGTGACACTGATCAGGCCTCTGTTCTCCCATGAACTCAGCACACCTCAGACATGCATCTGAACGTCTCAGGTCACATGGCAAACATTTGTTTAATAACAAAGATAATCATCTCTACAACCATTTGTGCCGAAACACGGGAGAAATGGGTTATCTGTGCTTAGAACCAAACGATCATTTCCTGAAGTATTGCCGTAAGAAAGCGTAAAACTCGGACCTGGGCAAATCACCCGAGTGTTCCAGCGGCCTGGTGGGCACCTGAAGTCTGTCTCGAGGGATTTCCAGTGACGTCATTCGCCGCAGTGGATTACTGACTCATAACGAAACGTGGGACTGCACGGCCTGCCCGCTGCTCGGTAATTAATTACATCAGTGGAACTGCAGGGATCCGGCGTTAAGGCAGATGGCTGGCTCGTGTCACTGAATACTATTGTCCAGCAGGTGACCAGCCGGGAGCCACCCACAGAGAAAACAGACACGTGTTACTTTCGCCCTGGCATTCAGGAGGGTTTTGTGTAGTAAATTTTGGTTAATTTGCAAACATACCCAACAGCTCTGCACATGGTCTGTATTTAAATATTTCTGAGGGGACGTTCTAAAAGATAAGATCAAAGACAGTTTACAAGGTAGAGGTTTAAGCTAGCATACTTTTAAGAAACAGAAGGAGGGAAGGAAAGAAGCAGGGATTCATTTTAAGCACTTTGTCAAGAGAGGCCTGAAGGGAGAAATCGTGGAAGACGCTGCCGATTTCAAGCTTCAGGTGTTCTGACTAAAGTTTCATTTCTATTTCTTCTTTACGTTTTCAATTGGTTTTCATCACCGCCTCTGCCTCGGGGGTTTGGAGGAAGCAGGACGTAACAGAGCCGTAGGCTAATTCCAGCAGTGCTGTTCGTTCTCCAAATAAATGTTCTCAAAATATAATTTTTGGCAAAATCCATGCCAGTGTTGCTTGATTTTGTTGTTTTCCCCCTTGGATCTCATGACGCGTGTAAAACACGTTGACACACATCCCCCTGTGGGCGCTGCAGCCTGCTGTGTGCCGGCCTTCACGCTTAACCAAGGGAAGTGGTCTGCAGACACATGCCGTCACCAGGGGCCAAATTAGCCCGAGAGCAACTTCAGACCCCGCGACCGTCCTGTAAAAGGTTGTTTAGTTCCCTGAGGAGGAGCCGAGGAGCCGAGATCTCGTGTCCCTGAGGGTCGCCTGACATGTGGCCTCCATTTCACGTCCACGACGGGCTCAACGGACCTTAAGTAAACGCTGGTATTGCCCATAAGTCCACTTTGAACATTGGGTTGAAAACGAGGCCCTGTTATTTCATTTCTTATTTGCTTGCATTTATTCGTTTATTCAACAAATATTCTTTAGCTGTCATTGTGTTGCCTGGGGCACACGATGGGAAAAACGAAACCGGCTCTGTATCCTGGAACAGAGTCAAGTGAGTAAACAAACGAGCGATCCTGGCGTGTGAACCCTGGTACCTGTGCCTGTGCGTGTGCGAGAGAGGCTGTTAGTGACTGATTCAGTGGAAAAGGGCGTGCTGAGATATGGAAACATTTAGCCTAAATTGTAATCTTTAGAAATAACACTTTTTGTAGATTTTCTGTTAATTCAGCCTCTTTCCAGAAAGTTGACTTAAGAATACCTTCTAGACCGTGGAGGGGACACTTGATTCCAGCTTCCTGAACAATAGACACTCCTGAGAGTTTGACCATTAGCACTGAGCTGTTGTCGGTTCTTTAAATTCAGGTCCTTGCAAACAACAGTGGACACCACCAAAACTTCCATTTAAGTAAGATTCAAAGGAAATAGCAACTCACAAAGTAGGACTGAGAACTCAGATCCGAAGAGAATTAGGGTGTATCTAAAGACATCATTTGTATTTCTTAGTATATTTTTAAATTTAAAAATTTAAATTTAAATTAAAAAATTAAATTTTTACTTTTTTACTAGTATTATGGAAAAATACTTAAAATCCTAGAACCATTAGAGAAACACCGTGTCATTTTCGATATGTAAAGAGATTAACAGGTGATGCTGTGGCCTGGAGGGCAGACTCGGAGCAACACTCCGCCAGCAAACGGGCAGGCGCCACAAGGAGCGATTTCTGCACAACTGGACATCCAGCCAGGGTGAAAGCTGAGACCCCCACTGAGACCACGCAGACCAGGGTCTGAGGCCCAGGCATGGACATGCCAGCCCTGGCTGTCTCCCTGATGAGACCCCAGGACAGCGAGAGAAGTGCGGGTGGAAACCCAACAGTTTCCTATTACTGAATGGAAAAGAAATCCCGAGTAGAACATGAAGGCCACATTCTTGCCCAAGATTTTCACGCTTTGCAGCGACCAAATGAAATTGCTAAAGGAATCCTGAAACTAAATTTTTAAAAAGAAAAAATTATGTAAATACCACATTGACAACATGTATTGTTATGAGACAAATTCAATTTTAAAAAAGAAAAAATTATGTAAACATGACATTTACGACATGTATTGTTATGAGCCAGCTTCTACAAAAAAATAATTTCATTGTTTTACAAGCACCACAGGCGTAATATATTGAGTAACTTTAAACAATGGGATAACTTTTATTTTATTTTTTTTTTTTAAAGATTTTATTTTTTCCTTTTTCTCCCCAAAGCCCCCTGGTACATAGTTGTATATTCTTTGTTGTGGGTCCTTCTAGTTGTGGCATGTGGGACGCTGCCTCAGCGTGGTTTGATGAGCAGTGCCATGTCCGCGCCCAGGATTCGAACCAACGAAACACTGGGCCGCCTGCAGCGGAGCGCGCGAACTTAACCACTCGGCCACGGGGCCAGCCCCCTAGGGATAACTTTTAAATTGAATTTGTTTGTTAGCTAATGTTTTTAACTTTGTGTACATTCAAAAACAAAGTTTGTTTTTAAACATATCTAGAATCCGGAATTGTGGAGTTAATTGGAAAATACACACCATAATGTTAAAGATTTTTTTTAATGGTCTGGAATTCTATTTTGTATTGAACATAGCTGAACTCCAGAATAATTTTATCTTTAATTACTCTCTATAATGAATCTTTATATATGAACCACAAGTAACCGACCGTGAGATATCTAAGTGCCCTCCATGCTGCGTCCTGACTCCAGAACGTGCATGTTTTTATGTATTTAGACGACGTGCTCATTAAAGCTGAGGGTCAAAGAGCGGTGGCCTCGGCCGGAGCCACTGCTGGCACTCACTCAGTTTGCTCTCGTGGGTCCTGGATCCACACGGGGGGGCGTCAGTAGTGCCCTGGCCACGGGCGGCAACAGCTACTCTCTCCTGAGCGCGCGCTGTGTGCCGGGGCTGGGGCAGGTGTGACTCGATTCTTGCAGCTTCTCTGTGAGACGAGGGGTCCAGGTTGTGAGAACAGGGCCCTCTGGACAGAGGACCAAGTTTCCAGAGGCGGGAAGAGCCGAGTGATCCTCCCTTCAAGGGGCCTGTAGACACCAGCAAGGATTTTGCGGCCCTGCTGGCTTTGTCTGTCCCCCTCCCCGGCTCTGTAAACCATGAAGCCCGCAGACCCAAGTTCTTCGGAGACGCCTGAGGTGGCTGCGGTGGCCGTGTCCCCACGTTGGCTTGTTGGGGGCCAGATGCTCCCCTCCTCCCTCAGGCCCAGGGACCAGCCGCGTGTGACACTCTCATAAGGAGAGGCCCATGGGGCGTCAGAAGAGATGCTGTCTGGGCGGCTGTCGGCTCCCGCCCGGAGTTCCCCACAGAGCGGGGCTGGGAAGGGAAGGGCCCACTCCACAGACTCCTGCTCCGAGAGGCGGGCGCCTGCTCCATCGTAGGGTGGCAACGCTGCCCCCGTCCCACACGGCGTCCTCTGTCGTGTGACATGTTCCCGTGTTGAGTGACAGTGTTGTCTTGATGTCGGCGTCCACATCCAATAATAAGACATGAACTTGACCTTTCGTGTGCTGTGCTCGGGTCGTCCAGTCCTTACTCTGGCAGCAGGGCAGACAAGGCACCCTGCCTTTTCCCTGAGACCACAGCTAATTGCATTTAATTTTTAAAAATCTATACTTTGGGATAAAAGGAAATAAAATCCATATTAACAGGTGTCCTTGTTCCCCCAGGGTGTCCACGTGGGCTTCGCTGCTCTCTCCCGACAGCTGCCCCTTATGGAGGAGGACAGAGCTCGTGTGGAGAAACCGGGTCCCAGAGGGGCTTCCTCAGGCTCGAATCTTTTCTCTGAGGGCCTGGGATAGTGCCTGGCCAAGAAATAGGTTTAAAGATACTTGTTTATTAAGTAACTTAAACTTCTTCATCATTTCTTTCAAGGTGAATTTGGGTGAAGGAGCGAGAGCGTGAAGGAGTGGGGACAACAAGCCGTGATGAGACCAGGACAGCTTTGTCGTTCCAGGAGCGTCAGGACGGGATGCATCAAGCCAAGCAGGGACGGCTTGTCCCACAGGAAACAAACCATGGGCGCGTCAGCCCTCGATGGCCGCCCTGCTGCCGGAACCTACGGTGGTCGCTCTCCCGTCAGGCAGAGGAAGGAGGACCACTCATGAGTGAGTGCAGAGAGATGCTGAAATGTGCAGTGTCCTCACGACTGGAGGCGGTGTTTAACCAGATACCACCAGTGACACCAGCCAGCTGGCTGGGAGGAGGGGTGTCTGAGCCGAGGGTGAGGCCGTGAGGCCCCCAGGGTGTTGGTCCACAGGGAGCTCGCAGATTGAGCACCAGCCTGCACTTGCTAAGTCCAGGGGTGGCCAGTCCACTCTGCCTCCTGCTGAAAATTAGTCAATCAACAAACCACAGGGGAATTGACATCAGATAACCTACAGTGTAGTCACTTACCAAAAAACAATGCCGTTTTCTTGGGGACACTCGGGGGGAAATGCCAGCCTTCTGCTTCAGGGTGAAGGCCAGCGGTCCACAGAGGGATGGGAGTGTGAAGCCAGTTTAAATGGAGACGGGTAAGAAGACTCAGCAACGTTGGAAGAACGTCCTGTGTTTACTCACGACGCGTTGGATGTGGGATGCGGTGGATGCTGTCTTTAGACAAGGAAACTGAGCTCAGAACAAGCTTAGTTTCCCAAAGCCGACATCGTGGCCAGCCCGTGTGAGGGCAGGATTGTGCTCCGGGCCGGGCGGCTGTCCTGCTGGCGTTGGTGTGGACGTGGGGCACCTGTGCAGTCCGTGGTCGCCAGCACTGGGAGCCGGGCCCTGCTGTGGACGGCCAGACCACTCCCACTGGAAAGTGGATCCCACGCTACCATCGGGGACGAAGGAAGACACCTTGTAGGGATTGAGTTTTTGAAACAAGACTACGTGACGTGTCGTTGCTGCTCACACCCCGAAGCGTTTCATGGAAAAGTCTCATCTACTGACGTGGAATCAGGTCCTGCTGAGCTCAGAAGTCCCTGTGTGCGGAGAGGGGGGAGCCACGGGGTGTCCGTGCACATCTGTGACTTGGGAATACATGTTTTGGCAGCGAAACTGTCTCCCAATCAGTTCAATCCAGCTAATATCAAATATGATTGTCTCTTCTTGTCGTAGAACTGCTGGTCAGTGTGGGGGTGGGGCCAGGGGCTGGCCAGAGGGGAGGAAATCATGCTTTCCTTGTAAATTGCCTTCAGAGGCTGCTTAAGACACACATTGTGCTCGTGGAGGTCTGAGAATCTACATTTTTAAACATACATTTGATCTCTTGCAGTGGTTCACTTTATCGTGCAAACATTTTAGCTTTTGTGTGGTGGTCAGAATGGGACAGAGCAGGGGGCATAATGGAAACCATGTTTTCATTTGCTAAAGTTAGATTCAGAGGGGAAACTGATATTATTGCTTATTTATTGAGTACTGTAAGCTGTTTTCCAGTGATCTGAGATTCATCATTGAACAAATCTGGCCAAAGCGTGTGTCCCCTGAAGCTCACGTCCCTCCGGCAGAGACTGTAAAAGCAGGTCAACACATGTCGTGTGTAAGGAGGGCAGCCTGTGGGAAGTGGCAGGTGCTGTAGCTTCTGCTGGTTTGTTTTTAAGGTGAAAGGAGAGGAAGGGCAGCTGGGGAGGCTGCAGGAGAGGGTGCATACTAAGTGACGGCCTCGCTGGGTGGGACACCTGAGCCCAGACGGGAGTGAGGGGCTCTCTGGGGAGGAGCCTCTGGGACCTGCCGTGGGCATGTGCCCGCAGGGCCGAGGGAGAGCTGCTGTGGATAAAGCCAGGAGAATGATGAGGAGAGACTTCAGACAGCTCCGGGCGCCACGACCCGCAGCCCTGACGGGGTTCTGGGACGACACCGGCAGCGTCCACCCTGAGAGCTCGCGGGGCTGTGAGCAAGAAGAGCCGTGACCTGACACTCTCCTACATGGACCAGCAGGCTTCGTGCTGAGAGAGGACAGACTCAGGCAGCACGCACCGCGGGAGCCCAACGAGACGCCACATGGCTCACGCCAGGTTGTCCGCACAGAAGCATGAGATTTGCTCCCATTCCGTACATATTTCGAAGGTAGAGCCACCGGGATCTCTTGGAAGAGTAAACTTGGGGTTCGAAAAAAGGGAAAAGGGTAGAGAGGGATTCACACCGTTGGGCCTAAGCAACTGAAGGAAGGTATTTCCCTCACCTGGGCGGTGGGTGAGGATGGGCTCCAGGACTGCCAGGTGCCTCCCTGCGCCTGCTCCCTGTGCTGTGAGCCGGGATCCCCTGAGTGTCCCGTCCGTGGGCTATGAGAGGAAACAGCCTGTGAACTCCAGGCCACGGCACTGAGGAGCCGTCCTCTGCCGTCCCTGCAGCATTCTCCCCTCTCACGGCGACCTCGCAGCTTTGTGCTCCAGACGGCTTGGCAACGCGATGGTGGACCCGCAGCCTGGTCCCTGAGCCGCTGTGCCGGGCTGGGCCCTCCGCTGAGCAGCCTGCACGTGGTGTGAATGGGGAGAAGCCGTCCTCACATGAGGTCGCTGAGAGGGGTGCTGGTCTGGCAGCATTCGACAGTGGGACGGGCAGCCTGTGGGGGCCGCCCGGCGAGGCCCTGGAAGATGGGTTTTGCAGTAAGTTGTCCACAAAACATCAGGCAGGTTCTTGTTTCACGAGGGGACGTTTGGAAGCACATGAACTTTATGTGATAGAAAATCATTACTCCCCCAAAAAACAACTTGGCAGATAAATTGATTTTTTTTTTAAGTTCAAGAGCTTGTTTTCTAAAAAGCAATCTATACAATAAAGTTAATATGGGGAAAGCTTTCCAAATTAAAATGAGACTGTAATTTTATGTGACTGTACCTTTTTATCCCGATTAGTTTTTTTATGAGCTAGTTAGCTTAGAAAATTTCTGGAGGATTTTGAACCTGCTGAGGCATTCCAGAAACCCTACTTGTACAGTATGATAAAACTGACAATATTAAAAACCATGATCTCTAGTCAGAGGAAAACCCTACAATATTTGGGCTTACGAATCCCTCATCATTTTCAGATTTACAATTTTTAGTTTCAGTTCTGAAGGGTGTTTCATTTTCAACAACCACCTGTATAAATAATTCATTCTCTTTAAATACGCTGAAAAATAGCAACTGGAGCAGTTGGTAATTTTGGGAGGAAGGAGATGAACATGCATGCTATGGAGAGGTCATATTTCCTCCAAGTTATTGTCTCTGAGGACTTGTGTGCTGCTGTGTAAGAAGAGCTAAGTCAACTAGAATATTTTCCTTGAAGATCTCAGAAAATTTCAAAGTAATATTTCTTTTGTGTGAAGTTAAATAGAAATGCAATTTATAAATAGGATGTTTAGAATTTTATGAGTTTTGTCCTCCTTTAAGTAGGCCTGAAAGTATCACACATAATATACTCCGCGAGCAGGTAATTTTAATGCAGTCTAGTTTCTTAAAGTCAACAATTTTTTTGGTTTCATGTAAATTAAATATATAAGTGATTTGTCAGTTCTGCATTTTAAAATCCTTTAGAACGTGCATGCTCATAGAAATAGTATGAGGATGGCGTGGGAGCTGGGGAGCAATGGCCGTTGGCAGACGATGTTGCCTGTAAATGAGTCCTCCTTTCTCATGATGGAGCCTTGTCCCGTCCACGGAGACAACAGTCTGAGTCCAATAAGTCAGCTAGTTTGCTTTTAAACAAAATCCTCCGTCTTTACTGGAGAATAAGACAGGCAGAGAACCAAGCAGACCCGCATTTCCATCAGCCCCTCCTACCAGCTGCCCATCTACTCAGGGTTTCTGATTCAGAGCTCGTGTGATGAGCTCAACGTGTTGCACAGAAACGTCAGAGAACAAGAGAAAGAGAGACCATGGAAGCCGACCTGGTGAGTACTGTTCATGCAACACTCTGTTTCCACTGTGTTGTACTCTCGAAGTTCATGTCAGGATTCTCTGCACATGACACGCACCAGCTGAACACAGGAGGTAACTGTTTGTATTTAAAAGCCATTCCAAAGAGAATTTATAGCTTTTTTTCCCCCAAGAATCTACACTTTTTTATACATTGGCTTTTGTGAAAACCAGTGTTTAGACTCTTGTTTGCTGGAGGGAAGGAACGTGGAAGGTGTGGTCAGAGAGAGAGGAGCCAGGGGCCAGGCCTAGCCAGAGCCCTGGGCTGATGAAGGCCCTAGATGCTGCTGAGGAGCCAGGCCAAGACGAGGCGGAGTCTGGACAGGAGACATTGGCACAGCTGACCAACAGCCTGTCAGCAATGAAAACGGAGGATCAATATCCGCTCATTCCTCAAGAAGCCCCCCACCCTGTGCTCTGTGTTCAGTTGAGGGTCAAGGTCACACTCTGGGCTGTGAGGCTGAGGACCGTCTGAAGAAGGAATTACGAAGAAAACTAGAAAACTCTGTAGCGTTTCCATCAGAAAACAGTTAACGTCATTTGCTTATTTCTCAAAACCACTTAGTTTGATTTAAATGTCATGAAGTCTTGTAATGTCTATCAGGGGAGCATCTTACTTTATTCTATTCTTCGGTCATTTTTGCAACAAGAAGTAGAATTAATAAGTAGACAAGGAAAGCATTGCCCACCCACTGGCACAGCTCACCGGACTTGCTCTGGCCCTCACGTGCCCGAGACGCCAGAGGGGAGAGCAATAAGCACCCAGATGAGAACAACTTGGCCATCCTCTTCTCTTGTTACTAGAACAAGAAATTATTCAAAATGTAAGAAAGAAATTTGAAACTATTGCTCCCTCAAGAAGTTAAATATATGAATAAGGTCATGATTTACACTCTACTTAAAGAGGTAGCCAGCTCCTCTGTCTACATACTGGAAAGTTCTCTTGTTGACCAACTCAGTGATAGCTAAAGCATATGGCGTCTCTTTTTAAGCCAACGAGGAAGGAACATGTGCTTCCCGAGGCACTTGCAAGGCTGTGTATCTTGAAGAAATACTATTTATCTCTTGTCCAAAGACAGTGGTATTTTAGCTCCGGCCTTTGGGACAGGCTAATCATTCATTCCTCTGGCTTCGAGTCCCATCTGATATCAGTTTAAATCATCAGAGAGAAACCCACTTTGACAGCAGTAGTTTGGCGCCCGGTAGAGATGCTGTCACTGAGTTTCAATGTGACATGCGCTTTTACACTTGAGGGTCATGGTCAGAAACAGCTGTCCCAAGGAAGCTGATACATCTGTCGAGCGAATGGTGGAGCCACTTACGCGTCCTCTATGTGCAGGGCCACATGATGCACTCACCCCAGAACTTAGAGCCAGGAAAACGTGAAAAGGAATTTCTCTCTTCCAAAAACCAATGGGCTTCCTCAAATCTCTGATACCCTTTGTGTCTCTTTTTTTTTTTCCTTCTCTCTCTCTTTCCGCCATCTGCATTCGTCCATTTATTTACTCTACACACACCTATGTAGCACCAACTCCACTGGCACAGCTCCCACCCTGAGGACTGGAGATGCCAGCACATGAGAGACGTCCCTTGCCTTGAGGAGCTCAGAGCCCATGGGGGAGATGTGTCAGAAAACTACGAGGCTGGGAGCCCTTTACTGAGAGGCTCTAGACTCAGGTGAGGAAATGCATTTCTTTTAAATCAGAAGATATAGGAAAAGCTGAGCTGTTTGCCCAGAGAGAGAAGAACGGGGAGGACTCAGTGAGTTCAGGGCACTCTCAGCGTGGGGCTGCAGGATGAGTGGCGGGTCTGAGAGATGCAGTGGACTGGCAGCCGCCCTGTGGAACGTGGAGTGTCCTGGAATGAGTTTGCACCAAGAAATGGTCTGACCAAACGCGTGTTTAGAAAGACAGCCATGGCACCGAGATCAGAAAGGAGAGAGACTGGAGCCAGAGGTTATAGCTGCGTCTCGGAACAAACCAGACAAAGACCGAATAAAGCAACGCCAGAGGTTTAAAGACACCGAGATCTCACACGGACTGGGTCATTCTAGCCTCGGCACAACCATCTCCTTTCTCCACGGCACATCTCTTTTAACTTTGTTCCCCCATTTTAACTGTACACGCACATATATATATATATCTTCACGTTATATATATATCTATTTTATATATATTTTAAATATAAACCAATTCCAATCCTTTTCTGTGAACAGATGTGATGCAATTAATGAATTTTTATATAAATAATATTTTCTTTTCTCCTCAGTGTCACAATAGTTTCCTAGAACAACCTATTGGAACTATGTATATACTGGGACTAAAAATCGAAAGGAGATGAGAATTGATTCTGTCACCTATTTGAGTGTGTGCCCCACAATGCACGTATACAATCAAAGGACGTGAAACCAACACTGTTTAAACAAGACCTGGTTCAGAGACCGCGTGATGGACAGTTTTAATCAGTGTTTCCTGTGAGGCTCTAGAATTTCACTGTGATATTTTCTTTGAGTTGAACCAAACTGAGCTTGGGCATGAAAACATGCTGATGTCATGGAGGGGGAAGCAGATACCAGGCTAGAACCTTTATTCCAGCCCCAGCTTGTGCGGGACACTCTCCTCACCAAGTTACCGTGTGTTTGTTTGTCCGTGTCTTCCTGAGATCGGGGACGAGGGAGACGGAGAGGTGGTGGGCCTGGTGGGGGTGAAGGTGGAGGTGTCGGGGCGCGGTCCTGCCCAGAGCAGCCGCCCCAGCCTCCGCCCAGGCCCAGGGTTGCTCGCAGCACAGACTCGCCCACACCCTCTGCGTTGTCTCTCCAAAGAGCCACTTCTGCCCTTAAAAATAGGAACAAGGCAGGAGTCAGTTTCCAGAAAATGCTCTTCTGGACATCTTCCCAGCACAGAGCATTTCCCCCCTCCTATTCTCCAGAGCTTTTTCTAGCCGTGTAGATGCTTCCAAGAAGCGTTGACCCACCGCACACTGAGAGTAGGTGTCGAATTAAACGGCGTGATTCGAAGCCGGACTGAACATATCGACTGCCTGGAACTTGTTGGCGTCGCTCCCCCACCTCCAGAAAACATCTGACTCCCTCGCATCACACGGAAACCTACCGTTAGCATCAGATCAGACGTGTGAGAAGCAGCAGAGACGGGCTACCTGCCCTGGAAGATGCCCCTTAGGACAATGAGGGGCCATATGTGCTTCCTTTCCCAGTTTCATTGAGGTGTCACTGACATACGTCACTGTACATTTAACACTTATAGCATAAGGGATTGACTTACATACACTGTGAAATACTGACCACAGCAAGTTTACTTAGGACCCCTCATCCCACACAGATGCAAAGAAGAAATTCCCTTGTAAGGAGGACTCTTGGGAACTCCTTAGCCCATTCTCTTTACACACCCATGGAAGTTAGTGTTTCTTCATTAGTTTTTGACATGGAGAAATGAAGCCTGGTGGCAGAGGGCCCTGGAAATCGGAGGCCATGGGCAGGCGAACTCAGAGCCCAGAGGGGACGAGAGGGCCTCGACATGAGATGAGGCGTCCATAGGGCCTGGGTGGCCATGGGCCTCTGGGTTTCAGTGGTCCATTCAAGGGAAGAGTCTCTGAGCACCTGCCACCTGCCAGGCCCGGCATCAGACCCAAAAATGAAAACCTCGTGGTGTCTCCCACATCGGGGGCGCAGACAGATGGGGAGGGGCTGAGGGGAGAGACAATGTGAAGGGGGATGATGACATGACAAAGGGATGCAGAGCAAGACGCACGACTGAGGGAGAGAAGCCTTGGATTCAGGGATCTTCACGGTGTGGGTGAGGCAGGGACCGTGTGGGTGTGTGTCAGCATGTGGGAAAGAGGGAGGGCAGCGTGTGGAGGCAGGGGCCCCACAGGACAGATGCCCCCCACTCCCCTGTGTGGCACACAGCTCAGGACAAAGTCACTGCCCTCCGTGGGCCAGGTTCTCCACGATGGTTTGCAGGAGGCTTGAGAAGGGCAGAGGCCATATGTCACATGACACTGGACAAGGGTGGGACGGCCCAATGACAGGGGTCCGTCTCCAGGCACTGTGCCATGGTGGCCAGTGTCCTGTTCCGAGCCCGCCTGGCCCAGGCCGGAGGGCGCTGGCGATGAGTCGTCACTGAAGGGGAGCCAGCTGACGGGCGCGCCTGCTCCCTTCTCCAAGAAAACACAGCGGCCTTAGGACATTTCACCTGACTCCGACTCGGTAGGTGCTTATTGATTAGATCACAGGGTTATGGTAGGCGTGATGACAGAAGAAAGAAGAGAAGACAAAATTGCACGTGATGGGAAGACACTCAAATCAGTGTGCCAGTGAGATGCCCATCAGCGGAGATTTTTCCCTAAGTTTTTAAAAGCCCTTCTTACACGGTGATTCACAACTTTAAAACTTTCAAAAGAATAATTCTAAAGGCATAGACTATGTAAATCCATGGAAAATTGCTTTACTTGAAAATAGTAGTGGAAAAAGCTATGAGACATTTTTCTATGCTAATTGCATGTATTATTATATATGATATATTCTATTATAATTTAAATAATCATTGCATGCCTATATAATATTATAATACATATAATATATAATATTTTTGGTGAATACCCTACTCAGCTCTCAAGAGAATTTCTTCTGCACATCAGTCATTATGGGCTTAGAGTGAACAACGTGAAAATTACTTGGAATTGTGAACACAGGACGATGAAGAAGAAAAATGATGTGAATTTGAAAGAATGTCTGCAAAGAAGCAGGTTCCATTAAAAATTATAAGTAATTTCTATCTCTTTTTTTTCCCGTTTTTTTGCAGACATCACAAATTTATCGTTTCTCTCTGAGTAAATTGTTTCTTCTTTTCTTGATCTCTACCAGGAACTTGCAATTTTTTTGACTAAAAATTAAGACTATTCAGAGTTTCTTTTCAAAGAAAATACGCTTTTGACTTCTGAACATGAATAGCCTTGTAAGGAGGACCAGGCCTGTGTCTGACGGTGTTGTGGGATGACAATCCTGCATTGATGTTGGTGACATGTGTCCTCAACACTGTCGGCTGCTCATCCATCCTCTTCCCCTGACAACAGTCTGGACTCTTTCAAACAAAAAGTGTAAATTGGAATCTACTCTAGAAAACATCCTTGACGGAGCTCACGTTACCCTTTGTTATCATTACTAAGTCATTTGTGTGTGTGCTTTTTAAATGCTGTTGTCTTGGTGATCGCTTTGGATGGCATCTTGAGGCTCTGTGGGTGTGTCGAGAGTTGAAGAACCAACTTGCCAAGTAATGAAGATGATGTGGCCAAAATGCACCTACTTTCATGTGGATCCATAAAATGTGGCGATTGCTCTCTGGGAAGAAAATGGTCACCCACTCTCTTTCTGAGGACAAGTCCAGGCCTGACAGTTGTCAGGAGTCGGAGAGAAATCGTGGGTCCTGAGAGTCTAGAGAAGCTCAGTGGAGGTCCATTCGTGCTCTTGTTGCTTGTGTGAGCGTTTGTCTACTCTGTCATTAGTTGGTCGTCTAGTCACAGATCAAACTAACGTGCATCACCACCATTATAAATTGAAAATTCTGACTGGACAGCATTTTTTCTTGTCCTCCTAAAAGCCTAAACTCATCCAGTAGCTCTTAAGAGAAGAACTTTTTTCTGGGATGAGAACAGAACATGTCACGGCACCAGGAGGAACATGTGGTTGTGAGTTAACTTTCTCTCACCATCACTTTGAGCTGATACACGCAGATCTAGTTCACTTAACAATTAAATGTCATGAATGTAGCGCTGTGTTTATCCGTTCTATTACTGAAAGACATTTAGATTATTTTCAGCATCCTACTACAATCAAGATGTAATTATTAAACCAACTGAGAGGTTCATGAATAGTGCAGTGTCAGTAAAATTATTCACCTTCTCACAAAGTAGAAGCAGCCCATGAGAAGAACAAAGAGCAAGAAAAGTATAACGAAGTGAACATCACACAAAGAATCAGAAGGCCAGTGGTCAGCCCTGGCTCTGCCCATTCCAGCGGTTGTGGTGTGCCTCATGCAGGACTGGGAGGAAGGAGACCACCGGGTGGGAGAGCGCGACACAGTTGGAGCGTGGCCACCCGGCACATCCTACCCCAGCTAGCTCACTGTCTTCACTGCTCGAGACCTAGAGCCACATGGTTGGAGGCACGTGGACCTGACAGGACCATGGCCATGAGCGGGGGACTGTTGGAGAGTGAACCGCAGAGCTCGCCTTAGAGCTGTGGGGGATGTGGCACTGGCCCCCAGGGACCTCGCAGGTGTCAGAGTCAGGAGTGAGGGAGGGAGCCAAGTGTCGGGCAGGCCCTCAGTGCCGCACGTAGGATGTGGATCTGGTTCCGAGCATCATGGGCTTTATCGGGGAGGGAAAAGGCCTGGACGACGTGCTAGCGGCTTATCTCATCTCTACAGCAACTCACTGAGGTGTTACTACTGTTGTTCTACACACGAGGAAACTATCACTCAGAGAATTTAAATAACTTTCCCAAATAGTATAGATAGTATGTATGGAGCATCTACACTTCAGCAGCTGCTGTGCTAGGAATGGGGAATCCACTCGTAAGTGGCAGCACCAACACAGGCCGTCAATCAAATAGTCACATGTCAATCAAATAGTCCAAATAGAAGACAGAGTGCACGGTGTGGGAAGTGGCACACGAGGATCTCATTCTGGGTTCTCCACAACTTGTGGAGGTGGGGACGCGTCCAAGAGGGCTTGATAAAGCTCCAGTCTTCCTGATCACGCTCCTTCTCTCGACAGTCACTGCTGCTGACCAAACGTGTGTGCATGTGAGGGAAACAGCATGGGGAGGGCGAGGGTGCAGAATGACATCCTTTCCTCGAGAAGGAGCCACAGCCGAGTGTGCTCTATGCTGGGACATTTGACCAAGCAAATTCTTGTGGGAGTGGCTGATTCTTCCAAAGAATTTGGCAGCCTATGCAAAATCTTTTTCAAAAGCAATTTCCATGTCTGTGTAGATCTGTAGATACGGCCTAAAGGAATTGCCAGCTTTTGGTCCAGTCTGATAACTGAGCAGGTGACATGAAGGAAAATCCCCACTTTATGAGTCACCTGGCTTTTGTTCAAGTTCTGAGCATCCCCCTGCTGTGTAATAAATATTTAGTTTCCTGTTACTTCTTCCCATTAAAAAAAATCAGGATATTACATTAACCGTTTGTGATGACTTTTTTGTAATAGAAAAAAATCTTTACTGGAATATAAAATTGTTCATTATATATAAGGACGGTATGTCCTGGAAAAGTAAGCTGAAGAATTAGAGGGAAAGCGTTTTCAGAAATTTGACTGAACTTTCCCCAAGGGTGGGCCATTGCTGCAGATGCACCCATGGACACAGGCAAGTGAAGATGCCGCATGGAGGAGGTGGACCCACATGGGAACTGGGTTCATGCAGAGTAAACGCCGGGCCGGGAGGAGAGCAGGGAGCTGTAGACACACCGAGGCACACAACTCCAGTCAGAGGATTGGGGAGTGACCTCAGGAGGAGACAACTTTTAGACATGAATGTGAGAAATATGTCTGAATAATTTAAGACAAAGGGGTTTGTAGATTATTGCAGTCTGAAGGATCGACGTATGCAAAGACCATCCCAGGCGTGAGTGTGCGAGAGATAGGCGCAGGTTTGGACAAACAAGCCATTTCACCCCAGTATGATTACTTTAAGAAAATCAAAGTGGAGGTGTGGTCAAAACTAATTGCTGTGATTGAACAAAATATGGTGTCAAGTAATTAATGTTTACCATTCATGTAAAAGAAATGCAAAGACGAGTTGTTGAGCACTGGGAGGTAGAGCTTGGGAAAACCAACAACAAACTGTAATGTACAAAATTAGTGTGAATGAGTATTTGTTAAGAAATGAGCCAAAATGTCTGCTGGAAGCAGCGTCCTTCCCCCAGATTTCCCGCTGTGTCCACTGGAGGCTCTGCCATCCACCATCGAGATTGTCAGTTCACCCGTGTGTGTTTTATACAATGAATGTATCTCATTTTCAATTGTTTTACACAACTCGTGGCATGCTTTTGTCGACGAAAATAATCCATAACCAATCTATAAATGAAAATTTGGGTGAGTTTATTCTGAGCTGAAATCTGAGGACCATGGCCCAGGGCTTTCTTCCCGAAGGAAGAAAGGGCACCAAAGAAGTGAGGTGTACAGAGTGGTTATATACCCCCAAGCAGGACGTTTCACATATGATTGAAATGTCCCTCCCACAATAGTCACAAGATTGCCCTGTCGGCACAGCGCTTGATGGACACAGCAGGTAGTGGGTCTGCTATCTCAGAGGGCGTAGCAGGAGGCAAGTCTATTGTCTCGAGCTGGGCGGTCACAGGTGAGTGCAGCAATCAGTTTCTGGCCTAAGGAAAGATGCCTAATCCTTAAGGAGACACCAACGTTGGGAGGGGCAGGGAAGTTGCACCTTTATCTCAAGGGCCTTTGTTCTTGCCATAGGGAATCTCTAAAGCAGATATACAATGCATGCTCAACAGCCACGGTCAGGCCCTTTTGGAAAGACAAGATCAGGCCGAATTATGTTTATACCAAATGACTTCCTCATATTCTCCAATATATCCTATTGCTTGCCATTTTTATTTGTCCCTTTAGACACTTTTCTTGCTTTTCTCCACTTAGCAGTGTAGGGGAGGAAGACATTTCCTCTACCCACTCTAGGTGCTTCTGGCCAGACAAAGAATTAAATCCCCATGAGACAGAATAACAGGAGAAAATTAAACAAAGCTTTATAACGTGTATACATGGGAGAGGCCCAGAAAAACTGAGCAGCTCGCCAAAATGGCGGAGGTTCTCATCTTAAATACCCTCCTCAGCTAAAGAGGAAAGAGGATGTTGGGGGCGTGGGAGTCAGTTATGGGAGATTGCCAGAAAAGCACAGTAAACAAGAGTCAGGTTATTATGCAGATTTAAGTCCCTGCCTTCCACATTGATGAGAGTTTCTAGAGATAAAGTCATTCCGCCCTTTGTCCTGGACGGAGAGGGAGACACCTTTATAGACAAACGTAAATGTCTCTTACAAAGTGTAACTCCTACTTTTCAGAGTTTCTCTCATGACTGCAGTTTTTAAAAGTAACCAGCCCAAAATAATCCTCACGCCAAAGAGACACATCTTCCGGTGGCCAATTCCAGTCCCCCGCAGTAGTATATCCCAGAATCATTTTAACTCACTTCATACAGATCGCCCTTGTTCCTTTTTATCGTCCCGCTACAGAGCACTCCATTGTGCAGGTGACAGGCTTTCTTCAAGCGCTCTCCAGTGAGGGACAGTCAGGTGATGTTCATATTTTGCCGTGTCAGTGAGGCCGTTAGTAAACGTGTGCATCTGCATTTTGCACTGTTGGAGATGAATCTTCAGGAAAAATTCCTCGAGGAGGGATTGCTGAATCAAAGCATCAATGCATACATAGTTTTGACAAATTTTGCCAAAGATTCCTTCACGCGTTGTCACAGTCTCCATTCTGACTAGCAATGGTGATAGTGTTTATTTTCCCATGGCCTCCCCAATCCAATACGTCGTCTTACTTTTGTCCAGTTAATTAGGTAAGAAATGATATCTCACTCTAACTTCAATTGAATTTCTCAAATCATGAGTGAGCTTGCACATCTTTCTATATCTTTAAGTGCCTTTTTCCCTTTTTAATAACAGATTTAGTGAGATATAATCCACATACTGTAAAATCCATCCTTTTAAAATATACAATTCAGTTGTGGGTTTTGTTTGTTTGTTTCTGAGTCAATTCACAGAATTGTGCACCCTTACCACTAAGTACATCTTGATCGGCCCATTAGCTATCTCTCCTTATCCCTCCCTCCTCCAGATCCTGGCCGCCACTAATGCACTCCTGTCTCAGAAGAATTACCTATTCTGGACATTTTACATAAATGGGCTCACATGATCTTTTGTGACTTTGTGATCTTTCGTGACTGGCCTTTTTCACTTGGCATAATGTTTTAAGGTTCCTCCACATTGTAGTGAGTTTCAGTACTTCACTCATTCTTTTTATTGCAGAATGATATTCCATTGTGTGGATGTAATGCAATTTATTTATCCATTCATCATTTGGTGGACATTTGGGTTGTTTTCTCATTTTAGATATTATGAACAATGCTTGTACGTTTTTGTGGACATATGTTTTCAATTCTCCGGAACAGGTACAAGGAGTAGACTTGCTGGGTCATATGGTAACTCTATACTTACCAGTTTTAGAAAATACCAAAACTGAACTATTTTCCAAAATGGCTGCACCATTTGACATTCCCACAAGAAATGAGGTCCCCACAGCTCTGCATCCTCGTTGGCGCTGCTATTGTCCATCAGCTATTGTCCATCTCTTCACTGTGGCCGCCCTGGGGCTTTTGATATGCATCTCTGATGCCTGGTGATGTTGACTGGCTTTTCACCTGCTTGCTAGATTTAGGTATATCATCTTTGGACCAATGTATGCTCAAGCCCTTTGCTCGTTTTTAGAATGGCTTATTTGTTCTTTCATCGTTTATTTGCAACCCTCCTTTACACATCCTCCATACAAGTTCCTTATCAGACGTATACCTTGCAAGCATTTTCTTCCAGTCTGTGAATTGCTTTTTCACTTTCTTGATGTGAAGAAATGGTTTCTAAATGTTGATTAAATCCTGTGTTTTAGGGGCACAAAAGTCAGTCAGCTCGCTTTTATCTTATTTTTGTGTTGCATAAATTGTCTTAGGAACCTCTGGATTTTCAGTGGACCAAATTGCAGACCTCTGTCTTTTCCTCCTGCTCCTGTGTCCTCAGGTTTCTGTTCTCTCTTGTTTTATCTTGTTTTGGTGGTTACTAGATACACGTGGAGGATGTCCTCTCCAGCCGGCTCAGATTATGACACTCTTCCTCTCTGAGAGCAGTAAGTTGAGGGTGAGGGGCCTCCTCCTTGGCAAGGGTTGTTTTCTGGGTTTAAGGAAACTGGGTTTAGATCTGGCTTGAAGCAGCCCGTTGGCTCTGCCAGGGAGATGCTGTGGGTATTTTCCCTATAACCCTGAGGATGGCCATCCGTATTGATGACGGAGGCAGGGCAGCAGCAGAAGCATTCTGTGGCATCCCAGAGAGCTATCCGCTCTTCCCATGGACAGTGGCATGCCACATGCACCGCGTCTGCTCGTCCTCAGCGAGCAGCTCCTGATGGCCCGTGTGTTGCACAGCCTGCCGGCCTCTTCCCTGAATGCTCCTCAGAACCAGAGCCAATGCCGGGCTGAGACATAGAACCTGTGGCCACAGTGTAAGGTCTGTTCCCTTGAGCCTGGCGTCAGTCACGGCCTATTCTGTATGCAAAAAAGTGACTCAATCTGAGACACGCAAATAGGTCCAGGACAAAACACGTGACCCAAGGCTGTCTTAAGGGGGCTCCAATCTTGTTCTCTGGTCCATAAATGCCAGTGGTCAAGACTCATCATAGCGTCTGTTAAATCAACAGCAGAGGCTTGGTGGATTTGGCAAGGGCAGCACAAGCTGAAGCCCCAGCCAGCCACAGCACAGCCCAAAGGACTTGTCCTTGTTACATCTGTTGAAACAGTCATGTGTTTCTCTCCTTCATTCAATCCATAGGGTGTATGACATTGATTGATTTGGGGATGTTAAACCCACCTTGCATTCCTAGGATAAATCCCATTTAGTTGTTGTATATAATTCCTTCTACATGTTGTTGGGTTTGATTTGTTGGAGTTTGTTGAGAACTTATGCATGGATATTCATGAGGTATATTGGTCTGTTAAATATTTTGGAATAAACATGATATAACTTTTTAAACCATAATAACATTTTTAATATTTTTTAATTTTAAGAAATTATCAAAGAGATAAACATACTTTATCATAGAAGAAATATGAATAACCAATGAGCATGTGAAAAAACTGTTCAGTATCATAAGTAATCTCAGAGATGAGAGTAAAACAATGATAGACTATTGTATATATTTGTAAAGTCATTAAAAAATGTATTCCTCAGTGTTGGCCAATGATTGTTGGGAAAGTGGCACCCCTAAGGAAATTGCTGAAAGTTTCAGTAAATATTACAAATGTTAAAAATATTCTTATGTTTCATTAGTAAATAATATAATAATGATATAACATTGAATAATAATAAATGATGAACCAAAGATTTATCTATAATGATTTTCTGAAATGTTTTTATTAGCAAAACAATTGGAAACAATGAGTTAGTCAAATAAATTATGGTTCATATAATATAACATTACATAGCCACTACAAATGATATTGTAAAAAATATTTCATGACATGGAACATTATTCACAGTA
This sequence comes from Equus przewalskii, assembly GCF_037783145.1. Taxonomy (NCBI): domain Eukaryota; kingdom Metazoa; phylum Chordata; class Mammalia; order Perissodactyla; family Equidae; genus Equus; species Equus przewalskii. The sequence continues at coordinate 90,685,067 of NC_091844.1, forward strand.
TATTGTTAAGAAAATGATTATAAAACAGTATGTATAGTGTTATAGACTGAATGTCTGAATGTGTCTCCCCAAAACTCATATGCTGAGGCCCTAATCCCCAGTGGACTGTTTGGAGAAGGGTCTGTGAGCAGGTGATGAAGGTTAAATGGGGTCGTAAGTGCAGGGCCCTAATAGGAGGAGGAGACACCATGGCTCTCTGCGTGTGAGGACACAGCAGGAAGGCCGCCGTCTGCAAGTCAGGAGGGAGCTCGCTCCAGGAGCCTGGCTGGCCGGCAACTTGATCTTGGAGTTCCAGCCTCCAGATCTGTGTGAAATAAATTTCTCTTTTTTTTTTTAAAGATTTTATTTTTCCTTTTTCCCCCCAAAGACCCCCAGTACATAGTTGTGTATTTTTAGTCGTGGATCCTTCCAGTTGTGGCATGTGGGATGCCACCATAGTGTGGCCTGATGAGCAGTGCCATGTCTGCACCCAGGATTTGAACTGGCAAAACCGTGGGCCACCGAAGCAGAGCCCGCGAACCAACTACTCGGCCACAGGGCCGGCCCCCTGAAATAAATTTCTGTTGTTTAGAAGCCACTCAGTCTGCGGCACTTCATGAGGCAGCCCAGGCTGACCAATACATATAGTACCATTGCATTTTCCACTTTTCTGAAGTAAAATCTGTATGTGTGTGTAGAAGAGGGGAACAAAGTATTAGCTGTAGTTTCTCATGATTGTGGCATTGCTGTTGTCTTTTGTCCCATTTTCTCTTGTATTTTAAGTTGGGTATACACATTTTTCAATGAAAATACAATAATTTTTAAAACAGAATCAACGAATAGAAAGACATATCAAAACTTGTCAAAGTCTCTAGTTCTGAACAAAAGAATCAAAGAATTCTACCTTAATAGTACTCCTAACTTACCTTGTAAAATCGGTTTCTGTGCCTCTGTTATCTACTACAAAAATTAAATGAGCCACGTTAAGTTATTGGTGCCAGAATAAATATAAGAAAATTAAACTCTTAAAGTATTTTATCTATTTCTGAAAGATATATATATAAACATAATTATTGATATAGAGGGATTCTGAGGAACTGTTTTATAAAAATAACAATGAAAGAAATAAGCAAAACAGTGTTAGAATCAAATTTTCAAAATAGTTGATGAACAACTTTCTCATAAAGATCATCTGGTAAATTTAGAATGCCGAAGACGGAAAGGAAACATAAAAATACCAGGTTACAACCAAGAAACATCCACCGTTGCAAGAAAGAAAAGGAGTGAAGAAAAAACGCTTTAATTTTATATAGCTTCAGCTATCCATTTATACATGCGCATGTATTTAAAACATATACACACATACATATTTAATGTTAAGTGAATTAACCTTATAATCTTAACTCACGCTTTCAGAAATAGCTATCCTGATGTTGCCAAAAACATCAGCTGGTCCGTAGAAGGCAAAAGGCCGCACAGACGCTGATGCTGTTACGACTTGGTTTTCTTTCTCAAAAGCTCAGCTACAGATAATTAGCTGGGAATAAAATGCACATTTCCATGAAGAATTCACATGTTCCCTTTAGACTCAAGATGACTGTTTAACATACAATCATGTTTCAATTTAAATAGCATTCTGGTTCCATAATTTTTTCTAAAGCATAAGAATGAAAATAGCAACTGAGTTTTCGCTTTCATATTCTTAGCCAGGAAGTCCGTCCAGCAATCCCACGACTCTTTTTTTGAATTTCAGCATATTTCTGTAAAATAGAAGGTAGACGTAAAATAAATGATGTCTGCAGTCTCTCAACTGTTCTATGACGATCTCTACATCATTTCAGTCATAAAACTTGTGCAAAAATCACTTGAGCTGCACAAACCACATGCTCGTGAAGAATAAAGGCACATCTGCCAAAATGCAAGGGAACTGATTAGAAATTCTCTAAGTTGGGCTTTTCAAACCTTGAAGGGCCTAATATCAGCTACGGGTCTTTTTAAAAATGCCCTATGTTCTCTTAGGACAGACTGTGCGCTCTGCAGTCTTCTCTAAATCGGGGGATATTCCAGTACTTGCTCATTATTGTGAGGGTCCCAGTGCATCGTGGTCGCATCATTGCTCCTGCCGGTCACGCTGCCCAGGCCCACTGAGCTCAGGGCAGGCTCCATCTGCCGACACCAGCACCACACGTTCCCTCTGCGCTGGCCCTCAGCGGGGGTTCTGCAGGGTGGTGAGTTTCTAGAGTGGAGGCTGGGATGGCCCTCAGGACAGCTGGTGTGTAACAGGGCTTCCAGCTGCCCGGCTCTTCGTTGTCTGTTCTTGAATTGGGAGCTATTGCCTCCTTGCTGAACTCCAGTGATTCTGGGGCCGGACCACATGCTTTCACTCCTCATCCTCCCTGCCTCGTCCTGCCCTCCCTTCTAAACCCCCACTGTGGGACCACCTTGCTGCGCCAGAAGTCTGACTTCATGCTACAAGAAGCTTTGGGGAACGTCTATCGATCTGCATCCGCATCGGCCTAGCATATATCTAATTGCAGATTTTCCAGTTCTATTGTCTACTGAGTCAGCTCTACAAGATGATTTCATTCTATTCTGTTAAACACACATGCACACACACCACAAACAAACACAAGTGCATACACACTTGAACACACACGAGTGCACACACGCGCAGACACACTGGGCAGTGACCATGAGTTAGCCACCATGCGCCTCCTGTGAAGAAGGGAACGACCGGCCTCAGACACCAGCTTATGATTGCAGTGCACCTGTGACCTCATGAAGATGGTGTTCTGCATGATGGCACATGATTTTAGCACCTTAGAACAAACAATACCTTCCAAAAGGTATAAAAATGGACAGTTAGCAGTAGGAGTGAAGTGCGTGCAAATGCGAAATAAAATAAAATCAATGAGAGTTATAGAATTATGATAATAGAAGACTCATTTATCTAGAACACTATCAATTTAAACAAATATTTTCTCTTTCTTATTTAAGGAATTTTTTACCACTCTGAAGAGTACAGAGGATAAGTTTATATTCATATGATACCTATTTAGAAAAAATAAGTAGCAAATGTGAAAAGATTTTAACATGTTTCCTTCTGATTTTCTTTTTGAGGAAACTAAAACAAAACCATATTGATATCAGCACACATCCCCCACTTACATTCCTGACAGCCCCTCTCCAGAGGTAATCACTGTATTTTGAAGTTGGTGAGCACCCTTTTATAACGTGCTTTCTGCTACGGCTATAAATGTAACAGGAAGCAATATGTGTATTGAGGTTGACATAACAATAACGTTTATCTCTCTTTTCAACTTGCTGTGCCCACCAATTTACATTTTCTGAAATGCCTGCATACAGGTGTACACATAAATGCAGATCACTCCTTTTTAACAGTTGTCTAACATTTCATGGTTTATAGCTTGATGTTTTCATCAATTTCCTTGCTGATAGATATTTGGGTTGTCCCATTTCCCACTTTCACAAACATGCTACCATGAGCATCTCTGGCCATGTTGCATGTGCACTGATATGAGAATTCCTGCAGGGGTAGGGTTTGTGGGCAATGGGTTGTAAACATGCCTAACTTTTCCAGATGTGGACAGCTTGCTTTCTAAAGTCCATGTGTCAATTGTGTTATCAGAGCAGGAAGGGGATTATAACAAGGGCTATAGGCTTGATTGTCACTGTGCACTGTCATGTAGACTGTTGTCATGGTGCAGTGTCATGTAGACTTGTCATAGTGGAACATCATGTAGACTGATGTCATAGGGCAGCATCATGTAGACTATTGTCCTAGTGCAGCATCCTGTAGACTGTTGTCATAGTGCAGTGTCACGTAGACTTCTTGTCATAGTGCAGTGTCATGTAGAGTGTTGTCCTGGTGCAGCGTCATGTAAACTTGTTGTCCTAGTGCAGCATCATGTAGACGTTGTCCTAGTGCAGCGTCATGTAGACGTTGTCCTAGTGCAGCGTCATGTAGACATTGTCCTAGTGCAGCATTATGTAGACGTTGTCCTGCTGCATCATCACGTAGACTGTTGTCCTAGTGCAGTGTCATGTAGACTATTGTCCTGGTGCAGCGTCAGTAGACTTGTTGTCCTGGTGCATCATCATGTAGACTATTGTCCTAGGGCAGCGTCATGTAGACTATTGTCCTAGTGCAACATCATGTAGACGTTGTCCTGGTGCAGCATCATGTAGGCTATTGTCCTAGTGCAGCATCATGTAGACTTGTTGTCCTGGTGCATCATCATGTAGACTATTGTCCTAGGGCAGCGTCATGTAGACCATTGTCCTAGTGCAACATCATGTAGACGTTGTCCTAGTGCAGCATCGTGTAGCCTATTGTCCTGGTGCAACATCATGTAGATGTTGTTCTAGTGCAGTGTCATGTAGACTGTTGTCCTAGTGCAGCATCATGTAGACGTTGTCCTAGTGCAGCATCATGTAGACGTTGTCCTAGTGCAGCATCATGTAGACTGTTGTCCTTGTGCAGCATCATGTAGACTATTGTCCTAGTGCAGCGTCAGGTAGACTATTGTCCTAGTGCAGCATCACGTAGACTTGTTGTCCTGGTGCATCATCATGTAGACTATTGTCCTAGGGCAGCGTCATGTAGACCATTGTCCTAGTGCAACATCATGTAGACGTTGTCCTAGTGCAACATCGTGTAGCCTATTGTCCTGGTGCAACATCATGTAGATGTTGTTCTAGTGCAGTGTCATGTAGACTGTTGTCCTAGTGCAGCATCATGTAGACGTTGTCCTAGTGCAGCATCATGTAGACTGTTGTCCTTGTGCAGCATCATGTAGACTATTGTCCTAGTGCAGCGTCAGGTAGACTATTGTCCTAGTGCAGCATCATGTAGACTTGTTGTCCTGGTGCAGCATCATGTAGACGTTGTCCTAGTGCAGCATCATGTAGACCTGTTGTCCTGGTGCAGCATCATGTAGACTATTGTCCTAGGGCAGCGTCATGTAGACTATTATCCTAGTGCAGCATCATGTAGACGTTGTCTTAGTGCATCATAATGTAGACTATTGTCCTAGTGCAGCATCATGTAGATGTTGTGCTAGTGCAGCATCATGTAGGCTATTGTCCTAGTGCAGCATCATGTAGACTTGTTGTCCTGGTGCAGCGTCATGTAGACGTTGTCCTAGGGCAGCGTCATGTAGACTATTGTCCTAGTGCAACATCATGTAGACTGTTGTCTTTGTGCAGCATCATGTAGATTATTGACCTATTGCAACATCATGTAAACGTTGTCCTAGTGCAGTGTCATGTAGACTATTGTCCTAGAGCAGCGTCAGGTAGACTATTGTCCTAGGGCAGCATCATGTAGACGTTGTCCTAGGGCAGCATCATGTAGACTGTTGTCCTTGTGCAGCATCACGTAGACTGTTGTCCTTGTGCAGCGTCATGTAGACTATTGTCCTGGTGCAGCGTCATGTAGACTTGTTGTCCTTGTGCAGCATCATATAGACTGTTGTCCTTGTGCAGCATCATGTAGACTATTGTCCTAGTGCAGCATCATGTAGACGTTGTCCTAGTGTAGCGTCATGTATTCTATTGTCCTAGTGCAGTGTCATGTAGACTGTTGTCGTTGTGCAGCATCACATAGACTATTGTCCTAGTGTGGCGTCATGCAGACGTTGTCGTAGTGCAGCATCATGTAGACTGTTGTCTTTGTGCAGTGTCATGTAGACCTGTTGTCCTAGTGCAGCATCATGTAGACTATTGTCCTAGTGCAGCATCATGTAGACTATTGTCCTAGAGCAGCGTCAGGTAGACTATTGTCCTAGTGCAGCATCATGTAGACTTGTTGTCCTGGTGCAGCATCATGTAGACGTTGTCCTAGTGCAGTGTCATGTAGACTATTGTCCTAGAGCAGCGTCAGGTAGACTATTGTCCTAGTGCAGCATCATGTAGACTTGTTGTCCTGGTGTAGCGTCATGTATTCTATTGTCCTGGTGCAGCGTCATGTACAGGTTGTCCTAGTGCAGCACCATGTGGACTTGTCAGAGTGCAGTGTCATGTTGACTGTTGCCATATGGCTGTGTCATTCTGTCGTTGTTTTTGTTGTCCTGATTCAGTTATCCCAGAGAAGTCACCGCCTTATGCACCTGGTTGCTGCTTCTCATGCATCCCTGGCTGTTTTTCACCCAGTGCTCCATCTTGATACCTAGCCTCTCAACCATTTCTCAGATAGTAGGTGTCACATTTTCCTGCCATGAGAAAACAGTTATGCAGTCTCTGGGTTTGGGTGCTCAGTGTCTTCTGATCTTTGTCCACATCACTGTATTTGATCAGGCTTTTAATACATGCCCATGAATTTAGTTACTTATTAAATTTAAATGAATTATATTTTGTCCAACTTGTCTCTATATTAGAAAGAGGCCCTCACCTCACCTGTAGTCCACTTCAAAATTTATGTCCAGAAAGTGTATCTTTTAGGACAGGGGTTAACAGAATTTTCTATAAATGTCCAACAGTAAGTATTTCAGGCTTTGTGAAGGAGTTGGTTTCTGACACAAAAGCAGCTGTGGACAATACGTACAGAAAGACACAGTGAATGAGTCCCAGTAAGTCCATGGTCTGGATTTGGCCCAAGCCATCTTTTGCTGACCCTTGTTCCCACATAGAATCTAATCGATCCATTTTTAAAATCACATTATAATGCAGTATACACTAAGAAGCGCCTGCTTAAAATGAGAGCTGTATAACTCAGACTTTCAGGAAAAGGGATCTGCAGACCTCCACAGAGTTAAAGTTAAGGATCTCCTCTTAGCAAACTTAAAAAGAAAAGGTTTTGAATCATTTTCTCTCAATTATGTGCAACAAAGCTTATCAGCTTCTTGTCTATTTAATTTTTTCACGGCGTCCTCTGTGTGTGTGTGTGATTTGCAGTGTGCAGGATGGGAGCTTGTGTGACGAAGGGAGCACCTCCTACACTGTTTCATTTTTCTCTCCGAATGCAGGAGACAGAAGTGTGCTTGTTTTTACAGGATTCCCACTCAGGCTGTGTTGACATTAGGCTTAGGGTGAACTGTTCTTTACATATCCGTGCAGTCATTCACGGCCTCTGAACCCTGACATGTTCGCAAGTTCATGAGTAAACCAATCTCTTCTAACATTCGCTCTGGTTCAGTTCACCCAGGAATGTCAAACTGAGTCATTGCCTTGCCACATCCTGACAGAAGGAGCAGGGCCAATCAACCACTCAGGGCAGAAGGTTCTGTCTATATACTAACACATTCTCTCTCCATTACCCACAGCTCTGCTGATTCTGTGAAAGGAAAGCCCTCTTAAGCCGGCATGTATTTTACTAAAAGAAAAACATTGTGGAGCTCTACAAAGTCATTTTTTTCTAAAAACTGGTTGATGGTAGAGGTATTCATAACCAGGTGATAGGGTTTCAACTTAATTCAACTTAATTTTTAATCAGAAAGTAGGACAGTGTGACAACAAGACAGCATGATGTAAGACGATATGGACTTCGGCTTTGTATCCCAGCTCTGCCATCAAACACCCTTGTGGCCCGAACCTCTCTCAACTGCAGTTCCCAAATACCTGCCCTTTCGAGTCTGGGGGCATCCCCCAGGGCCGCATGGCAACCCCTGGGAATGCACTGTGAGCAGTGCGAAAAAAGCACAATTTCCTCCCAGCCTCTCTGGACCTCCAGAGCAGCACCACTCCCAGCCCAGTGCCTTCAGCCAATGTGGGCCACTGGAATCCACTAGGACCTCCGTCCTAAGATCCAGAAGCTCATCTCCTCCCCAGCGGACAGCTGGAAACAGCGACACTTAGCAAAGCAGCTTCTTCCCCATGAAGGCCTGGGCCTTCCTTCACGGGGGCGGATGCTGGGCTGTCTGAGGGGAGAAATCCTGAAAGCTACCTGTTGTCCTCTGGCACTGGGAACCACTCCCTTCAGAAAAAACTGATAGCATCCTCAGTTGCCGTGTGCGTCCCGAGCCTGTGTCTGGGACTGAGGGCTTTGCTGCTCCAAGTATGCCTCTGGTCCTTGAGAGACACAACCAGCCCAGCAAATGTGAACCCAAGCACCCATGGTCTGTTCCCCTCCCGTTGACATGTGCTTCTTCCTCCTGTCCTTCCTCCACTGTCAGCCTTCTCCCAGCCCTCGTTCCCGCCAAACACTTTACCTCATGATGACTAAGCTACCCCTTCACCCTAAGCTCTCCATGGCCGTTCCCTTCGCCCCTGGCCTTGACCCGACCTCCTTTATACACCAGCAACAACACTTCTCAGTGGCTTCTCAGGTACAGAATCCCCAAATCTCCATGTTCCACGGCCTGGACCTGATGCCTACACCTCTGGATGCCTCCTTCCTATTTTCAAACAATAATATTCAAATATGTCGTCTTCCGGGGGCATGTTGAAGACCTATACCGACCTCCATCACCTTCCTAGTCATCGTCAACTGATCTTTTAACCTCTCCTCCTCCACTGAGGAACTGAACATCACTCTCTTCCTTTCTGCATGGCTCTGCTGTCACCATGGAAACACCAGCATCCACACAGACATTCCACCCCATCCTGATCATGTCTTTTTCAACTCCACTGACACTCACACATTTACCTCCAGCTGTCTCTGAAAGCAAGAGCTCTAAAACACTGATTTCTGATCGGAAAGCCTCCCCTCCTGCAGCTACGCTGGCTCCTTGAGCCCTTGAACTCTCCATTTCTCTAAACCAGGGACTTCACCCCAGCTGTACCATCCTACAGATTACGTGCAGATTCTGGCTGGTGGTTTCTCCCACTCTCTTTGCAGCATTTCAAACTTGTTCTCTACCTCAGCAAGAGGCAGTCCAGTGTGCTGGTCACCCTCGTGGCTGTGGGGCTGCCTGCACGGATGATGAGCTGGGCTCTCCAGCTCTCGGTGACGACCTGGGCTCCCTAGTTCCCAGTGACGACCTGGGCTACCCATCGCTCAGTGAAGACCTTGGCTCCTCAGCTCCCAGTGACGACCTGGGCTCCCCAGCTCCCCGTGCTGCAGGCAACCTTCCTCCTACCTTTACTACATCTCAGATCCATCATCCTCAAAGTAAGAAGAGAAGGGGCCGGCCCCGTGGCCGAGTGGTTAAGTTCACGTGCTCTGCTGCGGCGGCCCAGGGTTTGGATCCTGGGCGCGGACTTGGCACCACTCGTCAGGCCATGTTGAGGTGGTGCCCCACATCCCACAACTAGAAGGACCTGCAACTAAGATATACAATTACGTAGCAGGGGGGATTTGGGGAAATAAAGCAGAAAAAAAAAAAAGATTGGCCATAGTCGTTAGCTCAGGTGCCAATCTTTAAAAAAAAAAAAAAAAGAAGAGTAATAGTACTACCTCGTTGGAACACTGAGACAGTTAAATTGATTAATTTCCTATACCTAAAACAAAGACTGTGCTCAACCACTCTTAGCTACCACTCTGATCTCTGGTCATCTTCCTCCCCCACTCCTCACGCAACCACCCCAGATACTCACCAAACCCTCAAACACGTGTTAACAGTCACTCCTTTCTCCTAGGAGACAACCTGTCTCCTCAGTCAGAGTCCAGTCAACCTGGGACCTTCCAAGCCTCCGTCCAGATCCTGCAGTTCCGCCCACGTTGTCAGCCCAGAGCTCTCCTTCTCCTGTCCCAGAGGAAGAGGCCACCCGGCCAGCAAAGGGTGAGCTCTTCCATCTGAGCTCGCACTTCAGACTCCCCCTGCGTTGACCCTCAGGTGTCTCTTCTCTGCGTTCATCTCCACTCCCCACTCCAACACTCACTTCTTCATAAGCTACACGTCTGGTTAAGTCTACCCACCTTAAAAACAGAATTTCACTGGACCCTGGGTCTTCCTGTTGCCATTTCTTACAGAACATTCCAGAGTGAAATAGCACAAACTCTTGCACACTGCTCTTAGAGGATCCCATTGTATTGAGACATTAAAACTTCCAGAGGGGGCCGGCCCCAAGGCCGAGTGGTTAAGTTCGCGTGCTCAGCTCCAGTGGCCCAGGGTTTCGCAGGTTCAAATCCTGGGCATGGACATGGCGCCACTCATCAGACCATGCTGAGGTGGCGTCCCACACACCACAACTAGAAGGACACACAACTAAAACATACAACTATGTACTGGGGGGCTTTGCAGGGAAGACGGAGAAAAAAAAAGAAGATTGGCAACAGTTGTTAGCTCAGGTGCCAATCTTTAAGAAAAAAAATAATAAAACCTTCCAGAGAAAGCTACTCTTCTCTGGAGTGTATGGAATAAATACAGATTAAAATATCTAAAACGGCTGAACGCATACGAACAGAGAGGAGATTGGAGATTATCAGGGGCTGGGGTTGGGGAAAAGGGGAGATGTTGGTCAAAGGCACAAACTTCTGGTTATTGTAACGTGAGTAAGTTCCGGAGATCCAGTGAACAGCATGCGGCTACAGTTAACAATGCTGTATTGTATACTTGAAAGTAGATTCAGTATTCTTAACCTTAATTCACATAAAGATCCTAAATATTCTCATCACCACCCCACAACAAAAAATGGTAGTTATGTGAGATGATGAAGGAGTTAACTAACCTTACTGGGGTAACCATGTCACAACATATACACGTATCAGATCACATCGTGCACCTTAAACTTACACAATGTTATGTGCCAATTATATCTCAATAAAGCTGGAAAAAGAATTTCCAGTGTTCAATGCATGGGCGCACGTTAAGCTGTACATGCACAGCTGTGTTGACCCATCAGAACTCCTGAGGGACTCCTGAAATCTATGAACTTATCTTGTAACAAAAAGAAGGTAGACAGATAAGTAGCTGTGAGCAGGGCTGAAAAGTTAGATGCTGAAGGAAATAGGCAGTGTTCGGATAAGAAGGATGTGACCCTATCTGGGCTGAGGGGAAAAGAAGGGAGAACTCGTGAATGTCTTAGAAATGTTGGTGGGATCAGAGTTTAAGATTGCAGGGGCTGAGAATCTCAGGCTAAGGAGTTTGACCTTCTTTTTATTGTTAGGGCCCTAGAATACTGTTACTTTGAATTGCCCGGTGTGAAGTAGTTTAGCTGTAAATCAACGTAACTTTCAATTTGGGGATAATATTGGAAACTGCCTGTTTTCTGTATTTTTATCTCATTGGATATGGCAAAGCTCCCTGAGCACATAGGGACCACGTGCATCTCTGTCTCAGGCTCCTGGGAGGATGAATTACAGGATCTTTGTGGGGCGTCCCACGACTCTTCAATGTGAGCCTGAGAGCAATACGTGCAATGCTTTTCAGTCATAACACTCAAAATTCACATTCCTAATTTACTGAAAATCTACCTAACTATTTCCATGTGCTTTTAGAGGTTAACTAACAGATAGAAATTTCATTTTACTTATGTATACATAGTGGATAGCAAAACTGTTAAAAAAAAAAAAATAGGCTGCATTTAAACTAGCAACGGGACGAAGACCAGCTCCAGAACCCGATCAGGCATTCCTTCTCGCCTTGCCTGAACTCAGGGCGCACGCGGCTTGCTTGTTTCTGGCCTTTCATTTTCTGAACTGTTTATATAGGGTCAACCAATGGACAGCCTTGAGATGTTTTGTCTGGGATCTTGCTTTGAGGGGTGTATTTGTTTGAAAAGATCCTTCAGTTGTTTTTTTTTTTTTTTTTTAAAGATTTTATTTTTTCCTTTTTCTTCCCAAAGCCCCCCGGTACATAGTTGTGTATTCTTCGTTGTGGGTTCTTCTAGTTGTGGCATGTGGGACGCTGCCTCAGCGTGGTCTGATGAGCAGTGCCATGTCCGCGCCCAGGATTCGAACTAACGAAACACTGGGCCGCCTGCAGCGGAGCGCGGGAACTTAACCACTCGGCCACGGGGCCAGCCCCCCTTCAGTTGTTTTGGTAGTCTCAATTCGGGCAATGCCAGTTTTTTAGAACACAGCATTAGTTTTAAAGATGGTTTAAAAATAGAGCCACCATCTTTATCAAATAGTTTGTCTAAGATTAGGTTTACCAATCTAATGTTTCATTTCCTTTCATTTTCCTTAGCAGGAGTGGATGGTAGAGGAGAAGAAGGCGAGATGCGCTTCCTGTAGAAGGTAAGCCTACAGCAGCAGCACCTCACCAGCCAAGAGGAGCGGGGACAGAAATCCCATGGGAACTGGACAGCAGGTGGGTCTGAGGTCTTTAAGGTGGGACACACCCCAAGGTTATGGTCAGTGACTAAAATAACACTAAAGTTACTCAGAAACATCTCAATTTTGATCAAAATGGTCTTTTTCCTAAAGTAAGGAAATGAGCACAATAATTTAAGATGATATTTTTATTATATAAATTTCAGGTGTACATTGTTATATTTCAATTTCTGTGTAGACTACACCATGCTCACCACCAAAGACTAACTATCAGCCATCGCTGCACACATGCGCCCTGTCACCTCTTTTGCCCTTCTCCTTTCCCCTCTGGTAACGACCAATCTGTTCTCTGTATCTATGTGTTTGTTCATTTATCTTCTACTTATGAGTGAAATCATATGGTGTTTGTATTCTCCATATGACTTATTTCACGTAGCATAATACCCTCAAAGTCCATCCATGTTGTCATAAATGGCAAGATTTCATCTTTTTTATGGCTGGGTAGTATTCCATTATGTATCTATACCACATCTTCTTTATCCATTCATCCCTTGATGGGCACTTAGGTTGTTTCCAAGTCGTGGCTATTTTATAATAATGCTGCAATGAACATACAGGTGCAAATATCTTTTTGACTTAGTGTTTTCATGTTCTTTGGGTAAATACCCAGATGTAGTTTTATTTTTAATTTTTTGAGAAATCTCCATACTGTTTTCCATAGTGGCTGCACCAGTTTACATTCTCACCAGCAATATATAAAAGCTGCCTTTTCTCTACATCCTCTCCAACATTTATTATTTCTTGTCTTGTTAATTATAGCCATTCTGATGGGTGTGAAGTGATATCTCATTGTAGTTTTGATTTGCATTTCCATGATAGTTAATGATGTTGAACATCTTTTCATGTGCTTGTTGGCCATCTGTATGTCTTCTTTGGAAAAATGTCTGTTCATATCTTTTGTCCATTTTTTAATTGGGTTATGTGTTTTCTTGTTCTTGAGTTGTATTTTAGATATTAACCCTTAGTTGGGAATATGATTTACAAATATCTTCTCCAAATTGTTAGGTGATTTTTAAAAAATTTTTTTTTCTGCTTTTTTTCTCCCCAAATCCCCCCAGCACATAGTTGTGTATTTTCAGTTGTGGGTCCTTTTAGTTGTGGCAGGTGATTTTTTATTACAGAAATGCTTAATACAAGAAACTGATTATACTTAAAGAGCATTGCAATTATTTGAAAATTTTGCTCACCAGAAACACCTTATTCATAGAAAACGCCAGAGCAGTGGTACATGGATGTCTTTGGGTGAGAGTTTTCAAAAGTGGGAGGCAGGGTGAACATATTCTATTCCGAGAAAATCTTTCTATGCCTCTAGAAGACAAATTCTTCCTTTCAAATGCACTTGGTGACTATCACGTAGATTTTCACAAAGAAACACAAAAATCTTTGGAAGCTGGAAGATTTTGCGTCTATTCACAGCCACATGCCCACAAAACCCAAAATACCCACAGTATCAACTTGATTAAGAAGACGGAGCAGAAGGAAAACAACTTTAAACAAAATCATTTGACGCAGGAAGTCCCAGTTGGTTAGGCCTCTGTTTAGAACCTCTGATTGAGCCTCTGAGCTGAGAATCCAAGCTTTGAGGAACAACACACCAAAGTTAGACACGGCAGATGTTCCTGTCTGCGTTCCATTCACGGGAAACTACACTTGGTCTGATTGTCTCTCTTAATAACTATGAGATCACTGAGGAACTGGCTTGGAAAAAAATAGCAAAGGGAAATTTAGAAAAACTGTTTGCGCAGTAGTTATGTTTTGCATTTTGGAAGAATTTTATATTGTAACTAGAAATTTCACTGTACTCATTGACAAGCCAAATGCCCGAATGAAGCATAGCTTTTAACAGACGTTTAAATCCTAAAAACTAAATTGCCACTTTATTTTTTAAATTTCTTGAGAGTTTTTGGAATCTATTAATACTTCACATATTAAAAAAAGGGAATTCAAGTTTTTTAAAACCATGCTTAGAATACAACAAATGGAGTGTGCAGCGAAGACAGAGAAGAGAGTGTATTTCAGGTGCAGTCATCACACAAAACGGTGGCCATGTGAGGAGACGATATGTTAATCAGTTCAACCATAGTCACCATTTCACTATGAACATCAAATCGTCTCAACATACACCCTAAATAGACACAATTTTCATAAAAACTATATAAGTAAATGAAAAAAAGCAAAAAATAAGAAGACAGAGAAGCCCGGGGATTCACGTCCGTCTGCCTTAAATAATGCTTTTATCTTCAGAGTGACATCTATTTCTAAATAAGATAATTTTCCCTCAATACACATTGGAATAAAGCATCTGTTTCTTGCAGAGATTCAGGATAGCAAATTTTAAATGTTACGTCCACTGATTATTAGTATAGTATCATACTAATATACAACTGATCACAGTATTGTTAATATTAGTCAGGGTTCTTCAAGAAACAGAACAGGAGACGAATATGTGGTATGGAATTGGCTGAATGGGCTCACGAGGCCTGGAGGCCGAGAAGTCCCGAGACTGCAGTCTGAAGGCCTGAGAACTGGGAGAGCTGATGGAGCGGGTTCTAGTCCGCATCCGACGGCAGGAGAAGACGCGTGTCCTGGCTCAGACACCAGCAGACGTCACGCAGAGGGCTGATTCTCACTCACTCCTCCTTTTTGTCCTATCAGGCCCCCAAGAGACTGAATAAGGCCCAGAATCTGGGGGATGGCCATCTGCTCTGCTCAGTCTACTCATGTACACTTTAATCTCACCTAGAAATGCCCTCACAGGCACACCCAGAATAAAGTTTGACCAATATCTTGACACCCCAGGGCCCAGTCAAGTTGACACATGAAATTCACCATCACAATTGACATGTAAGTTAGTACTTTTAACCCAAATTGGTAATGAATTATTTCTTGAAATTCGCCAATGGCTGCTTCACTCTCCTCTGTCCTCTGTGCCTTTTATCTGCTGCCTGCTCTTCCTTCTCTAGCAGCAAAGAAGAAGCCAGCTGGAGGTGGGAGCAGACTTCCATGGATCCCCAGAGCTCCAGAGGCATGACCGGGCGAGACCCCAGAGACCATTCACAGTGAGCGAGCCCCCAGGAGGCAGAGGTGGAGAGGGATTGGGGTCAGCTTGCCCATGACTCCCCTTGGCTTCCTGGAGCTGCTCAGCTTTTCCCAGTCTCGGCTTCCTGGTCTTATGCTAGGGGTGGTAGATAAGATGACCCCTGAGTTTCCCTAAGACTTTGCTATTTTGGTTTATGTCTTTCTAGTTGCAGTGCTGTAACTGAAGTCCCCGTTTACTAGCATGGAGGAACTTTTCCTCCCAGAGTGGCTGTTCTCCTTTATATTGGGGAACCAGGAACTTCCGTCACCAGATGTCAGGAAAGGTGCACTACACCATTCCGGTGGGTTGTGAAGGCCTTCACGGTCACAGGTAGATTCTACCGGTCTCCTCAAGCCCAGCACAGATTCCTGGCACGTGATACATACTTATTACATTTGCGCTGAATTAATATTTCCTCTTTTGTCACTGAATTATTTTATAAATTTAAGTCGTTTCTAAATAAATATATAGCTTTTATTAAATAAAAACTAAATGCCACCGTTTTCTTAAAAGGTGAATATTTTTGTTCTTCTTTGTGAGTATCCACAAGAGAGTCGTGAAGTGCATTTGAAAGGGGTAATCTTGCTCATAGAGACAGGAAGGGAATCACTCAGAAGAGAAAGATCTACCAGCCTCCACCCTGTTTCTTATTATGAGACTCAGAAAGCAGATCCCTGTATTTACAAATGCTTCTCTATGTTTGGCAATATTAAGATTGACAAATGTTTGGTGGGAAACCTACATCTTAGTAAACATACCTACAAAAGGTTAAAATCTTTAGAATAATGAAAATATTTAGAAAATTATAACGTCTACACAAGTAAATTATTTATTTCAAAGCAAAAGTCAATGATAAAACAAATCATTTAAAATATATCTTTCAAAACCTGGGAAGTGGATAGACTAATACTGGCAAGTACTTTAAAATGTAAATTCTGAAATGCTGGCTATAGAGGAAAAGAAAAGCAAAATGGCAGACTCCTGGTGGTTGGCCCAATACGTGAAGAGCTCGGCCGTTACCATCCTCATCCTCACAATAAGGAAAGAGCTGGATAAACTGCAAATCAGTAACACTGCTTAGATTCATCAGAATCAAGACCACAGGGCACACAGCCACCCTGAAGACTGGAGAGACAGACAGGCGGATACGGAGAATCATGGTGAAAGGAGCAGAAGCCGTGGAGGTGGCAGCCGGCAGGAGCACTAACAGGATAACTGAGTAATTGCTGCAGCCTGAGCACGGACAGGCTTGAGAGACAAAAAATCCTTTGGGCATAGCATTGGACGGGCCCCAACTTTTGTGAGTTTTACCTCCAGAAGCTCCACCAGGTTCTCAGAATGAAGGTCAGAGAAAATCCCCCTCATGCTTTTGGCCGTGGGAGGGGAAGAGGAGCTGTTTTGAAATATGTCCAGAGCACTCTGCCCTTATAAGGCTGGTCCTCAAGGCAAATATTTTACTACAGCCTGACTATTCAGGGTTTCATCAGAGCCTCACCACTCGGGGTTTCATCAGAGCCTGACCATTCGGGGTTTCATCAGAGCCTGACCATTCGGGGTTTCATCGGAGCCTGACCATTCGGGGTTTCATCAGAGCCTCACCACTCGGGGTTTCATCAGAGCCTGACCATTCGGGGTTTCATCGGAGCCTGACCATTCGGGGTTTCATCGGAGCCTGACCATTCAGGGTTTCATCAGATCCTCACCACTCGGGGTTTCATCGGACCCTGACCATTCGGGGTTTCATCGGGGCCTCACCATGCAGGGTTTCATCAGAGCCTCACCACTTGGGGCTTCATCAGAGCCTCACCCACCGGGGGAAGGAAAGTGCCATCCATTGGCTCCAGCCTTCCCGTGTCACTCTGAGAGGAGGGAGGAGGAAGCACTTGTGAAGGTGATGACCCAGGTACAGTCTCACTGCGAGAGTGAGGCCTGATTACAGAATACAGAAGTCTCCTCCACCCCAACCTCCCACCACATCGCAGGGCTCCACATAACAGCAGGGATTGTGATGGAAAGAAATGCACACATCAGACACTATTCAAGAAGTCTCTAGAGAAACATGAAGACAAAAGGAGAGACAAGAGCAAGGACACCAGAGGAGACTGTGGCCTCTGACACCACAGCTCCTGTAAGTACTAAACACAGCCTAACTCCTAGCCAGATAAACATAAAAACTTGTACAGAAGGACTATTCATCTCAGTTACTTTAATCCAATACATCATCTCTAGCTTTCAACAAAAACTTACAAGACATTCTACAAGGCAAAAAAAAAAAAGTCTGAAAAGATGAACCAGCATCAGGACCAGACTCAGATATGACACAGATTTCAGAATTATCAGACCATGAATTTAAAACAATCATAAGTAACATTCCAAGGATGTTAATGGAAAAAGTCGACAACATGTAGAAAAAGATGGGTCATGTCAGCAGAGAAATGAAAACTCTAAGAAAAATTCAGGAAGAAATGCTAGAAACCAAAAACACTGTAACAGAAATGAAGAATGGCTTTGACAGGCTCATCGGCAGACTGGAATCGGCCAGTGAAAGAACCAGTGAGCCTGAACATATGCCAATAGAAACTGCTCGAACTCAAATGAGAACAGGAAAAAAAAGAGCAGAATTCCAAGGACTGTCAAACAATCACAAAGGGTATGACATACGTGCAGTGGGAACACTAAATGGAGAAAAAAGAGAGAAAAGGACAGAAAAAAATATTTGAAGTAATAATGTCTGGCCAAGAATTTTCCAAAATTAATGAGAGACACCAAACCACGGATTTAGGAAGCTCAGAGAACACCAAACAGGATAAACACCCAAGATCTGCACACAGCACATCACATTCAAACTTCCGAAAACCAAGGGAAAAGAGAAAATTTTGAAAGCAGCCAGAGAAAAAAAGCCCACCTGACTTAGAGAGGAACAAAGATGATAATCACATCAAAGCTCGTCACAAACTGCGCAAGCAAGAAGAGAACGGAGTAAGACACTTAAACTGTTAAGAGAAAATACTGCCAGCCTAGAATTTCGTATCCAGTGAAATTGTCTTTCCAAGTGAATGAGAAATAAGGACTTTCTCAGATAAACAAAAACTGACTTGTGGCAAATAGATTTTCCCTGTAAGAAATCTTAAAAGAAGTTCTGCAGAGAGAAGCAAAATTAAATAGGCCTGAAACTTGGATCTCATAAAAACAAGGAAGACTGTTAGAGAAGGAATAAATGAAGGAAATTTTAAGGTGGTGAAACTGTTCTGTATAATATTGTAATGATGGATAAATGAATGTATATTTGTTAAAACTCACAAAACTGCACAGCACAAAGGGTGAACACTAACATAAACTTAAGACTCTAGTTAATAAAAATGTGTCCACAATGATTCACAAACTGGGACAAGTGTGGCTCACTAACACATGAGGTTTTAACAGGGAAACCAGGTAGGGGCTCAAGAGGGGACATGTGGGGGCTCTCATTACTTTCTATGCAATTTTTCTATAATTATAAAAGTACTCTAAAAAATGAAGCCTATTAGTAAAAAAAAAAAAACACACTAAATGGCAACAAATAAGGGGCATCTCAACTGTCTCCCAAACTAATTTATATCAGATTTATCCCCAACTAATTACCATCCCAGACCTACTAACATGACTGCATCTTCAAGAGAGATAGCTTAAGTTCTAGCATGACTTTGCCTATCAACACTCGTCATACATGTGTGTTTCTACGTCTGTGTTACGTGTAGACGTGCACATGTGTGTTTGACGCATGCTCAGGATCTTGGGGAAAGTGAACTGTGTGCAATCTCACAGTGATCTTCCTGGAGAAGACAGACAGACAGACAGGGCTGATTTTGTTAGGAGAATGTGAAAGCCTTCATTTATCCCTGTTGAATCCCGTTTGCATGTGTCTGCTGCAAGGGAACCAGCCAAGGGGGTCTGGTCGAACATTTGGTGATTATTAGACTTTAGAAATGAAATTATAAATTTGGCCTCATCACTTGCAGAGATGACAGACGGAGCTCAGATGCATATATCCCTGCTATTTGCATTGTACTGCTACTACTATTTTTAACGTTGTAAACTTCAAAAACTGCTTTTAAGAGCATAAAGCATGAAGACACTCACAAAAGGATCCCAGCTGCTTCATCTTCAACTTGGAGTCAAGGGCAATTAGGATAAATAATCTCTCGTTCTCGGAATAAGGAAAATCTGAGTTGGGGGTCTTTTCAGACTAGAAGGTGAACCTCAGATGTGAAGGGAAGAAGAACCTGAAGCACAATGACTCCCCGGTAACATTCTCCCTTCTCCTGTAAGCAACTTATGGGCATTCTGAGAAGATGCCAGAGGTATCCTGCCCCACAGCAGAAAAATTAGTACGGGAGCCCCCAGAAAAATTAGCATGGGGCCCCGAGTCCAGAGAAACATGGAGTGCTCACTCATCAGAGTTGAGCTTTTCACATTAAGGTGGAAGAAAAGCAACAACAGCCTCTGACAACAGACCCATGCACCTTTGTTGCCAGAGCATATATTACAGGTGCACATGGACCACGGGACCACATGGACCACAGGACCACATGACCACAAGACCACATGGACCACATGGATCACATGGACCACAGGACTACATAACCACATGGACTACAAGACCACATGAGCCATGGGACCACAAGTTCACAGGACTACATGGACCACAGGACCACGTGGATCATATGGACTACATGACCACATGTACCCCAGGACCACAGGACCACATGGACCATGGTACCAGGAACCAGACAGAAAGTTACAGTTATTCTGATTTTTTTTTTTTCTTTCACTCTTTTGAGTGTAATTTTCTAATCTTTTTCTAACGATTAGAGTTTCCCACAATGAAATGGACTTCCTAACTCTGCAGTCCCCTTAGCTCTTGGCAGTATAAGACTCTCCTGGTTAAATGCAGATAATCACTCCTAGTTCAGTGGGACTGGGCTGGGGACACAGAATGTGCATTTGACAAGATCTGCTGGGCAGATCCTTTAATTTGGTAGGTTAGTCTTGTCATGTGGACACTGGCCACAGGTCATCTCAACTATTCCAAAGGGACTGAAAATTGGAAGGTTCTTGAGAGAGTCAAGACCCTCAAACCATATCCTGACTGTAATTGTACTGGAAATTTTCCCAGTTCCCTATAAATACAGCATGTGGAATGTGGAGGGTTTGCCATTCCTTAGAGCAAAACTGAGTTGCAAAAGCTGATCTATCATTGCCATGTTTTAAAGAAGTATCACATTAAGCTTTTGTGAATTGACGTAGAAAGACCAGACTAGCATTCAACAAAACACGCAAAAACAGAAAGAAATGTGCACACAAAAGGGATAAAGGGATGGCAGAACAGGCAGGGGAGGTGGGGCCTGACCTCCCCAGCCAAAATGAGGGAACAGTTAAGGAAAATCATTTTGACCTTTTGGCCATTAAAATAAAACACAGCAAAACTTCTCCATAACGTTTTCCTTCCACTCAAGCTGGTGATGTGTCCTCCTAACGTAATTACAGCTCAGAGTGGTTAAGGCAACGCTCGTTTTGAAACATCTATTGAGGACCTGTTGTGTGTCAGGCATTGACACAGATTCTGGAGAAATAGGAACCATTTGTTGACCTCAGAGTTCTTACATTCTACTTGAGGAGACTGCAAGATGGGCCAGAGCGGACAGCACCTGGAGCTGATCCATGAAAATGACATTTCATGTGACCTGCTATGATGACATCATGCAGGATGTCTACTTCTAGATTCTCCTAATTTGTTTATGTTTGCAAGTGCACAGCGTGCTTTTCATCCTACGTAATGAGGAATTCAAAGATTTGATTTCAAAAGTTGTTTCAGAGTTATTGAATATGACTCAATCCAATATTCTTAAATGTTCCATTAATTTCAATTTCTATGTGTTTTCTTGTATAGAAATTGCGGGAAAACATGCAGCTATCTTTAGGATCCTGCGTAAAACAACATCAAATGACGACAGTGGCCTCTACTACTGGTATCTCTTGAGATGATTCCATATGAGATAATGCTAGCATGCATAAATAAAATTATTGTTGAGTTTTAAAATTGTCTCATATCAGATGATCTTTTTTCTCAAACTGACTATACTAAAGTCTGCACAGTGGAGGGAGGGCTGGAGGAAATTGCACATCTCAAATCCAGGCCTTTACTTCATTACCTATGTGTTTAGCGGATACTCCCTTTGCAAAGTTCCACTAAGAAGTATAGGAATTCAAATAGAAGAGGCAGGGCTGGTCCCAGGGGTCTTGCTGCCTCACATAGGACATCAGGCTGATCCAGCTGTGAGTACAGTGTGAAACAAAACCTCATCTCTTTACTAAGGTGCAAAGTGTCACCACACTTTGAAGTAGGTAGACATAATTTTCAATTGGTGAAATTTTTGGCCACTGCATGGAAAATGCAGCATTTTGAATTGAAAATAAATGTAAAGATTTAGAGGCAAAAAAAGTAGTGACATTAGAATTCTAGGTTAGCATGAACAGGATAATGATGAAGAAATCATAGCTTGATTGTACTAATATTCTACACATTATCCTATTGGATCTTTATAAGAACTCTATGAGAGAAGCTTTTGCAAAAATTTAATAAAGAAATTGTCCTAGGAAGTTGAGACTTTCCCAGGGTCACTTAGTAATTATATGGAGTTACCCAAACCTAGACCTTTTGCCCCTAAAAGCAAGGGTTTTCTACACAGGACAGCCTCCTTTGGAAAGAAGGATGAAAACACAGCATTTGTCAGACAAGAAACACAGCGCAGTTGTGTGTCCCAACAACCGGGACACGTTCTGAGAAATGTTCTCAGAAGATTTCGTCTTTGTGCAAACATCATAGCATGGACTCATGCAAATCTACATGCACAGCCTACTACACACCGAGGCTCCACGGTACCATCTTAGGGGACCACCGCCGTCTATGCAATCTGTCATTCACCAACGCAGTGCGTGACTGTGCTTCTGAGACTCATGAGGGATATTTGAATGTAGAAGAGGTTGAAGACAGAGAGATGAAAGTTTTGAGGAGAAAATTCAACTGAAGTGTCATCGTCACCAGGAAGGGGGTGTGTTAATTGCAGTGACCACAAGGTTCACAAAACAGCAAGTGTGAGTGGCTGAGGGAGGAACACCATGGGGACGGGTCCTGTCTGGTTTGGGCTCCCATCTTACATCTAGTACCTCGCTCGGTGGCAAGCAGAAGTCATACTCCGAAGACCTGTTGAATAATTTAACGAATGCATAAATTAATCTACTCAATGAGTTAATAACAAGACGGGGTGCAGGGCAGGCCACCCCAAGATGCGCCCTCTGGTATGCGGATTATTTCCAGCTGAAGATAATAAAGGCTCAGGAAGAACATTCGGCCTTCCCCTCAAAACTGCCTAAAAGGATTTAACATAGAAGCCTGTTCCAGAAGGAGCTCATACCATGTGACAGCTACAGTATGATAGAAAATAGGTTCAATAGAAAGACACCAACAAACCCAATTTTTGGCCCAGCAAAACCTGTTTGGGGGTCAGCCCCATGGCCAAGTGGTTGAGTTCCCACCCACCTCTTCAGCGGCCCAGGGTTTCACCAGTTCAGATCCTGGGCGCAGACATGGCACCACTCATCAGGCCATGCTGAGGCAGGGTCCCACATAGAACAACCAGAAGGACCTTCGACTAGAATATACAACTATGTCCTGGGGGGCTTTGGGGTAAAGAAGAAGAAGAAAAGAAGATTGGCAACAGATGTCAGCTCAGGTGCCAATCTAAAAAGAAAAAAACCTGTTTGACAAACATTTGTATTCCATCTCCGTGTAAATTGACTTCCTCCCCTCTGAAATCCCAAATCACCACCCGCAGTGACCTCCTCATCTGTAGCTGAAGATGTTTAAACAGGCAACCTCGGCCAGATGGCAGAGTTACTCAGTTTCTCCTGAGTCTCTCCCACGTATACATGCTATTAAACTTTGTTTGATTTTCTTCTGCTAACCTGCCTCTTTGATTATTTCACCAGCCATAAGAACCTTAAGGGAAGGGAGGGGAATTCTCCCACTTCCCCTACAGACATCACAGCCGTGGGGCACTGGCATTTCAGCAAAACACTTACGTTGCAAGGATGTCGAATCACATATACCAAAATACCTTGAAAATTCGGTTAAATATGCTCTGATAAGAACGGAAGAAAGAGAGGCAGGAGGCGTGGTGGAAGCAGCGGGAGACGGAGAAGGGGGGAGGGGGAGGGCAGGGCGGTTTGAGGGCAACGATGCCAGGCAGTTCTCTCTTCCATTCCAATCAATCAAGTTGTTTTCTGGAGTGAGTGTAAGATGGTAGAAAAAAGTTGTAACATACACAGAAGAAAAGGCAGGACTCAGGCACACGAGACAAACTGTAGAGAATTACAAGCAACATCCTGATGGGTAAGAACCGGCTGCAGTGGTTGATGGCTCGGGCCGTCTTGTGAGTTGCATGATTTTTGGCAGCAAATACTGTGTGGCCTTGACCAGAGACGTCGCAGAAGCCCACAGTGCGGCATCAAGAGAAGTTGTAACGTTCTTCCAAACCGTCAAGATTTTTTTATTCCGTGGTGTTTGGTATATACTTTTTTAGGCTGTCAGATTTCTTTCACATTTCATTTTTTGCTTCGTTGTTAGTTTATTGTGATTAATGATTGATCCCGAGCTTTAGGACAGCCTCCATCCCTAATTCATGAATCCCGTCCTCCCTTTTTAAGGGAGCAAAGAAGCACCATGGACCACAGTTGTGTCCACACAGCCCCACCAAGGTGGCTGTGACACACGTACCGACTATTGAGCTAGAAGCTTCAGGAGCCGTTGGTCCCGGAGCAGCGCTTCTCAGCATGTCAGTCACTGTGCGGGCGACCAAAGGGTGCTCCTCTCACACGTGTTGACCACAGAAAACCAGCACGAGGCCACGCGCTCCTGTGGGGCAGCAACACGCCTGTAGTCCGGCAGAGAGTTCTTAATCCATGTGTTCAGCTGGGAACAACTTTCTCCTTTTCTGAAGAAGGACAAACTACTGGCAAATGCACCCTAGCGAGTGTGATGGCTTTCAGCCCCGTAGTCGTGCGCACGTCCAGACCAGCAACGGAGTCACTGAGGAGGCAGACTCAGCTGTCACTGAATCAAACACATAATTCAGAGAAGCGACTGAAATCTCCCCAGTGCACGTGATTTCTGGAAGCAACAAGTGTGACTATAGTGTCCTCTGTTCTTGTCACAGTCGTCATTTAACCGAGTCACTTTGAACGCCTTACGCCTCCTCTTTTGTTTTCCGAGTGGCACCTAGTGTCTGGGAGCAGGCAGACTGGTTTTTGCTGAACTTCCACACTGCGCCACCATCCTAAGAGTCTCTGGTGGCTGCTGATCCGAATTTTCAGCGTTTGGCCGTTCTTTTCTCTTCTGTCACAAACTTCTCCTCACATAAACCTATTCCAGAAAAACATGTGGTTCTGAAAGTAACAGAGTGAAGGCAGTTTTAGAAATAAATAAATAAGACAACCTCCCCCAGGAAGCTCTCCTAATACTGTTTCAATCGCTAAAGACATAACAATAACAAAAACAAAACAAAACTTGTTTCTTAGCATATTTTTCCCTTTCTTGAACCGGACATCACTGGAGGCATCCAATCATCTGGTTTCAACTTTTGTCATTTTTTCCAACTCATTTTCTGTAGAAAGCATAGTAAACTGAATGCTTTGAAAGGAGAAAAAAATTAAGCCTGACCAACAGAAATTGTTTGAAAACTAATTGCCTGTTTAGACTATTTTAGCTACTGACACATTGATTTCTTTATGGTTTTTTAAATATACGTCCAAAGCAAAGAAAGAAAATAATAAACTCTGTGTTTTTGCAAATGAGAACCTGGGTAACACAAGGGTGAGCGCTTTGCATGAGCTGGAATAACCACGTTGATTGTCAAGACAGCCCCAGACCTGCTGTGTTTTGATGCCACATAAATCTCAGAGCAACGAACCAGAATAGTGGAGAAACCAGGAGACGTCATCTAGACTGTAGTCCCATTTCTCTGAGGGACTGTGCACAACTACCCCATAAACATAATGGATGAGCACACACACATATGCAGAGATATGTGCACACACATGTCCAGAGATACGTGCACACACAGCTATAGACACATACACGGAGATATGTACACACAGATATAGACACATACACAGAGATATGTTCACACAGATACACACCCATACACAGAGATATGTGCACACAGATACACACCCATACACAGAGATATGTGCACACAGATATAGACACATACACAGAGATATGTGCACACAGATATAGACACATACACAGAGATATGTGCACACAGATACACACCCATACACAGAGATATGTGCACACAGATATAGACACATACACAGAGATATGTGCACACAGATATACACGTTTGTACAGAGATACACATACACAATACATACACACGCATGTAAACTCTTTCATGCTTCTCAGGGCTGTCTGACAAAAACGTGTGAGGAGGACCTGAGAGATGTTTACGGCAGACAGACCATGGGCTGCAGATCCCAGAGAGCTGGGGGGACGTTTGCGCATTCTGAGATCTCACATGGACCACGGGTGCCGAGTCACGGCTGATCCATGGCCTTACTCCAGAGGCTGCAGAGGGGGCTAGTGTGTCAGGCAACATGGATACTGCTCCAGACAAAGACCCGCCAACCCCGGCCGTCTACACCTCTTTCCAAACCTCTGCGACTTTAGAAATTGGGAGGGTCGTGGACATTGTCATGCTGCTAACACAGTAAATATTCCATCAGAAAATCCCCCCTTCACCAGCCTCTGAGGGCAGGAGGAGGGGCTCCAAACTATGCAAGAAATTAGGCGGCCAGCAGTGAAGGAGCTGTGTCCAGCAGAGAGTGGAACACAGACGCGAATGTGGTCAATAATCAGATTGGTCCCTCCTACACATAAGGCCTCACTCCCATCAGAGGGAGCACTGGGAAACGGGTCAGGTGGACAGCACGTTTGGACCCCTCACAAACCTCTGAGGAGCTGGACTCCCGGGTCTTGCCCGTATTCAGCCTGAATTCCAGAAAGCGGGTGCTCCTAATTGATGGCATATGCTCCACGTTTCACGTACCGTTAACAAATCTGAATCGGTTCTAATTTCCTTAACTCGGCTATTCAGGATCGGCCTGCACAAAGGGAGAGCGTTGTTCGGGAAACAGGAGGCTGAATTTTTCCGGCCCTTTGAGACTGAAGCAGCTCAAAGCCCAGAGGGAGCATGACAGCCCCGTGAGAGCAGAAGGCCCCAGCTCTGGGGAAGGAGGACGGTCCTTAGCATGAGGACGGCATTTCTGGTCTAAACAGGTCAGACAATTATGAGGAAATCATCACTGATTGTGGCCACAGTGGGTTTTTCCCATTTCAGTTTCTGCTCAGTTGAAAATATGGTACAGAGTAGTTCAGTGACTCGACTTTTCGGGACCAGTATGTTAGAAATGGGACTTCAAAAATGGCAAGTTTGAGACATTCTTAGGGAAAATTACAGTTTTCTCCCTTACACTACGAATACTTATTTATAGATCTTGTTTCTACAGATGAGAATTTCTTGAATGTTCTTTTGCACCTTGCTCTGACCTGCTCCACATTTCCAGGATCAGGAATCATGATAAAAGTGAAGGATGTGTTCAGAGAACATGTGGGGCGTGACCGCCGGGGCACCAGGTCGCCGTCCCCCAGGAGCAGGCGCCGTCTGCACATGCTCTGGAAGGCTGCAGGTATGGACTCAACAAAAGGAGGACATTTCAGGCTTGGACGTTCCTGGAGGAGCAAGAACAAACCGTATGAGAGTGTGGCCCCGTCGTCCTCCGAGCGGGGCAGCGGCCCTCCAGCGGCTGCAGCATGAAATCACAGATCCAGTGCAGAAGCCCCTCGTTTTCCAGCTGTTGGTCTTGGGCAAGTCATTTAATCTGTCTGTGCCCCAGGCTCCAACCATGAAGAGGAAGAGATAGGGGGATCTGAGGGTCGAGGGGCTGAGGGGAGGGGCGAGCAAGTCTTTATGAGGATTGCTGGAAGGATGGACAAAGCCCTCAGCATAGCACATAAAATCCACCCAAAGTGTTAACCATCCTAAGCATAATCGTTACTGCGTCAGCCCCAAAACCTTCCGTACATGGTTAGTTCCACACGTCGACATCATAGAGATGAGGAATGACACCAAGGATTGGCAGAGGCCGCAGCCTCGTGGTGAGGGGTGGACGAAACAGCTGGGCTCCCAGGATGAGCACGTCCCGGAGGACAGACCCAGACGGAGGGGCCCGGATGGAGACGCATGCGGTGGCCAGAGTGGTCTTTACGGAGAATTTGGTATCTGGTCAGGGCCTTAAAATCCGATCGTCTTACACAGATGGAAAAGAGCCAGGTCAGGGCAATTTTGCCAGAGGGAACAATGCGAGTGAACATCATGGGGCAGGAAATTGTAGAGGAACAGAAAAGA
Source organism: Equus przewalskii (assembly GCF_037783145.1). Lineage (NCBI taxonomy): Eukaryota > Metazoa > Chordata > Mammalia > Perissodactyla > Equidae > Equus > Equus przewalskii. The sequence goes on from NC_091844.1 coordinate 90,712,806, forward strand.
ATCTGATTTTGTAATTGTTTCATTTGTAGTATTTTCATGTATGGAACGCCCAAAGACCAGCAGGGGCACCTTGAATGCCTGGCTTGAGCCACGTGATTTTCACATTATCTTTGATTCTGATGACAGCCAGATGCAGACGATACTTGATTTTCCTCTTCTTGAATGAGGTAAATTAGGTTCAGAAAGGACAAACGACTTCTCCACTGAAAGCAAGCTCGGACAGCTGACTGACTTTGTGAGCTCTCCCCTCCGTCCACCTGAGTCCCTCCCAGCTTTCAGTCTCTCCTCTTCTACGCCCGCCTGCTCTGGTCAGGGGCCCTCCCCTCTCGAATCACCTCCAGTCTTGTTGATTGTGGATCACAAGGCACGTTGTGTTGCTTGTTATTTCACATGTAAATTTTACACACTGAGGATTAAATGCTGACCCTGTGACATGGCAAGTTACTTAATATTTCTGAGCTTTTGTTTCTTCAGTGATGACATTAATACCTACCACAGAGCTTTTGTAAGTATACGGAAACACATATGCACATACATGCACACGAGCAAACACATACAGACTCCCATGCATGCCGCTCACATATGTGCACACGTGTGCGCATGTACACATGCACACTGTGCCCCTCGGGAAGCATCAGACCCACTTCCTTCCTCTTCTCTTGAACTTGTAATAGGGGACAGTAACACAATGTTAGTTAATTAACAGAAATGAAGACCCAGCAACATATGGCTAATCTCCAACGTCCAAAACTGGAGGAGCTACCACGGGTCCTACAAGGATTCTTCCCCACGACTTGTGCCCTCACACCTGGCTTTCAAGAAGAATTTTCCAAGGGATTAGCGCTTGGCCCGACGCCCCTCCCACGGTCATCATGGGGGTCAGATCTTCCTTCTCGGGACGCTCACCCACAGAGCAGCCGCACGCTGAAATTGTAGTCAAGCGGCAGACGTGCTAGGTAGATGGACCTGGGAAGCTTTGCTGTCTGGCACTGGGAAGCAACGTCAGAACCCACGGCCTCAGACGGCAGCCTTGCCAACCTGAGGGTCTGCCTCTCGGAACTTCTTAAGGCAGACGCTGGCTCTGCGCTTCTGCATAGGTGGTGCCCACACCCACCAGACACACCGACGCCCTCGGCCGTGCTCCCTGCTAGCAGAGCTGATGCCCCGGCAGGGAACTGAGGCCGCCATGGAGAGGGGGTGGTGCGCAGAGTCGCTGCCAAGCAAACGCACTGGCAATGTTTCCCTCCCCAGAACCGCTGTCCCGTGGACCTGGCGAGAAACTGGGCATTTGGTGCCCAGATGTTTGGCTATTTTTCTATTTTCAAGAAAAAAAAAGAAGAAAGTCTCTCTAAGGAACGTCCAGTCTTGTTAAAGAAAAAGATGAGCAGTTTTCTCAGCAAGTTTATCATTGAAAAGCATTTTTGAAGCGGCCACACGCCCGAAGCATTTCTCCAGAGACTGTGGCGGCTGAACAGATGGGGACGAACCACGGCTAGCAACCCCGTCCGCTAAGTCGAAGATGCCTCGAAGCCAAGGCCCACACGTCTAAGCTTGCCGCCCGTAATTCATGAACAATGTTGTGGCTTTGAGTTCAAACTTTTCCTGCCAAATCTTTGCTTATTTTGTTCCTTTGGCCAAAGTTACTGACAACGAATTTTTGGAACTGTTTCCTTATGAAATGCCAGCATAGGTGCAAGGAAAACATTTGAGATTCCACTGAGAAAACATGATGAATCTCTGATAAAGGAGGACGAGGATATTAGTGAAAAGACGTGATTACTCTACGAAAACATCAAATTTAATAAAGCAGAGTTAATGATTAAGAAAAGTGACAAAACCCCAATAACACCAAGGAAGTGGGGTCCCCACTTTCACCAAACATTCACTGAGACAGGCCACACCAGGATGCCAGAAGATGCTGGGCTCCTTGTCATTTCTCTTCTTAGTGAACTAGCCTCCCCGCCTGTAGAGAAGATGCTTGTCTGTGTTCCTCTTCCCCCGAAAATTCAAGAAGTCCGCTCGTGGAGTGGTTTAATCGTTGGCAATTACTAAGTTTTCAGCTTCAAAATCCTCTCACCCTGTGTGTCTCTGTCCCCTTTAGCACCTCATGCAGGGCTGTGTCTCCCACAGTCGTGCTCTCAATCCTGCAACAGGGATTTATCTGGCATTTTCCATTAACTCATTAACTCGAGATGTATTTATTGAGTAATGCTGTTCTAAGAACCAGAAACACGTGAGTGAACACGGAGGAAAATCTCTGCCCTCCCTGGATGGCAATCTAGGGAAGACGACCACAAAGAATATGATGAATAGTAAAAACATGCGAATGTGAAATAGCGGTAAGTGATCACACGAATATCAACTAGGAAAGGGGTGGAAATGGGAGGGAGGGGCCGTTCCAGGCAGTCTCGTCAGGGTGGAAAGACAGGGAGGATAGACAGGGCCAGGGACGGATCTGGGGAAGAGTGAGGGTGGGATGGGTATCTGACGTCCAGCGTCAGTGTTGTCCCACGGGAGCCAGGTGTGCAGATGCAGCTAGGTCAGTGGTCAGGACTGCAGAGCCATGTCCGGACCTCAGCAGCAGGTGCTCCATGAAGCCTGGGGGCTGGGTGAGACACCAAGCAAGGGCATGCAGAGAAGAGTGGGCTCAAGACCGGCCTGGGGCATCCTGACCCAAAGAGACAGCAATGCGGAGGGATGAGGCTGGGATGAGGTGGGAGCAGTGAGCAATGAGGGAGCAGGTCCAGGAGGCGGGGTCCTGGAGCGCAGTGGCAGAATCGTTTCAAAGGGAATGGATTGGTACACTGGATCTAATGCGGTCGGCAAGTGCAGTAAAATAAGGATTAGAAGTCCTCCATTGGATTTGTCAACGTGAGGTCCTTCACGGAAGTGAAGAGAGCAGTTTAGGGGAAATTTTGGGGGCCAGAGCCCACGTGGAGAGGGCAAGAACAGGAGGAGGAAAGAAACGGGAGGCAGAGAGAATGCATCATTTTTCAGGATAGTTTTTGCTGTAAAGAAGAGCAGAAAGATGGGAGTGGTGGAGGGATATATGTCATCAAAAGTTTTATTTTTCTTTTAAAGACAAGATAAATTATCTTAAGTTTGTTGATGGGAATTATCCAATAAAGAGAAAAGCATAATGATTCAGGACAGAAGGGTACCTGTTGGACTGTTGGAGTGAGGTCCTTGGGTAGATGAAAACGGACGATTCACGGCACATGAAGATCTGCCTTGATATGGATGAAAACCACCCGCACCAGAAGGAAGGTGGCGGGCGAGGCTACAGGGGACGGTGGCAGGTGAGAGAGCACGGACGTTCTCGGGTGGCTTTTGTTTCTTCGGTGAATGGAAGCCAGGTCATCCGCCAAGAGTGCAGACAGGAGAGGGTTGCTGGAGGTGTGAAGGGAGAGGAGAGGGTGTGAACGGTCTCCCGGAGGCAGAGGAAGTACAGGTTGGGGGAATGCATATGACGGAAAAGCAGCACCAACACCTCTTCCGATTCGTTTACCCGGGAATTCGAAGGCTGGTCGGCCTGTGTGGTTTTCTCTCCATCTATGTCCAGGAGATTCAGAGCAGACGTCTCGTGGAGAGAGCTGAAGTTTACCCCGAGGGAGGGTTAGCCAGGCAAATACTGCGACGTGAGGGGGAAAGTGGGTTGAGGGCGCAGAGAAGGAGAGAGATGACAAGACAGGAGGTGAGAGAGGCCGCAGCGCAGAGGGTGAGGCGGGTGAGCCAAGGGTCCCGGTTTGTGGAATGACTGCTGGACCGGGGGCATTATCAAGAATATTTCTTCATTTTCTTTCTTTATTCTTCTGTCTTCCAACCTGGCACGGGACCAGAGGTCCCTGCACATTTGGTCACCACCTTTGAGGCTGCTTCTGATCACTTTATTGGGACCACTTTCCAAATGTCCTCTGTGTGGGATGCTGTGATATTTCATTGTCACAACTTTTCATGGGTGACGTTCTCACCCCCAGGTTTTTCTGCATGAAAACTCTCATGGACAGCATATTTAACCAATTTTAACATTTGCTACATTTCGTTTATCTAAAACATGATCACGGCTCTAGGGTTTCCTGAGGCCCAGAAGTGAAACATCAGCATTTTAAATTCCACTCACCAAGATAAAAACTCGCCTGCACTGAGAAGGAGGGAGCGGGAGGTGGGGGCAGTGGGGGAAGAGAGGGAAATTAGAGAGAAGAGGGTGGAAAGGGAGAGAGAGAGGCCAGATGCTAATCCATCCAGCAGTCCTATAAACAACAACACTTTTCCTTTATCGAGATAATTGAAAACACAGCTGCTCTCAGGGATCAATTATCATGACGTGTTACTTTGATATATATTTATTTTTACAAAGCAACTTCTTGACTCAAGAAACACAAAATTTTACCAACTGAGTGTTCCAGAGAAAATCTTATTACACCAACACTCAATGATATTCTGACATAAAAATAAACTAACCTTAAGACAAGTCACCCAGGATGCAGCCCTGCCCCTCCCATCTGAACTTTTTCATTAAAAAAACCTGTAAGTTAAAGACCTGCTACACGTCAAACACTTGCCAGGTGAAGGGGACATGAGCCAGATGCTGTGTCTGCCCTCAACGAATACAATAAATTCCTAGTGCTGATATTTTATTAATTTCCAGTTACTGCAAATTTAGTCCGAAGAAAGAATGTGCTTGTCAGTCAGGTACACATGGGGTCTTAGCTGCCAAATTCAGGTGGAATGCTTCTCGCTTCTCACTCACGCTCACGGTAGACCTGCTGCTGCTGTTCACTTCTCTCTCTCGATGTGTCTCTCTTCGGAGGAGACGTCACTGTCTCCAGGTTGTCATCCAGCTTCCGTGGTGGCTCCTTCTCTGACCCTGTGTTGGCTTCTCTCTCTGCCTGCACCTTCAGCGCATTCTTCAGAGAGGATCCAGCTACTTCTCTGTGCTTCACCCTCCAGGCTGCCCCTGGCTGACTCATCTTGTGATGAACAATATTACTAACTTTCCTGCTCAGACCTCTCTCCCAGGTCCTGGTCCTGTACACCAACCATCACACATTCACATCCTCATCATTGCAGTCACCATTATCATCAGCATCACACCAACATTATCACTAACATTTGTAAAGTAGTTTTAAGTTTTTAAACCATGTTTATAACCATTCCCTCATTTTATTCTCCTAAACATTCTGTGAGCCAGACATATTTGCATTTGACTCTTCCAGTCAACAGAGGTTTACTTTAAATGCTCTACGACAGGAATGGGAGCGATTAAATGACGCTATCCTGGGAGACAGAGGGGATTCAGTCGAGTTGGGAAGATAAACACATCAGCAAATAATTGTAACAGAATGAAAAAAGTACAAAGAGGTTTACAGACCATAGTGGGAACACAGGGAAGGTGGGTCCACCCAGCTCCGTGCAGGGCATGGTGGGAGCCCTCTGGAGCTCAGCCCCAAATACGAGCAAGGCACCCAGTGTGCAGAGGAGGGAACAAAAGGTGCTCCAGTCCGGCAGCGTGGCGCGGTCAAAGGCCCAGGGGCGAGAAACGTCCAGGAGTCAGGAGGCAGCATAAGGGCTCTGAGGTCCACGGAATGGAGCATTCACAGTGTGGAACAGACAGGTGAGCGCCAGGCACGCTGCAAAGGTCCACGGGCCATGCCAAAGCTGAGACTGGTCTCGGGTGAGGGAGCATCTGTCAAGTGGTTCTCAGCAAAGTTTTCCTTTGGTTTGATTGAAAGGTTCGATCTGTCTGTCGCCGAGCAGGGGTTTCTAGGCACAAACCCCAACGTGTGGAGTCGAGGTGGGCGCCGTTGGACTAGTGGGGAGATGGGAAGAAGTGACCTCCGCTCCTGCCGTCCAGTGAGTGAGGAAGGGCATCGCTGAGCTGCACTCAGGACGTTGCAGAGCAGAGACCCGATGGCCCGTCTCAGAAGATGCGCGGAGAGCAGATGGAGGGTCAGGGATGAGCCACGCCTGCCCCTCTGAGGGAATGCGGTGGTGATACCACAGAGGCAACCAACGAGCAGGCTGAGGACACCACATTTTACCCACGTGGGGTCGAGGGAGCGGCCGTCCCGAGGGGACTCGCCCGAGCTCACGGCAGCACGAGGGCCCAGCAAGCAATGGAACAAGGGGCACTGGTGAGAAATCAGAAGGTAGGTGATGCTTAGAAGCCCACAGACTGAGGGTAAACCAGAGACGGGGCAGATGCACAGCTGGCAGGAGGCGACCGGCTCCCAAGCTCACCCTCCTTCCAGGATCCACAGTTCCTGTCCCTGAGGGCTTCTCTGTTGAAAATAAAGCTGACGGCGTGGATTGGGGACCAGGTGACAGGAGCATAAGAAATATATGGGAATGCCGTGCCTCAAACCTAAGAAAAGTTCTGTGGTGCACAGATATTCGGGGAGAATTTGGAAAGGATTGGTGGGAGAGCGACGGGTGATGCTGTGACGGGAGCACGGTGTACAAGGTGGGCAGGGCTTCGGACCAGAGTGAAGAAAAAGTCCTAAAAACCTGATAGATCGTCACGCGTAGGAGAGGCAGGCCTGTTCGGTGAGGCTGAAGCACAACTTGAAAGGAGACGAGACCAAGCTACGCGACGCCTTCAGTCCGCCGGGCAGATTCCGGGTGGTCCACCTCCCCGTGTGCTCAGCTCTGGCGCCTCCCGTCTCGACTTTGCCTTCTCTTTCTGTCTTCTCTCCGGTAGAAACTAAGCGCCGTGATTCGTCCGCTTGGCACCTGGAATGAGGCCTGACCGCAGGAGTCACTCAGGAAGTGTTTGGGGAACAAATGATTTTGAACTGTACTAAACCGTAGGAAAGGGGGCATCTCGGAGACATTTTAAGAGCAGAAACCAAATATGAAACTACATGCTCCACATCAGTGAAGAGGGTGGGTTGCGTGCAGAGTCCCGAGGCGCGGAGGGCGCTGGAAATCAGACACCAGAGCACGCAGCAAGGACCCAAGGGTCACACACTGGAGAAACAGTTGCTCGCTTGGCTGGAATCTCCGTCCAGAACTGTGTTCCCTGGTTTGGGTTTATCCTGGGGCTGGCCAGGAGAACGCTGAGAACTTGCAGATGTGTTTGCTGAACCATTTTGATGAACTTTGAACTTTGATGGATGATGAGAAAGCAGAGACTGGCGATATTCTCCTGTTTCTCTGTGAAGGCAGTTTCTGGGTCAAGGGTACAGCACAAGCAGGACGGCTCACGGGCGTTGAGCAAGGACGGGGTGCAGGGCACCAAGACCCAGCCCGAGTTCCCTGAGAAAAGAACCGGAACATAGAGCCTGTCAATCTGGGTTTCTCCTCTCTCTCTCTGCCTCAGCCAGCTCTGCACTCTGAGAAAGGCACTCAGGTAATAACTAATATTAGCATCCGCCTTACAGGATGTTACTGAAGATCAAAAGCATTATAAAGGTAAATAAACTCTATAAATTTCCAGTGTCATTATTGTCCTCCAGCAAAATCAGAACAAACACATCTCCATATGTAGTTACAGAAATGGGATTGCTGGTCTCATAAGGCAGGGAAAAGACACAGACGTGGCACCTGTAGACAGAGGGTAGACGCAGATCGGGACATTTCCTCCAGGATGCTGACAACGTGTCCTCCAGAGAGGCCGGGTGTGGCTGTTGCAGCGTGGACTCTGCAGCAGGCTCTCTGCACCACGTACTGCTCAGGGCTCTCACCTCCTTGGGCTTCCATTTCCTCGAGTATAAAATGGAGATGATGATGGTACCCACTTCATGGTTCTGTTTTGTTCTAGGATTAAAAAATTAACATCTATGAATGTGCTTAGGACGCTCCCTGGCGCATATGAAGTGCCAGAGTGAGCTGAAGCTGTGACAACCCCCAAGCTGTAGCAGCTTAAAACCAAAGGTGTGTGTTTCTCGTCCCCTAACAGTTCAGCGTGGGTATTCAGCAGAGGACTTCACAGGACAATTCAGAAACTCGTGATTCCACAGCATCCCGAGGCTCACGTCTTCTCCAAGATCACCTGTGAGTCACCAGCAGAAAGGAAATAGGACAGACCAGAGGACCTCATCTCTTCTTCTTCACCATCTTGACTTGGGACTGACAGACGTCATCCAGCTGGTTTCACTGGTGCGTCTCAGTCCCGTGGCCCCACCCGATGCAAACAGGGCCTGGGAAGTGTTCTCGGCTGGGCAGCCACTTCACAGAAACAGCACCACCACGCAAGGCAGAGCTGTCTCTGCCCCAGGGCCGTACAAGGAGCAGCCCTTCCACACGCTTGACCAGGATGAAGAAGCATGAGCCACATGTGAGCACATTAGAGTCATCTCATGGCTGCATCACGATAGTCAAAGATTGTTGCTTTGAATCAACTGATGAAAGTACAGACTAATAGCTCTTCAAAGGAAAAAAAAGTATTTGAAGTTTCATCACCTACTTCATGTCCCGTCTATGAAAAGTCTCACAAGGTTTTCCCTGACCAGATGAACAAGCTTAGACAATGCCTCCAAAAATGTAACTTGTGGTCCTTTGTCCCAGGGTCTGTCTGACATTTGTTTATGAGCACCTTGAATGAGGAGAAGACGACATGCTAATCAAATCTGAAAGTTATAGAAATTTAGGCAAAATAAAGAACAGTTTAAGTGACAGAACTGGACCCAAAGGATCTTGACTAGCTGAAACAATGGAATATAACTACCCAGAGACATTTAATGTGGTCAATGCAAGCCCCGCCATTTGGTTTCTAAAAACCGCAATTTAACAATTGCAGAAAAGGTTTAACTCAGCTTCACAGAAGTATTTATGATGAAGATCTAAGAATTTTATTTAACAATAATTCAGTATAGTTAACGCTATAATCCAGCTGTCAGAAAGGCAGGGTCTTTTAGCTGCATCAGTAAGGGATAGAGTCACAGAAATGTAGTGTCTTCCTTGTGCTGTCCACTGTCCCAGCAGAGAATAGCCTGCTCGGAAGACTCGCATGAAACCGGGACAGAAGAGGAGGATCTGAGACAGGAAGGAAAGAGACGGAGAGACGTGTCATGTGATGAGCCATGATGACTCCAGTGAGGAGAAGACAATGAAAATTCCATCAGTTTTCAAATTTTTGAAGGATGCAATGTAAGACAGACTTATCCTGCCTGGATCTACCAAGGAATTTTAAGTTGAATGGGTGAAGCTGTTCAAAGCAAATCACGATAATGAATTTATCAGCAAATTCTGAAGCAAAAGATCTTAATGGTGCCTACAGTTTTGGAGACTGTTTTAAATGCAATCTCTTCTACATTTGCTGGTCTTACTAAAGACCCTGAGACTATTTTATTGATGTCAGTTCCATCATCATAATTCTAAGAGAGCCTCGTTAGAATTAAAATAATCATAGAGAAAAATAATATATCTAAACAGGTAAGTTCACGTGTTCAACTTTCAGTTAGTAGCTTCCCATTTTCTCTGTTGTTATCTATCATTAGTTAGTGTCCAAATATTAGGTTTTGTGGTCATAGGGACGTCAACAAGTTCTGATGAGTTCCTTTTGGGGATATCATTACCATTATAGTATTAATATTACTATTTTTCTTGTTGTTGTTGGAACTTTTTACACCCAACCTTCTGTCTACAACATATTCTCAGAGACTGAACAACACAAACAGTGAACCCCGAGGTGAACTATGGACTCTGGGCGACGACGACGTGTGGACGCAGGTTCACGGATGGTAACAAGCACCTCTCCGTGGGGGTGCCAGCAGAGGGAGCCTGTGTGCTTGGGGGTCAGGGTAAAGGAAAAACCGCGGTGCCTTCCTCTTAATTTTGCTGTCAACCTAAAACTGATTAAAATAATAAACCCTTTAAAGTAAAAGTTAACAGTTACTGTTCCCTGGGAGTCTGAGAAAAGCATGTCACTAACCAGAATTCTGCTTTATTTCAGTAGATTTTTTACCATTAGCAGATTCTATTTCCTTAATGGATATAAGTATATTCAGTTTTCTGTTTCTTCTTGAATCAATTTTGCTAAGATACGTGTCCCTAGAAAATTGTCTATTAGATCTACATTTTCACATTAAATTATTAACAATGAATAATTTACTATTAAGAACTTAATATGAAAATGCAGGTTATCTTTTTCTTGATCAGTGCTGCTAAGATTTGCATAAGTCTTAGATCTTTTCAAAGAATAAACGTTACACTATGCTGAAGAAAAGTGGTGCTCCGGTTTCAAAAGGGATGTGACCTGTGCAGTCACAGTATCTGCTGACTGTGAGCCCTGCGCTGGCTTGTCACACACGCCGTGTCCTTTATTCTTCACAGGATAATTTTCCTACACTAAATCTATAGGTAAAAAACTAAGAGTCAGCAAAAATTGCTCATTATAGGGAACATTAATCAAGAAAAAAAGATAATCTACATTTTCATATAAAAATTTTAATAGTACGTTGCTTGTGAGTAATGAGCTTTTCCATTTTCAAGTGAGTGCACTTCTCATTTATCTGAAGATATTATTGGCTAACTTTGTGTATACTTGACATGAATTTTAGGACCAGTTTTTCTGGTTCCACCAAAAATCCTATTGGATATTTGCTATTTTTAAATGAAGCAATTGGATATTTTGATTGAATTGCTTTAATAGATTAATTTGGGGGAAAATTGGTAGCTTTAAAATGGTGAACTCTTCTGCTCAGTAAGATTGTCTCTTTAATTAGGTTTGATTTTTATGCTCTTAGTCTTTACAGTTCTGCATGGTTGTAAATCTTGCACAATTCTTGTTGAGTTGATTTCCAGATATTTGGGGAATATTGTAGAAAGGATTCTTTTTAGCCTCCACAATTTTAAATTGAAAATCAATTGCCTGCTTGGTCTTCCACTTTACCGATTTGCGTGTGAGCATGGATGGAACATATTGCCTGATTGGCTGGGACTCAAATATTAATTTCTGAATTTCTTTTCATTTGGGCAAGTTTCCCGTACAAACTAGTTGTGTAAGCTCCTGCCTAGAAACCGAGCTGGAGGAGGACTGGAGTCTCACTTTTCAGTATATAAACTTCCACCTACTCTCCCTTTCCTGCAATGCTCACCTGCAGCTGCACTGGAGCCCCTGCCTCACCTCCCAGCCTGGGCAACCCGTGAGAGTCACCTGCAGAGTTTTAAAAGTCTCAGCACTCAGGCCACACACCAGGCCAATTAAGCCGACTCTGGGCTGGGGCCCAGGCTTGGGCAGCTTGCAGGCTCCTGGGTGACCTCGGTGCAGCCGTGGCCAAGAAGCACTTTCTGACTTTTGATTCTCAGTGATGTCCTTGGGTGGCTGCAGCGGCATCCCCCGGGGGCTGATCACACTGCATCACCTCTGTCTCAGCCCAGACCTGTTAGGTCAGGACTCGCGTCTCAGCCAGGATCTGCACACACGGTAAGTCTGAGCAGCACTTCTCTGGAACTGGGTCTCCAGAGCCCTCCAGGCTCTTGCTGAGGTGGGAGGGTAGTGGCCAAGCTCCCTGGTGGAAGAGGCTCTGGGATGCGAAGTTCCTCCCTTGGCATCTGGGCTCACACCTAAGCGGCATCAGAAGCACATGCAGAGCTCTGGGCTCCACCCACAGGAGCTTCTGGTTCAGAAGGTGTAGCCTGGCCCGAGAACTTGCCTTTTGAAGGATCCTGGCGGTTCCCACACAGCTGGTTGGCGACCACACTGAGATACACTGTCAACAGACTCCAGCGATGCTTGTGTCTTCAGCCTAGCTGCACCCATGCTCCCCGCACCTTTCTTCAGATTTTTGGGGGGAACAGCTTTGAGGCAGCTTCCCCACAGAGGCTCCCTCCAGCGCCTCCATTAGTCATCACTTGCCCTTCTGATTTCCTGTGTCTGGTTGTTTACACTCCACATCCCCTCTCCTTTGTCATCCTGAGTCTTCTTCCTTTATTCATCAGTCTTTTTCATCAGCTCTTTGTTTCATTGATCTCTCTTAAGTTTTCCCATGTTCAGTTTCATGATTTCTATTCGTTTGCTTCCTACTACTGACTGCTTTGTGTTTATTTTGCTCTTCTCTTTCTAGTTTCTTGAGGTAAGGGTTTAGATATTGATTTGAAAGGTCCCTCCTTTCTAATGTAAACATTTAGGGCTATAAATTTCCCTCTCAGGGGGCTGGCCCCGTGGCCGAGTGGTTAAGTTCGCGCACTCCACTGCAGGCGGCCCAGTGTTTCATTGGTTCGAATCCTGGGCGCGGACATGGCACTGCTCATCAAACCACGCTGAGGCAGCGTCCCCCATGCCACAACTAGAAGGACCCACAACGAAGAATATACAACTATGTACCGGGGGGCTTTGGGGAGAAAAAGGAAAACAAAATCTTTAATTTCCCTCTCAGCACTGGTTTACCTGCATCCCACCAATTTGATATGTTGTATGTTAACTTTCCTTTATTTTTATTTCCTTTGAGATTTCCTCTCTGACTCCTGGCTTGGTTGACACACTTGGCCTCTGCTGTCATGGGGGCCATGAGTGCTGACTACTCCCACCTCTCACAGCCTGGTTAAACCTTGTTGGGGGAGGATGGGCCCCACTGACAGTCCTCAGCAGGGGGAATCAAGGTGCTGCCTGCTTCTGTCCCAGGCAGATGGAAGGTCAGCCCCTACCCAGACCCTGACCCCATCTGGTGCAGGAAGGGGCTGGAGAGGATAGAAGGTCAGCTTCCTTTTCTTCTCGCTAAACCATGGGGAGGGGAGTTGGTGTTTTCTGGAACAGGGCAAATATTGCCCTCTGTTTTCTGTGGCTAGACCACCTTTGCTCAGACCTTTGACTGAGGGAGTAGGGTCTCCTTGGAGCTTTTGTGTTTGTGGCCGTTGGTGGTTCTGGCTGAGACTCTGAAGCAGCTGTCTAGGATGTGTGGGAGCTACGAGGGAGCCATGGACTCACCTGCCCAGGACAGACTGGAGCCACGGGGAAGCCAGGGGACCCACCTGTGTGTGTTTCTCAGTATCGGGTCCCTAGGCCTCTGCCTTCTTCTCCCACCCTAAGAGATCTCCTGTGTGTCTACTGTGCTGTGTCTAAGGTGTTTCAGTCGTAAGGGAAGGATCTGCGAGGGAGGAGACTGCTCCATCTTGGAGGAAACGAAGTCCTGATGCATCTCTTTTGTGTTGCTCTTCTCAAATGCTGCTGTGTTATACTTTCTGGTGGCCCATTGTGGATGCGCTTTCTGAGCACAAGGGCTCATCTTTCTTGATCATGGAGAATGAACCAGACATGCCACCCATTGGGTTGGGTGAGCTCATGGCCAGATTTTTGAGGATGTATGATTCCCTGGCCTTCCTGGATAGTGGCCTCATCACCCACATGTTCTATTTTAGCCTCTGGGAAAACTCTGCTGGTGCTCCCTCAGCAGCACAATTTGGAGAAAGGGAAACTTTGACCTGGCTGAGCGTAGTGAAGGCCCTTCCCGTTTTGCATCCGTATCCAATTTATTCCATTTGTCTGTTCTCTGTGCCTGGAGCCTTCCATCAAGGGTTCTTATCTCTGGCTGCTTTTTATGTGCACTTGGTGCTAAGGACTGACTTACTGTAGAACTTTTCTCTCTAAAGGGACAACACTTTCTGCTTTCTCATGTTGGAGATTTCTCAAAGTTTTTGGCATTCGGGTGGCTCTGGTTTCTTGCCCCCCAGCATTTTCTTGGAATTAATTTCTTTTAGCTTTTATTGTTTTCTGACATCTGTTTGGGATAAGAGGCAAAAGGAAGATAGATGTGTGTGTTTAATAAGTCATACTGTTTCATAAAATCTTTAAAGATTGTTACAAATTTGATTTGTAAAAGGACTCATCATAATCCCAGATTCTGCCCTCTGAAATATGTAGGAAACATTCATTTTTCATGAGACAACTGAAATGCTAAAACACAATTTTGTTTTATTTCTCTAGTATTAAGGTCCTTTAAGAACTTCCCCAAGCTACAGGTACCTAATGAAAGAAGATTGTCGTTCTTAAAACACATACATATTCCAACAAACTCTAATGCTGAATTATTTCAGTAATTGAAATATTTTATTCAAAGATGCATAGTGTAAATTTATATATATATAATATATATATTATATATATTATCAAGGATATTCTTTGAAGAAAGCACAGAAAGAAAAAAATTAACTCATCAGATGGTCAAAGTACACTACATGGTTTGAGAAAGAAAATGGAGAGATAGAGACAAAGAGGTGTATTTTTACTATCTGGCCACATGCAAATGTGCTCAAGCCTTATTTACAAGCATCATTTTTGAAATTTGGGAAGATGTTCATAAACATCACTGTAAAATTGAGCCCACTGATAATGAATTGAATAATAATTGAATAAGACAGAAAAATATGATGATCACATCTATTCTGGTCATTTTACCTCAGATATTCAGATGCCCAGACGCACCGTGAGGCCAAGACGTCTAGGTCATAACTAGCCTGAGGACGGGAGAGCAGAGCAGAGCAGAGCTTCTGCATCCCGTCTGTGACGTGAGGAGGTGGGAAACTGGCAAGTCCACACGTCCCCCTGCCCTGCTCACAGGCCTCACGCAGCCCCACGGCCACTCCCAGCTGCTGTGCCAGTGGACTTTGGTCACAAAATAACAGTGAAAATTCACAGTCATCGTAGCAAAAATAATACAAAGTCTTCTGTGACCTCCACCTTCCATACAGAGAGCAGTGTGTTGAAATCATGCGTGTGGAGAAACTCGCTTACGTGCGGATGGAGCCCGATAGTTACAGTGACTGAAACTAATGCGGACAGTTAACCAATGCAGGCGAATGGCCTAGGGTATAAGGACGAAAATGTAAACTCCTGATTTTTTTCCTTAGAGAAAACAGAAACGTGGGATTTACAACACCAATATGCTTTAAACTTTTGTGTTTATCTATTATATTCTTTAAAAAAATACTTCTCGCAATAAGATATTCACCTCTACAAGAACTAATCACCTACAAAATGAGAATAAGCACAATTTGAGTATTCAGGAGGTAAGCCGAGTTACAGCACCCGGGAGGTATATGGAGATGCCAGCCTCCCGGGCCCCACTGCCCTGTCAGTGCCTCCAGAAAGAGCAGGGCCATGCGGTGGGCACGCTCCTGCCTGTTGTAACATACACAATGTGCGCTCTGTGCTGCCACAGGTTGAAGGAAATAGTCTAAAATACAGCCTGTTCATACTGAACTAATGCAGAATAATGAAGCGTCGAATTCCTTCCTCCCGCAGTTTCTTATTCGAGCATCAGGCCCACATGAGGTCCCTCCCGGCAGAGCCAGAGGACAGCGTCTGGCTTGCTGACTTCCTGCCTAATGGGCCTCGCTGCACAAATTGGACTTTCGGGTTTTATTGTCCCCTAAGGGGACTGCTGCTGGATTATGTTCATTTATTCTTTTTCATTCTTTATCTATTATTTACATGAGGAAATATTCCTGTTTTTCTTTCTGAAAATCTTCAGTTATTCCTGGAATCGGCAGAAGAATTTTTGTTGGTTTTATAAATTACCTATTACTGTAGGTTTCCTGGCCAGTGTGTCAGAGAACTCCATGCTGACCCCCGTCATCAAGATTTACAGCTAGCAGTGGCTAAGGCTGACATGGTGAGAGAGGACATTGCCATTTTATTTCCCGCTTCAAATCCTCCAGGAGAGAGCTTGCTGCGGCTCGTGGCCACCATAGCGGCCAGGGGGCCTCGGCCGGGGTCCGGGAGCTAGAGCCGTAGGTGCAGCCAGGTCTCAGGTCAGGAGGAGTCCCCTGCCACCGAGGCCCCTCCGGGGATACCCGTGGTGTCCATGCAGGTGTACCCACCCCCGGGCGCGAGCAGGGAACAGAGAGGAGAACTGCTCTGTGTTTGCCTTCATCTCCTCTTGTTCTGTGTCGTGATGCGTGGACATACTATGCTGTGCTGGCTGAGTGCACACGGCACAGAGCGCCGTGTTCAGTGGGCGCGCTCCCCACACCCATGCTCCCTGGGGGAGTGAGCTCGGAAGGCAGCCTTGCACATGTGTCGGTCCTTGCACACGTGTTCATCGTTGCGCACATGTCCCTTTTTGCATACGTGTCCCCTTCTGGGAGCTCTGTGGGCACTACAGCCTCCCACCCCAGCTCTGCATTGTCCCCGTCACTGTGACCCCTCCACCCATCGCTCCTCGGGGAACCCTTCCCACCGTCCTGCCCAGCTCACACCTCACATCCACACGGTCCCCTCCTGATCTCCCCACCCACCCATCCAGGTAGAATTCTCCAGCCCAGCGTGCACCCACCTGGTCAGACACAGGCCATCTCAGGGCACAGGGATCCCCAGCGAGACCTCTGAACTCCCATGTTTGGGCTTCAGTCCCTGCTCCAGCACCAACCATGTGGACTTGGTCACACCCAGGGCCTTCTCTGGTTTCCTCCTCTGTGACACTCAGGTAACAGCTGCCCGCAGACTTATGGCAGGGACCGTGTGGATGGCGGTGAAGACCTGTGTGACACTGCTCAGCTTGGGCCCTCCTTTCCATCTGTCACCGTCTACAAGGAGGGGAACCTCTCCAGGACAGGACCTGCCATGTTCACAGTGACTTTCCTGTAAAACGTTGGGTGTAAATGAGGTAGGAAATACTACTTAATAATATAATAACAGCGAGAGCAAGAAATCTGTGAATCCGGTGCAAATATCAGTTATTCCCACTCTTTCCAAACCTGGATGAGAACACAGGTGTCCTGCATATCTGCTACCTGCCGTGGGACGATTAAAGCAGCTCTTGTAAAAACGTGGAAAGCTCAGGACTGTGAAGATGTTTCTCAGCCTCCTGGGGGCAAGCAGTTGCACACGGTAGGTCTTATGCAGAGTAATGCATATGCCAGTACGCATATGGCGGGACATCAATTTAAAAACAAAAAGCTTATTTGTGGAAAAGTGCTGAAGCCTGAACAACTTTTCATTACATGTAACACAAGTGCCACTTTCTTTGTTTCAAATAAATGCCAGGGCTTCCCTCTTCCTCAAAACCACAGACCTGACACTGAGCAGGTGATTAAACGGACCGCGACTTGGGGAGGGGCTCACATACCTGAGAAACGCTAATCCCCTAAGGAGGTAGCTTTTCCTGCTCTACGGTTTAAAGTTGTGATGCGAGAGATCCAGCTGTTTAGTGAACACACAGATAACTAAGAAAAATAAGCCTCGTCCAGATTTTGCAAATAGAAACAGTAACCAGCATCAGCAAAGCCATCTCCTTTCATTGGTTCTTCGGCAACAGTTTCAGAGCACCCACAGGGATGTGCGCTCCTGAGAGGTGCAGGAATGGCGTGTGACCGAGACGCCCTTCAGCGCTTTGATATAAAAATTAACACTAACCTGTGACTTAAGTTATTCAGGAACCAGTGGAAGTCAGGTAATTACACAAAATTAGGGCGTGGCTGTAATAATAATTATAGAATTTGTTACGTTTCGATTACTAACAATGTGCTAAGTGCCAGCAAGCTGGGCTCTGCTTACACGTTGTCCCACTTGAACCTAAACCAGCCACGCAAGTTCAGCCTGCATCCCCGAGTCGGAGGCCCGAGCCGTGCACATGTGGGAAGTGGCGGAAGCTTGATCAACAGCGGGGGCAGACGCTCACACTTAGAGCGTGCTCTGCAATTGTGAGGAGACCGAGCCTGTCCACAGTTTACACACAGAACAGTACTTCTAGCTGAGTCTCCAGTCCACTGTGTGTTACCTGAATGCGGTCAGTCTAGGCCGCTACCAGGCAGATCAGGACTCGCAGTCAGGTGGCAGCGATTTTGAGGCTTCCATAAAGCTGTGGCAGCTCAGGAGGGGTGCGAGACAAACAAGCTGCCTCTGCCCAGCAAGACGCCCCGTGTCCCCAGGATGCGGTGTTCACTCTGGGGCACAGTCAGGCCCTGTGGCGCAGTGCGCACCGTCTTCCTCCTCGGAGCTCCACAGCAGCAGCCTGACCTCAGAGGCCTGGGCTCCAGCATCAGACCGCAGAGCGCCCTCCCATCCTCCTGAGGAAGCAGAGGAGGTAGGTTCTCCTCTGCCCCCAGGCAGTTGCCCTGGAAACCCGCCTGTAGCAGCAGGCCCTGCTCTCCGGCCTCTACATCGGTTGTGGAGGCCCCTCAAATGCCGGCACAAGGCCTGGGTTTGCATCCCAACACCTAACAGGCATGAAACTCTGCCCCTGGGCTCAGTAGGTCAGAGAGCAGTGCACCTGTCCGTAAAGGGTGCTCCCCTAGGTGCCTCGAGGAGGTGGTGGTGGAAGCCGGGCCAGACTCACATGTGTGAGGGGGAGACTCAGCCACCAGGGGTGGAGCACACGGTGCGTGGGGAGGAGCAGACACATCTTATCTCTGACGGGGAATTTCTATGACAGAAACTTTTCCATGCAGAGTTAGACAAATATGTGCAAATAAGGAAAAAAACGCAAATGATTGGCTCCATGCTCACATTAATTATGATCACAGATTCTTGGACCCAGAACTTAGAGATGAGGGGGCCAAACTTCAACAATTTTCTGACCAACAGAAAGGAAGCGACTTACTCAAAACAATGGAGTCAGAGTAAGGAACTCAGCTTCCCGGATCACAGGCAGCGACTCCCCTTATGTCACAGCACTGGATACTACCCATCCGTGCTCTTGAAGCTTATTCTGCTTGGTAGGATGAGAAAGTTTTGGTTTTATTTATGATACACCATGACTTTCCGGTAACTTATATGATGTTCAAGGGATTTTCCCTGCCTAGAAAAAACAACAACCCTGTCCAGTAATGAATAGTAATTTTGTTTGGAGTAAATGAAAATAACTTGGAAATTATATTAATCTACATTTGACGTAGACGAGTAAAGGTTGATAAAGGTTTTCATTTAATTGAAACCCTGTCTTTTGTTTCCACAAAGACTTGTTCACGAGGCTAAGAGGAGCATTTAAAATGAGACGAGCTGCACAACAGATTAGATACCAAAAGCCGTTCTGACATTTCAAAATCCCTATTCCCCTGTCACTGGAACAGCTGTGAGGCCAGCATTTCATGCAATTTACATGAGGAAATAACTTTGCATAGTTTCCTCATTTTAATTGGGTCGTTTATAAACAAACTGCCATGACCCTTTCTTTGAGACCATAAACTAGAGACTTTTTCATTATTCCCTTTACAACCTTTAGAAGTGATCTGAACACATTTTTGCGGAACAATTTTGGTCATTGAGATTTTGGTTTGTAAAAAATCACTCATTCATTAAAATGTTAGCATCAAAACACCTTTTTTTCCAATAAAACTAAAAAAAATAACATTAATGCATTCTATTAAACATTAAAGAAAACGCATGAAGCCATTTAAAAGAAAACTGTGATTTTCCAGTTCACTGACTGTCCCTAAAGGAAATTATCTTTATGAGCACCTGGAAAATGCTCAACGATGATGTGTGGTGTTTGCCAAAACAGCTTCTACCATTCTGATATCAAGGGATTTGCTTTCCTCCACAATAAAGCTGGGTTTATTAAGGCTTAAACTAAATTCAAGGGAAGAGCTTCTACTGAGACAGAAATGGAAGGGAATTTAATAAATAAGAACATAAAAATATACATAGATCACCAGATATCTGTAAAACTGATGTAATTAATGTGGTATTTCACTCGGTTTTAATAAATTAGATTATGTATAGATATGAACATAGATTCAAAGATACATTAATAATAATTATTTAAATATTATTAAACACTGTTAAAATTACTTCTAAAGTCAATCTTACAACAACATTTCAATAAACAAGTCCCTCAGATAACTGGAATTGTCCCCATACTCTTGGAAAAGAACAAAATTAAAAACACTACATCAGATGATTAGGAATAGATTCATCAACCAAGCTTGTCAAGTATGTTTATCTCAACTTGAAACACCTATGAACACATGTAACCAAAATCTGACTTTAGATGAAAACCACAAGAAATTCTAGAAATCACTCTAGTTAAACTCCTAGGACCTTCCATCCACTGCAGCTGAGAAGGGCACTGGGCTGAGACTCTGGGGAGACAGGGGTTCCAGGAGCTGATGCTTTTCTCAAGGACTTGGGTGAAAGAAGACAGATAGAGAAGGATGTACAGTACATGATTCAACGTACACAAATTTTTTTTAAAAAACAGGCAAAACTAAATATTTGTTTTTAGAGATGCAAGCTTTAGAGCTATAATAGGAAATCAAAGGAAGTAAGTTTTTTTTTAAATGGAAACAAAAATATTCAGATTATAAGCCTTAGAAAAATAATTCTCAACACATGGTCCCTGGATCACCATCTTCAGAGCGACTGTGGTAGTTGTTAAAAGCGCAGACCCCTAGGACCAACCAAGACTTTCTGATCCACAGATTAGTGGGTGGGGCCTGGGAATGTGCATCTTGACAAGTCCCCTAGGTGTTTATTAGACTCATCAAAATTATATATTCTGAGTCCTCTTTTATTTATACTTTTGAAGAATTACAAGAACTTTGTCATTTTTCTTTTAGTGATAATTTTAAGATAGGAGTAAATATTGAAAAGAAAATATATCAAACCCGCTAAAGAGTTTGGAGTTTGAAGAATATAGAAGGGAGGTTGAGGAAGGTTTCCTAGAAAGGTACCCAGGAGGAAGACCACATGCTCACTGGGACCGCGTAGTGACGGCACAGAGAGGGCAGCTACTGCACTTGTGGGCCACATCAGGGGTTCAGAATCTTTCCAATGCTGCAGGATGTCTGGTGGGAGGCAACACAGATTGCAGTTGGAAAGTCATAATTATGAATGTCATAAAATTCATTTTGTGACAGATAAATAGATTTGTGATTTTTAATGCCAACTATGACTGCTAAGAAATGAAAATTATTCTTCAGTTTGGCACTTATTGATATTCAAGAGACTAAAGTTAGTAAATCACAAGCTTCGACATGATGTGAAAAAGAATAACAATTCCTTAATCAGTGGAAAGGTTTTCTTTTCTTTGTGACAAAGCACGGGAAGGAAAAAACCCTCATCCCCAAAGACCTTAAATCAGAGTGTTTGATCCTGTAGGTCAGTCCACACGCCTTCCTCCCCAAACTTCCGGCACTTGACGAGTCCTCCTGAGCTCACCCATCATTGGCTTTGAGGCCACCAACCTGCTAAGCCCTATACAGGAGACACAAGTTATAACAACACACTGACACCTCTAGTTCTTGATTCACCATTTGAAACAGTGACTTAACTTTCAAGTACATAAAACTAAACTGACACGTCATCTTCTCAAAATTCCTCTTCCCCAGTGGTTTCTGTTTCTGATTTTGTGTATTAACATCTTTAACTGTGCCTTACAAATTTACATAATATATTTATTCTCTAAATTTCAATTTATGAGCTTTTAAATTTGTCCAAAATTCTGCTTTGACAAATGCCAAAATTAGCACGCCAATACGCTTCATCACATTCTTCTCTCCTTAAACCACCAGTTCGTTTTAACTGTGTTTCGTTTTCTCCATTTTGTAGCATGTGTATTCAGTTACCGGCCGTAATCACCACAGGCGTGGAGCCGTGATCTGCGTGTAAGTGAGCCCTGCGCCCAGCGACAGAGCTTCCATTCTGTGACTTCTCCATTTCTAACCATTTTAGTTTTACTCATCTGTTGGTTTCCTCGATTTTTAGTGATTTTTTTTAGAAGAATTCTCACTTGCTTCATTTAGTTCTTCAGACTTGAGACTGTTTTCTCTTGCTTTTACTTTTTAAATTATAAACTTACAGGCTCACATTTCTTTTCCTGGAACCTTGGGAACCAAGCTCAACTGTCACTTCTCAGGGACAAAGGGGACAGTGCGAGCTGGGTCGTCTCTCGTGGGAGGACCTCTGGGCTGTGGTTCCCTTGTGCCTGGTTGCCAGAAGGACCTGTCCTTTATCCTTAACATCCAGCAAACCCACGGATCCTTCCACTGCTTTCCTCGGTCATGCTCTTCCAGAACACTGACTAGACTTACACTGCTTCCCTTTGCCTCCGAATCTATCACTTTCTCTCTACTTAAACTGATGTCAGTTCCCTTTTCATTTGTTTAGGTTTCTGAAATGCATCCTCCACACTCCAAGGCTATGCAGGAATTTTCTTCAAGAAGCAATTGTAAGAAGTAAACCAAGCGATCTACTGTGGTTCTTTTTCTGATGCAAATTCAGGTCTTCAGTCTTTCATTCCTTTCTTTATTTCCATCCTTTGCACTGATTGCTTCCTGTTTCAGAGACGTCACACCCACGTGGCTCAGCTGTTTGCAGAGGGCAGCCAAGTGGTGATGGCTTACAGGCGGCCCTGACGTTGGACAGGAGGAGCTCGAAGTCACTTTCTCCTCAACTCTCTGCCATCTACTCCGCACGCGTCAAATCTGTGCTCTCCACATTTGGGGACTGTTTGACGTGGCGCAAGGCTTGTGCTGTCTCTGTGATGGTTGTGCTTTCATCTATTTTTCCACACCAGTGTTGACAAGCCCTCAATCTTTGCCACGTGCTATGCTCTCCGCCCTGCTTCCCACAGAACTCAGTGCACAGGGCTCTCCCTCAGCTCCTGGCCACCTGAACTCACGTGGTGGGACATCGTCAGAGACACCCCCACAGCCACCGCAAGACTGGCGTCCCCTCCGTGCCGAAGAGAACATCATTAGTGGCCCCCTTCAGCCTTTGGAAGCAAGCCACCGTTCCCATCTACTTCGAGCATCCTCTTTCCATTGGCTCCAAACTTCACTCCAGTTGACAGCTCTTCTTTGCGTTAGAATATACATGGATTAGGAGACGTCTCGTAATTCCACTCAGCTGAGGTTTTCACTACACTTTGTTCCTGCGATTCTCAGTGACAGAAGGGAGAGGACCCTAGTCTAAGGCTTTTCCTCAGCTGCACCCCTTCCCCCACCCAGGTCTAGGATATGATGTTATCTCCTCCAGGAGTTTAAGCACGTATTCATAAAGGATATCAAAGATTTGTACAAATCATCCTTTTTTGAATCAGTATTTAATGGCATTACTTACAAACTCCAAGTTTGGGAGCCTGACTATTTGGCAGTCACACACAGAGACTGCGTGTCCTAGGACAGACAGCGGCCTCCACGTTGACTTTCTGATGTGTTTCTTCCTCCCATGCACTCCCCCGCTCCTAATCTCCTTCATTTCCTTAGTTTCCCCGCTGTCAGGAAACTCACGTGCACGGGATGTCATAGAGGGATGGAAGGCTGCTTTCCTCCTCTGCGGTAAGAAAGGGCAACTGGTTCAAGATTTCTGGGACTATGGAACCCTGCTTGCAAATACAGCCCTTTCTCGGGTCCAGTTGTTCAGCAATTCCACAGCCTGAGAAGGAAAGGTGTAATTAGAGTAAGTTTTTATGAGGCCTTAGCGGAATTGTCCTCTAACACCACACAAGACGCTCTCTGTTTTGCACTTAAAGATCCTTAGACAGTGATTTGGACTCTGCTTAGAAACACAAAAGCGGCATATTCCAGAAACTCAATGGTTAGTTTAAATTCATGTTTACTAGATGTGTTAAACACAGGTTAAACTTTGTTCTTTAAACTTTTAATTGTTCTGTGTTTTCTAAACTAAAAATTTTAAAATCAAATTAATGTTTTTTTTTAAGTGATGTATCCAGGAGAGGCACACCCCAGAAATAAAACATCAGGCCTATAATATTAAATGTCATTCCACAAAGGACAGCCACTAAGGAGCAGGCAGAAGAGAGAATAGTGTGTGGCAAAAATTTGCAGTTTATAATTTATCAGCCTCCAAGGTAAATTTCTTTAAATACTTTACTCAAGGATATTAATGCAAAAGCTCCGCTTCTCTCGAGGTATTCGCTTCTCCTTTCTATTCCTAACCTCCAGTCCTTATTATTATTTTCTGCAACAGCAGCAACTTCAAGAAAAACTGAGTCTCTTGTAGCTGCCCGCGTGAGTTCACGGATGGGTCACCTCCAGTTGGTGGAGTTCACAGCTGGACACGCCGCTCAGTCTTCTGATGGACGTCCATCTTACTCTCGGAAAGGACTTCTCACAGGAAAAGGGGTTCCGGGTAGGGTCCACACGTGAGGTCTAGACTGAGCTTCGTGGCCCCACTCTCTGGCTCACAGCTGAGCCGGGTCGCCCAGGCCAAGGCCACAGCAGGTGTGTTGACTGCACGCAGCGCAGACTCCTCACGCCCCTGTGCACCGCGCGTGCTCTTCCTCGTGATTCTTAACACAAACCCAGCGCACACAGGTAAACCGTGAAATGACGGAGTCACGGGTCACGCTGCCAGCGAGCCTCTTAGAAAGGCCCATCGGCCCAGAAAACAGGGCAGCGAGAAGAGCCAGCTGCCGCACAGACGTCACTGTCGTGACGACAGAAGCGGCACTGGGCAGCTGCGACCGCTCGGCGCACAGAGCCGGGGCCTCTGCAAACACATGAAACCCACAGTCTCGGGAAAGACGTGTTTTTTAGTGCTGCTTGTTGATTGTCTGGTATGTTTTCCAGTTTGGAGCTCAGTATCTCTGGGATCTTGATTACATTTTGATTTGATGCCACACAAAGCTCCTTTAATGAAAACAGTTTTGGTATGGTGGGTCGCTGAAGGGACACAGCACAGCATCAGGCTCGAGCAGCAGGTCTTGACACACACACACCCGGGACACGGCGGTGACAGCGTGACTCTGCTCACAAGCCAAGGGGGTTCTGCCGGGACGCATATAGAAGGACTCCCGTGCTCCAGATCGGGTAGATTTCTGCACAGAAAAAATGCTTTTAGCTAAACCCCTACCCTACTACGATAATGTTAAAGTAATTCTCGTCCGCTTAAACCTTATTGAGCATTATATTATTTCTAAACTTATTAGTTTTGAATATGCTGATTTAAAACAATCTTTCAAATGTACATGTGCAACTATGGCTTCTTGTCTTCTCTTCTGAAAACCTAGTTTTCCTAAGTCTCTCAGGAATAACTGAACAGTTTTTGTCACATTTAAAAACATCTACCTCTTAAGTAGAATTACTGAGAATGACAGAAAGTGGTGGTGTCAGGTCTATCTTACTTAGTTCTAACCGTGAGTTAGGACAAGATCATAACACTATTTCTTTAAAATCTCTTTAATTTCCTTATTTACGAACGGGGAACTAGAACGCATGTTACTGGGAGGATTGACTAAGACGTCTGTCAAGCGCTTGGGTGTGCGCTGGTGTGCACGGTTACTGTTGGAACAGTCGCCTCCAGTGGCCTGTCAAGGTGACTCTGAGTCGTCCGCTTCCTGCCCACTTACGTCTGTTTTTAGGGCAGAGGTCGGCATCAAAGAGGTCCTCAGAAAATGCGTGAACGAATGGACGAAGGAACCATATTCATGTGTTTGTGTTGAACATGTAACTTTTGAAGCACGTTTACCTAATTATGTTAACCCTGGAGTGGGACGGGGCTAGTGTGATCACCCCCCGATCTACACACAAAAAGTCAAATCAGATCACACACATGACCTTTCAGGGCCACAGGTTCTCGTCAGCAACATGGAACTGCAGCCCGTCCCTCCGACTCCGCTCCAGACCATCTCTGACTCGGTGCTGGCTTCCACAGGCAGCTGCTCCAGGACCCCACGACGTTCAGGCGCTGCGATGTGCTGGTCTTCCACACCTGATCCACAATGCCAGCCGAGTGATTTAGCAGCATTGACCTCAAGCCCACTGAGGTGCTAAGGGGTCGAAGGCCGCTGGGAGGTTGTTGAAATATTTACCAAACACAGAACACCCAACAAACAATTCTCCTGAGCAACAGGCCCCTAAAATGAGCGACTTTTAATCCAGTATGTTTTAGATGATTGCAGAACTGAATAAGTTCTGTTATAGGCAAAAGCCAGTAATCACCGCTTTGCAGATGCTTTTAAAGCACTTGTGCTTTTCCTACATGTACACTCCCAGACTGTGTCTTCTTTTCCTGGGCCTTCCATCACCTCTGGTCAAGAAACTCTGATAAAGATCAGTCTTTCTCTCTAACGCTTTCTAGCTGCAGGTTCTGGTTGGGCAAACGTTCACTCAGCCCACAACACACGGGCGGCTCCACGACACCAGTTGTCCTCACCTCAGTTCGCTTGTTGTAGATGGGAAACCAAGGAAAACCAAAAACTGACGGAGGCCGTGGGTCTGAAGCAGCCCTGAGGAGAGGAGCAGCGGGGAGCGGGCCTGGGGACAGGCTCTGGCCCTCCCTGTGCACGCTTCTGCAGACGCTCAGAGCTGGCATCCCCACCAGCCATGACAAAAGAGCTGCAAGAAGAAAATGTTACAGTGTCTAAAAGTAGCTCAGTTTCATCCTGTAGAGGTTGTTTCTTCACGTGTGTTTCATAACGAAAGTAATATTGGAAACCACTCCAAAATAAACACATTTAAAAATAACTGGAGCATGCAATCCAAACATGTTTGGCAACCATTGATCTAGCAGATGGAAATCAATAATAAATACCCTCCCTAAGTTAGCCTGTCCTAACTAATGTTGGGATCAGATAAATGTGTGTGGGGACTCACGGCTGCCACCAGTGGTCAGAAACACAGCTGCAGGCCTCTTAGCCGGTGCCCACACTCCGTGCAGCTGTATTCTTTCTTATCCAAAGCAATGCTGTTTGCATTTGAAAAGCAAACCTGAGGACAGGCTTCCTCAGGGGTCCCCCTTGTTTGTGACTCTGGGTCCCTCCTGGGAGCTGCCATGGCATCTCTGCTGAGCCGAGGTCGCCCTCTCTCAGATCAGGCGGGTTCCTCCATTCTCTCCACCTCCTGCCTCTGCTCCAACCGGTCCTCTCTCCAGCCATCACACTCAGGGCATTTTTTCCAGCAAAACTTTATTTCTTCTGCCAGTGGCACTCAATCTTCCTGCTCCCAACTCTAAGCTTGTGTCTGTTTAATCCTGAAATGTGACTGTTTAGTCCCCCCTACCAGGCTCTTCAGGAGTCCCCTCCTCCTGGCCCGGGGCTGCTCTAGATGTTTCCGGGACGATCTGGTGACTCTGGGCCCCAGGGGTCCACTCGAACATCTGTGTCTCTGCTTCCCTGGAAATCCCCTTGGAGGAGCAGGTGGTCAAACCGTTTAGTGAACGCTTGGTTCTACAGTCCTGATCCATTCCTCTCCTTCAATCAACACTTTGAACATTACTTTTACTGCATTTTTACATTATTGTGTGTTTACATATCTAGGTATATACAATCATTCATTTTAGTATGTTCAAATACTAATTTATGGTATAAAACTAATTTCCTAAAAGTAAAAAAGCCATGTGAAAATATGGATACACAGAAAGAGATATAAAAATATATGCCAAAATGACAAAAAGAGGTTACCATTGGTTAACTAGGAAATTTTTTCCCTTTTTAGTGTGATTTTATTTTCTACAAATTGTAAAATAAAATCTAATTTATAATCAATAACTATAACAGCAAATGTTACTTAAAAAGTAAAAACCAAGTACATTGCACAGGGAATTATTGTGGGTGGTCATTTAAAAGCAAACATGGCAATGAGAGACTAGTCTTCAAGCATCTGAAAAAGACACTCTAGCCAAGAAAATTAGTACAAATTCTCACTTATTCAGACTGATTTGATAGGGCCATTTAATTAACAAGAAGACCCGTCAAATATTAAATTTAAAAGGTACAAAAGCCTCGAGTCGGGTTTGGTGGCCGCCTGGCGAGTCCCCTCCACTCCCACCCAGGGAGGCTGAGGCTGTGTGCACGACTCGCCTGAGAGCAATTACTCGTGAGTCCCCGCTGCACCGGGCTGGGTCCAGGGGTCCTCAGGCCTCGTCCGGTGCTCTTTAATTACCATCAGGCGCTCTCACAGTTGAATCTCCACGTCCAGTCCCACAGCTGGCTGCAGCTGGGGCCCTCTGAGCACCCTCAGCATGGCAATGAAATGACACTTCACAGCCAATTCTTGCTCAGGGGAGACTTCGAGGAGCATGCACGGCGCAGATGCTAAAGCACATCTGAGCTTGAAGGGAGAGCGCCAAGACAGACCGCGGACCAAGAAGTAGGCAGGTGCTGTGGCCCTGTTCCTCCTCGCCGTCCTGGCTGGGCTCACCTCTCGAGAAACTGAGTCTTCACCAACCGCAGCGTCCACTCATCAAACCCACCTCCCCTGCCTCATTTCAGCACTCACCATCACATCAGCCCTCCCAAGCCAACATCAGTTTCCACCACCCCCGCGTGCATTTATTATTGATTTTTGCCATCACCCACACGTACCTTGTCCACCCTACCATGTTGAAGATGGTAAATATGCACCAGTGTGCTTGCTCACGTCCTTTGCTGGTGTCTGACCATCACTCACGTGCCCTCCCAAGGGACATCACAACACATACATGGTGATGAGCCCCTGGTCACCTGGCACCCCTGGGTGACTGGACCTTTGGTGGGTGTCTGACCCAGAAGGGCTAACCATTCTCCATCCCAGCATTGACGAATGCCACAGAGAACCCTGAGTCAGATGGGGCAGTCCATATGGAAGGCATGAAAACTGTCCTTTTATGAGTATCTACTGAATTATTTCCACCCTATTTAGCTGTATTTAGAAAGGAGGAGCAGGGAAAAGTGAGTCTATGCAATCTTGCCTTGGAACAAGATGAACCAAGTCTTTCTAAAAAACAAAAAACGCGCATTTGAAATTATTGACAACATAGTGTATTTATAGTTAAATACACAGAAGTGGAAAGAAATACGACAAATATTTTCACAATAAAAGCAATAGAAAAAAATGTGACATTAAGTCTTTTCTACTGTATCCTTAAAGGAACACTTAAGGTAATAATATTCTATAATTTCTAGCAGTAGATTTTTTTCAGACCCCCATCACTCTCTAAGAAAACATATAAAACCCATGAATGCCAAGGACAAAATAAAGCTATATTTTGGATGATGGATCCTAAGAAAAATAATTCTATATAGTAGAGCAAATTCTAAAGGGAGTATGTTTTCTCAACCACAGCCATCCTGTAGCTGGACAACTCAGGCATCTGTAGTGTTAATGGTGACCACCTTGGAGGAACCACTTCTTGCAAATCTGGTCTTAGAAACAAACCCCTCTGTGCTCTATCAACCCCCATGACCAGATTCAGTCACAACAATCATGTAATGCTGCTCAGACTTTTCCATGGGTGCCTTGGTGGATTTTTTTCGGATGGGGTAAGAAAGAAGAGAGACCTAAAATCTGTTCTTCACTAATAGTACAGACAAGACTTCCAATAATAATACC
This sequence comes from Equus przewalskii, assembly GCF_037783145.1. Lineage (NCBI taxonomy): Eukaryota > Metazoa > Chordata > Mammalia > Perissodactyla > Equidae > Equus > Equus przewalskii. The sequence continues at coordinate 90,741,957 of NC_091844.1, forward strand.
TGGAAGCCTTGGAGTTACTTAGGAGCAATCTGATTTCTTAGTTCACCAATGGAATGTTACCACCACCCAAAAAGTTTGCTATTTAATCTGAAACTGATTATATATTCATTCATTGAGCAAATACTTACCAGATGCCAAATAAGACAAGCTCTACAGCCATGTGAGTGACCAAAAGGAGCTTCACTCCCTCACAGAGGGAGCTCGTGCTGGAGTGGAGAGGCCGACAGTCAACACGTGGATAGGCGGTAACTGGTCAGCTATGCGCTGGGCGGTGTGGTCAGCTAACACTGCTGGTCCTCCCGCTCCCTCGGGTTGCTGCCACATGACAGATGGACAAGTCATAGGTTAACTCACAGACAAGTGTCCAGGGGTAATCTTGAGGCTATACTTCCAGTTCTGTAAATACTGTGAATCTGGTCAAAAGTGTTGGAGGAGTCTGTGGGAAGAACGGTAAATCTGCCTATTTCCAGCACCATCTACAACCTTCTTAGAAGAGAAAGTCCTTCATTCTGAAATAACAAGTCATTTGGTCTGTAGGTCATGAGCTAAGACACCCAACGGCAGACTGAAACGCTTGAGGGTAAAAACCCCTTATCTCTGCATTGTCTGTGCCCAGTGTGATCGTGACATATGTAACACTGCAATAAATGTGAGTTATATGGATAATTCAACACGAGTCTAAAATCGGATACACAATTACACTGGATCAAATTTAGTGTGTAAAATTTATCTCAAAATGATGTATTTCCCCATGAAGATATATTTCCTTCTAAAAATAATGTCAAGCTTTGACTTTCAATTGAGACCTATCAGAAAAACAGAGAAGAGATGACAGTATAAAACTCTCATCAATGTTGAAGCAGCTGAGTAATGAGCCATGGATAGCACCCAGAAAATATACTAGGAAATGGTTATTTGGTGCTCTGCTGAAAATCCATATCCCAGGGCCACCTACTGGAGCTAACACTTTATTTGAAAAGTTGGATAAACATAGGAAAAAGTGGTCTCTTATTAACCTAAAGTCGTATTATCCTAATACCACTTTCATTTCACATCTAAGATAAGACTAGCATCTTCTGCACATCAATAATATATCAAGAGCAAATGCAGTCTTCATTCAAAGTCCGATGCAAGCAACACATTAGCTACCCTGTGAGTAGCACTAAAAAGAGTGAGAATCTGGGATTCAGCAGAGGCGAGGGCGCAGGTTAATTACTAATGCTGTCAGCATGATCCGAGTTTAACAATCACCACGCGTCTGAGCTCCCAATGCCCACGTACTCCCAAGATCTCTGCTCTCTCTGATCATTTTTCTGGAGTTTGTAATGGTAATTACACCCTCAGACAGTGTGCCGTTTCCCAACACACCCCCTTTCCTGTGGTTTGGCTTACCACAGTAACACTCAGGCGCTGGTATGGCTGGAGAGCTTTACAGTAACTGAGGGAGGATGTAGGCACGGATCTTACAGGCAGCCAGACCACATTCTAAGGAGAGAGAATGCGCCGACCAACCAAACCTTCTCTGGGGACGAGGAAGCCCTGCGCTCCTCCTGCCTCGTCCCTCTCACTCTTCCCCAACAGGAAGAAATGTGAATATCGTGCATCAGATAACAGGATGCTGATCGTCCAGCTCTGCTGATGGTTGAGCTGCTCCCTGAGTCTCTCTCTGTTCTCTCCCATCTACGCTGGTGAGTCCACCAAGGGAACAGACCCACTGGGGAGGAAGCTGGAGCATCTCTCCCTCTCTCTTCCTATCTCTACCTCCATCTCTAGCTTCATCCTTCAGGTTCTGCCACACTCTCCTTGTCTTCGGGACCCTCTCATGTAGCCAGCCCCTAATGAGATTTGGGTTTGAGCTAAGACCCTACAGCTCCCCGGTCTTGAATTCTAGAGGTTCAAACTCAGTTTTAATCTCTTGTTATTTTCTTTTGGCCATTGTGCCTTTGTACATATCACAGTCAGAAATATTACGGAGAGGAGCAGAAATATTATGGAGAGGTATTCCTGGATGACACGTTAATATTGTCAAAACTTAACCTCAAATTGGAGTACTTAAGAATTGGCTTGGTTCTTACCAAAAAAAAAGGTAAATATGTGAAGTGATGATGGAATGCTAATTAACTTGACTGTGGAATCCTTTCACAATATATACATATGTCAAATCATTACATTGTAGCTCCAAGTATATTATAATTTTATTTGTCAATAACACCCCAATAAAGCTGAAAAAGCAAAGAATTAACTTGGGATTAGAGAGATCAAAATGAAGATGGGAGGCCCAAGATTGCACATATAGTGCACTATTTCAACATTAAAATCGATATGACTTCAGAAGATGAACACAAAGCAGAACAAAAGAATACATGTGGACTCAAAGATACCACAGGACACAGGAACTGGAAGAAGCCAGCCAGCCAGCACGAGCACTGTCGCCTCTCCTGAACCCCCGTGGAGGCCTCCATCAGCCTCTCTCTTGCCTTTCACTCCCTAAATGGGAAGGAACCTCTTTTCCACAGCAGAGGCTTCTGCTGTTTCTGACACTCAGACCCACTCACCAGTTCACTGGTCTGTTCACTGGCCAGTAGCTGTTTTCCTCCTCTTGACTGCAGTGACAGGTTCAGATGGACAGACACACTCAGGCCCAGTCAGAGCCACGGGTCTTCTGTACTGGGCCCTGGTGACACCTTTCCAGACCCTACCTCCGCCTGGGCTTTTCAACCTCATGGGCCAATAAATGCTCTTACGGAACTCCTGGTTTCAAGGGGAGAGAACAGATCCCATTCTAAGGACAGAAGCTGATCCTCCTCAAAACAGAAGATGGAACTCAAAGTTCTCTCCTAGGTTTGGACACAAATAGTCCTCGCGGCTGGACGTGTCCTGGCCGTGCCACAGGGAGTTCAGACGCCACGTGCCCCAACCCTCCTCCCCCTCCTGCCTGGGTCCATGTTTGGACCAGCGCCATCACTCACCGAGTGCCAGAGCCAGAAACCTACCACAGAGCTGCAGACTCACACCCTCCCTCCTCGCGCGCCTCCCTCTCCAGGGTGACGGATGCTGGAGAACAGCCCCCTCACTCGGTCTCCTTGCCTGGCTGCCCCTTCAATTCACACTGGCACAGTGCGCTCCTGAGAGCATCAGCTGCCTGCTGCCCTTAGGAAGAGCTTCAAGCTCCGTGTTGGAAACTGAAAGCCCTTTAGGACTCAGCAGCTATGTATCTCTCCTGTCCCCTCGCATTCCCCAGCCTCTCCTTCTGAATTCCCCTCGCTTCCTGGAAGGGATGGTGCGCTCTTCCTTGTGGGGTTTTGTTCTTCCCTGTGGACTCTTCCGGAAAAACTTTCACCCCAACTTCCCTGACTAAAGTGCCTCCACCCAGCGGATCTCACCCTAAAGGCCGTTTGCTCTGTCTCTGGACCCCAAGACTGAGTTGGATGCCCTTCCTCACGTGTCGTCTCCTACGAAACCCTAATACAGAACTACCAGACTCCTGAGGGGACTCTCTCTGGCCGGGAGGAAGGACATATGGACACTATCGCGGTGAGTGAAGAGGGCTGTGTCTAAGGTTAGAGAGTTGGGGGGACAGGGACAAACTGGAGAGCGCACGAAACCCACACTTACTCCAGTGTGATAATTTCCCACAACTGCACCAATCAAAACGCTGCTGTGAACTGAATGCCACACAGGGAGAGGGCCCCCCGGCCATGTAAACAAGGACCACACCTCTCGTCTTCACCGCAGTACATCGGCTCCCAGAATGGAGCTGTTACCTGGTTGGCACCCGTGTATTTCTCAAAGGTAATTTGGAATCTTTGAATCAAAGGGAAGGACAATTAATGTAGCAAAACTGTATTTTTATCCAGAAGAAAATCTCTTTTACTGTCGTGGTGTGATGGGAAGGCTATTGAGCAAAGAAAGACAAGTTTAATTTCTACTTCCCTGGGTTAAGGTTACAGAACTTTGAAGTTCACACGTTTTAAAGACAAAGTTTAAAGATGGGTTTTGGCCACGTACACACCCTGGTAACCACATCCCAAATAATATATGGAACATTTCCATCACCCCACAAAGTTCCTGTGTCCTTTCTCCAGCCAGCCCCATCCTGCAGGCAGCCGCTGTTGGGTTTCTAACACCTTAGACTGTGTCTGCCTGCTCATGAATTTCGTGGAAACGCAATTGCACAACATGCGATCTTCTTTGTCCGGCTTCTTTTATTCAAGGTAACGCCAGCGAGAGTCATTGTGACGCTGCTGCACCGATCTTTGCTCCCTTTAATCACTGCATAGTATTCCAGTGTGTGAACATATCTCCGTATCTCCATCGCTTATTTACTCTCTTGCTGGTTGAATTTTCTTGTATTTTAAGTTTGTGGCTACCACAAGTAGATTTACTGTGAATATTCTGTACAATTCCTTCTGTGGATATGTATCTCCATTTCTCTTCAGTCAGTGCCCAGGAATGGAATTGTTGGCTATAAACCAGGTGTGCACAAACTTTTGAGAAATTACTAAATCCCTCTGCAAAGTAGTCGTGTGATTTTACCCTCCCACCAGAGATGGTTCCTTTTGCCCAACGTCCTCGCCGACATTGAGCGTCCTCCGTCTTTTTAATTTTACCCATTCTAGCGGGTGCAAGGTGGTGCTCACTGCAGATTTGATTTGCTTTTCCATGAGGACTAATGACATCCATCAACTCTCTGTATGTCAGCACGTCTGTTGGCATCTTGCCGGCCTAAGAAGGCCACATGCGGAGACTGATGATGAGGAAGGAAAGTACCCTCTGCCCAGAGGGAGGTCCCCCAAGTGCATGTGATCACGTCCCCGTGAGGTGCTCCCATGACCTCTGAGCAGGGAGAGAGCTGAGAGTCAGGACCCAGGGTAGGGCCATGGGCAGAATGAGAGGCCCCTTCTCGGAAAGAGTGAGAGGCTGGAGGTGCAGGAGTGGGACGGGTCCAGATGCAGAGCCTTTGTCTTTCTAGGGAGGAGATTTCCAATAGAAATCCAGGGGTGGCCTGGCACTGATATGATAAATGAAAGTAGTCCGAAGTGAAAGCTGCAGTGATTTTTCTGGCATTTGCTCCCAGCCTTCCTATCCCAGGATCTTCTACTGTCTAGTTCCACTTGTTAAGGAGAATGACAACCTGCGAAAAATGACTTTTTTGACTTTTGCCATTTTGTATTTGTAACAGACATGCAGAATTCATATAGTTTTACACGTAGGTGACATGTGGATAATGGGGACCTCGAAGGCCCAAGTAACATGCTTGACTCCCAGAAGTAGATAAATCCTGATTTCACGTGGAAATGCTTCAGGGAGACAAGTAGGACATCAAACACCTGCAGCAGAGTGTGGGACTTCTAAAATCGGGCATAGACGGTTGGTGGGCCAACAGTCCCACCCTCCCTGCTGGTTAAGGCGGGGGGCGGGGCAGCTAGGACCACATGACGAAGGGGGGACGTCTTATGCAAATACTAAAGCCTGAGACTAGAAGCAGTTACATCGCAACATCAGCCAAATCCCTCAGGGTTTTTGAGCCCCGCCTTGCCTCCCTGTGTGGTCGCAGGACTCAGGGAAGGCCTCGGAGACAGGCAGGTGTCCCAGAACCAGATGAGTCCCAGTAGCATAAGGGGGCTCTACGTGGATGGCACATGGAAACAAACCGAGCAAGAGAATTGTGAAAGGAAGAGGACACGGGACAGCAGGACGTGAGACCCAAAAGGGCTGCCAACCAAGTCTCTCAGCCGAGTGTCCCAGCCGAGGCGCCCGCTCGGCAGAGCAACACGGTCAGTCCTCTGGCCAGTTCAGTCCCCAGTTCCGGGTGGGGAAAGGCCTCGCAGTCCCTTACAGATAGACGGCATTTTATCAGCTGGTTGTAAGTAACTGTGAATTTTCAACTTAATAAATAAACACGAGTTAAATACTGCGCATTTTATTTCCAAGAAAGCTCCTTGTTGGTTTCAGCTCAGCCGCCACCTTGCCAGTCCTCTCTGTGCCTGTGCACGGGAGCCCACCAAGCCCTTCCTGACCTTTGTGTGGTGCCAAGTAGAGAGTCGTCTCCTGGGTGGGTCGCCTGCCTTTCACCTACGAGAGAGGAACCGAGACAGAGGGAGGGTCAGACGCACAACAGCCGCTGCTGGCCCTGGCGGTCAGTGCCGCCCCGCTCTTCTCCACAGTCGCACTGACGGTTTTACCGCACTCTCACTCTACTAAGCACAGATTCATTTTTAACAGTTTTCAGCAAGTGACCCTAGAGTTGTTAGGCTGATAAAAAATTAATCTGCAACTTGTTACGTTTTTTATTTTGGTTAATTCCAATGTCATGTTTCCAACCTTGGCTGTAAAATTAAAACTAATGAGGAATGAAAAAGCATCCCAGGTGAGGCTACCCTAAAACCTCAGGCTTCAACTCACATCAGTGCTGGTCGTGGCCGGTCGTCAGGGAGCCATCCGCTTGGCACCGTGTGATGGCTGATGCGGTTCCGTCAGCTGCAATATGAAACACAGTGATGGAAACCTTCCTGTCTTCCAGGAAGATACGGTCTTTGCATGTAAATCACACTGTGGAAACGACATAAACCTTGATGAACTCAGTTTGACACAAAGTGGCTTGTTCCTGGTTTTGCGATATGACGAAGAATCCGTATTCCGTGCAATCAGCCTACGGTAAAACTCAAGAAGATTCATGGTGACGCCACAGTTCTTTAACTAGATAAAACGGAGAGCAGAGCTTCGTCCTCCTCCCGGTTCACCGTCCCTCAGCTCTGCCGGGGCAGGTCTGTGCAGAACAGCGAGCTCGCTGCGTGAACCTGGAGCCCCGGCGCCAGCCGTGCTCACACTGTATCAGAGCGGAATCAGTAGTCAGGCCCCATAAAAACTTCTCGTTTTAGTGCATTTTTGTCCAAAGAATGCTTTTTTCCCCTTGGATAGTCATGGATTCTGTCCAAGGCAAAATTATCTTTAAAAATTTATATCTAGCAATAAACCAAACTTCTGCTTTGGAAATAACAAACCAGCCAGACCGATAATGTTCTGATGCAGATAAAATCCACTTGCCCTCGTGAAAGAGCTCAGACCGCTCCGCCACGACACGTGTGTTCATCGTTCTGGTATCCTCCCTTCTCCAGCCTCCGTCTCACTACCCCGTCCCTGCAAAAATACAAGGATTTCTCAGAAGACTCGCCTTCAGTCGGAGGCAGCGCGTCCGAAGGCCGGAACCACCATCGTGTAACATGTGCTGAGGTCCCCACATGCTCGCTGTCCAGGGCATCAGACCTGACAATCTGCTCATCCCCAGAGGCCAACAGCAAAAACCTCTGCTACGAAGCAAATGCCACCTGAGTGTGGAGAGGCAGCCCACTCGTTTTCCCAGTTAGATAAATTCCAGCAAAGGAGAAGGACCCAGAACAGGCAACGTGGGGCGAGATTTGGAGACACGCACATGGGGTCAGGAGAAGGGGGGCGAGGCACGTCTCATAGGCATTGGGGGAAACACGGCACCCTGGGAGCCACAGGAAACGAGGCCATTGAGACCAGAAGGGCTGGGGTGTCAGAGCTGGGAGCTGAGCACGGCTCTCTCAGGGTGTGGCCTGTGCCATGCCTCTGGGACTGCTGGTTTAGCAAGGATCCCATAAATTAAGTAACTGACTTGCAGTCACAGAGTGAGGGACACAAGCAGCCTGTGAGCCCACCTACGAAGGGTCCTGAGCCGGGTGTGCCCCTGGAGTCCATGCTGTCCAGCAGCAGGACCACGACTGGTGGCTCTCCCGTCAGAGAACGGGCACGGCCACAACCTCAGGCTGCAGCATGCTCACCAAGACCCTTTCCCTCCTGGTCCTGGTTCCTCATCTGTGGAGGTGAGGGACACCTCCCTCCCTCAGCCCTTTCCCTCCTGGTCCAGGGTCCTCAGCTGTGGATGTGAGGGACACCTCCCTCCCTTGGCCCTTTCCCTCCTGGTCCAGGGTCCTCATCTGTGGATGTGAGGGACACCTCCCTCCCTCGGCCCTTGCCCTCCTGGTCCAGGGTCCTCATCTATGGATGTGAGGGACACCTCCCTCCCTCAGCCCTTTCCCTCCTGGTCCTGGTTCCTCAGCTGTGGATGTGAGGGACACCTCCCTCCTTCGGCCCTTTCCCTCCTGGTCCAGGGTCCTCAGCTGTGGATGTGAGGGACACCTCCCCTCTCTCGGGAGCTCGGGGCTGACCTGACCCACTGCCCATGAACCTCTGATGGCTCCTGAAAGTGATGGCTTCTGCTGAGCAGAGGCCTTGCCTCTCATGTCTGGTGTTGTCCCTGTCGGGTTGCGAGCTCTCCTGCTGCCCCTCCTGGGTGGGCTCTCACCCCCGAGGGGACTTTGCCTCTGAGGGCTGGAACAAGGTTGGCCACGAGGGAAGCCCCACCGTCCGGGAAATGCAAGCTTTTCCATTCAAGTCAGTCTCCACATCACACAAGGCAGACCCAGCTCACATGGGTCTGGACCAGAATCCTGGCTGTCTGCTCATGAGATGGGCGACCAGAACAAGCTCCTACAACCCCTCACACCTCAGTTTCTTGTCACCCATTTAGAAGTGTTAATTGTTGTGCTTGACTCTGAACAGCAAAACTGACAGATGTCTCTTCCCTGCACAGACGGAGCCAAAGATGAGCCTGGAGGCTCAGAGAGCGAACGGGAGGATCTGGCCCGGCATCCGGGGGAGGGTCGTCCTCCCTCCGGTCTGCTGCCAGCTGGCGCAGAGGGGCCATGGCCCCCGCAGGGACGGGAAGTGAGCTTTTTCCGTTGGTATCTTAAAGCTGTTTCGTGGGTGATGACCTGTTCTTGCAGCACCTCTCCTGTTCCTTTCATGTCCCGACTGTCTCCGACGAGAATTCCGCTGAGACGTGGCCATCAGAGGCAGCAGGAGGTGGTGTCTCCGCTGGTTTCTCCGTCTTGTCACAGAAGCCAGTTGCTGTTAAATTTGCCTTAAGTATGAATCTGTTTCTGAAAGACTCTCCAGTAAAGACAGACATTTACTTGAAAAATTTAAAACAATCTGCACTGTTTCCCAATTGCTGTCCGCATTGCCTCAGTCGGCTTCCACATGATGGGTGCATTTGGAGAAAAGTTAGCTGCCGCTTCGGTGAATGTCAAAGGCTGAGATTTTTGAAAAGGAGTCGCTGAACCAAGTGTGAACTGATTCCATTGAACACACGCCATGAAACAAAAGAGAGGCGGCAGTGTCGCAGGGGGCTTAGGACCTGCAACGGAATCGCATCCTCTAGGGACCTTAGACAGATTTGGCGTGTAAGAAATTTTCACACACATGCACTTAGCCATGGCGGGCTGTATACACGACCCAGACAAGCGCGGGAGTGACAGTTCTTACCTTCAATCAGCACTGAATTCCCCGTGAGCTTGTGAAGCCACAGATTCTGGTTCACAGATCCCGACTCCAGCGCAGGTGGTGCCTGCGTGGCTGGGGTGGGGACACGCCTTGGGGGACAAGCTGCAGGAATACTCTAGGTGAACGGGGATGAAGGACGCAACAGGATGGTGGTGCCAAGGACAGGCTCAGGGAGGACCCACACGAGCAGCGGCAATGACACAGGAGCCCCGCCCGGAGGCCCCGAGCTCCAGACCCCGTCGTCTCACTCACTGGGTGACCTCTGGGAAGGTGGCCCAGCCTCCGGTCCCTCCGTTCTAGGAGCCCTCCAGTCCCTTCCAGGTGAACCCGTCATGAGTCTCCCTGTAAATGCCACCGCAGCTCACCTGGTGATGGAGCCCCACCAAACGCTGCTGCAGATTCTGTGACAAGTGTTGGAGGACATGGCCTTAGGATGTTTCCAGAGGGTCAGGAAGCTGGACCCAGACATCACCCATGAGCACCAGGGCAAGAAGGAAGTGCCCTGTGCTCTCAGCTCCCGCCGTACCGTCCTTCGGTCATCAGCGAGGCAGAAAGTGCTCTGCAGCCATAAGGCACAGTTCTAACACTAGTTACAGAGAATAAAGCATATGGAGACCGGCCTGGGAGGGTGATGGAGAGCAGGGAACGGAAGAGCAGGAGAGAAAGGGGCCCAGGGGCCCAGGGGTCCGCAGGTCCTCCCGTGAGACACACGTGGCAGATCACCAGGAGCACAGAGGCGCTGTGCCCGTCGCTGCCTGGCTTGCTCTCTAAAAGCTAAATTCTGCCTTTGCCGGTTTCTGCATCCTCACCTGATCCAAACTGCAGGTGATGGACACCCTTCGGGGTGCGATTTTAAGAGTGTCAGTGGCATCGTTCAAATGGAGCTTCATCCAAACAGACTCGGCCCTGGTCCAGAAGCCACCTCTTCTCTCACTTGGTGTCGGTTACAGCGATGACGGGAAAAGGTCAGATCTAAAAAACAACTGCATATTGTTGCTCATCTCCTGTCTGTGAGCTTTTCCCACAGAGCCCGCCTCGTGGCCCCAGGCACATCTGACAGTCTCAGAGCCTCGGGACAGTCTGCCTTCCTCCATGCCGGCCCAGGCCTCAAGCGACGTGACAAATGAACTCCGTGAAAGCAGAAGGTGAGGCGCTGGCCCCAGGGGGCAGGAGCAACAGGAAGAGAAGGGATGGGCTGTCCCGTCCTCATGGGTCGCCATGGGGTGTGCTTGGCACAGCATGGATGTTCTGTGTCCAGAGCTGCCAGCGCCTCCGGGTCCTCCGACACTGCCACAGCCCCCCAGCTCGGCGTGTGAGGCCCCTGCATGGCCCCCGGCCAGCTGCTCCCTGTGTTCCTAAATGGAGCTCGTCTTCTGAGACAGGTGGTACCCCATCCCGCTCACCTTGGTCCCAGTCCCTCAGCCCCAGGCCGCGTGGCTCCATTTACCTGCTCCTCTTACTGCCTTGAGGCCACAGCAGTGGAGCTGCTCATGGTGTCACTGGAATATGAGAGATTCGTTGGGTCCACAGAACTTTAGGCTGAATGTCGGAAAAGCACGCCCCAGGTGGGATGTACCGAATAACAGATGCCAACAGCCGTGCCTCTGCACAGTGGTCAGGGCTGCCCGAGAGGCAGAACCTGTAGGATAGAGATATGCGTAAAGAGATTTAGTCTCAGGAATCAGCTCAGGCAGTTGTGAGGATTGGTGGGTCCAAAACCTGCAGGGCAGGCTGGAAACTCGGGCAAGAGCAGTGCCTCTTTCTTACGGCCCAATCTTTTTTCCAGAAACCTCAATTCTGCTTTCAAGTCCATCAACTGATTAGATGAGGCCCACCCACATTATCACAGGTGACCTCTGCTTAAAGCCCACTGATTGTGGATGCCAGCCACACCTAAAGAGACTTTCACAGCAACTCCTAGATCAGCATTGGATTAAATAACCGGCATCATAGCCACGCCCAGAAGACACAATGACTAACCATCATTCTTCCTTAAACCCATCAGGAGACCATCACTCTAGGAACTGAGGAGACATCCCACCTTCTGCCCTGCTTTTGTTGGAAAGGAGCTTGGCGAGACTCCCCAGCCAGCACTCTTGAACTCCATGACCCCAACGGGATGTAAATGTGGCTGGGCTGTCCTTCAAGGAGCCTGGCCTCTTCTTGATGAAAGTACGGTTTGTTCCACTTCAGCCAGTGTTTCCATAACCCAAACCCACTCATGGGCAGCTAGTAAACACCGGGTGAAGCCAGCAGGGCATGCAGGTGCCTCTGGCCAGCTTTAGGCCGAGGAGCCTGGAACAACAGCCTCGCACCCCGGGCTTCACCCAGCAAGGCCACCAGCCTTGTGCAGCACCCGACCCGGAGAGGTCAGGCAGCCTCCAGCCCGCTCCAAGCAGCCCTCACGCCGTGGCTCTGCAGAGAAGGTCTCCACACAGCTGTGGCTTCGGTGCCCTTCCCCACCCGGCAGCTGCGTCTCCTGCATGGGTGGCCAGACTCAACTCCCAGGCTCCTCGGTGTCCTGGCCACAAAGTCAAAGCCCAGGCTTCAAGGAGTCTGCAGAGACTCTATTCCTCCTTATTGTCAGAGCAAGAGTTTTCAGAAACTGGGGCTTTTTAGAAACGCACACGTCACACTGAGGACACTGCTGTGAAGTGTCCAGGCGCATCGTTCACCTCCTGCTCCTCCCCAGCAGACTCACTTCTCCACGCGTCTTGGTATTTTTATTACTTAGGGATCTAAAACCAAGATCTTGGATATTTATAAAGAGTCTTGAAGAAAAACATTTTTAAAATTCCTATCTACATTGCAAATTATTAGATTTGTTGATAAAAATAGGACAAGTCTTTTTTCTCAATATTGCCGAAGTTTTCCTTTGCACACACACAGAATCGTGTGGATGTGAGAGATTCAGGAAAGAATTGGCTGGAAAGAGTTAATACCAGCTAACTGATGTGCCTTGTTCTCAAACATGAGGAAGAGGCCGTGAAGATGTCCGGTTGTCAGACCAAGAGAAGAAATCTCAACATCTGTAAAAAGATGTGTCACAACTACATGAGTCCCTGCAATAAACAGGCAAAGACAGAGCCCAGTAGAAACAGAACACACGAGAAGACACAATTCACAGAGGGAGGAATTAAAATGGCCGAATACAAGGAAAGGGGTGTTTCCCTCTTATTAGGCTGTTTCACAAAGTGACAAGTCGATGCTGCCCAGAGTGTGAGAAGAGGTCCCTCTCACCTGGCGATGGGGACGCAGGCGTCTGCTATCTTGACCAATGGCAAGAGGCCAGGCCCCACCCACATGAGGAAGGGAATGCAAGTGGCGAGCAGGCCCATGTCTAGGACACCGCCCTCCACATAACAAACCAGATCCTCAAGACCCACGTAGGAGACAGTGTAAAAACGGAGACCAACCTCACGTCCACCAGTGAGGAACGTCCAACTAAACTCACGTTCATCCATACAGGGGAGGGAGCACACAGAGCCATCAGGAAGAAGGAGCTGAAGACTGAGGCATCAGAGGGAAAATGTCTGTAATATATTTGAAGGAGAAAAAAGCAGATGCTTACAGACGTACGTTCACATCATGATCTCATTTTTAACTAGAAGTATATATGGAGAAAGGATAGAGATCAAATATAGATTTAATAAAACAAACAGGTTGGGAGGGGCTTACACCAACAATTAACGACATTCACCTCTGCAGATCTGAGTGCAGGACGGCAGGGAACGCACATATCTGGGTCTCCGTTCTCTGCCCTCTTCATCTGGGCTCCTGTTTCCTGGTCCAGGCACATCCTGGGCACTGGTGCCATGGCCACCTCACCAGCTGTGACAACGAAACCATGTCCAGACGTTGCCCTATGTCCCTCGGGGAAAAACTGCCCCCAGCTGAGAGCCACCAAGAGGGAGAGACCCACACATACGGACGTGTATATTTGGGGGACCTGTGGAAATTTAAAATCGAAATGTAAGGTCACAATAAATTCTAATTGCAGCTGGTCCCAAGGGGGGCCGTCAAACCCGCCAACTTCCTCGTTTCTCCACACCTCCCTTTCTTCGTCTATGAAGCTGATACACGGCAAACTAAGTCACAGAAGTTGTGAGAAATGCTCACACAGAGCAGGCTCTCTGTGAATGCCGCCTCTTTCTCCCTTGTTCGTCTTGCGTCTGGCCCCACCTGTGTGGGCCGGGATCCCTCCATGTCCTTCCTGCCCATCGAGCCTCAAACTTAGTGGGTGATGCAGGCAATACGCCCGGCGGGTTAAGGGCCAGTCACCGCTGGAGAAGCGCTTGAGGAGCAGAAGAGCCATGTGACTTCAGGGTGACGTAGCCGCCCTGTAACTATAAACAGAACAAATACAGTGAACATTTAGGAGAAATTATGGTTATTTTATTTACCGAAAAAGAGTCTTACAAAAATAGATGGAATGTTTAAAATTAGCACTAAATAACAAGAATTTGCTAATTACCAGTATGAAATATTAAGTGGTCTGCAAGAGCAATGGGAAGGAAATGGTAGAGCAGAAATCACATTAATATCCAGAGGAGGCACATTAACAGAACTGCACTTTCCTATTGGAAATGAGTCACTGGTGAGAAGACGCCTGAGGGAGGCAAATAGGCACTGACAGCTGAGGCAGAGCTCACGAAACCAGCCGTCGGAGCAGGGTATCACACACCGTTCCGATGCCGTCTCACTAAGAAAACAACCACGTCTAAATCCCTCAGGTGCAGGGAAACGTCTGTCAACCACCTGGAGACTCAGAGGGTATGAAGCGGAGTTCAGACAGTCATGAAGTTCATGAAGTTAACGACCTGAAATCTAAAACTGTGCTGGTTGCGTTACAGAGAAGAACCAAACTTTCGAAAAACAATTAGTGGTTCTGACCAGGCCCGGAACGTGCCTGCACACACTGACCGGCTCCTTCCGCCCGGGGAGAGAGGGAGGGCAGAATGTGATTGTGGCTCCGGGTCCCCCTTCCTGGGAAACCTCACTCCTTCTGCCCACAAGTGTGGGTTGCGACCCCGTGGCAGGCTGGGCCATGGGGAGCCTCTCTCTGGAGAGTTTAAGACAATGATCAAACGGACTAAAAGGGCAGCTCTCTCCTATCACTGTGTGCTGGAGTTTTAAATGATGTCAAATAAAACGGTCCTCCCCCAGAAAACCCTTTTCTTGGTCTAAGCTCTAAATAGTTGCTGAGGTTACTGCTGGGTTTTAATAATATATGTAAACTTCAAATTAGCAAATCTTTTCATGCATTCTTTCACAAAGCTGTATTCTACACGAACATTAATTCTGAGAACTTGCAGAGTCGGCTCCTGGCGCTTGCAAACTTGTTACACATGCCCCCTCCCTTTCAGGAGTGAACTCTTGAAGACTCCAGACCATTCCAGCTCTCTTTTGGGTTAGACAAATTCTTGCTTTTAAATAGTGGATTTAGAGTAACACGGCAACCGTGATTACAAACATAAAACTAACATAGAACGCAAGTCTGTGACTACCCACTCGGAGTTTGTGTTTAAAATTTAAAATAGCAAAAAAACAAAACAAAATAAAGAAATGATAGAACAGTATGGACTGGGAGGTGTAATATTTTTGTTTGGCAAGTGCAAATTTTAGTCATGAAATGAAACTGTTTACTGAATTTGAATAGTATATTCAGAATTGACATTTATCCTTTTTCAAGCGTTATTTGCTGATTTAAAACAAAAAACAATTCAGGAAATAGGCATTATCAGAGATTACTGCATGAGTATTAACTGAGGATTGTTGTGTGACGCAGAGAAGAGGCTGACAGCAGACCACCTGCCGCGGTGCCAAACACACGGGGGCCAGTGCCCCGGGCCAAGGGGAGCAGTGGTCCAGCAGGTGCCCTGAGCAGTCCCGGGGCCAGGACGTGACAGGAGAGAGAACAGTCAAGGAGTGTGGCAAAGCAGGGGAGCTCAGGCTGTAGTGCACTCGAGAACAGAACAAGGAAGAGGAGAGAGGTAAGCCTGCGCTGAGAACTATATAACGGGAAAAATGGAGATGAAATAGGAGGAGCTAGAGATGTGGTTGCAGAGCCACAGACACACACACACATGCAAACCATGATGTCCTTGGTGAGCCTGTTGCCTTGAAGCAAAATTAACTTGCGAGCACCTCATTAGGAAGGTCAAGGAAAGGTTAGTTGCAAAATTGTCTGTGGGGCAAAAAGATGGTAAATTTATAACATTAGATAATTCTTTAATAATTAAATAATTTTTGTAGGTATTTTAATTTACTATTGATACATTATAATACTACAATGACAAGTTTATATATAACACAATAGGTAATTGTTTCTATAGCTATTTTCAAAAATTTTTTTCTAAAAAATTAAGATATATAAAAAGTGCGGATAGAATGATATGATGTCTGTAGTCAGTAGAATGCATCCCCCAAAGACATATTGACGTCCTAACCCCCAGTAGCTGTGACTGTGACCTTATTTGGAAAGAGGGTCTTTGCAGGTAGGATCAAGTTCAGATGAGGCCCCACTGATGCTGGTGGGTCTAGTCCCATGAAGCTGCCCTTACATGAGAGGGAAACTGGACACAGACACACGGGGACAACGCCACGTGAGGGTGAAGGCAGAGGCTGGCGTGACACGTCTACCAGCCAGGACCCCGGCCTGCCAGCAGCACCAGAGGCTGCAGAGAGGCCACGGCTGTCCCTTTGCCCTCCTGAGGGGACCAACCCTGCAGCTCCTGAATCTCCGGCTTCCAGCCCCCAGAACTGTGGGAGGGTCAGTCTCTGTTGTACCAGCACCTGTTGGTGGTGATTTCTTACAGCAGCCTTGGAAACTAACACAAAGTCTGACTGACACTTTTCTTCAGAATATCTGGGAGGGAGGGTGTCACAGATGAGATTGGATGAGTGACAGACGAACACCTGCAGGTCCCAGGGACAGCAGTACTCGGTTTATCATTTCATTTTCTTCAATATAACCGAATGAGCACTTTTCTTCTCCTTGTTTTCTCCCTTAATATATACTAGAGATATTTCTCGCTCATTTTTTAAACTGCGCATTATTTCACTATGTAAACCTACCAGGTCTTTCTTCCCTTCAGTCGGACCTGTTGGGGGACATCTGGGCTGTTTTCCTAGCTGCGAGTTCCTTGACTTGCTCAGCTGCTACAAATGCGCATGTACGTTTTACAATGTCTGCTGCTGGGGCAAACTCCTTGAAGTGGAAGGGCTTTGTCCACAGATAAACGACAGGATATTTTCCTAGCCATTGTGGATTTCCCCACTTGTGGCAGTTCTAGCACTCTGTGTTCCCACCATCCACCTGAGTGCCTTCTCACATAACCAATAGGTTATTCATCTTTTGAGTGGATAACTGTATTTTAGTTTAGTTTTAACTGTGTTTCTCTCACAATGAATAAAGTTTAGCATTTAAAAAGCATTTAATTTCTTTCTCTGTGAACAGTCTGCTCACGTACCTAAGTGTGTTTTTATAGGTTATTAGTCTTTCTGTTCTGTGTTTTTAGCAGTCCTTAATGTGGTTGAGATGTAACCCTTTGTGTGTAATACAACGCATCAGTATTTCCCCAGTTTGTCATTCGTGTGTGTTTTTGCAATGAAAATGGCTTTAATACGATTAAAGCTATCACATTTCCCCTACTGCTTCTGTATTCT
This sequence comes from Equus przewalskii, assembly GCF_037783145.1. Classification (NCBI taxonomy): domain Eukaryota; kingdom Metazoa; phylum Chordata; class Mammalia; order Perissodactyla; family Equidae; genus Equus; species Equus przewalskii. Next base: position 90,758,994 of record NC_091844.1, read on the forward strand.
GCATCATAGGTTATAAAATAACTCATCTGTGTTTTCTCGTTGTGCTTTTCTGGGTCCATTTTCAATCTGATCCATTTGGAATTAATCTTCGTATACAGTGTGAGGAATGGATCCAGTTCATCTTTCTATTCAAAATGCATCCCTTCTCAAAGCAGGACTAGAGCTATTATCTTCTGCAGAGGCTCTGGGTGCAGCATGGCCACTGCAAGCACGGTGGGACAGCGCCACCCGGGCGCTGGTGAGAAATGCAGACTCTCGGGCCCCCAGACCCACAGAATCACAACCTGCCTCCTGACAAGACCCTCAGGCGATTCTGAACTGTGAGAAGCAGACTCAAGTCTGAGAGGGACTGAGGTTGAAAACATCATTTATCTTTCTTTTTGAGTGTTTTCCTGAAAGAATAGACAGATTAGAGAAACGCTGTTTCCCATTCACCCTGCCATTCTGGGACGACACACATCACACTCCTGGACTGTGTGGACCTGCCTGCTGCCTTAGCTAGGGTTTGGAAGCATGAATGAAAGTGGTGACTAGCACTGAAGGCGCCACCAAACGTGGACCAGAAAACCATACAATAATGGCGAAACCACCTGCTTGCTCCTCGCTGAGCCCATCCCCTCCCCGAGACAACTTCACCTCAGTTGTCAGGATATTTATCTTTGCTTAAGTTTCTATTTCTTTAACTTTTTAAGCACACTACACTGTATATAGTATTATGTGAATGTTCTGTCCATGGTGACATGTATGTGCTCTTGAACAATCTGTCCGTGGTGATGTGTGTGCACCTGAACGTTCTGTCCATGGTGACGTGTATGTGTTCTTGAACATTCTGTCATGGTGATGTGTGTGTCCTCTTGAATAGTCTGCCCATAGTGACGTGTGTGTGCTCTTGAACGTTCTGTCATGGTGATGTGTGTGTCCTCTTGAATAGTCTGTCCATAGTGACGTGTGTGTGCTCTTGAACGTTCTGTCATGGTGATGTGTGTGTCCTCTTGAATAGTCTGTCCATAGTGACGTGTGTATGCTCTTGAATGTTCTGTCCATGGTGACATGTGTGAGCTCTTGAACGTTCTGTCCATGGTGACGTGTGTGTGCTCTTGAACAGTCTGCCCATGGTGACGTGTGTATGCTCTTGAATGTTGTGTCATGGTGACATGTGTGCTCTGTACATTCTGTCATGGTGACATGTGTGTCCTTCAAGACAGCAGAAGCTTTCTATTCTGTGCTCCTCACTTCCTCTGAGACTTCACCAGAAGACCTTTAATGTCCATATTTCCACCAACAAAATCTCCAAGACAGTCTTAGCCTTCTTTAAATCATGTGCCTCAAAATTCTCCCAGCCACTACCTATCACGCCATTCCAAAGCCACTTCCACACTTTTAGGTATTTGTTACAACAGCACCCCACTTCCCACTACCAAAATCTGTAATAATTTGTTAGGGCTGCTTAACAAAGCCCCGCAGACTTGGTGGTCTGAAACAAGAGAAGCTTGTTCTCTCACAGTCCTGAATGATGGAAGTCTGAAATCTGGTGTCCTTCTGAATGTTCTTGGTAAGCATCCTTCGTGGCCTCCTCTAGCTTCTGGCATTGCAGTCACCCTTGCCATCCCTTGGTCACAGCGTCACCTTCCAATCTCTGCCTCCATCGTCACATGGCCTTCCCCTGTGTCTCTCTTTCCTCTTCCTGTATGGACACCAATCATATTGATTAGGAACCCCGTAATGACCTCATCTGAACCAATTACCTCTGCAAAGACCCTGTGTCCAAATAAGGTCCCATTCACAAGTCCTGCGGGTAGGACTTGAATGTGCCTCTTTGAGTGGCTCAGTTCATCTCACAACAATCAGTAAGAGAAAGTCTTTTCACGTTTTTGTCATTAGTGTTGTGTCCTGTTCGTGTTCTTTTCCAACTTTCCTTTTGTAATTTAGGATTGGTTTATGTCCGAAAGTCTTCAGCTATGAGTCCAATAAAAGCTTCCTAAAGTGGCATAAGTTTACTATTGGCCTTGCAATCCCTAAAGTCACACAGCTGCAGGCCTGGTTACTCAATGCCTCAACCCTCCCCTCAGGCTTCCGAGAGCTTTGCATGTTTCTGCTCCTCCATCATCACTGTCGGCTTCTTGAGGTCAGCTCCTCTCGTGCTCCAGAACAGTTAAAGGACTCCCAGGCCATGCATCCCGACACAGTCACACCCAGAGGCAGAAACACACCGTCCCTCTGTCATGCGCCCTCAAAGAGCAAAGTGAATGCCCCCAGAAACCGCCAACAGAACCCCCTCATGTTGTGCTGTCAAGAGCGGAGCCACCAGGGGTCGAGGTGCACAGCTAACGGGAAGGAACAGTTGCTTATTCCTCTGCTGTGACGGCAGAAGCAGGGGGCTAAATCCGAGGAGCACGGGCTCCCCCATCCCACCTTCCCCCACAGCAAGGCAACCGCGGGGGGCCAGATGAATCTACTCAGACGCACGGACTGGCTGGCTGCCCAGGGACCCAGGAGCCAGGCAGAAGGTGGGAGTGGAAAAGTGTTGAAACCGAGTCAGGCCCCAGGAAGGTGGACCCTGTGAAGGTCCCCGAGAAATGCCTCAGCAAGGGACCCCAGCAGAGACCGGCCACTCTGGGAGGTACCTGGGCCAGGAGCACGGCTGTGCCCAGAGCTGGCGGCCCAGAGTCCCGCCTGCAGCTCCCTCTGGAGGCCAGGCCCCAAGGTCCAGCTTTAGGACTGCCCGTGGCCGGGGCTAGGCCGCCTCCTCCCGTGACTGTGCGTAAACACATCCCTGGCCACGTCCCTGGCCACTCCGAGCGCACAGAGCAGCACTGAGCCGTGCGTGGGTGTGGCCGCCGCGGAATCGCGAGGTGTAGAGCTGGGCGCCGAACAGGCTCAGGGGCTCTGAGGAAGGGGTGGGCTCCGTGTAGGCAGGAGCGTCTGCTGCGTAAACTGGTCTTCATTCTATTCGGAAAAACTTACATGCTATAAAATTCTAATTTAGTCCAGTTTAATGAATTTTCTTTTCAGATGACTTCTAGTGTTATTATGGTTATAAAAATTGTTATATATTTTTAGATTTAAAAACGGTTTTATTCTTTTTATTTAATGCTTCTGTTCTCTTAAATTACTTAGAAGTAACTTCAACTTCAAGGAACAGAAAATCCACCGGGCAGTGTCTTAAATATGGAGGAATTTGTTTTTTCCAAATTGCAAGCTCTTGTTGCATGACCAGGGGTATTATTTCAGCTCTGCAGGCACCAAGCAGGTGGTTCTGTCACTTCTGCGACCAGGTCCCTACACTGGGAGCCCATGGACTGGCATCCTGAGCCACTGCCTCCCATCCCACGGCGGCAGAGCTTGGCTGTGGGACATGAGTCTCAGGGCGAGACGGGCCCACGGTTCTGCCCCACACGGCACTTCTAGAGTTTGGAGGCAGTAAGGGTAAAATAAGAGGCTGCTGCTTCTCACCAGTCAAAGCCTGTGTAAACCACAGGGAATTCTATTCAGGGTCTTTTCTATTTAGTGAGAATTTCTGTTAAATACTGACCGCAGCTTATCTGACAACCTGTTTTCCATATAGTATTTTTCACTTTTTCTGCTTTCCTGGGGGTTTTGGTAACACGTTGGAGGGGTCATGTCCCGGGCTGGCCCCGGGGCTGCAGGAAGCCCTCCCTCTCATCCTCCTGTCACCTCATGTTGTGCCCAGTCATCTGCATGTCTCATCATCCGTCATCGGTCCCTCCACAGCCAGACAGTGCCTCTGAAATGGGAGCCTCGAGATACAGTCTTTCGAGAGAACAATAAAGGAGGGAGGTGTTTGTGTTTAAAGCTCGTGGCCACAGAAAGAAAACAAATAGATGTGGTGTGTTCTCTGTCCTCCACTCTCCACTACAGAAAAGAAGGTAAAATGCACCAATCAAGACTAAAAACTAAAACGCACAGCCTGAACTAAGGGTTTTGTTTTTCTTGGAACTCATCATTCCTATAGCTCATCCAGCATGTGGTAAGGGGAACCGTGGACCACACCACACAAAGGAGGGAATCAGCTGTGAAACACAATGTTCCCTTTTCCACAGCACAATGAGCTCATCACAGTGGCTCCACCTTACAGGTTAAGAAATAAAAATTGAGGGAGACGATGCCTCTCTGGTAACTGGACTTCAGTCTGTCTCACGTTGCTTCCTGTTTATCCCTGTGGCTTCATCATGTCCATCTGTCGTCTTAGACTGACGCCACGACCCTCTCATCACATGGGCTTCTGTTTACTCTGCTGGTTAGGCCCTTCCATCAAAGTCTGATTTGAAGCATTTTACTCTATTACGGCATCCTGTCCTGACTCCAAAGTTATTTTCCCCTCGCTGATTCAGCGGTGTGCAGACTAACCTGGCTCCTGTTCAACCATGTCTCCCTTTCTGCCTCCTGGCCTGGGGTGACCCTTGTGGCCTGTGCACCTGACAGGCAGGTGGAGGTGCTGCTAGGGGTGGGGGGCTAGTCCCCAGCCACAGCTGGGCTGACCACCAGCGTGGTTTCCCACCACTAGCCCCCGTGTAGCTATTTCTGTCCTCACCAGCACCAGACACATTGCTTTCTAGTCTTTATTGAATGAAATTAAAATTCAAATGGAAATTTAGGAGACACTTACTGCCAACAGGATGACGTGAGTAAAGCCCAGTAGTCCGTCCACTGTGGTGCTTTATCGAAACGATTAATGTAGGCGACAGCCAAGGCCTCCGGCGACACCCAAGACCAGAGATGGGTAACAGCCCCACAAAAAGCTTCACGATTTCTGCCAGACACGCTCCAGACGGAACCCACTGCAGAGACAGTCCACGCAGAACGTATGCTGGGATCTGGGAGGGTCTGGGGGTAGCCGGGGGGCGCCAGCAGGCTCTCTCACCACTGCGGTTGCCGGGCGTGGAAGCAGAGGTGGGAGGAGGCAACAAACACTGAACTATGCAGGAGCCTGCAGGCATGCGGGTTTGCCCCAGACCGGGCAGGACACGTGGCAGGGAGGCTGCCTCTTCACCAGCAGTGGCCAAGCCTCAGGGGCTCAACTTCATTGTGGTCTATTCTTACACAATAGTCAGAAAAAGATCATTTCTCAAGCTGCTATGATTTACCTCAAAAAATATCATTATTTTCACCACTGAGTCTCCCTCTCACCCACAGGGCAGACGATGGTGAATTCATCCAGGCGATGCGAGGTCCACGCTCCCATAGGGCTGTGCAAACTTCCCTCCAACCTACAACACGAATATCCACTGGAACAGGCTTCTTCCTCACAGAAATTTCAAGCACTACGGAGGAAAGTCGGCAAGGGGTAGGGGTGGGAAGGAGGGAGAATTTGCTCTTTAAGGCTGAGCTGTGCACTGAAAGGCAAGGTTACAGGTGAATACCATTGTCCCTTCTCCAACTCTCAACTAAGTTCACCAATTCACAGACTAAGGGGTATGGTTCAACGAAACGTAACCCCAAAAGTTTCTGTAGCCGTCATCAGACGAAACACTTTAATTTACAAATAAAGAAACAATTCTAGAAAAAGTGGTGCGCATTTCAAGAAGGACAGTCCTCTATATGCAGCACATCCTCTTCTGGGCAAGACACGGCTACAGACATGATGGGTGCAGAGGTAGATACAGGTGTAGGTGTAGAGGTCGGTGTAGGTGTGGTTTCGATGTAGATACAGACATTCATTAGACGTAGACGTACAGATAAAATCTCCTTGAGTTCCCTCAATAACCCTACGAGGTTTGTGTTACCAGTTAAGTTGCTGCACAGCTGGTGAATGACATCCTTGATGTGGTCCCTCTGTGTGAGTGTGGCCTTTTCCATCTCAAGGTCTGATGCTTCCACTTCCTGGCACCACACAGCCTTCCCTTCAGACCCACAAATACAGTCAAGGACACAGCTGGACCACACTCCCAAATCAGTGTTTCCCCCATACCTTCTACTATAGCCAAGGAGCCCTGCAATTTTGGAAACATTCTTCCAGAGTGTGACTAGAGCTGTATACTGTGCAGTGTTCGTTCCGCTCAATGAACAGGAGACACAGCCATCAAGTTTAGAGGAAACTGCGAGGTTAGCAATCACATGAGATGACAAGATGACGTTCTTGGGTTGGAAAGAGGACCAGTTCTGACAGAAGATGGAAGTAAAACAAGGCACCACAGTCCCTCTCATCTGCAGGCACACCCCGGGACCCCCAGACGGTGGCTGAAACCACGACCTGTGCACAGTATCTCCTGCACATAGACAGCTATGGTAAAGTTCAATTTATAAATTAGGCACAGTAAGAGGTCAGCGGGGCTGTGGGGCCATGATTAAGTGAAATGAGGGTTCCTTGAACACAAACACTGTGGTACGAAGACAGTTGATCTGATAACTGAGGTGGCGACGGTGTGACTAATGGGCGGGTGGTGCACACAGCGGGGATCCACTGGACAAAGGGAGGATTCACATCCCAGGAGGGCCAGAGTGGGACTGTGCAAGACCTCACCACACTGCCCAGAACAGTGAGCAATTTAAAACTCATGAACTGTTTACTTCTGTAATTTTCCATCTAACATTTTCTGACTGCTGTTAACTATGGGTAACTGCAACCACAGAGAGTGAAACCTCAGGTCAGGGGAGACAACTGCACTTGGGTTTGCAAAACCAACCCAGCAAGTTACATCAGCCATGAAAAATGTGCCTGGGGGACCTCCAACCCCAGGGTATGAGATTGGTGAGGGCCCCACCACTTCGCTCTGAAACCCACAGCCTTGCTTGAGCAGAGGCCACCGCCACTGTGTGCTGCTCCCAGCCACGGCTGCACATCGTGGGTACAGATGGACGCCGGCGGTTTGCTTTGGCTCAAGGATCCCCGCGGCTTTGTTGAGCCTGCCTTAGACTTCGCAGAAGCTTCAATACTCCACTCAGCCTCTGAAAGCTCTCCCAGCCTTGGGCTTCCTCCCCATTTACTGTCACAGGCATTTCCTCCAAGAAAACCCTTGCATGTTTAGTCCTGTCTTGGCATCTGCTTCTCGGAAAGCCTGGGCTAACTCTCCATCGGGGAGTGGGATGGAGACACAATTGCAGTAAATGTACACAATGCAAACCCCGTGACACTTGCATTCACAGTGATTGCAGTGTGAGCACTCAACCATAAGTTGGCAGCACAGAAGTGTGGTGTCTGGAAACGTCCATGTCAGCAAACGTTTGGCACCTGCTGTGTGCTGGGTTCTGTGCTGGCTCAGGGAGGGTCAGATAGATTGGCTCACATCTTCATTCCTTAAGAAACTCACTGTCTCCTGGATAGGAGAGGTGCTGGTCCCTTCCTCCTCCGATGGCCACCCCAAACCTGGAGGAGTACGTCTGGTCAAGTCGGATAAGCGCACTTCCAGGGGATGATGAATGAACTGGATATGTCAGAAAACAAGGAAGAGATGACGGGGATAGTGTAGAGCCAGCAAACTGGGCCTTGGGAAGGAAGGGAAGAAAGGCCCTCAGGGCAACATGGTGCTGGATGCACGAATTTGAAGGACTTCTTTGTGCAAGAGGAGATTTCACTGATTCTCTTTGGAACTGAGGAGTCAAGTGGAGTCAATGATGGAAATTTCAGGAAGCCATGCAGTGTGGCCATCAAAGACGTTTCTAATGGAGCTACTGCAGCTGAAACATGACATCCTCAAAGGTGTGGAGCCCACTGTGCTTGGCACATGGTCAATCAGGCCAACCACTGCTTGTCAGGGACGTCATGGAGCAGCTCAGATGCTCCCGAGGCACCTGTGCTGCCCCTAGGTCTACTCCCACTGTTGCTCTACAGCCGGGGGGTGAGCTATCCTTCCTTGTCCACTAAGAGCCACTGTAGAAAGACTTTCTGAGGAATGCTTGACGCCATCCATCAAGGCTGTTTTCAAACAAAGTGCACATTACATACAGACGTTCTGTTTCTTACCAACAACTGGCAGCGAGGAGCAAGAGGGTAGAAGTTGAAGTGAAGGGCATGGTCCTTGAGGCTCCGGAGGGTAGGAGCTAAGACGTGACTTTACAGGCGAGAACTACTAACACGTGTGGGAGCCAGGTAGGGAAAGCAACAACCTTGAAAGGAAAGGCAAAACGGACTGAATGCGACACTTTTTTTAGGAGAAGCATTACAAGGCGGTGAAGGCTGAACAAACTCGCCTGCTGGACAGACTTTGGTCAACGCCATCCTCACCATGGACAGTTACCTTCCAAAGCCAGCTGTCCTTCACCCCCTTTTCTCCATCTGCGGAATCTCTCACGGTCATTGTAGACCCAGTCATCACTGAGGTGTGTGCGAGGTCTCGGTTGGGAAACGGCTCCTTGGCAGAGATATCTCCTCTTTTCTTGGCTGGGCCGATTTTCAACACCTGCCGTCTCAGACTTTCCTTGCAGACTCTGGCCTTTGGTTTTCAGAGTGACCAGCCTGAGTCAGACATGGCCCAGTGTCCTAGTCTGTTCTGGCTGCTGTAACAGAACAGGCACTGTATGGCTTATAGACAACACGCATTTATCTCTTACGGTTCTGGAGGCTGGAAGGTGAAGATCACCAGGAGATTCAGTGCCTGGTGAGAGCCCATTCCTGGTTCATAGATGGCGTCCTTTCCACTGTGTCCTCACAAGGTGGAGGGGGCAGGAGGCAGTCTGGGGTCTTCCCTTATGAAGGCACAAATCCCATTCAATGCAGGCTCCACCCTCCCAAAGGCCCCGCCAGCTAACACCACCACATTAGGGGTGGGATTTCAACATGTACACTCTAAGAGACATAAACATTTAGTCTATAGCATTCTACCCCTGGCTCCCCCAAATTCATGTCTTCTTGCATTCGTTCCACCTCGTTAGCCCCTAAAATCTTGTCTCAGCATCAACTCAAAAGTGTGTAGCCCAAGCACTCAGTGTGTAGACCCAGACTTTGTGTGTGGTCCGATTCAAGGACGGGAGGCACTTTTCTGTGACTGAGGTGCTGACAGCGAGCACCCTCGGCCACCAGGGCACCTTGGCAGTCGTGGAGACTGGGGATCCAGGAGGGAAGGGAGCATTGGAACCATACTGAGGGTGTCCTTGCTCCACAAAGGAAGGAGCTTGTGTCCCACGGAATCCCAGATTTGCCCCAGACCAGCCAGAAGTGGAAGCAGCTCTTTCAGACCCCCGGTCACCCCGATTGCCAGGACTGGGACTCCAAGGCGTGAGGCTGACCGTGCTGACCCACCCCTCTTACTCGACACCCGCTGCCGTACCAGCTTCTGCCTGTTCTCAAGAGTCTTTTTCTCTTCACTTTCTCAAGGCTGTGAGCTCCTCGGGGCATGAACCACATGGCGCACGACACAGGTTCCAAGTGCCCATCACGGCTTCCAGAGATGAGTGGCTGCTCAGGATGAGGGAGCCAGAGGGGATGGACAAATCGTCCAGCAGATTCACGGAGGGAACCTGCAGTTGAACTAGGACAAAAGTCTTATGGCTGCTGAAAACCCATCCTTCATTTTAAGGTATTAGAGACCCAAAGCCATCTGTACAAACAGGTTAATTTTGTTACTTTTTAGAGAAAAAAGTAAACTTCAGTTTTCAGAGTTTTATGGCTAATGAAGTCCAAATAGTTTAAAAAACGTTTTTTGCACAGTTTCAGTTAAACATTCCTCTAACAACCACACATTCGGGCAGTGTCTGATTAGTGGGTCAATCACACGTGGCCAGAGAGAAATCCAAATCTCAATGTTCATACTTTATTATTTGGTGTATTGCTTGGTAATGTGACATGTATCACTTGTGACAATTCAACAGAAGGGTCGTTTGCGGGATCCCTTGCGCATCACGCACCTCTCCAGGGATTCAGTGGGATGGAGGACCTGCATCGTCCTGGTTTCCTGGAGCCCCAGCCATGAGCGCCACACCTGCATTGATGGGACCACGACGTCGGGTCGGCGTGCCGCAGAAACGCAGACAGAAGGGCTGCCTCCCTGCGTGTGTGAGGACTCACAGTGAGGGCGTTTGAACTGTTTGTGGAAACAAGTCAGGCGAGTGGAGACCACCTCCTCTCGCGTCCAGCTGCCCCACGGCTGTGACCTGCAGTGCTTGCCTTCTGGTCCAGATGCTGCAGGACCAGGAGCTTCCGGGGTATTTGATCTTCACACCAGCCCTGCTGTCCTGGAGGCATCACAAAATGTTGAAGAAACAGGACCCATTTCAATCTTTAGATGAAACTGCTGGGCACTGAGCCCCCGAAATGTTCCCTGTCAGGCACAGAGCTCACTTATTTCATCTCCATTGATCCTCTCAGGCATGGATGAAGCGGATACCGTCAGCTATGGGCTCTGGTCAACAGTAACGCACGTGGGGTCTCTAACTGTGACGAATGTACCATCCTAATGCTGGACGTCAATAAGGGGAACCACAGGGGTGGGGGCACAGGCTGTGGGGACTCTGCACCTGCTGCTCAGCTTTGCTGTAAATCTAAAACTGTTATTAAAAAAATCTAATTTTCAAAAAACAGTAAATTAATAACCAACTCAATTGTGACAGTCACTTAAGGTGTGAAATCCGACTGGTGCCCAGCTCAAGACTGAAAACTTGGCTTAGCAGAGCTGGTTACAGTGGCTGCTCCTCAACATGCATCAGCTGGCTGGAAAACATGGTTTTTAAATTTTAGTCTTCTTATAAAATTCCTTTCATGCTACAGCAGTTTATTAAAAAGGAAGCCTAGTGATGAGAAATTATGTCCATTTTATATTCAAGATTCAGATTCCAATTTACATTAATAATTCTCTGATTTATAAGTTGGAGAAATAACATTCCGGTCTTTGCTTTTATTAATTTATTTTGAATTTAAGAGAACATTTTCAAGTTTCACGAGGGCTGAAGAACCGCGTCACTTTGCCACTGAGTGCCATGGTTTGTGGTTCAAACGGTGCACCCGCATGGGACTGGTAACTCTTCTGCATCGAAAGCCGCGCTGATCAAGCTGGAAAAGGCCCTGGAAGCCGGAGCCCAGCCTGAGCTTTGCAGTACACTGTCCGCAGCTGAGGAAGACAGCACACCGAGGATCCCACCCAAAGCTAGGTGGGCGGCGTCTCCACCGCAATCTGGGGAGCGAACATACTGTGAGGACTGTGGGCCTGGTTTGTCTCCATGGAGATGAGCCAGAGAGTAGACACGCTTCCCCGAAGTGAGGCCTCGTCTCTCCTGAGCCATAACACCAGTGCAACTCCACACAGGACTCAAGCTCTCCAGCCTGCTGCCCCAGGGCACTGGGTGTGGCAGAGGAGGCCATCTCAATGCCTCTCCCTGGCACACGGCCACCATGATCCCAGCCATCCTCACTGTGCAGTGTAGCCATGGAACCGAGTCCTGGTCAGTGGACTGAGCAGGAGAGGAGCCACTCCTGGGGCCTGGAAGGGAGGCACCCTCCCTAATCCCACCCCCTCCCTCCTGCCTCTGCATATATTCTGCCTGCAGGACCAGACGCCCAATGGCTGCATGGACGGCTCTTCAAGTGACAAGGACATTCTCGGTTGTTGAGCCACTAAGATTTTGGAGTGATGTCACAGTAATTGGCCGCTTCTAATATGTTGTGTCTTTTATTTCCTAGAACCTTAAACTCTTAGAGTTAAACATTTGGAAATTATAAGTTCTCATTTTTTACTAACAGCAGCTCAGTTCAGTGGGACAGAAGGCATAGCAATATGTGACTCTTATCTAGTCATCCAAGATCTTCAGCCTCGAGGAGAGAAGGAGGGCGCACAGTGCTGACCTGAAATGTTTTTAGGTCTTTTTTGGTCTTAACAATGACTGGACATAAATTCTTTAGCTCCAAAGGGTAGAATTTGGGCCAATATATAAATATTGCAACAAAATAGATACTAACTACTACTATAGTCAACAAAACTCAGCAAAGAGTGGGAAACATCAGAACAGCCTGAGCTCCTGCCTCGGAGAGTGTCCCAGGCAGACCTGAGCTCCCAACAGCTGGGGGAAGACTGAGGGGTTAACTCCTCAGTAACGTGGACCCTGCATCCTGGGGACAACCGGGAACTGACTCTCAATGAAATGCTTGTTTTTAACTATGAGGATGCCAATAGTTACAGATAAGCTGTTGCTCAAAGACGTGTTGGGCATCCGTTCAATCTGCAGTGTCAGCCGTGAAAGAATAAAGACAGTCAAGGAGCAGTTCACCCTCAGGCAGTGTGCAACTGAGCTGGGACACCAGACTAACATAATAAAATAAAACCAAGCAACCTGGGGAGAAGAGGTGCAGTCCAGCGCTTCTCTGACCAGGAAGGCCATGTGGTATCGCAAGGGCACAGCCATGGCAACACTACGAGGCCTCGAGATAGAGAGAAACCAGCTCTCCTTGGTCCCCTTGTCGGTGAGATAAATGGAAATGCAGTGCTTCCCCTGTCTTGTGAGATGATATTACACATGTGGCCATGCTTCTCAAACTGAGAACTTGTACACTCGTGAGGTCTGGTCATCTTTCCCTTGTTACACCGAATTCCTGCTGTGAAGGATCCATATCTTTCACGTCTCAATCCGCAGAGACTAGGAGAACTCTGGCCCCAGGCAAGTACCTAGTGTTTCCTGATTTATTAAATAAAGCACGAACGAGCAAGCAAACAAACCATTTCCATCTCGAATTAGACGAAATTTGTGGTGACATTAAAACAACAGCCTTGTTCAGCAATAGGAATGACTTTTCCTTGCTCCCCCACCTCTGGACAGATCCCTTAACCCCAAAGCCATTTAAACCACATGCAACTGCACACCATGCACAGTGGTGCCTCCGGGCGACTGTCTAATTTTCTCTGTTTTTCTTGTTTCATACAGATTCTCCGATTCTTGTTTCATACAGAAGACAGCGGCTGTGTTCTGAGAGGCCGGCTCCCCGATAGGCTGCAGTTCACGGAAAGGACACACTGGAGCGTAATTTCATAGCGTTCGTGGAAGCTGTTTGTGGGTGCTATACTTTGTCTTTTTCCAGACTCAAGAGCAAGTGCTTGTGAGGCAGTTGTCGCGATCTGCCTCAATCTCAAAGCGGATATTAAAGGTTCATGCAGATCCTGGGAGATTATGTCAACTGATTATGTGTTTTAATGGGGAGCAGCTGCATTTTAATAGGAATTTAACATTCAGATGGAAATACAAGACTAGAAATTACAGACATGTCATCTGGTTTCAGATCCCTTCTCAACCGATCAGGAGCCATGACGTCTCCCCAAAGCACTCACGGCTATCGAGGTGATTTTCACAGGAACGACTCAGAAATGTTCCTAAGAACTCAGAGTTTAAAATCCGAAACTGTAGTTAACTTTCCTGAGATTCTTACCGTGGATGTAGACTGATTCCTTACAGTCCCAGGACCATTGACACAGCTTCTGCATGTTAGCTCCCTCGTGGGATGAAAACAACAAGGGGAAAACACACAACCAAAAAAGCAGATGGAGGCTAAATCCTGAGTGATTATTACAAATACAGAAGGAAGACCCCGATTTTCTCAGAGAACAACATGAAGATGGCAGCCACAGGCAGCTGGACTGCAAGTTGAGAATTCTACTTCACCCCCTAATGGAGGATGCGACAGCTCCCCAGATCCACCCAGAAACCCAGGCAGTCTACACACTCACCTCCACTTCTTACCTTAGTCTGATTACTGATGTTTTCTCTTCCTGAACGAACAAAGAAATCCTATAAAAGTCAGAGGAAAACATTCTCTCCCTGTTCATTGTGCATCCCGCGAGAATAAATTCCATACACGTACTATTCTTCAGTCTGATGGTCTTTTCAATGTTATTCGTTTTGAATTCACGTTTACTCACAGAAGTTACATTTTACACTTATCTTTTCAACAGGGAAAAGACTGTAAATCTGAACAGAAAAGAATGAATGAATGTGGGGACACCATTTGCCGTGAAATGAGAAGGACGGTAAGAAAACGTGGCAGGTGCTGAAGAAACCCCTCATCACGACTCTCGTGCTTCTGGGAAACCAGCTGGATGATTCTAAGAGTGGAGGGTCACAGCTGGGACATCGTAGCACCAGCTCCAGCGTGGGGCCAGTCCCAGAGGGACCTCGAGTGGACCGTACTCCCCACAACCTGTAGGACACGTCCATGGGCCGTCATAGCTGTTCTCTAGCTTCCTCGTTTCTGCTAATCTGTGTCCCCTACGGCTCAGCCTCCAGGTCTCTCTTCACAGGTTTGCCTCCTTCTCTTTATTCCAGTGACACTGCTTAGTCCAGAGCCTTTTCCTGAGTCTCGATTGGCAAATATCCTGGCAGCTTGTTTTCTGCTCTTCTCCCCATGATGCACCCGAGTCCCAGGCGTCCTGTGCAAATGGGTCTCACAGACCCAGATCCTCGGGACCTGGCACTTCCTGTCAAGGTCCCCAAAGTGTGTACGCCTTCATTTATTTTTACTGCAGATGCTGTCTGTTGCAGGCGCCTGGCAGAATAACGTATCAAGACGTGTTTGTGTGTTGTCCTCTTCTGTTCCCCCTCCCTCCAAGAAGCCAGCCAGAGGGGCAGCGGGAGGAGGTGTGGGTCCAGGCAGAGGTTGCAACTCACGTCGGGAGGAAGAGTAGGGCTCTCTCTCACCCATCCCTGCAGCCGAGTGGGCAGCGTGGGACCCCGGAGGAGAAGGGTGACAGTGGCACAGAGGTCCTGGCCAGCGAGAATCTGGTCTCATTCAGCACGAAATCCCAGGAGTGAACTGCCTGCGAGGGCCCGAGGAGTCGGGCAGGGGGTCCCAGCAGAGTTGCTGTGACGGGAGCTCTGTGGCCCCGTCCAAGCGTCCGCCTGCGGGAGACTCCTGCAGCCCTGTGATGCCACGGGACCTCCTGCTGACAGTTGTGACGCAGCTCAGAGAAGAACCGCTGTGATTAGGAAACACAAAATGCATTTCTTGCCCTGCAACTTCATGGTATAAAATTATAACAAACAATAAAGACTATTAGTACTAAGGCATGAATATCTGGGTGTGACCAAAGAACCGTTTTGCCAGAACTATTCATTCTATCTGTTCTTTTTCTGTAAGATTTGCTAAGGAAACTGTGTCTTGTCCTTGGATCGTGGACATACCCTGGACGTGTCAGCCTCTGTTTTCACCTTCCTTCTTCGTCCTCCCACCCCCATCCACACCAACCCTCCCCTCTCTCCAGTCCCCTGCTGCGCCCCACACACGTGTGAACTTTGTGCGTATGCCATCCTCCCCTTAGGACAGGACACACATCTCTTTTTACCAGAAACATTCATCATTCACTTAACAAAACATACTCTATAAAGAAGAGAGGAATACAAAAGTCTATGAAACTTAGTCCCCACTGCCCCCTACGACCCTTACACCTGAGACAGAACAGAAAACAAAGAAGGCAACAATAACAACGCCAGCCGACCACAGAAACTCCCGCCCTGCCCCATGCGTGTCACAGAGAGTCACAGAGCACAGGTGGCCAGTACGGACTCCGGCTCGGGCACGGTTCAGTAAAAAGTAAACCCTGAACTACTCTTACAGGAGATAGAGGGCTGAGCGAGGTCGGAGGTGCACTGACGGTGTTCTAGGCAAGGTGGGTGGGCTTCGTGAAGACACAGACCTATGTACAGGCATGTTTGGAGAATGCAAATAAGTCGTGTGGACAGAATATATGAAATTAGAGAAATACTAGCTAAATGGTATAAACCTCACCCTGAAGACTAGGGAGAGCTGCTAAAATAGGATCACCATCCAATTTATAACTTAGAAAACCCATGTAAGTGGCAGGAGGTGAAGAAAGGGAGATCATGGGGGGAGAATCGATCCACATGTCCAGACAGAAACCCCAGGAAGCCCACGCCCGTCAGTCTCCACGCCGGCGAGGGGGTGATTGGAGGAGGGGACACATCTGGAGGGACCTGAGAGGAGAGACAGGACTGCTTAACTGATCACATCACAAGGAGCAAGCTGGGGACCTGCCAACACTGACCCCGAGCTTTTGGGGAGTCCCAGGGATGCAGAGAAGGTGAGGAGGAGACAGTAGCAGCTTCCATTCCAGCTGACTTTCCCATGTGCTCTGAGAAAGCCGAGGCCAAGCCCCTGGGTGCTCGGTGCTCACACGGATCTGCCCGTGGTCCCCAGCCCTCACGGCACGTGGTGACGCAGGGCAAGGATGCTGGTCTCCCTCGTTATTGTGGGCTTCTCCAAGGCGGGAACCGTTAGTGGTGGAGTAAAAGTTTGTTAAGAAGATGAACGAATGGAGGAATTCCCACTGGCCTCGTCGGCACACTCACAGAGCTCCGGAGGAGGGTCCCACAGCCCTGCAAGGGACTGGAGTTAATCTGCGGAGAGGTCAGCCCATCCAGGAAGACGACCAACGGACATGACTAGAACTAAACCTTTAATAGTGAAAAGCAGCTTCACCTAAGGCTTAGTCTCTCTCCCTCCTCTCTCTCTGAATACATCTCTGCTTCCACTTTCTCCTTTTTCAAAGTAGTTTCTTCTGCTGCTGTTTTCTCCCATGAATTCACAAAAGACAGATGGTCTGGCTCTCGAGTCACCAGCCCATCAACTCCAGACTCAGGCAGGGACCACGACGCCCTCCTTCAGTCCGCGTGAGAGAAGGAACAGTCAACGTGCAGTGCTGAGGGAGGCCCCGGTGTGGATGTGGCTCCAGGAGGCATCCCGTCTGCCAACGGTCAGTGGAGACTGTTCTGAATGCAGTAGAACTGATGTGCCCTGGAACACACCCCAAATCTGTCTCTTTTCTGTTATATCCTTACAATTTTCAAAATAGGAAGAGGTTAATTAAGACAGTGATCTACATTTGTCTGAATTTCTCAGGTAAGAGATTCTGTTTACAAAGCGGAAGAGGGAAGGAGCTGCTCAGTGAGCCCCTACTTGGCTAGATGATCAGGATGCATCTTTATTCCTCATCAAGAAGACTCTGTGAGGTGGACACTTTTATCTTGCTTTACAAAGGCAGGGACTGATGTGAGCGAGGTAGGTAACTTGCTCAAAATCAGAAAGCCAGACTACAACAGTGAGGAGTGGCACCGACACCTCCCCCCGCACGGTGTGGAGAGGACGGATGGCCTTGTCGCACTCCATCTGCAAAGGCAGGTGTCTGTGGGGGGACAACAGCTCCCAACAGAGCCTGACATCGACACGAGTGAAGGGGCCCTTTAAGACCAAGCTCTTCAGACGCTGGCTGCCCCCTGTGAAGAAGAGACACTCCAGAGGTCACGAGTTACATGTCAGTTGCTTCTCTTTTCTCAACAAAAAAACGAAGGAGACCAGCTCCATGGCTAAGTGGTGAAGTTCACGCTCCGCTCCAGTGGCCCACGGTTTCACCAGTTCAGATCCTGGGTGCCGACATGGCACCACTCATGAGGCCATGCTGAGGCGGCATCCCACACAGCACAGCGGGAAGGGCCCACAACTAGAATATACAACTATGTACTGGGTGGGGGCGTTTGGGGAGAAGAGAGAGAGAAAAAAAAAGATTAGCAACCATTGTTAGCTCAAATGCCAATCTTTAGGGAAAAAAATGGAAATACTCAGAAAAGTTGAGCTGTGGGTGAAACACACACTGTTCTTGCTGTGTGTGAAGTTCTTTAGTGACAGGGACCCCTCTGCAGCCAGCGCCTCTGGAGGGAGGTCCACAGAGCAACACGTCTGTCTGTCCTGTACCTGAGGAGAATGGCTGCTTCCTCTCAGCAAAATTGTTATTTAGTATATATAAATATTAACATTCTTTTTTCTTAAATTATGAGGTCTTCAGAGGATGCTGCTGACCAAGGCCTCTGCTGGTGGGTACCGCCCACTCTCTTATCCAGCCACCCACTCAGTTTTTCATTCAACAAACATCTGCTGGCCTGCTCGATGTGCCGGCAGAGTCCAACGAGCAGGGAAACTGGAAGAAGTGGAACTCACGGTGTTGTGGAGGAATCAGGCAGCTGAGCGATGTGACACAAGCTGTAATTCTGGGGGCTGACTTTAAATGAGACAAGCACACATGACAGAGCAGAGCTCATCCTTCAGGGAGACTCACAAACAGCATCCAGACGGGGTAGCGTTCCAGCTCAACCTCCAGAGACGGGAGAAGCAGAAGAGACAGGATGAGACCTCCCAGCATCAGCGCAGCGCCGAGGACTGAAAATGCTTCTGACCCTACGGGGGATCGTCTTGACCTCCCCAGGCACGTGAGAGCTGCCGTGGGAGCGACAGCTGGGCCATCCAGGAGGGCTGCTCAGGGAGTAGAGAAGGGGTGAGCCTGAGGCCACAGTCAGAGGATGTGGACTGGGGGGATGGGGCTGCGAGAGAACCCAGGGATGAACCTCCAAGGTTTCTAATACAGGTACCCAAGGGAGCTGATTTTTCTTGAGCTTGCAGATACAGAAGCAAAGGCAGGCCCAGGAGGACCAACACTGAGTTCCATCTTGGACATCTTAATCAAAGGGCTACAGGAAATGAATAATCTATTGGTAGGATCAACTTTGGCATAACACAGAGAGCTCTGAAGAGCTCCCCACCAAAGCCATTTTCCTTATGAATTTGTTTCATCAGATTACTTTTCAGGATCATTGAGGTGAAACCAGCATGAATTCACGGGATCCCCAACGAGAGTGGGGGATACTGAACTCTTGGAGAGAAACCAGGGAGAAAGCAAACAAAAATTCTAACAATAACTAACATTTAAGGGATTTTTCTCTTGGTCAGTGACTTCTGTCTATGAACCACGTGACCATCTGTTGTGTCTTCCCTCCCAAAGTTAAACCCTCTGTGTTCAAGCTGACATCTGCCGAGCCTTCAAAGAGACACAGCTGTGCGGAGGGCTCCGATTTTGCTGCAGCGACGGTGGGCAGCCTGGCACTGGGTGTTTCATCATTAAGGAGATGCCAGTGTGGGGTCTGCTGAAGAGTTAGGAGCCCACTGATAGATGGTCAACTGAACTGCACCAAGATCAAAGGATTCTTCAGGGAAGGCATAAGAAAAAGAACTACCTGGTCGTTTGCCCATTTCCTTCCGTTTAAAGTTTTGAAGTCTTAGGAAACGTTTCCACAGAGTTTCCTTCTCAATCTGCCCATCCAACATTTTCAGCAACGACCTGGATCAGGAAACGAGGGATGTGATAACATCAAAGACGACTCACAAACATGATCCAGGTCTGTGCTCACAGTCTCCAGGTGCCTGAGAAAATAGACTCTGCTTTAATTAATCCTGTGTGTGCCAGACTCTCTGCCACTTGCAACAAACATATTGCAACATATACAATGGGGCGATCCTAAGAATTCTACAATATAATTAAGAATTTAAACAGCTAGTCCAGATGACTAGTGGCACCCAATTAAAAAACGTATGAAAATAATTGAAATTTCAAAAAGGTACTGGACACACATAGTGTAAGACAGCTATCAATGTGGCAGCATTTTCTGTTTTACGGCACAACTTCCCTTAGAAGTTAACTATCATCCACAGTTCACATTCTTCGAAACGTCAAATCAACCATTTGGGAAAATAATCACAAAAGTTACTCTATCGAACAACTCCAATATCCCCACGTGTCGGTTAGTTACTGCCTCATGAAATGACACCTGAAACTCAGCAGCTTAAAGAACAAGCCCTTTCGTAGCTCTGACCCTACAGGTCAGCTGGAGCTGGCTGGTCCCGGACAGCCTTGGCCAAGAGTCCAGCAGCAGGTCACCTGCAAATCTGTCTGGGTTTTTAAAATTCAATTTATTTAAACAAAAACAAAGACAGTTCACCCATTTCTCCCACCCCCTACCTTCCACCTCTGGCAACCACCAATTCGTTCTCTGTATCTTTGAACTTAGTTTTTTATATGCATGTATATATGACATTCCACATATAAGTGAGATCATACAGTATTTCTCTTTTTCTGCCTGACTTATTTCACTTAGCATAATGCCCTCAAGGTCCATCCATGTTGTTAGGTGTGGCAAGATTTCAGTCTTTTTTTATGGCTGAATAATATCACATTGTATACACGTACTACAATTTCCTTATCCATTTATCCATTGACGGACACTAAGTTGCCTCCAAGTCTTTGCTGTTGTAAATAAGGCTGCAATAAATACAGGATGCATACATCTTTTTGAGCTGGCATTTTCATTTTCTTCAGGTAAATACCCAGAAGTGGGATTGCTGGATCACATAGAAGCTCTATTTTTTTGAAGAACTTCCATGCCATTTTCCACAGTGGCTGCACCAACTTGCATCACCACCAACATTGCACAAGGTTTCCCTTTTCTCCACATCCTCACCAACTCTTGTTATTTCTTGTCTTTTTGACAATAGCCATTCTAACAGGTGTGAGATAACATCTCATTGTGGTTTTGATTTGCATTTCCCTGATAATCAGTGCTGTTGAGCACCTTTTCAGGTACCTGCTGCCCATATGTATATCTTCTCTGGAAGATGTCTATTCAGATCCTCTGCTCATTTTTTAATCGGATTTTTGTTTGTTTTTTGCAGTTGAGTTGTATGAGTTCTTTATATATTTTGGATATTAGCCCCTTATCAGATATATGATTTGCAAATATTTTCTCCCGTTCAGTAGGTTGATTTTTAATATTATTGAGGATTTCCTTTGCTGTGCAGAAGCTTTTTAGCTTGACGTAGTCCCATTTGTTTAATTTTTCTTTTGTTTCTGGTGTCAGATTAAAAAAATCATTACCATAACCAAAGTCAAGGAGCTCACCACCTATGTTTTCTCCTAGGAGTTTTATGGTTTCAGGTCTTACGTTCAGGTCTTTAATCCCATTTTATGTTAATTTTTGTGTATGGTGTAAGAGAGTAGTCCAGTTTCACTCTTTTGCATGTGGCCATCCAGTTTCCCCAACATCATTTATTGAAGAGACTGTCCTTCTCCATTGGGTATTCTTGCCTCCCATGTTGTAAGTTAACTGACCATATATGTGTGGCTTTATTTCTGGGCTCTCTATTCTGTTCCACTGATCTATGTGTCTTTTTATACCATGTTGTTTTCATTACTATAGCTTTGGAATATAGTTTGAAATCAAGAGTATGATACCTCCAGCTTTGTTCTTGTTCTTCAAGATTGCTTTGGCTATTCAAAGTCTTTTGTGGTTCACACAAATTTTAAGATTGTTCTATTTCTGTAAAAAATGCCATTGGAATTTTAATAGGGATTGCATTGAATCTGTAGATTGTTTTGCGTAGTATGGACATTTTAACAATATTAATTCTTCAAATCCATGAGCATGGACTCTCTTTCATTTATATGTGTCTTCTTCAATTTCTTTCATTAATGTTTTTAGTTTTCATTACATAGGTTTTTCACCTCCTTGGTTAAATTTATTCGTAGGTATTTTATTCTTATTGATGCAATTGTAAATGGGGTTATTTTCTCAAATTAAGAAACTTTTTCTGATAGTTCATTATTAGCGTATAGAAATGCAACCGATTTTTGTGTATTGATTTTGTGTCCTGCAGTTTTACTGAATTCATTTATTAGTTCTAAAGTCTTTTGATGGACAGCACCTTGTTGATGTGGCTGGGTCCTCATACACTGGCTGGCAGGGGCTGGGTGCAGGTGGCTGAGCCAGGGTCCCCCATTGCCCACCCATCACCCACCCACCAGGGGCCCCCATCACTCACCCATCACCCACGCACCAGTGGCCCCCATCACCCACCCTCACCCACCCACCAGGGGCCCCCATCATCCACCCACCACCCACTCACCAGGGGCTCCCATCACCCACCCACCAGGAGTTCCCACCATCCACACATCACTCACCCACCAGGCCTGCCAGGCTTTTCCACATGGTGGTTCCAGGGTACCCAGAGAGAAGAGGGAAGCCTGTGAGACCTCCACGGCTAAAGGCAGTCATAGGCCCACAGGCCACAGGGGTTTTAGGGATGGGGAGAGACTCTCCGTCTCCATGGGAGGGGCTGTCAAGTTGTCGCAGGAGGAAAAGGCTCCAGGAATGGTGAGAACTGTTTACCACAGCCATTTGCGAGTTCATTAAAAATAGTAACAATAATAACAACCAGGACCCAGGACAGCGTAAGCACCACAATCAGAGTGGACCTGGCAGTCATGCAGAGCTGGTGTCTGTGCCTGTGCAAGGGCCCCAGGTGTGCACAGGCAGGAATTCTTAATACCTGCCCGTCCACCTCTTCTTTGCAAACAGGAAATCTGGGAATCAGAAGTTAAGCTGCTTGTCTGCTATTGCTCTGCCTCAAGCTAACAACTGTACCCTTTTTAAAATACCACAACAAACAAAAAAACAGTAATGCAGCATTTCACGTGCTGTTTTGAGACAGATAGTTTCAAAATGCTCAAGGGTGCTACATCTATCCCACAAATTGTGCATAATGAGAGCAAAATACATGTTGAATAAACTGAAAATGGTAGCTGAAGTAAACAGGAGAAGCCGTTACCCCAAGGTCTGTCCCACAGTCAGCGCATCATTTCTGAAACACGCAGTCCCCGCCGGGGGCAGCTGGCAAGCAGGGGAAAGCTCGCCCTGGCGGACAGCGCCAGGCCCTGGGGCCAGACTGGACTCTGAGCCTCTCTTTGGATTTAGAAGGTGGAGAAAGTTCCTGACGACGTGTATGTGCTGGGACTTGGGGAACAAAGTAAATAAATACCCTGGAGGTGGCTACGGCCCTGCGCTCGCCCTCACTACACCCCACAGAAGCCAAGACTGTGCCCTGGTCTGCATCCTGCTGCTCAAAGTGGCCACCTCTCTCTGTCAAGAAATGACCCAAAGGTTAGGGGTGAGCCCTGAACGCCCGCAGCGAGGGCTGCAGTGGGTCTGCCAGCTCGCCCTGCCATCGCGGACAGGACACACATGTCGCCCACCTCCCTCGAGCCAGCCGTGCTGTGGGCAGAGGCAAGGCCCCAGCACACGCGTCTATGTGAGAAGCAGGCTTCTCCCGGGAACGTGTTTCAAGGTCTGAAGCTCGGATTGTTCCCCAACAACCAACTGTCGATCGCGATTAGACTCCCAAGCCTGCTGACAAAACTGATGAGCGTGTGTGAGCTGCGATGGGCACTTGGTCAGATTGGCTCCACCTGCTCCCGGCAACGTGGCAGTGGGGCACTCACACCGCCAGGATCGGCTCCCCTGCAGGCTCCCTGATCATGCTCATTTATACTAAATTGTATGTGCTGATCTGTTAATTAAGATCAACACACCCGTACATGTGAAGTCAGTGACTTTCGTTTTCGATTTCAACCCAAGACGCATTTTGGTTTATTGCTCACTGCCCTGTTGCAATACAACATCTTATCTTATTTTTTAATGTATTGTAAGAAACCTGGCAGTACTCTGCCCATTTTATGTACAATTTTTACCTACTTTGGATACTCTTGGTCTCAAAATATTAACTTTACCGCTAAGGTCAGGAATCTACAGTTAGAGAGACACAAAACGGTTACCACCTGGGAACTTTGGGACGCCCATACACGGGTTTGATGATACAGGTGGACCCACGTTCCACGCCGAGAACCTGTCAGCTCACTGTTTGTTCTCGCAGACGGTGACCTATGCGTCACCTACAGGAGGGTCCAATGTCATCCTCCCGTTCTTCACTACGAAATCCATGAAAACGTTCCAGACTGCAGACTGGCCATGGGACTTGTTACAAATGGTGTGGCGGGAAAACCTTCTTAGATCCCCACCTCATACCACACATAAAAATGAAAGCCAAGTTATTAAAAAGTAAGGACTTAAAAACCATTAACCTAAGTCCTGGAAGTAAATATAACTAATCATATCTCTCAACTTGAGAAATCCTCTAAACTCAAAAAATATTGCAAAAAAAAAAAAGAAAGCGCCCCAATAACATCAATAGGTTTAACTATTCGATGAGAACATTTACCCGCCAGTGTAACCCATGAGACCCGGAACTACCCAGGGAACAAGACTCATCCGTGCGGATTCACCCGGGCGACCGAGAAGCCCGAGACCCCGGCAGAGGCTGGGCGGGGTCAGAGCTCCACAGGCCCCTCCAGGCGGAGAGTCTGGCGTCCGCCCCCGAGGAGACATCACAGGACATCCCTGCAGAGAGGCTCTGACGGCTCACTCAACGTCAACCGGGCTTCTCTGCAGAGGACAACCGGAAAGGTCAAGGTGGAAGGACAAGGACCTTCAAGAGTGTTTGGTTCCCCAGGCAGGACGCAGCAGAGCCTGCATGCCAGCGTGGAGGGCAACGTGAGGGCAGCGTGGAGCGGACGTGAGGGCAACGTGAGGGCGGCGTGGAGCTGACGTGAGGGCAACGTGAGGGCGGCGTGGAGCTGACGTGAGGGCAACGTGAGGGCGGCGTGGAGCTGACGTGAGGGCGTCGCGAGGGCGGCGTGGAGCGGACACAGTTGACATTCTGTGAAAGTTCCTCTGCTCTTTTCTGAGTCCCACCTCCGTCTCTGGTGCTGTTTCAGTGGGGGCCGCAGAGGTGACGGCTTTGAGAGAAGGTGCAAGCGGAACAGTCTCTCTCTCTCCCGACTCCCCGGGTCTTTGTATAACGCGCTGCGTTTTGCACTCCAGATTCCGCTAGGATTAGCTGCTCTTTCTTCTATCAGCCTGGACCGAGCGTTCCTTAAGAAGGGGGTTACATGTTTCCATCTCTGTACCCAAGTCCCTCACAGTTTCCTGCATAAACACTGCATGTTGAATAAATGTTGAATGAACATATGTTTTATGTATGCAATTTTATCATAAATTTATACGCACAAGACGTTGTTGGGTACGCCATCCCTTATAGATTTGACACATTTTCTGCATAAGAATTTGCGGATAATGTTCCTTCTTGCCTCGGTTTGTGTTTAGATGAGCTGTGATTCTCCCAAGACGTCCACTTCTCTGATCATCCTTGATCTCCTTCTCCTTCGCCCTCTCCGTAGGTGTTTAGTAAAAAGTCACACTTATTGGGTGTCATGACTGAATGTTTGGAGATGGGGCCCTTGGGGGGCGACCAGGTCGTGAATGGAGCCTGATGGACGGGATTAGTGCCCTTACAAGGGAGACCCCAGGGAGCTCCGGCACCCTCCTCCACGTGAGGACACAGCAGGAGGACCGCCGCCTGTGAGCCAGGAGGAGGCTTCAGCTCGGACTCCAGCCTCCAGATGGTGAGGAATCAGCACCTGTGCTCCAGCCGCCCAGCCGCGCCATTCTGTTACAGGAGCCAGCACCGCCTAAGACACTTGTTACTGCACATCCATCCCCTGCCTGGACCAGAATCTCCTTCCACCCAACTGGGTCACCTGATCGCATATGCCCCTCCTCACGTCCTCACATTCAAAACTTGAGAGATTTAAAAAGGAATTTTTAAAAAGTCAGAGGATACAAAGTAAGATTCCATAAACAGCAAGAATTCTATTTTTTTAAAAAGTGTCATTTACAAGAAATTGAAAAGATTTAATTTCCAGTATCATCAAAAGATGGCTTCAATAATTAGAAAACTATTTCCTTTGGAAGCAGTTGAGTTCAACGCATAATTTAATTGCTGTCCATTACATGATGGTGATGTAGGCAGCACAAGTTTTTAAAATGCAGCTGCGTTTTATCCAAAGCTTTCTGATCATAAAAACATGGCACTTCATAAGCTAGTATGTTTTTTGCATATTCTGCATTTAACATTTTCTAAGCTTAATTTTGTCCTTTAAATTCCTTACTGACATACTTTTCCCACCAAACAGTCCTACATTGAAGTTGGAGCTGAACTTGTGTGGAACAGACGGCCACCAGGAAATGTTATCTTCGAGGGGCCCTTCCACACCCTGAGACACACTCTCTGTCACCCCGTGGAATCCGCCAGATGACCACGTGACGACTGAAGTCCCTAACGACCTTTTTGGAGGAACAACATCACCTGCAAAAATCTAGTCCAGAATGAAACGCAGCCTTGGTGATGATGACCTACCAGATGCTTGGGTCCCTCTCATAGTAGGGGCTGGGGCAGCTGCAGGGGACGGGCAGCAGGGGGAAGGATGTGGGCTGCCAGTCATGACGAGATGGCATCTGGAGCTGCCAAGCACAGTGACGAGAACATAGCCTGTGTGCTGGGGGCCGCCAGCCTCCTCTTGCCTGTTCATGTCTACAGTGAGTCGCTGTCCATGACCTGTGCTCAGGGGACCTCCTAAAACCAGACGCAGCCAGTCCCTGCTCAGCCTAGTTGTGCTGGCCCGCTGTTACTCCCAGGATGGCCCTGTCTGGTCAGAACCAAAGATGTTTCTGAGGAATATCAGGAGTCAATGATGGATGGATCAGCGATGGTGTCCACATGTGGTGTTTGCCATCAACCACCAAAACATGCACCTGGCAGCATTTCTAAACAGTATTAATATTGAACGTTGTTGCTCTTCACATTTTGCAAAATGGTGTCATCACTTTTAAGTCAAGTGTCACCATTCAAGTTGTGGTTGAAGGTTCTGAGCAGCTTCACCACCTGCGCTCAGCAGCAAAGCAAAATTTTTGTAGCATCTTGCTTGATCAGTAACGAGCTTCTCCTGAACTATGGAACTGATCTTTTCAATTCAGATTTTAGCAATGAGCAGCTGTGTAAATTCATTATGTGTTCTCCAGCACGTGATGTCTGATTGGCAGAATCAAGGATAATTTCAGTTCTGTCACGTGGTTAATGTCCTCCACCCAGGTGCCCCCAGGAACACGTGTGCATCTGACCCATGATGGCCCGTGACCGTTTCACCAAGGACACACACCACAGGAACCACAAGTGAGGGTGCTAGGAAGGATGGAGGTGGCTTGTGTCAGGCGATTTAGTTTCAGGAAGCTGGGCTCTGCTCTAGGTTGGGTGCTCCGAGGAAGAGGGTAATTTTATGACTGGTGCCTCAGTAAGTCTTAGCAGGATGAGGGACAGCCTGAGCAGACTCGCAGCAGTCACTCACTCGAGCCAGGAGAGGGGTGCTCAGCATTTTGCGGCTCGGACAACGTTCAGGTTTTGTCCGTTCAGACAGGGCTCCTGAGGGTTCTTGTTTCTGTCCTGACCCATGACCCATGTGGTCTGACACTGATGTTCTCTGAAGCTGTTCATGTGCAACTGGACAGCACAATACAGGCCCGGCGTCTCCTGCACGTGGGAGCTGCCTTTTTCTTTCTCAAAACTCACAAGTACAAATTCCAGCCCACACGTTTTGCTAATCAAAGAATCACGATGGCCGAAAGCTGAAGGGACATGCAGAAAGTTAATCTTTTCTGCCCAAGCCTGGATCTGGGGCCCTGAGACAGTCCGCCCTTGTTCCCACGAGCTGGGAGTAGGCGCCATCCTCATTCAAGGCATTTGTGCAAGATCTGAGCTCTTATGGCTGATACGAGAGATAAAGGATGACATTTTCCATGCTGAGACCACCTTGGGCCTCTAGTTCCTTTAAGCTCATCAAACATTAATGTTTCTTGTTTTGAGATTGTCCTTAGAGCCCAAGACTTCAATCCTACTAACATTAAAAGTCCCTCATGGCTCCGTCCCACCTGTAACCAGCCCAGGGAAGATTCTAACTCAGGTTCTCTGGGGTTGGGGCCAGTCACTGATACTTTTGTAAAACTTCTCGGACAACTCTGACCTGCACCCGAGACTGGAAAGTGCCGCACATCTGTATGTGGCAGGTAGACGTGACCCCATCATCTTGCTTCCACAGCCTGTGTGTTTTTAGTGTCAACCTTGATTTCCCTAGTGGGGAAATGACAAGGGTGATGCAGGGCTGCCACCATCCGTGACAAGGAAGGTGTTCCTGTTCATGGACATTGTTGGAAACAATGAAAATGTTGTCATTATTACATTTGTTTGGCTCCCACATGGAACCAGGTATCCTGCTGAGCGGTTTTCAAATGTGGATATTTTGAATCCTCACAGCAGCCCTAGAGTGAGTATTATTCTCCCCACTTTACTGAAAGAGAAACTGAAACCTGAGCACTTTAGCTGCCAGCCCAGGTGTCCCAGCTGGGAGATGGTGAGGCTGCGATGACGTCGGAGGCTGAGTTCCAGCAAGAACCTCACAGCCCCGTCCACCTGCCATCTTGACACACAGTTTAGAATTAGGGTTTAGAATTTAAGAGTGCCGTTTCTATGAGTGTTATGTATATTTCATCTACCATCTCACCCACCAGTTGATTTTCACACACCTGATGGTACTGGGCACCGTGCTCAGTGCTCAGGGCACAGACGTGGCCCAGACGCAGACAAAGCGGAGGACGTAGGCAGCAGAGAGTCTGTCTGGCTCTGCTCTTGGGCTGTGAGTCCCAGGCCTGTGCCCGTCCTTTGTGAGGCATGAGGGAGAACTGAGACAGGAAAGTGAGGACTGCTGTCCTCAGACAGACATGGGTGAGTTCAAGGAGTCTGTGGAAAGGGGAGCCATCAGGACGCCGGCCTCCCTGATCCACCCCCAGTCCCCGGCTCTGAGAGTTCTTGCTCGGCTCCGTGCCTCTGCAGTACTGGTTTCTGCCCGGCTCACTCCTTGTGCTTCAGGTCCTCACTCCCTGCAAGCCGCCTCCATGGCTCCTTCCAAGACTGGCTTCAAGGACACAGCACCATCCACAAGAAAGCAATTCCTTTTGCTGCACATTGACAGCGCACCCCAGAGACCTGGTCCCCAAGGCAGTGACGAGGTCCTTCACCTTCGTCTCTACACTTAGCTGGGTGCCTATACACAGTGGTCACTGGAGCCATGTTTGTTGAATGAATAAATGATGAAAAGAACCATTCTTTTCATTCAGCCTTTGACCAGGTGAGTTTATGATGGCTTGAGTTCAGACTGCCTTTTGCCTTGGTCATGTTGCAAATATCCAGAAACTTAGACACTTAGTCACATCAATCAGCTATGATATAAATCATCTGTTCCTGAGCAGGAATGCTAAATGACTTTTAGAAAATTCTGGAAAACAGCCTGCTAAAGCCCCAGGGCTCCATAGTGCCTGATTCACAGACTGAAAAGGAGCTGAAGGATGTGTCTTGTCATCTTGAATCACGTGTTAACTTCTGAGCATAAAAATGTCTAAAGAGAGGGGCTGGCCCCGTGGCCGAGTGGTTAAGTTCGCGCGCTCCGCTGCAGGCGGCCCAGTGTTTCGTCGGTTCGAATCCTGGGCGCGGACATGGCACTGCTCGTCAGACCACGCTGAGGCAGCGTCCCACATGCCACAACTAGAGGAACCCACAACGAAGAATACACAACTATGTACCGGGGGGCTTTGGGGAGAAAAAGGAAAAAATTAAAAAAAAAAAAAAATGTCTAAAGAGAGCTACTGCATTTTTTAAACATTTCGCAAAGTGGTTTGTTTCTTTATTGTACTACTTCCCCCAGAACTGAAAAAGAAAAAAGGAAAGAATTCGTAGCAAGAGCCTGAAATTACAGAAATGAGAAAATCTCTCTGTCCTCTGGCTTTCTTTTGGCAATTTGACTGACCTGCCCGAATCCTTCACTCCCCACGGAAACATCATCAGCCCCGCAGTCTCCACAAAGCAGCCTGTGACCCCCGATTCGGGAGGGAGCCCAGAGCAAACAACAGCTGCTCTCAGGAGCTGTCACACCATAACTTTGAAGGAAACACACCAAGTCCTTTGATTTAATACATTGCGAAACACTGCACAGTTGGCTGCTCAACGTGCACATGGGACATAAAGCACCAGCAGGGAAACACTTGAAGACATAATTCCTTCACAAGTCACGGAAAACACCGATTCTGAAACCAGTGACGAGCCTTCGGTATTTCATGCTAAGGTCCAAGCAAAGTATCCTTGAAACCCCCATTTTTAGATACTTATACCAGCCACATTGAAAAGCTTTTCCTCATTTATTACTCAAAACAAACTTGTGACTTAGTCCCTATTACCTGTACTTTATAGATGAGAAGCTAGCAAATGACAGAATCAGGAATCAAATGGGAAGTCCCAAAATTCAGGTCCAATTCAGTTCTCTTTTTTTTTTAAACTGAACTAAAGATGACTGAATGTCATGGGTACTGATTCATGTAGAGAAAAATTTATGATTAAAATAATATTTATTCCAAGGACATTTTATCAAAGAAATGCTTGCCTTCTCTAGTTCAGTAAGTATCGACTCCATAAGATAGAAGGAGGTGCTTTAAATTCTACAGTTCTCTATAAATTTACAAATAAAATGTATCTGTAGCAAAGAATTAAAGTGCAGAAATCACATGAAATGACCTGAAAAGAAGCAAACGCATGTAAGGTGTGAGGACTTCACAATTTTTGTATTTATTCCAAAGGCAATGGAAAGATTTTAAATGGTTACACTAATTGTTTTGCTCAGAAGAATCATATATAGGAAAGCGAGATAAAAGCTATATATGTAGATAGATAGATGCGTAGACATTGTGTGGTCGAAATTCTGGGCTGGTGACCTGGTTCAGCACCACTGATCCTGAAAGCAGTGTCTGCAAGATGAGATGCTGGGAAGTCCTTGACAGACTTGCTGGAAAAAAGTCCATCAAAGTTCTGCTTTGATGAATCTTTTGACAATTTTTTGTTAATATTTTTTAGTCATTTGGCACAAAATTTGGAGTCCACGGCCTGCCACAAATGAGAGGCCCCACTAGATTCCCAGGCTACAGAGAAAATGTACATGATCTTCCCAAAAGATGAAAAAAAAATACTTAATAAAAGTCAGCATTCATTCTTGATAAAGAATCTTTTAGCAAACAACACACAGAAGAAAATGCATAATCTGTTAAAGAATATCAATAAAAAAACTATCACAAATATTATACTTTTCAGGGAGATGTGGGCAACCTTCCCTGTGGGATGGGCGATAAATGAGGGTGCCCACCACCCCCATTCACATTCAGCGTTGCACAAGAGTCCCAGACTATTCAAAAGGCAATAAAAAGAAATTAAGATATGACAACTGGATGGAAAAATGCATGGTCATTATGTACAGATGCCAAACTGTATGTGGAAATCTGAAAAAGCTAACTATTTAGATTTAGTAAGGTTGCTGGATACAAGTCCAAAATTTTAAAATTAATTTTATTTCTATAAGCCAGAAACAAACAGAAAATAGAATATCGCAAAACATCACAAAACATGGAACATCTAGAACATATCGACAAAATACGTGTGTGGCTACTAAACAGAAAACTAATAAAAATCATTTATTGATTTAAAAAAATAGAGACTCAATGTTGTAAAGATATCAGTTGTTCCCAAATAAGTCTGTAGATTCAGTGAATTATCAATTCACATGTCATCAGGATTTGTGCTTGCATATGATGTAAGTTTTTAAAAAAATTCTTAAATCTATCTGGAAGTGCAGAAGTCAAGAAAAGATGCAACAATTCTGTAAAAGAAGGAGAAAGGGGCAGCACGAGATAGTCAGGCTTATTGTAAAGCTATAGCAATTAAGGCAGCATGGTGTCTGTTCAAAGACAGATAAACTGATACATGGGAGAGCACAGAGAGCCCGCCAGTGAGCATCTCCTGGGCTCGTGTTGTGTGACAAAATGGCACCAAGGAGCATCTGACATACAGAGCCTGGTCATTGGACACACATGGGAAATAAGAAACGTCCCCCTGCCTCAGGCACACAGAGAATGCACCCCAGGTGAACAGCAGGTCTCAGGAGGAAAGGTGAAGAGACAAAGATCCTAGAAAGTAATCCTAGAAAATATGTCCATGCTGGTTAGGAAAAATTTACAGGACACAAAAGCACTAACCATAAGAGAGAAGATCTGCTGTCAAACTGTTAAATTAAGAACTCATGTCAGCAAGAGACAGCAATAAGAGAGGAAACCACTTGAAAGAGCACAGGAGAAGATCTCTGGACCTCTCAGAGCAGCAAAGGGCTTCTATTCAGAACATGTAAGAGGAGTAGAAACCGACACAACCAGGACAATCCTTACTGAAGCTGAACACGAGCGCACGCCGAGCCCCAGCATCTCCACCTCTAGGCAAACGCTCCATGAGCATGCATACATTCCACCAAACATCTGACAAGAATATTCGCAGCACTGTAATTTATAACAGCCCCAAACTAGAAGAACACAAACATCCATCAACGATAGAACAGATACAAAAAATTGTGACATGAACATTCAGTGGAGCATCATGCAAGGAGGAGAAAGAACAAATAGTGGTGACACCACGACAGAGATAAACCTCACCAACAGAACGTCAAGGCAAAAACCAGACACCAGGAATATGTTCTAATGATCACATTTATACAAAGTTCAAAACCAAGGTCTGGTGTCAGAAATCAAGACAGTGGGAACTCTTGGGCAGTAACTGGGAAGGGGTGGGAGCGAGGCTTCTGGGTACTGAGGTGCCCTGTTTATGGATGTGGGTGGCCCTCTTCACATGTATTCACTACGAGATAATTCAGTGACTGTCCTTGGGACGCGTGTGGTTTAATTTATGTTATACTTCAACACAAAGTTGAAAGGGAGACAGACAACCGTAGTTCTTACTAGAGTGGTAATCAAGATGGTGAGAAGCGTTCAGATTCTGGGTTTATCTTGGGGAGTGTCAATAGGTTTCCCAACTCGGGGTGGGGTATGGGAGAGATGAAATGGGAATTTCACTAAGATTTTTGTCCTGAACTAGAGGGAGGATGGAGTTGCAATTGCTTAAGATGAGAAGAGTTCAGGGTGAACAGGTTTGGCGGGGTCGGGGAGCATGACAAGTGGGGATCGGTTGTGAACCTGCTGAGTTTGAGCTGTCACCAGTCAACCAGGAGAATATGGTGAAGAGACAGCTGCAGGTGGGAGCCTGGAGTGTGGGGCAGATGTTTGGCCTGGAAATGTCAATATGTAAAAGTCTTCAAATGTAGGTGCATTTGAAACAGTAAAAGATGAGATTCACGTAGGAAGAAAATGAAGGAGCAGACTGCGAAGGTGGAGGAAGACCAAGAGCGTGGGATGTCAGGAGCCAGGGAAGGCCCACGTGGGTGGTGCAGCTGTGTCATCTGCTGCCGAGAGGGCACGTCAGCTGAGGGCTGGGGACTGATGCCGGGGCTGAGCACACCTGGGTCGTGTAGAACACCGACAGGAAGTGAATATACTTAAAGGTTTCCAGGGGCTGCTCTAGGTTGTGAATTAATTCATGGCTAATTTCTCTTTTCTATTGTTTCTCTTTTTTCCTTTTTCTTCTCTTTTAATGTATTCTAAATTTTCCAAGTTTCACATAGTGACAATGACTTGCTTTATAATTCAAAAAATTATTTTTTAACCCAAAGCACTTATAATTAAAGTGTAACTTCTTCATTAAAAAAATATAAAATGTAAAACACATATATGTGTATATATACAGGCACACACACCAGGCGGGGTGAGACTTCCCAAGGGAAAAGAGGCAAGACATAGAACAGGGGACAGATGGCCACTACACCTTGATATCAAAAATTATTTGAGGGGCTGGCCCAGTGGTGTAACGGTTAGGTTTGCGCACTCTGCTTCAGTGGCCTGGGGGTCATGGGTTTGGATCCTGGGTGCAGACATACACACCACTCATCAAGGCATGCTGTGGTGGCACCCTCACATACAAAATAGAGGAAGACTGGCACAGATGTTAGCTCAGCGACAATCTTCCTCACAAAAAAGAAAAAAAATATTTGAAAACATCAAGGTTAATTTCCACATACCATTCTAATGTTGACATGTGCATAATTCATTCAACCAATCCCTTCTCTAGTTTCCACTGATAGACGTGTTCTTGCAGTGCCAAAGGCCTGGCGTCAGTGAGCAGGAGGAGGGTGGTGGAGAAACAAAATGAGAAGACGAGGCTTCCGTTCCAGCAGCTCCACCCAGAGTCGCCCATGCTGCCCACCGGAGTCTCTTCATCTATGAACAGGTAGATCTCTCTGCCCTATTTTATCCAAGATTTATGAACGAATCGCGATAATAGAGTTTCAATACTATATCTGCACATGTTTTGTTAAGTTGGATGAGTAACATGCATGTCATATCATAGAGATCTTTTTAATTTTTGTTACTCTTTCCATTCAGAATTTTAATGACAAACTTCCCAAAGTGTTCATCCCAGTCCAGGTGGGCTCCCATGACAAGATGCCATGGACTAGGCAGCATCAACTCCTGGATTTATTTTTCTTAGTTCCTGAGGTCAGAAATCCAAGATCCAGGGGTGGTGAGGTAGGTTTCATCTAGAGGCCGCATCCCTCTGTGCTCACGGGACCTCTTCTTTGTGCAGGCAGAGACGACGGAGAGCTCTCTTACAAGGGCAGTAATCCCATCACAGGGCCCCACCCTCATGACCTTGTCTAACCCTAACCCTCCCAAGGCCCCCCCTCCAAACACCTTCACATGGGGAGTTAGGGCGTCAACATACAAATTTGGGGCGGTGGGTGCAGGTGCACATATTCCATCCATACAAACTTGCCCATTTAAGGACGTATTTTCCTTGTAGATCTTCACTGGAAAGAGGAAACTTTTTAGTAGTAAGAGGATAAAAATCTCTGTCATCCCAATTGACCCAAGGTCTTCAAAAGAACGACTCTATTAAAGCAGGAACTCAACATCTCCGTTTTAATTTTCCATAGTTCCTTACTCACACCATCCAGCTTTAAACCCATGTGACTCCACAAGGGTGTTCATTCTCTTTTTTAATTAGTTATGTCTCCCTTAGGACAACGAAGACATTGGTATTAACACTTTCCAAATGCCATTTATTATCATTCCAGAAGGACACTATTTGCAGAACCACCCTATAACCAGGCCAGAATAACACATCATTAATGGCTTCAGGAAAAGAAAATGTATCAATTAAAGCACAATTCTTTTATAAAAAGAAAATAATTAGCCAAAAGCCCACATGTTGGCAGATACTGTTATTTCACAGCAGATTTAATGTGGTGGCAACACAACTGATTTTGGAAGTGAAAATAATCGAGGCTGCAGACACACGTGGCACTGAAAATAGGATTTTCTCCCGTTGGAGGGTTGAGATGCACTGTTAACTAAAACACTGATTTCTATACCCAGCAACCCTGAGGCAATCTTAACAGAGAGGATCAGAGAATGCTCTGTCTCCATGGCAGCCCAGCATCTGTGGGGCTCTGCTGTTGGTGTTAGATGTTGTGTTGCTCGCTGAGAGGTTGCCAAGCTGTAACTGCACAACCATGACATAAAGCGATTGACCTAGTACCCGTAGCTTTGAAGCTGGACATCTAAAATGCAGCAGCATAGACTAATTAAGTATAGACTACACTGCTCCCAAAATAGTAAGACAATCAATGCAGGAGAAGCAGGTCCTTCAGTTCATGCTGTGGAGCTCGGGCTCTGAGCTGGGCACTGTGCTGGGTGCAGAGTTGGACTTGATGTGAAGGAGAGTGGTGCACAACTGACGATGATGCAACTGAGAAGGCTCGGTGGAGGCTTCATGGAAGAAACAAACGACCTGGACTTCGAAGAACAGAGAGAACTCGCCACAAAGGGAAAGTGCAGGAGAGGTACGTGAACAGCTCTATTGAATCGGGGTGCACGGTGGTCAAAGGGAAGGGAGGGGTCATCAGTTCCAAGGCAGCTAAAGCCCTGAGAAGGATGTTGAAGGCCAGGTCGATTCATGGGAAGCCGGTGCTGCTTTTGAGAAGGGGACGATACCCTCGTAAGTAGGAGAAATACACTTTGTCTATCGCATCAGATACACTCGAGACTCAGGTCGCAGGCAGGACATTTAAGAGGTCTTTGGAAAAGTCTGGTCAGGGCTGACAGGAGCGGAGTAACGGCATCTTCAGAGGGAACGCTGAGGAAGGCGGGCCTTGCAGGGCTTGTCGGGCCGGACTGGAGCCCTGCACGTGAAGGAGCGGGGGCAGATGAAGGACGCTGCAGGGCCGGAGACGAGGCAGGGGCGGACAAGGACGGACACACCCGCGGCTCCCGCAGCAGCACGGTTTCTCGGCCGAGAGGCTGCGACACGGCAGGAGGGCCCTGGAGTCAGGCCCCCCGCCCCGCAGGCCCTTCCCAGCCGGCTGAGGCCCCCTTCGTGGGCGCGGAGCCCTCCTCGGGAAGAGGCTTTGACGACGCCCGTCGGCCGTCTCCGGGTTAGAATCGTGGAACGGAAGGCAGAAGTCTGTGAAAGGCACTTGGCGCTTCAGGGCAAGAGCGTCACACAGGCGGGCACGCGCCAGGCCCCGCGCTGTGATCCGCTGACGAGGGGGCGCGCACGAAGGCTCGGGGCCCAGCCACACGCACACCAGGACGCGCAGGCGCTGGGTGCGCACGACGGTCCGCGCGAGGACCGGAGAGGCGACCCCGCGCGGCCCTCGCGGCGGGAAAGCGGTGAGACGCACGTGCCGCGTCGAACAGGGCGCCGTCCGCAGTGGAGGCTGGAGGCCGGGGCTGTTGCGAGCGTTTTCCCTGAACGCCAGGCATGGAAATGGTGGCACGCGAACAATAAGTCAGGTCGGGCCGGCAGTGGGACTGTAGTTTCCTGATTTCTACCCTCTTCCGTTTCTGGAGAGGTCACTGGTTTTTCTTTTTTCGATCTTCATCAGAAAAAGTGAGCCTGAAGCCCACCCTCAGGTCAGAGCGCGGGGCTGGGGAGGAAGAAAGAGGCGCGCGCGCTCCGGGCTTCAAAGCTGGGCCTCGATGAAGGGAAACAACGCTTATATTGTATCTCACACAATTTCAGGACTTACTGGGTTGACAGAGAAAAGCAATTTACATTATATGAGGAAGAATTGTCTGGAAAGGAGCCCTCTGTAACAATGACTGACATCTATACACTCCTTTAGCATTTGCAGACACTCCGACGTGACTTCTCTCGGACACACGGGCTTCCCACCCTCCTCAGAACAGCCCCCGAAGTGTAGGGGCCTAGGAACGGGGCTCCATGGACGAGCCCAGAAGATGAACAACACCCAGCGTCCCTTTCTGAAGTGTGTCCCAGACTTCATCTCACCTGTGCCCCTCGTGCTTCACAGGAGGAACGCGGCCGGTTTTTATTGCTGAAGGTAGAGATGTTGGTCTCCGTTAAGGCACGTCTGCCCACAGAGGACAAACAGCCCTGCAGGGCGTTCTGACACCCTCTCCGTTTGTAGGGAAACCAGGAAGACCACTCCTGACCATGTCCCTAGGCCCCACGGAGCTCACCCTGGAGACTCAGCTCTTTTCTACAGGCCCCTTGGATTCCATTCCCAACAAATTTCTAGGAAACAAGAAGAATTAAGGCAAATCTTGGTGCAACAGAGATCATTTAAGAGCATAATTAAACTAGTGTGCTTTTTTCTTTCACTTTTCTGCACTGTATACGTGGCCTTTCCCCTAGGCAGCCAGCAATCGTCATTTGCCACAAGGAAGATGAGAATTGTCAAAATAAAATGCAAACTAAAGGAAGAGGCATTATTCAGATTCTGACAGAATGAGATATTTGCATCTCTGCTGAGACAATATTTTTAAAAGCTATGATTGTGAGAGGATAAATAAATATGTCCTGTGAACAAGCACATGCGTGTATGTATGCACACACACATGTATATATGCATACGTTCATTTTCTCAATCCTGTACTCTTCTCAACATACTAAGAAGCCCAGCCTGGAAGAGTTTATGCAAGGTGCTGGGTAGAAGGGACTGAGGCTGTGACAAAGGAGCTGCACTGCCTCTGGGGAGGAAAGGAGGGGAGGCCTCTGAGACCCAGAAGAAGACAGTTTTAAATAAAGAAAAGGCAGAAGTTCAAAGCCATTGTCTTTCTTTCCAACTCCCAGGTTGGACGCTTAAGTCAGGGACGACGGAGAGTCCAGAGGATGTGGGGCACCCACCTGACTGAGCAGAGTGGGGTCTCCTCGCTGGCCTGGCCCCCCAGCCCAGCCAGAGGGGTCCGAGCAGGTTCCTAAGTGAGCACTCAGGAATGTGGACACAGACTCCGCAGCATCTGGAGATTCTGGGGTTCCCACGGAGATCGAGCAGAGGAGGTGGGAGAATCAGAGAAGCCAGGTTTCAGGGCAGGAGACCTCACCATGGAGGGACCCCAGCACCCACCCTGCCAGACCCAGGCCTCCTCAACCAGCCACAGACCCATGCTGAGCACGGTCTCGCTCAGAGAAGTGGAAGGGGAACCCAAAGGGTGAATATTTCCCTCCAAAAGCTGAGTCAGCCTGAAACTCAAAAGAGCCTGAAGTCCACCTGGTGGGTGGGTTTGGGGGTCTCGCTCTCCCACCTGTGTGTGAGGCAGGGCCGGTGCTTAAGGGCAAGTAAAATGTTTTGTGGGAAACAGACAAGTCAAATTAGAAGAACGTCCATCTTCCTCTCAATCAAAGCTTAAAATCTATGTGACAATATGGAGGAATGCTTATAATTGAGTTATAAACATGGAAATATGTATAAAATTGCCCGTACATTATGAGTGTGACTTATCAACCATCCAACTGTAGAGAAAAGATGAGAAGAAATTATACTGAAATACTAGTCGTGGTGACATCAATGATGGCTGTATTATTCACGGTGATTTTTTTCTTTTCTCTATTTTATATACTTTTTGTACTATGGTCACATTACTGTTTTAAAAAGAAGGAATAGGGGCCAGCCCAGTGGTGCAGCAGTTAAGTTCGCACGTTCCACTTTGGTGGCCCAGGGTTCGCGGGTTCAGATCCCGGGTGCGGACATGGCAGTATGTGACAAGCCATGCTGTGGCAGGCGTCCCACATATAAAGTGGAGGAAGATTGTCACAGATGTTAGCTCGGGGCCAGTCTTCCTCAGCAGAGAGAGGAGGATTGGCAGCAGATGTTAGCTCAGGGCTGATCTTCCTTAAAAAAAAAAAGAAGGAGTAAATTTATAGGAATAAAATTGTTTTGAGTCTGCATTTTCTCCTGAAGATAAGTTTCATACACATAAAGTTAAATTTGTTTTTCTTCCAGAAATTTTCTTGCTATTCGAACTTGCTCTCAACTGTCTTCTCCACCTCATTAAGAGACATTCACAGGTTGGGAAATTTGGAAATCCCATTTATCATTTTGTTGTGATGAAATAGCTTGTTTTTCTTCAGTTATAGGTAATAATTGGTCTAGAATTACCTCTTTTTTATATTTTGCATTTTATTGAAATATCTGAGGAACATCTAAGCAGTTACTTCAAGATTAAATAGAAAATATATAATAACTGTAAAACTTCACTAAACCATCTGATTCCAAATTCAAAATTAAATACTTACATTGGATCCCACGTGGGAGCCAATTCCATTCCACATTGTGCATTTTATAAATAGGAAACAGAAAGCTCAGGGAAATCAATCACAGTTGTCCTGACCTTGTTGATGTTACTGCTTTAAAAACAATCACTCTTTGGAGAAAATGAAGGAGAAACCCCGGGGTTGTGCGCACTTGGGTTCGGCTGGAGACAGGTGCAGACAAAGCACTGAGCGGGCAGGAGGTGCAGGCAGGAGGGGTGTGTGGGAGCCGCTGCGGAATAGGCAGAAGTGCAGCGTCTGAGCTCAGCCACAACCAACAAGGCCAGCAGCCCTGAGGACAGGGGTCTACACCGAGCCCGGCCCTGGGGCCCTGCTCCCACTGGGGCAGGTCAGTGCAGGAGACCCAGCCCTCGAGCAGGGGAGGATGTGGCCCTGCCCAGGGCCCTGAAGAGCAGCAGGTGCTCCTGATCCATCCAGGGGCAGGTTGGGGGGCCAGAGACACAGACTCAGGCCGCATGCTGGGGACCTGAGGCAACGGGCACTCGGAGTTCTCAAGGCCAAGAGCCTCAGGTCACCTTTATAGAGTAAGTGGCAGTGCTCCGGGGTTCATTTTCCAAACACTCTCCTTTGTTCAGGTCAAGGTTTTGTTGGGGGATTTGAGCAGGAAGAAGACAGAAGGAGTAACAGGAGCAAGTCAGATCCACAGGAGGAGACCACATCCTGCCGCCCTGAACCCCAGCCAGGAGGCTCTTCCAGAATTGGCAGGATCCACTCCTCTCCCCAGGACACAGCCTAGCAGACCTGCCCAGGCCTAGCCGTGGAGCCGCCTCTAGGAAACAGGCTCTTTGGACCGGGAGGGGAGAAACGGTTGTTTCCTTCCTGCCTTCCTCTTTTCTCTGCTTCTCCCTTCTCTCCCTTTCCCTCAAGCTGTCTCTCCTTTTCTATATTCTCATCATATAAATGCTTTCTCTGGGGACTGGCACTTCAGGGATTTTGCCCAAAAGTACTCCCACCAGGGGAAGCGCAGGATGCCTTTGCTCCAGCATCTCTATTAGCCAAAGAGAATAAAACAAAGTTGAAGGATGCCCACTTCCTGGAGCTGCTGTCCAACTGTAATTACCTTTCCGTGCAGCAAGAGCACTTTACAAGCATCTATCATCCGGTAACTAGAGTCATGGGCATCCCAGCTGCTGAGCGTTATTTCCCTGCAGGAGGAAAGAGAGTTTTAACAGCTACACCCTGATTTTCTTCCTTCAGCCAGAGAGGGACAAGAAACCGTCACCCCAGCGGAGCCCCCACCAAGGGCAATGGGGCTCACACATTGTTATACTGCTTTCTAAACAGTTTTGGCCATATGATCTCTAAGGACAAATTTCTATTCCACTTTTGCACTCAATTCTTATTTTACATTTGTTTCCAGAGAGACCAAGACAACACAATAGAAAAGTTGGACTTCTAAGGATATATAGACAAGAACATAGTATTTTTTAGAAATTGTTCTCAATTACAATAGTAAACACACACTTTCAGAATGACTCCTCAAAGGGATTCTAAGAAGAAATTCTAGCTGTTCACAGACCTTGACTGAAAAGGGCTGTCTTCTATACAACCAGCTTTTCGGCTAGGACACTCAGGGAAGATGCTCCTGGGTCCAAGAGGTGGTGCAGGAGCAGCCACAGCATCCAGCGCAGTCTGCACTATTTACTGAGCATGTGTGTCTAAAGTCCCCCTGATAAGACATCCTGTGGTAGCGCAATGAAGAAGACCACTTTATCTTTTCTGTTTTTCTAAGATGGGCACCTGAGCTGACATCTGTTGCCAATCTTCTTTTCTTCTTCTCCTTCTCTTCCCCCCACCCCCAAAGGCCCCCAGTACATAGCTGTATATTCTAGTTGTGAGTACCTCTGGTTGTGCTATGTGGGACACCGCCCCACCGTGGCTCGATGAGTGGTGCCATGTCCACGCAGAGGATCCAAATCGGCAAAACCCTGGGCCACCAAAGCGAAGCACTCAAACTTAACCACTGCACCAGGGGGCTGACCCCTAGACCACTTTATCTTGAAGGAGGTCCAGACCAGTTACTGGAGGTGTGATGCCCCAAAGGGCCTTTCTTATGTAGCGAGTGTTCAGATTAGAGGATAGAAGTCCACAGACGCTGGTGGGAGTGCAGGAGGCCACGCCGTTAAAAGAGACTTTGTGAAGTGGTGAGGAGGGCACACCTCATGCTGGCAGAGTCATTGCCATCTCTGATGGTTTGTGTTTATACTTAGGGTGCAGATTTGGGGGAACTCTAATCCTGCAGCTGCAAAGCCCTGAGTGCAGATATGGACCCCCAGGATGGCCCTGAGGGGGTGCCTTAAGTTGATGATGACAAATAGGGAATTTCCAAACCTCTTTTCACCAAAAACCTATTCATTACAATAAATATGCTTAAATTATTTTTTCTAGACTTATGTTAAAGTAACACCATTCATCATTTTTCCCCAGTAATTTTATTGAGATCATAATGGTTTGTAACATAGTGTAACTTCAGGTTTACATTATTTATCAATTTCTGAATAGACTTCATCGTGCTCAGCAGCAATAGTCTACTTTTTATCCATCACTATACATATGTGCCTCTTTACCTCTTTCGCCTGCCCCTTCCCTTCCCCTTCCCTTCAGGTAACCACTAATCTGTTCTCTTTTTCCATGTACTTGTTTATCTTCCACATTATGAGTGAAATCATGCAGTATTTGTCTTTCTCTGTCTGTCTGATTTCACTTAACATCATACCCTCAAGGTCTATCCACATTGTTGCAAACAGGACAATTTTGCCTTTTTTATGACTGAGTAGTATTCCATTGTGTATATATACCATCTTCTTTAGCCAATCATCAGTTGATGGACACTTGTGTTGCTTCCACGTCTTGGCTATTGTGAATAGTGCTGCAATGAACATAGGAGTGCGTAAG
Source organism: Equus przewalskii (assembly GCF_037783145.1). Lineage (NCBI taxonomy): Eukaryota > Metazoa > Chordata > Mammalia > Perissodactyla > Equidae > Equus > Equus przewalskii. Next base: position 90,800,986 of record NC_091844.1, read on the forward strand.
TCTCTTTGGATCATTGATTTAAAATTCTTTGGACAAATACCCAGTAGTGGGATAGCTGGATCATATGGTATTTCTATATTTAATTTTTTGAGAAATCTCCATAATGTTTTCCATAGTGGCTGCACCAGTTTGCGCTCCCCTCAGCAGTATATGAAGGTACCGTTTTTTCCACGTCCTCAGCAACATTTGTTGTTATTTGTCTTAGTAATATTATAGACATTCTGACAGGTGTGAGGTGATATCTCATTGCAGTTTTGATTTGCATTTCTCTAATAATTCGTGGTGTTGAAAATCGTTTCATGTGTTTATTGGCCATCTGTGTATCTTCTTTGGGAAAACGTCTGTTCATCTCCTCTGCCCATTTTTTGATCAGGTTGCTTGGTTTTTGTTGTTGAGTTGTGTGAGTTCGTTATATATTTTGGAGATTAACCCCTTGTTGGATATATGATTGGAAAATATTTTCTCCCAGTTGATGGGTTGTCTTCTTGTTTTCTTCATGGTTTCCTTTGCCGTGCAGAAGCTTTTTAGTCTGATCTAGTCCTATTTTTAACTTTTTCTTTTGTTTTTCTTGCTTGAATAGACATGATATTTGAAAAGAGTCTGCTAAGACCAATGTCAAAGAGTGTATGGCCTATATTTCTTCTAGGGGTTTTATAGTTTCAGGTCTTACATTCAAGTCTTTAGTGAATTTTGAGTTAATCTTTGTGTCTGGTGTAAGATAATGGTCTACTTTTATTCTTTTGCACGGGGCTGTCCAGTTTTCCAAACGCCATTTATTAAAGAGACTTTCCTTTCTCTATTGTATGTTCCTGGCTCCTTTGTTGAAGATTAGCTGTCTATAGATGTATGGTTTATTTCTTGGCTCTCAATTCTGTTCCATTGATCTGTGTCTGTTTTTGTGCTGTACCACACTGTTTTGATTACTATGACTTTGTAGTATATTTTGAAGTCAGGGATCGTGATGCCTCCAGCTTTGTTCTTTTTTCTCATGATTGCTTTGGCTATTTGGGATCTTTTGTTGTTCTATATAAATTTTAGGATTCTTTGTTCTATTTCTATGAAGAATGTCGTTGGAATTCTGACTGGGATTGCACTGAATCTGTAGATGGCTTTAGGTATTATGGACATTTTAACTCTGTTTATTCTTTCAACCCATGAGCATGGAATATCTTTCCATTTCTTTATGTTTTCTTCAGTTTCTTTCAATAATGTCTTACAGTTTTCAGTGTACAGGTCTTTCACCTCTTTGGTTAAATTTATTCCTGGATATCTTATTCTTTTTGTTGGAATTGTAAATGGGATAGTATTTGTGATTTCTCTTTCTGCTAGTTCATTGTTAGTGTATAGAAATGCAACTGATTTTTGTAAGTTAATTTTGTACCCTGCAACTTTGCCGTAGTTATTGGTTATTTCTAATAGTTTTCTGCTGGATTCTTTAGGGTTTTCTATATATAGAATCATGTCATCTGCAAACAGTGAGAGTTTCACTTCTTCATTGCCTGTTTAGATTCCTTTTATTTCTTTTTCTTGCCTAATTGCTCTGGCCAAAACCTCCAGTACTGTATTGAATAAGAGTGGTGAGAGTGGGCACCCTTGTCTTGTTCCTGTTCTCAAAGGGATGGCTTTCAGTTTTTCCCCATTGAGTATAACGTTGGCTGTGGGTTTGTCATATATGACCTTTATTATGTTGAGGTAATTTCCATCTGTACCCACTTTATGGAGAGTTTTATCATAAGTGGGTGTTGGATCTTATCAGATGCTTTCTCTGCACCTGTTGAGATGATCGTGTTGTTTTTGTTCCTCATTTTATTAATGTGGTGTCGGTGTCGCAATCCAATGTACACATCAGGATAGATGCGGACGGAGAGGGCTGATGGCCACTCTGAGTTTATTATAACCAGCGTTTCAACATATACATAGCTTACAGCTGTTAAACATACACAGGTGTTCTGGATAATGTAATTAGCGAATGCCAAGAATTCTTAGTGATTTCTCAAGGAGCCTTCCCTCAGCCTCTGTTTTGATATTATCATGTTATTGCTGTGCTCGTATATTTTTATCTCGGAGTATGCAAGGCCTCCTAGGCAATGGCCCCTCCTGCTCCCGATATCCTGTCTCCATCTGTGCCCCCAGGCAACCATGCCTGGCTTAGGTTGCCCCGCCCTGGAGGTCTTACCTGTCATTGGCTAACCAGCCTTCTCACCTCTGGGTCACAGTTTGTTGGCAAGCCTTTTCCAGTGATTATTAACCCTTCCTGCATCAGGGGCGGCTACATGTGGTGTGTCACATTGATTGATTTGCAGATGTTGAACCATCCTTGCGTCCCTGGTATAAATCCCACTTGATCACGGTGGATGATCCTTTTAATGTATTGCTGTATTCAGTTTGCCAAAATTTTGTTGAGGATTTTTGCATCTATGTTCATCAGCAATATTGGCCTGTAATTTTCCTTCTTTCTGTTGTCCTTGTCTGGTTTTGGCATCAGGGTAGTGTTGGCCTTATAGAATGAGTTAAGAAGTGTTCCATCTTCTTGAATTTTTTGGAATAGTTTGAGGATACGTATTGTATCTTCTTTGAAAGTTTGGTAGAATTCTCCAGAGAAGCCATCTGGTCCTGGACTTTTGTTTTTCGGGAGGTTTTTGATTACTGTTTCAATCTCTTGTGATTGGTATATTCAGATTCTCTGTTTATTCTTGATTCAGTCTGGGGAGGTTGTATGAGCCCAAGAATTTACCCATTTCTTCTAGGTTATCCAATTTGTGGGCATATAGTTTTTCATAGTATTCTCTTATAATCCTTTGTGTTTCTGTGGTATCCATTATAATTTCTCCTTTTTTGTTTATAATTTATTTATTTGAGCCTTCTCTCATTTTTTCTTAGTGAGTTTGGCTAACCATTTGCCAATTTTGTAATTCTTCTCAAAAAACCAGCTCTTTGTTTTGTTAATCCTTTGTAATGTTTTTTTAGTCTCTATTTCCTTTATTTCTGCTCTGATTGATATTATTTCCCTCCTTCTGCTGACTTTGTACTTTGTTCTTCTTTTTCTGGTTCTGTTAGGTACAGTGTAAGACTACTCATTTGAGATTTTTCCTGTTTGTTGAGGTGAGCCTGTATTGCTATGAATTTCCCTTTTATGACCACTTTTACTGCATCCCGTAAGAGTTGGTATGTTGTATTTTCATTTTCATTTGTCTCCAGGTATATTTTAATTTCTCCTTTAATTTCTTCATTGATCCAATGGTTGTTCAGAAGCATGTTATTTAGTCTCCATATATATATGACTTTCCCAGGTTTTTTCTTGTAGTTGATTGCTAGCTTCATAGCATTGTGGCTAAAAATGATTGTTGATATGATTTCAATCTTCTTGAATTCATTGAACCTTGCCTTGTTTCCCAACATATGGTCTACCTTTGAGAATGATCCATGTGCACTTGAGAAGAATGTGGATTCTGCTGTTTTGGGATGGAATGCTCTCTATCTATCAATTAAGTCCATCTGATCAAGTGTTTCTTTTAAATATACTATTTCCTCATTGACTTTTGCCTGGATGATCTGTCCATTGATGTAAATGGGGTGTTGAGGTCCCCTACTATTATTCTGTTGCTGTTAATTTTTCCCTTTAGGTCTATTAATAATTGCTTTATGTACTTTGGTGCCCCTCTGTTAGGTGCATATATATTAATAAGTGTATGTCCTCTTGATGGAATGTCCCTTTTATCATTATATACTGCCCCTCTTTTGTGTTTTGTTTGTGTAAGATTGGCCCTGAGCTAACATCTGTTGCCAGTCCTCCTCTTTTTGCTTGAGGAAGATTGTCCTTGAGCTAACATGTGTGCCCACCTTCCTCTATTTTATGTGGGATGCTGCCACAACATGGTTTGATGAGCAGTGCCAGGTCCACTCCTGGGATCCAAACCTGGAAACCCTGGGCTGCCAGAAGCAGAGCATGTGAACTTAACCACTAAGCCACCAGGCCAGATCCTCTTGTTGTCTTTTTTCTCTTGAAGTCTACTTTGTCTGGTATAAGTATGGCAACACCTGCCTTCTTTTGTTTGCCATTAGCTTGGAGCATCATCTTCCATCCCTTCACTCTGCTGTGTTTGTCTTCAGAGCTGAGATGTGTTTCCTGGAGGCAACATATTGTTGGCTCTTGTTTTTTAATCCATCCAACCACTCCATGTCTTTTGATTGGAGAATTCAATCCATTTACATTTAGACTGACTATTGATAAGTGAGGGCTTAATTCTGCCATTTTATCTCTTGTTTTCTGATTATTCTATGTTTCCATCGTTTCTCATCCTTTGTATTTCTGACTGCAATTTTATTTTCGTGTTTTTCTGTGGTGCTTTTCTCTTTTTTATGAATTGTGCCTCTGCTCTGATTTTTTTAGTGGGTACTGTGAAGTTTGTAAAATTTCTCGTAGATGAGGTAGTCCATTTTCTCATAGTCTCTTATCTTCATTAACCTAAGCAGGTTCCATCCCTCTCCTCTTCCCCTTCAGAGTTATTGCTGTTACAAATTGTTCTATTTTTAATGTTGTGAGTTTGTGACTAAGTTGAAGTGTTATAGTTACTTTTGATGCTTTCTTTCCCTTTATCTTTTAAGTTGTAATTGAGTATTTGCCTCCCTGTTCTGATAGAGCGCTGCAGTTTTCTGATTATGTCTGTCTATTTACCTCTTTGCTCAATGCTTTGTAGACCTTTTCTTTTTTGTTTCCAGTGTGAGGGCATCCTTGATCATTTCTTGTAGGAGAGATCTAGTGGCAATGAATTCCCCAGCTTTTGTTTATCTGGGAAAACTTTTACTTCTCCATTGTATCTGAAGGATAGTTTTGCTGGATAGAGTATTCTCAGCTGATAATTTTTGTCTTTCAGTATTTTGAATATATCATTCCAATCTCTCCTAGCTTGTGGGGTTTCTGATGAGAAATTCACTGAAAACCTGATAGGGTTTCCATTGTAGGTTATTTTCTTCTACCTTGATGCCCTTAATATTTTTTCTTTGTCATTGACTTCTGCCAGTTTTACTATTATATGCCTTGGAGAAGGTCTTTTAGCAATGACGCTGTTGGGTATTCTATTAGCTTCATGTATTTGTAAATCCGGAACCTCCCCAGGTTGAGAAGTTCTCAGTTATTATTTCTTTGAACAAGCTCTCTGCTCCTTTCTCCCTCTCTCCTCCCTCTGGAATACCTATAATCCTTATGTTGCTTTTCCTAGCTGAGTTGGATATTTCTTGGAGAATTCCTTCATTTTTTAAAAATCTTAGTTCTGTCACCTCCTCCACCTCTAGCATTTCTAAATTTTTATTCTCTAAATCACTAATTCTTTCCTCTATAACATCAGCTTTATTTCTTAGGGATTCTAGATTAATTTTTGTTTCACTAATTGTGTTTTCATACTCAGAATTTCTGCTTGATTTTTTTTTTTATAGTTTCAATCTCTGGTGAAGAGATTCATTTTATTCCTGAGCTCACTGAACTGCCTTTCTGAGTTTTCTTGTAGTTCATTGAGTTTCTTTATGACAGCTATTTTGAATTCTCTGTCATTTATATTGTAAATTTCTGTGCCTTCAGGGTTGGTTTCTGAAGAATTTTCATTTTCCTTCTGGTCTGAATTGTTGCTGCAGTTTCTCATGGTGTTTGATGAACTAATCTTTTGTCGGAGCATTTGTTGTAGTATTAGGTCACAGGTTCCACCTGCTACCACTAGGGGGAAGCAGGAGCAGAGTTTCTGATCCCACCTACTGGAAGCTGTGGGCCCTTGCACCAGCCTGGGCAGCATTCAGGTGTACACTGTACTTAGTGGGTGGGGCCTCCTCCCTGGGATTGAGCTGGGGCCACTCCTTGGGGCCACAGGGGCATGGTGAGCCCTGCGGGAAAGTGATCATGAGAGGGCTAAGGGCCATTGACCCATCTTCCTACAGTCACCCCAGGCACATTCCCTCTTTCAGGGCTCGGTGGTACTACGGGTGTTCACATGGGTCTGGAGTGAGCTTGCCTTGGCGCATAGATCTGCTACTGTCTCTGCTTGTGGTCACACCAGCTGCTGTGCTTAGTGAGTTGGGCTTCCTCATGGGGACCAAGCCAGGGCCACACTTTGGGGCTGGAGGGGCACAGTGGGCTCCCCCTGCAGGGAAAGGGATCACAAGCTGGTTAAGGGCTGTGCCACCTCTTCCCACAGTCCCCCAAGGGTGTATTCCCACTTTCAGGGTGCTCATGCCAGGTGGGAAGGTGTTTGTGCACATGCACAGGGCTGCCGGTGGAGGGCAGGGTGTGCTCACTTTCTCCTCCACTTCCTGGGTGCCAGTCCATCCACTTTCAGGTGTATGGCTGTATGTGTCTCTCAGGAATCTTGTTATGCTGTGTCAACTTCCTCCACTGATCAGTGAATGTCCATGTAGTTGTAGGTCAAAGAGGGAGAGACAAAGGGAAGAGCTCACTCTGCCATTTTGCTGACATCTCAGACCCACCTATACATCACTTAAAGGAAAATGGAGGCAGAGAAGAGTTCTCCTTCTGGCCTTACCTGATACTTATGCCACTTAATTTGGTTAGTTTATTAAGATTAATTCAATGATCACCCAAAATTTTACTACCATGACCTTTTCTACTACATTTGTATTCCTTGTTTCATGCAGACCCACACCATTTTCCCACTCTTCCAATACTTCAAAACCACCACAGTTAGTGATTACATATTCTCTTTTCTGTTTAAATCATAATTACCCTTTTTATAATCTGCTATGAGACCAATTCTGTCCAAATTCTGCACCCTCAAAGACTATTATTCCTCACATGAAATGGAGAACAAAAAGAAGCAGAACTTTAGGAACACGCTGTCACTGAGTCTCAGAGACCACATCCATTTCCCTGTAAAGTGCATGTGGATAAGTCATCATGCAGACCTCCCATCTTGGGACTCAGGGGCCATCCGCATCCTTGCCTTTGTCTCAAAGTGCTTCATCCGGGTCTGCTTCCACCTGCTCATGCCATCTGGACTGACTGACTGAACACTGCAGTGGCCTCTGGGTCGCAGGTGGCTGCCAGTCTTGCTGCATGGTGTGGTGACTGTAGAACTGCCACCCCAGGGCTCTGTTAGGCCAAGGCTGGAAATAGCCCAGGCCCTCTTTGGAAGTTCACCCAGGAAGCGTGAAAACCTTGCTTCTAATAATTTTTCATTTCATGTTTTCTAACATTCTACTCACTTTTAAAAGGCTAGAAACACTCTATATTCAAGTAGAAATTCTCATGGCAGCTCCTTGCTCAGGGGCCATGAAAAACACACGCACAGCTTTCTCTTCTGTGCTGGCTGTCTGAGGAGACAGCTGCAACTGGCACCAACAGCGTGAGTTTTATTAGTGAGAGGGGACAGTTACACTGGCGTCCAGAGTGTGTGCAAGTGTGTGTGTGGGCTCCAGCATCTTCATCACAGTTGCACAGGTCACACCTGCCATTGGTGTTGATCAAACACTAAAGAGCATCTTAAGCCACATTGAATTACACAGAAAGGCATTGTCAGGGAGACGAAAACCTAAGAAGGGAAAAGGAACAGAGCCCAGATGAAGGCTGTTCTCTTCTTCTCACAGAGCATCATCCCCCCAAGAAAATGCTATAATAAACGGAACAGCACTGGCACGTTCCAGGGCCATGTGGGCAGAGGGGTGCTTCCGAGGCCTGGAGGGGGCGTCAGTGCAGCTCTCATCTCTCCTCCCAGGTCAGGGTGCCTTGGCCGTTTTCTCCTCTCTCATGACTCAATAGAGCAAAATACCTGTAATTTAGCCCCATCTGTGACTATGTTCACAGCCACACTCATAGAGACTTGCTCTTTCATTCACTGCTCACTAGACTTTGTGTTTTCTTAGCTCTTTTTCTCCACATGCTATATGTGTTACAGGGTTATGGTTGGAATCTCTCATCCACATCTGTGTGCTACAGACAAATATTTCCCAGGTCTTCCTGCCATATCTAGTGCCAAGAGTCATTCATCGGTGCCTTTATGAGTCATTATTCGGTGCTAATAAACCACATCTCTGAGAGCAGTGTGGGGTAGTGGGGAACAGGCAGCCTTCAGCGAGGAACAGACATTTGGTTCAAATCCTTACACAGTCACTTCATACTGCTGTGACCACAGTCAGTGTCACTTCCTAATGTGACCTCAGTCGGGGTCACTTACTGCTCTTGTGACCTCTGTCTATGTTGCCTCTATTCCTGTGACCTCGTCAGTTAGGGAGCTTTTCCAGGCCTTGGCTCCTCAGTGTGAAACGAGATGCTAGAGTCTAGCTCACAGGATGAAAGTCTCTTCTGCCTGCACTTGTGTGTTTTGTTTAAAGGAATCAGTGACGTTTCCCAACTTTCAGTCTCTGAGGCCCAGGTCGGCGGAAATGGGCTCCATCCATTACCTACACCAGGACAGAGGTGCTTCTAGAAGCTTCTAATTATGCCACTGTCCTGGGAGTTACTGCATTCCTTGAATGCGGCTAAGCTGAGGGCAGCAGAGACACAGGAAACACTTAAATTCTGCCAACAATCTTGGATTATTTTGTCTTAAATTGTATATTTGTATTTTATTATTTATAGAAAACTGTTCCAAAATTAATACCAAAAAGATTTTCATGACTAAGATGCACCGTGCACAGCTGCCCGTCAGGTTTGGTATCTCCCGGGCGCCTGCTAGTCTAGGGGTGCGTTTGCAGACCCCCGGAGCCCAGAGAGGTGCTGCACCTCCGGCACGTAGCGCTTTCCCCAGGGCCCTGACCCCGAGTGGCGCGGATTTGGAATCAGCAGCAGGTGCTGGAGGGGCCTCCAGGGCGGCCAGGTAGGGGCTCCCCACGCCCTGAGTTCTGGGTCGAGCAGTTAGAGGGCCCCGAGGCTCCAGCTCCTCCCGCACGAGCGTGGCCGGGTGTCCCTCACCGTGGCGGTCTCTGTGCGGTCCCGCGGTACCTGCAGGCTGAGCAGGTGGCTGCCCGGCGACCCGCATGAGCCTCAGCCACAGCGTCCAGAGAGCCCACGCGCAGCTGCCTCTGCCTTGGGTTGACTCGACCTGCTCCGTGCCCATTTCTGTTTAAGGGAAAACAACAGAGGGATCTGCTTTTCCCTGGACCGTGTTTGGACACCGCTCCCCCCACCACTACAGGACGGTGTAGGGACGAGGCCTTGACTTTGTTCGTGAAGGTGTGAGGTGTCCTTTTCCAGCCTCCTCTTCACCAGTGTCGCCAGCTCCCGGGGATGACCGAGGACTGGTCGCAGGAACCCAACGACAGCACCTGCAGGAACCCGCGCCCCAATGGACGTGGATGCGGGAGATGCGGCGCCAGGGCTGACGGATAGACAGATGGACGCTGCTGTCCTGCTCGACGCCCGGCGCTCGGGGGCCTCGCGCGTCGACCCCAGGATCTGCTTTGCCTCCGAAATTATGCTGAGAAGGAGCAGGCGACCCAGCGCAGCGTCCACACTGTGAGCCGCGAGCGCCTCGTGGGGTCCACACTGTCTCCACGGGGCTGCACCCTGATTCCTGACTCGGAATTTGTTGTACAGCCTGCATATATAAAACCCACTTTATAAAATTAACAAATTCTCCTTAATAGAGTTCTGGTAAGAATCCTCCTGTTTAGAGAGATTCAGAATATTCACGTTTGAGTTCTAACAGCCAGGGGACCTCGGCCTCACCGCTTCCACGGCCGCAAACTCCGTAATTCCACCGGGAAGAGGAAGAGTGGGACCTGAGTTGCCATTTTTCAGAATCTTTGTTCATTCTTCATATTTTTAATGAATACTAAAAAGTGTAGCATTTAAAAGAAAGCCAGATATAAGTAGGTGGGTTCATACCTACCTCAGAAATACATGATTCATAAGAGTATACATGTCTGATAATGCATATTAATTACCATAAAAGATCAAGTTTTTTAAAGGAAAAGGTGATTTTTAAGAAGTAAATGATGAGCAGGTTGAAGATGATGGTAAAGTTCACAATTATAATCTTTATTTCTCCAAATGAATTGTGCACATTCAATTTTTTGTTTTTCTTTTTTTATTGTGGTAAAATACACATAACATAAAACTTACCACCTTAACTATTTTTTAAATTGCAGTAGCCTTGGTTTATAAGATTAGATAAATTTCAGGTGTAATCATTATATTTCAATTTCTGTGTAGATTACATCATGTTCACCACCCAAAGACTAATTATAATCCATCACCACACACATGTGCCTAATCACCCCTTTCATCCTCCTCCCTTCCCCTCTGGTAACCACCAGTCCAATCTCCATTGCTATGTGCTTGTTTGTCATTGTTTCTATCTTCTACTTATGAGTGAGATCATATGGTATTTGACTTTCTCCCTCTGACTTATTTCATTCAGCATAATGCCCTCCAGTTCCATCCCTGTTGTCACAAATGGCTGGATTTCATTGTTTCTTATGGCTGAGTAGTATTCCATTGTGTATATATACCACATCTTTATCCATTTGTCCCTTGATGGCCACCTAGGTTGCTTCCAAGTCTTGGCTATTGTGAATAATGCTGTGATGAACATAGGGGTGCATGTATCTTTATGCATTTCTGTTTTCAAGTTCTTTGTATAAATACCCAGCAGTGAGATAGGTGAATCATATGGTAGATCTATTCTTAATTTTCTGAGGAATCTCCATACTGTTTTCCATAGTGGCCTTTTTTTTCCGTAGTGGCTTACACCCACCAGCAGTGTATGAGTGTTCCCTTCTCTCCACATCCTATCCAACACTTGTTTTTGCTTGTCTTGTTAATTATAGCTATTCTGATGGGTGTAAGGTGATATCTCATTTTAGTTTTGATTTGCATTTCCCTGATAGTTAGTGATGTTGAACATCTTTTCATGTGCCTGTTGGCCATCTGTATAGCTTCTTTGGAAAAATGTCTGTTCCAATCTTTTGCCCACTTTTTAATTGGGTTGTTAGTTTTTTATTGCTGAGATATATGAGTTCTTTGTATATTTTGGATATTAACTCCTTGTCAGATATGTGGTTTGCAAATATCTCCTCCCAAGTGTTAGGTTATCTTTTCATTTTGTTGATGGTTTCCTTTGCTGTGCAGAAGCTTTTTAGTTTGAATGTAGTCCCATTTGTTTATTTTTTCTGTTGTTTCCTTTGCCTGGTCAGACATGGTACTTGAAAATATGCTACTAAGACGGATGTCAAAGAGCACGTTGCCTATGTTTTCTTCTAGAAGTTTTATGGTTTCAGGTCTTACATTGAAATCTGTAATCCATTTTGAGTGAATTTTTGTGCATGGTATAAGATAATGGTCTACTTTCATTCTTTTGTATGTGGCTGTCCAGTTTTCCCAGCACCATTTATTGAAGAGACTTTCTTTTCTCCATTGTATGCTCTTGGCTTCCCTAGTCAAAAATTAGCTGTCCATAAATGTGTGGGTTTATTTCTGGGCTCTTGACTCTGTTCCATTGATCTGTGTGTCTGTTTTTGTGCCAGTACCATGCTGTTTTGCTTACTATGGCTTTGTAGTATATTTTGAAATCAGGGAGTTTGATACCTCCAGCTTTGTTCTTTCTTCTCAGGATTCCTTTGGCTGTTCTGGGTCTTTCGTTCTTCCCATCTTAACCATTTTTAAGTGTACAGTTCAGTGGTATTAAATCCATTCACATTGTTGTGCAGCGATCACCACCACCCATCCCCAGGACTCTTCCTCTTGTAAAACAGAAGCTCTGTCCCTGTCAAACACCTACTCCCCATTGCCCTCTCCACTCCTGTGGACCATGTTACACCTCTGTCTTTATGAGTTTGACATCTCTAAGAATCTCACAGACTCATATGGCATTTGCACACTCGGTTTTTTAGAGAAAAAAAAGAAGCACTCGTTACAGAAGTTCTTCATTTTATCTGAGCCGAAACAGACTTATTTTCATGAAAACAATGAAATTTTATTAATCTTGATTTATGCAAATATATAAGTACATTTCAAAAATGACTTTTAATGTAATAACTTTTAAAACCAAGTTTTCACTTTATTTTCAGTTGTCTAAACTTAGCCTCAGCCCTCTGGCTGATTTTCATAAGCTTGAAAGCAAGCCAGTCTCTTTAGAAAAGAATATTTTTCTTGGGGAGTTTGCGGCTCAAGGGTTGGTAACAGGCTGTGGAGACTATTCTGCGTGTTGCACTTAAGCCCCGAACATACCCTCATTTGGAACTGAAGAGAAATGTGTTGTAGATCAAGTTCTGGAAGCTGGTTACTGGACACTCGGCTCAGGCACCATCATTTAGTCCATACTAAATTAGAGTTTGCCATGAATGAAGGAGGGACCCACTGCATACACGAACTCTGAAATTACGATGCGATTCACCCTCCAAGAAAATGTCTGACACTCACTCAGTCTGCAGGTAACTAGTCGGGTAGCAGACATCGGTCAGTGAGGACACAAGGCCCTTCAGCACACAGTGGGCCACGAGCCTTGTCCAGGGACCTCTTGGAGCCGAGGTGGAGGTGGCAGCATCTTGGGACCACGGGGGACCTCATGGAGAACTTTTCTTCTGTAACCTGCATTTAAAACCTTAAGCACATCCTGAATTTCTACTGTCCTCAGACATGTGTGAAACAGAAACGCATTTTTACTTTGAATAATATCACAGAGAAAGACAGGAAGAGAAAGAATTCTAAAAAAGTAAAACAAAACAAAATTTCAGAGCTCCAAGATTTTAGGACATATAGCAAATTGGACAGATTCCATAGGTTCACCTAAAATAATCTGGTCTAATAAAATTTGCTTGGTCTAAGAAAACTAAAAGCCCTCTCACTTAATGAAACCTCAGCCAAAACAGCACTCATAAATCTAAGCTCATCTTTCAAAACTGTATTTCTGGACGAGAGAACTTCATAATATTGGACAGAATCCACAGTAAACTGATTCTTCTTATGGTGTTAGAGAGTGTGTGGTCGTTTACATTGTGAAAAACAATTTGGTTTGTTAGGGTTTTGTAATTAAATCAAATCTCAGAATACATTGAGCAGAATAGAGCCGTGTGAAAACTATTCATTAACGCTCAGAGAGAATAAACGTTAGGTAGGCTGTTATTTTCAGAAATCTCAGAATCAGCTTATATTAAATAGTTCAACATAAACTTGGGGTCTTTCATCTTTTTCTAGAAACTCTTTGTTTCCAAATGTGACCACTTTTGTAAACTGCTTTTGACGTCCATCTGGAGGAATCCACACAGCAACACAACACTGAAGGGAACAGCCAAGACTGGAGATTGTTGACCAACCAAGGCAAGCACATCAACCTTTTAGAAGAAAAACACTTTTATTCTCTTTACTTCAAAGCTTACAGTGAAGCCGACGTCTCTGTCAGAATCCATATCCCTGAGGAGAAAACTCTCCATCATATTAGGCAGCTGCACCATGGAGCACAGTAATTTCCAAGGAGCAACTAGTGGTTAGTGACAGTTAACAGAAAAGAATATTACATGGCACTCAGAATTCTAGGCTCCGCAGGCATGTGGTTCTGATGGCATACAAGACAAGGTTGGACATTGAAGGGAGGAAGCGAGACCCCGCATATTTCCCAGAGGAAGGAAAAGCCTTGTTTCAGGTTGGCCAGTTTGAGGGCCACAACACAAAAGCTGCAGAGGGAGTGAACAGCCAGGCAAGGGCGATGAGACTGAGCCCTGAGAAGGCAGCACGAGCGAAGGCAGGCCGGAGGGTGTGTGTGCATGGGTGGGGTGTGCTGGACGCCATCAGAGCTACATGAGACGTGGAATAACTAGGATGTCGTGTGGTCAGTATCTCACCTCGTCGGTTCTCATGGGTGAAAAGTTTTCAATCCCCTTATTTCTTTATGTTCCTTTAAGGTAATTTTGCTCTGTCCTCCTTTGTATTTGTTTGATCCCTTAGGCACGTCTTCCAGCCAATGGTGACCTTCTAACATCATGTTCACCTACCATCACCAATCCAGACATTATGGAAAACTTCAAGCCAGAAGTTTCAGATGATGTATCTTGTTGTTGCTGATAATTCTGGACTGGTTTGTATCTGAATCACCATCTACGCCTCATTAACTAGGTCTACCTGCAACAGCTCAAGGCGCAGCTGAGGAAGTGTCCTCGCAGAAGAGCCCACACGGTGGTCGTCTCTGCCATGTTGTATTGGCTGCAGTCGGGTCCAGTGGGAACGCTGTCGTCCGATGGGTCAACACTGCTTTGGATGACTCAAAGGTCGATCACAATACTGCTGTCAAGTGCACTTGTGATTGTGGAGCAGTCATTTAAATGCCTGGTCTGCTCTGTAGTTGTTACAAAAGAAGACTATTTCCCACTTTTGTCAGAAATGCAAAAATGAACATCAGGTGAGCCACATACTTGTTGTCTAGATTAAAAAAAAGTAATAGGCTTACTCATTGTTATTCAATACAGGAATAAAAAAATACTAAAAAAGTATTGACAGGACACTCATCTGAGCACAGGCTTGCCAAAACCTCAGACGACATCAGGTGCCTTTGTAGACAGCGTTTCCTGTCCTGCCGAGAAATTTATCTGAGAAGGTAGAGCCAGACACCCAAGTAACCTGCTTGGAGGTCTCAGGTCCCCGTCAGCAGCGAGCTGTTTGTGATAGAGCTCAGGACCCTTCGCTCTTCTCTATGATTCCCAACTCCTCCTTCTGCAGCTTCCCTATTTGTGTGAACATCGCATCTCCTCTCCAGTCAAGGGCACACCTCCCTCTGCCTCCATCACCAGTTTTCCACTAAACACCTCTTGTCATCACTGCCTTCAAGCTCCAAGCCACCATCATCTCTTGCGTCTGTTCCCTCACTGGCCTCCTAAAACATGTGCCCACCCCCATCTTGTCCTCTCCTCCAACCCTGTCTCCACCCTGAAGCCAGACAATCTTTTTAAGCATAAACTTGAATGTGTCATACCTCAGCTTAACCTCCATCTATGGCTTCCTAGCTGTTCTTTTGATAAAGGCAGAAATCCTGTGTATGGATTACTTTGATTTCTCGGGGAAGTCAGATGTGACAGGTGGCACTCATTTGGGTGCAATGTCAGTCACCTGAGTTTGTGCTACACTGTGGCAATAGCAACAGTGCCAGTGACTCGGAACAACAAAGATGTACTTGTAGTTTGTGCCACATGCCCATCACGGGCCGGCTGAAGCTCGGTTCCATGCTCTCTGTACTCTGAAAGTACAGCCCGACATGGGACATCACGGGTTTCAAGGGATGGGAATAGGAAAGACGATGGACCACAAACTGACTCTTGAAGATCCTGTTCAGAGGTGATGCAGGCCACATCCAACATCCACAGAGCAGGAGATAGAGTCTTCCCACAGCTAGAAGCCTTGCACAAAGAACGGTGGGAGAGTCACCATGACATACCATGACGCACCATGATAGAATCCACCACACCTTCTAAAGAACCCCCCCAAAAAGAAATTTCACAATTAGGGATGATATTTGTTCTATATTTCTGTTAGATACTCTTTGAAAAACATTATTTTAGAACCTATTCTATTTCTGACTGAAAGTTTTTATGATGTATGGGTCATTGAATTTTATAAATATTGTTTCTGCATCTATTTGAGATGATTGTAAGAATATTCTCCTTTAATCTGTTTATTAATGTATGTACATGCACTTTATAATGTAATGTACACTGGTAAAATCAGTCAATCAATCAATCAATCAATCCTGGCTCTGTTTCATCACCTAAAAAATAAAAGACTGAACCTTCCAATCCAAGATGCTCCAAGAAGGAGGAGGAATAAAGGCTGAATGTACAAAATAATAACATGAAATCCAGACTGATTATTAGCGGGCGGTCTTGGCTTGGCGATGAAATGGGAGGCCATGGGATGCCCTACGTGGCAACAGAGTTTCTTGGTCAAGAGCTACAGGCTGCAGTTCTGCCCAAGCACCAGGTCATGGTCGGCATGAAGATAGAAACTCCTGGGAAAACAGCAGAAAGTACCCAGAACATGTTGGATCTTCCAGATAGGTCCCTGCGGGGTTGAGGGAAGACAGCTGGCACACACCTGTCGGCACCTGTCTGCCCCTGACTGCCTTCTCTGCACCCGTTGGCACCTGTCTGCCCTCTCTGCCCCTGTCTGTCCCTGTGCCCCTGTCTGCCCTCTCTGGGATTAGCCCCTCACACTCGTAGGTGACAGAATGGCAGTGAATCACCTCAAGTCCCTTCCAACATTAAGGCTGTATTGAACATGCAGATAGTAATAGGAATAAAAGAGACTACATGAGCACATAAATGTGCTTTATTTGGGAAAAATCTCAAACACATTTTACAATTTAGTGTCTGTTTATTTTTATCTTAGTAATATATAAGCATGGTCAAGAAAAAAGTCAAGTGCAGGTTCACAGAAAAGCAGCATTCCTCTGCACCATTTCTGCCCATCATAGTGGACTGTGGCCCAGAAGTAACCACTTTCAACATTTTAGCCTTTTTGTAATATTTATCTCAATGTTTTTAAATGAGATGTTTCAATGGTATTCCTTGGCACATTTCTGGAATTTTAGGGTGATGATTTTGGTGTGTGATTTCTTCCGCCCTTGGTCCTAAACATACAGTAGGTGCTTTCAATCTGGGAACTCCTGTCCTTAAATTCTACACGTTTTGATTATATTAGTCCCTTCATGCGTAATTTCTGTTTACCATTTTTGAATTTCGATTAGAAGAATGTTGTAGCTTCTGAAAAGAGCCTTTTATTGGTCAATTGGAGCTGCTATGACAAGTTACCACCAACTGGAGGGCTTAGACCACATAAATTTCTTTCTCAAAGTTCTGGAGGCTGGAAGACCAAGATCAAGGTGCTGGCAGATCCGATCCGGCGTCTGGTGGTGACCTCCTCCTGGTTTGTAAAGGGACATCTCTGTATCATGTCCTCCTCACACGGCAGGGGCAGAGGGCTAGATCCTGTGGGGACTCCTCTTTCATGAGGGCACTAATACCTTCACGAGGGCTGCACCCTCATGACCTAATCACCTCCCACGGGCACCCCCTCCAAATGCAGCCGCATTGGGGTTTAGGGGTTCAACATATGGGTTTCGAGGGGACACAAGATTCCATCACTACAGGCATCTACATATCATCCCTTTTTTTCACTAATTTTCTAAGTCCTCGTTCTTTTTTCTATTTCCTGGGAAATTTCTTCAGTTTTTGCTTCCAACTCTTCTATTATCAGTTTTTATTTCTTCTATCTTCTTTAAGTCTCAGAGCTCTTCTCTGATTTTTTCTCTTTTTATAGCATCATTTTTTCCCTTTTGAAAACAATGCATTCTCTCATCTCTCTGAGGATAGTAATCATAGTCCAGTTTCATTTTATTTTGTTTTTCGTTTCATCTGACCTGAGGGCTCTGGAGAGATGGCAGCAATATGGGCACAGTCTGAGTCTCTCCAAATCCCAACATAAAAGCAGCAGGCTCACCTGATGGCAAAATCAAGACCCACCGACAACATTTCCAGCAAACCCCCAGCGACAAGGTGGACGAGGCGTCCCACAGCCTCACGACAGAAGCAGAAGGCTGGGGCCACGGCAGCCCTGTGTTACAGGGCGCCCACATGCTGCTGGGGGTGGGCAGCGTTCTCTCTCCCTCCACGCTGCTCCCATTTCTTCCCAGTTTGTTAGCTTTCTTTTTATGTTCGTATATTATTCTCAGTCTTTCATTTTGTCTTGATCTTTCAGGTTTTCCATTTCTTTTGGGAAACTTCTCTTATTTAAAAATAAGCTGATCGAAACTGTAAGTGTAGCTTGTGAAACAGTGCAATTCCCTACAGAGTGATGAGGGCCGAGGCATTAGGTGAGCAACACCAACTGTCTCGCGGCTTTTGTTGTTTTTAATCCCCCCTGGGATGTTGTAAGAGTGGTCCTCTGATCTCCTGCCTGGATGTCAAAAGCCGGGCAACAAGCATTTTTGGAAAGAAATGAGGAGAAAGCGTAGGTTTTCCTTTTCCCTGTCTTCAGTGTGGTGTTCCTGCCCTCATCTGTCAGCGTCTCAAGCCCAGAGGCCATTCAACTTCCCCAGAGGGTCACCTCAAGCTCCTGCTGGGATGGAGGACGTCCCTTTCCTGCCCTGTGGAGCTGGGAGAAGAGGCTCCAAAGGTCCACCAACAAGTCTCTTTTCTTGACTCAGTTTCCCCAATTCAGAGGTACTTCATGCCCCCAGCTCCTGAGTCTCTCCCACACTCTACTGCCTTAATTGCATCTCCACTTCCCAGTTCATGGTCCCTGAGCTCTAACTCTTCTCAGACACCACTTGTCCTCGCAACCTCAGGCTGTTGGGCACATCTCTTCTCTGTTGTCACCTGTCTGATGCTTTTTGCCTTGAGGTGTAGGCACTTTTATTCAACCTATTTTTGTTGGGTTTACAAAGCATCAGAGGTAAAACACGTGCCCAGTCTCCCACATTAAACACGCCTGCCTCTGGTTTATTTTTAAGCTTGTGCACACGTTCTTCTTATACGTGTTTATTTTGTTGAACACTTTGAAAAGAGGCGACCACGGAGAGCTGAGCAGCCCCTCACCTGAGTGCAACTTCAGCATGTTTCCCACCCAGGAGGAGCTCTCCTCTTGTCCCTGTCTTTCCTTCTGTCCTCAGTGTATTGTGTACGTGCCCACATTTGCCAGCTCAACATCGCTGTGCAATGAAGGCGCTCGTGTCCATGATTACTGTGGGCCTGTGGGACTCCCTCCATAAGCGCAGCTGTTTAATTTAGTTGAGTGTCCCCCATGCACCAGGAAAATAAGAACAAAGGTAAGAAGTCCTGAAGAGGAGGGGTGGCCAGGGGGCTGGGCTTCTCGGGGTCCTGATGGCTTTGCCAGACACTCAGACAATGTTCCTTTAGTCACACGGGAAATGAGTAATAAAGACAATAAGCTGCTTGTCAAAGAGAATCAAGCTCAATGCCACACACGCCATCTGAGTAGCTCGTCTACAACTGTCTGCGTCCTGGTGGCCGATAAGTCCGTCAATTCTGGTGAGACAGTAAATTCATACTTCGAAAAATAATCTCCAGATTTCTCCACATCTCCTCCGGATCTCTTCTTGGGGGAGAGACTTTTACAAAACATCATCCATGCCTCTATCTAAGCATGTTCAAGGAAAGCAAAAATCTCAGCAACTATTTCTTCAACTAGAAATACCCAGGACCCCTAGATCTTCATCCTCAGACCCCCTCCAGCTCCGCCAGGCTCCTTTCTCCTCCTGGTCACCTCCCCTCCTCCTTGGTGAGCCAAACAGTTCAGTGAAGAGAATCAGCACGAAGAAGTCACGTGAATCATCCAGTGTTGCGAATCTAGGAAGTGGCAAAGTCAGGATTCGAACCCAAGTCTGTACAATGCCAACACCGTGTTCTCATACTGTGCCATGCCCGCAGATTAGTCGGAAAACAGTTTGTATTAATTATTAAAGAGAAAAGTCAGACCTGAACCCAGACAGACCACCCAGCTGATGGCTCTTTCAAAGGTAACCGCTTACTACAAACAGGGGCAAAGGTCTGGAATCACAGGAAATGACAGAGCCTCTGAGATCCGAGACAAGGAGCCTGCAAACAGCAGTCATTGGCACCACACTCCCGCCGTGCCCCTGCTGAAGAACACAGCTGAGAGCAGAGCATCTGCAGCCATTGGTTCAATCACTGGAACAAAGTCAAAAAAGACCGTTTTTAGGATGCTCCAAAGCTGAGAGTCTAGGAATAACATTTTAACATGTAGCTTTTATTGTCGTTATTAGATTTGCATTCTGTATCTGTATCTGTAAAGCTATGTTCATCAAATTATTAATCTGACATGTGAAAATAACCATTTTTGTCCATAAGTGTCATCTTGATTTTGAAAAGTTGCATTTATTACCCTGGGTTCACTAAATTAAATACAAAGCTGAAATTATCCTGTTTGGTGACACACATTAAAATCTGCACTGACCAGCTGTTCACCAACCAAAACCCTCTGGAAACCCACACAGTGCCAGGATGACAGCAAACTCAAGCGGTGTGAATGAGGGGCTTCCTGGAAATCTATACTCAGGTAGCTCCTGCCTGGGCAGCCTAAGCCCGAAAGGACTTCCAGGATGAGCAAGCACTTAGGCGTAGGAAAGCAGTAGGATTTAATGACAGGGAGAGAAAATGCAGAGGAATTTCTGGCAAGGAGAAGAATCCCCGTGGCAGTGACTGCTGCTTGTCCATCCTCGCTGGTCCTCATTAAGTGGTGGCTGTGTTGTGGGGAAGAACAATCTGCTCAGCTGGACCATGTCCTCAGCCTCCCTCGAATCCTGATGAGAGGGCAGGTGACCAGGAGGAGAAAGGAGCCTGGCGGAGCTGGAGGGGGTCTGAGGAAGGAGATCTAGGGGTCCTGGGTATTTCTAGTTGAAGAAATAGTTGCTGAGATTTTTGCTTTCCTTGAACATGCTTAGATAGAGGCAGAGACAGAAGCTCCTGTGTTTGTTTCAGGTCAGTGAGAAGGCAGATGGAAGTCACGGGGAGGGAGTTCCAGGAAGCTAAGCAAAGCCCAGTGGCCATCCCTCCTTCCTCCTGACTGGAAGCACACACAATCGCTCAAGCTCCAGCAGCCATCTTGTGACCCTACAAACAGAGTCCACACACAAGAATGGAGGAACCAAAAGGTAAAAATAGCGTGGGTCCCTGGCCCCTTCTGGAGCCGTCCCAGAAGCCCTTGACTGCCCCCTTCTGGCTCTTTGCCGTGAAGAAACAATCCTTAGCGCCTAAATCACTGTTGGTTTGGGTTTTCTGTTATTAAAGCTTGAACTTGGCCTAACTGATACTTCCTAGTGGGAAATAGACATTTTAGGAATAGTGGGTACAAGTGATGTTATGAGGATCCCTCAACGTTAGGAAGAGGAAAGTGTGAGTCCTGCAGACGCCGTCCCCAGATTCTCAAAGCACCGAGTTTGGAACCTCACGTGGCTGCCGACTGGAGCCAGGAGCCCAGTGCAGACGCCGTGTGAGGGGCCAGCCCTATGGAGTCAGCGTGGAGGGAGGATGGACGGGCAGAAGGAAGTAAGGCGTGGGATCGGGGAAGAGGTGCCCACCCAAGACTTTCTCCATGTGAGGTAGGAGGTGACTTAATGGGAAAGTAAACAAGGCTCCAGCATCTGTCAGACGCTAGCATCACCCCGACCAGCCACCAGGAAGACCACATTCCTTCTGGCAGGAGACCAAACACGGATGTTTTCCCAGCTGTTGAGCATTGTCAGAGTACTATTAACATATATTGGGTTGAAACTGCTGATATCTGACCTTTTTTGATGCCAAAAATATGAACTTCATAGTATTCAACTTGGTGTTTTTGACATTATTTTAGCATTTTTATTGTTAAATAAAATCCCTATTATTTTTATTTGCTTCTGTTTTCACGTTTTATATTGTTTATATTAATTACTAAATATCTATTTTTCAAATTATTTTCAATTCTTATTTTTTATTTTTGAAATTTATGTTAATATCTTTTCTTTTTTTGTGTGTGAGCAAGATCGGCCCAGAGCTAACATCTGTGCCCATTTTCCTCCATTATATATGTGAGACACCACCACAGCATGGCTCGATGAGTGGTGCTAGGTCTGCACTCAGAATCCAAACCTGTGAACCACGGGCCACCAAAGTGGAGCACGTGAACCCAACCACTGTGCCACCAGGCCAGCCCAATATATTCCTTTTTAAAACAACTTATTTCCTTGTATATTTAACCTTTTCATGAACTTTATACCTTTAAAACACTTTACTCTGTAGCTTGATTCACTCTTATCTGTCATTTGGTTTGTTTATCTTGTTTCTGATCACCTGGAGGCAGAGCCGAAGGGCGACACTGTTCAGCGCCTTCAGATGATGGGCAGGGCTGCCAGCAGCTCGTCTCTCTCTGCTCGCTCGCCGCCACTCCTGTCGCCTCCCACCATGATCAGTGACGAATTCGAAAGGAGAATAAAACCTTAACACAGGGAATCATGTATGTGTGATCCCCACACGTATGTATTCCCTTGTGGATAAAAGACCTCAGCGGGATCCGCGGGATAAATGCGTGTCATCTGGGCACAGGTCTGCAGACTCGAACCCTGTGGGGACAGGCAAGGAGTGAGTATGGATCCAGTGGCTCATCCACAATGCGGGGCAGCTAGCGAGAGGGGAGACGGAGAGAGGCCAGCTCAGGGAGCAGAGTAGCAAGAGCGTCCAGCACGGCCAGATCTGCCTCCCTTCCAGGCAAGCTGGTGCTGCAGCTCGTGATGTGAGCTCCACTGGCTCATAAGAAATGTTGGCTTACTTTTTGATGCTGTGGGGGCCAAGCAAAACAGGCCTGTGGGCCCGATTTGCCCCCAAAGGCACTGCTAGGCCTGATGAGAAATTCTGTCTTCCAGCTTCGGAGCCTCTCTTCTGCCTTGTGCAGTCCTTGGACATCGGGAAAGAAGCCAGAGAGATGCCCTCCCACTCTGAGGGTGTGAGAACGCCTCCAGGCAGCGCCCGGTTCCATCGCCCCATCTTCCTCCCACTCTGCAGCAAAATGCAACAGCCAACACTTGCTCTGCAGGGAGAAATGGAAGGGGAAGAGAGAGGAAAACAAGCAAATTTAATATTTGCAGGTTTCTTTGGGGTAAATGCACAGAAATTGGACAGCCAAGCAAATGCACCTCTTCCACTTGCTGGACTGGAAGCCAGTTGCTAAAACCTTCCCTTCACGCGCAAGTCTTGAAACACCCTTTGCTATTTGAGTCTAAATCTACATAGAAGTTGGCCTAGGTCACATGCCTCCTATCTTTCTTTCGCTGGATGAAGAAGTCTCACTAGGCTGGCCCCACGCAGACCGCAGAAGGTGGAGCAGCAAGTGCATGTGGAATTTCAGAAAGGAAAACCGTTGAGAACGGGATGCAGGCTCCTGTCCACTCCAGCCCCACCCACCACCCGCCTCCTCTCCGTGACCACCCAGCACGTTGGCCAGATCCCTTCTTTAGAATCAACCTGAGCCTCAGTCATAGCTAAGGGCCTGTGGGCAGCAGTAGAGAAACAAAGAAGAGGAGTGAACGATAAACCTGCCATCCTCCTGGGTCCAGCGCCGTGCCTGCGCCACCTCTGCGTCTCGGCTTCTGTTCCGTCTGGACCACGTGGCACATAGTGTGGCTGAAGGCACCAAAATCATAGGAAGCTTTTCACATCTTCCTAGAAACTTTTACTCAAAGATATCAGGGGTAAGTTATTGATTTCAGGTTTTTTAAAAATTGAAATATTCTGCAATAAATGACGAAATTCACACACATTTTAAAATAATATGTAAGACTTCAAATAATTGTTGTAATGGTGCCCAAATGCTTCATGGTGCCTCCTCAGACCCTGGATCCCAGCTCACTCCTCTGCCGTTGTCTCGTCTGTGAGCTGCTTCTTCCCCGTGACGGGCAGCCTTGCCCCATGCTCAGCACAGAGGAAACAGGCTTCCCGGAGTCCTGGCCTCGTCCTCACTCACAGAGAAGTCTGGGGGAGCTGTCGTCTCTGAGCTTTGTTCTCACGACCCATCAGGATGTATTCTGGGGGCAGGCCGCGGGTCCCGGGACGCACGCTCCAGGAACTGCCCCCATCACACAGAGGAACGGGCTTTTCAGTTTTATGCACATGAGGTTGGGCTCCTGACAGCACAGCCTCTTCCTGGGCCATGCCCCCAGCTCGCAAGACACCTCCTCCTCCTGGTCCTGTGCTCACGCGCTGCTCTTCCTCGCACCACGCGCTCCGCCTGCCACTATGGGCTGTCCTAGCTCAGCCTTGCTCTCCTCTACACTTGCTTTGCTCTCAGCCCTCAGGGCCCACACAGCAGCCCTGCTTGCAGCACCGTCCAGGGTCTTCCCTAGACCCTGGACTCAGGTACCCGTGGCCTCCTCCATCTCTTCTTGAGTATCTGGTGGTCACTGGACACCAGCCTGTCTCAGACCACAGTCCCAGTCACACACACACACACACACGCCGGCCACCTGCTGCTCCACCCCCAGGTTCATGGTGACTCCGACTCCCAGCTGCTCAGGCCCAGTGCACTGGACTCACCTTATCCCTCCATCTGCCTCACACTCCAGTCAACCCCATAGGAAATCCTGCTGGTCCTATCTCTACAGCACGTCCAGACCTGGTGTGCCTCCTGCCTGGCTCATTGCAGGAGCCAGGATGGGGCGCGGCTGTCACTCAGGCGGTGTTTCTAGGTCGATCAGTTACTACACTTCAGATTTTATGCAAAATGTCAAATTACATCCTTTCCTTAACTTTGTGACTTGGCGATTCTCACAATTCTCAGTTCCTCAAACAGAGCGTGGCTGGAGTTCAACCCTGGAGACCAGTGTGCCGACACGTGTGCACAAAAGGACATGGCACACGTGTGGACATATCTTCTCCCCTGAGACAAGAGAAGCAAACAAGAAAAAAGTCCTGAGCCCCATGAGGACAAAGGAGATGGCCTGGCCCCAGGGGAGTCGCTCTGCCTGGATTCCTCATCTGTGATGTGAGAGGCTGGCTGGCCTTGGGTCATCTCTGACCTCTGTCCTGGGCCAGCCTGTGTGATTTGTGAGACTTCTAACCTTCTTTAGACTCATCAGGGTTTTGAGACACCAGGCAGAGAACACAACCCACGGAGACCTTGTTGGTGACTTGTGTCTCTCTCTGTAAACCAACGGTCCTTTCCTTCTATTTGTGATTAATTAAGATTGCAATCTCATTGATCAGGGCTCGAAATGATGTTTGCTACAATGTCTTGTGTATTGATGGAGCTAATAAATGTCAAATAGCCATTTATATCCAGACATGTCTGCAGGGGTACACTCACCCCTGATGACAGTGGTGTCCAGGCATGGTGCCACCAGCTAAGTGTGTGACCCTGTAGAAAATTTAACTCCTCCGGTCAGGGTCGTTTTGTTCCATAGGCACCGTGAGTACAGTTGTTCTGGAGCCGTGAGCACGTCAAGATTAAAAACTGGCCCCAAAATATGAAAGAAAACCCCTGCAAAGTCAAAACTAATAAATCTGTAATTACGTGACATTTTCCATGTGGACCCTCAGCTGTGAACCTCTCACGCATTTCCTGCTCGGCTGTGTTCACTGTGTAACGCTGTGGAGATTCAGCCTCTGACCTGCTGTGCCCGGGTCCCAGGGGGTCTTTGCAGTGGCTCTGCCTGGGGCATGGCTTTCTGCCCCCGTCTCTGATATCTCAGGTCAGACCTGGCTCATCAGTCCAGGAACCAGCCACTCAGCCACTCACACTTTCTGCAGGCGCGACATCTTCTTTCTGTATTTCCACAAGTTTGGAGGCAAGTAGGTCTCAGATTTAAGGTTCTTGAGACATTGTTGCTAATGGGCTCACTGTTCAAAGTTGAGAGTCTGCACTGACACTTTAGATGGGGTCTAAGTTTGAGTGAACAGCCTCTCAGCCTGCTTTCTCCAATCTAGTCTATTCATGCTTGAAAAATAGCACTTTTCAAAACCTAGACAGGACATGGGGCGGCTCGCTGTGGTAGGAAGGAAGGTTTAACAACTCAGGCATGACAGAAATTTATCTCTTCACTCCCTTGAGGGGAAAAAATGAAATCATAAAACAGAATTACCAACTTGGGCAAATTAGGAATTGATTTCCCAGATCACCCTCTAGACTAATAAATTTAAGAAAATAGGATGTTGGAATCTGAGATCAATACCGTGTACCTTTAAATACACCTGTCATCACTTTCGCTTTCATTAAAAGGAATAGTTTCCTGGCTTTTGTCCAACAAAAGTTGTCATTTTAGGAGGTTGAAATTGTGTTTCCAGCAGACATTAGGCTTGCTTTGCTGAGAAGGGATCCCACACTTCAGTTCTCGACTTGCAGACCCTTGTCCTCAACTGCCTGCAGGACAAAATTAGGGCGGTTGGTACCAATCTCGCCGTGCCTGTCACACTGCAGGAGCCCCGTAAGCCTTATTTAAATACCGAGCCAGTTGAGAAAGAATGGGTCAAAAGTGAACAGGCTTTGGTTTGGTCTGAGTTTGGAAGTTATAAAATGTTAATACTCCAAAGTTAAAACAACAAGCAATCTCCAGCACGTCCCTGGTCTCTGCCTCGGCAGGTGCTGCCATCGTTCACAGCCTTTGCTTCTCTAACATTTGGCTAAATAGCATCTGCCGCATGGCGGGCCACGAAAATCCGGTAACACAACCCAGAATTGGCAGCTAGAAGGGGTGAAAATACCTTCAGTTGTCTCTGCGCCCCCACTCCCATATTCAATTTTCCTTAATATGTTGATAGTTTCTGTTAGGACAGTCTAAAGTTGGTTCCTCCAAAATGGAAAATTTTCCAAAGCTTTGAATTTTTATACATATATAATAGGAAAAAATACAGAGTGCAAACATGGGAAAAAATTGCCCAAAGGTCTTATAAAACATAGGTTACAACTCTTAAAATACAAATTTTATGTATGGTGCAATGTTGAAATATTTTTAGAATTAATGATCATATTTGTCATAAAGTCCTTATTTTCATTAAGGTAAATGAATATAACATAAAATTTATCATTTTAACCATTTTTAGGTGCACAGTTCACGGGCGTCAAGTACATTCACGCTGTCGTGCAACTACCGCCATCCATCTCCGGAACTTTCTCATCCTCTCAGACTGAAACGGTAACATCCCACCCTCCTCCCGTAGCCCCTGTCCTATCTTGCAACCACCTCCCTATTTTCTGCCACTATGGATCTGACCACTCTAGGGACCTCTAGTAAATGGAATTGTGCAATATTTGTCCTTTGTTTCTGGCTTGTTACTCTTAACATAGTGTCCTGAAGCTGCACCCATGTTGTTGCCTGTGTCAGGATTTCCTTCCTCTTAAGGCTGGACACCATCCCACAGTCCGTACGTATCACGCTGTGTTTGTCTGTTTATCCACTGATGCACGTTTGGGCTGTGTCTGCCTTTTGGCTGTAAACAGTGCTGCTGTGATGAGGATGTGTAAACATCTGTCTGAGTCGCTGCCTTCAATTCTGTGGGGTATACACTCAGAAGAGGAATTACTGGACCATGTGGTAATTCTACTTAATTTTTGAGGAACCTCCGTACTGTTTTCCACAGCAGCTTTACCATTTTACATTGCTACCAACAGCATGACGATTCCATTTTCTCTACATCCTTGTCAACAATTGTTATTTTCTGTTTGTTAGGAAACAGCCATCCTGATGGATGTGAAGTGATATCTCATTGTGGCTTTGTTTTGAATTTCCCTATTGGTTACTGATGTTGAGCATCTTTTCATGTGTTTATTGTCCGTCTGTATATATTCTTTGGAGAAATATCTACTCAAATCTTTTGTCCATTTTTTAATCAGCTTGTTTGGTTTTATTGTTGTTGAGTTGTAGGAATTCTTTATATATTCCAGATACTAATCTCTTATCATATATACGATTCGCAAATATTTTCTCCCATCGTGTGGATTATCTTTTCACTCTGTTGATAGCATCCTTTGATGCATAAAAGTTTTTAATTTCAATGAAGTTTAATTTATCAATTTTTCTTTGGCTGCCTCTGCTTTCGGTGTCATATCCAAGAAATCATTAACAAATCTAATATCATGAAGATTTCCCCCTGTGTTTTCTTCTAAGAATTTTATAATTTTAACTCTTACGTTTATGCCTTTGATCCATTTTGAGTCAATTTTTGTGTATGCTGTGAGGTACGGGTTGAGCTTCGCTCTTTTTCATGAGGACATCCAGTTTTCCCAACACAATTTGTTGAAAGGACTGTCCATAAAGTCCTCCTTTTTTTTAAAAAGGCTGATTTCAAAGGAAACATTGCTAACGTTTTTAATTTAAATACTAATTTTTATATTAAAACACAAGAATGTTCATCATTCTTTGTACATTTATTCTGTGCCAGGTGGTGTGCTTTGTGTGAATCATCTCTATGGCTCAAAGGAGCCCTGCGAGACTCATTCTTTCACAAATATCTATTCAATGTCTATTGTATCAGCTATTTTCCTAACCACTGGATTTAGCAGTGGAAAAAAAGCAAATGAAAATCTCTAGTTTCATGAAGATTAATCCTAGTGGAGGAGACAGATAATAAACAAAGGAAATGTGTGGCATTACAGGTAATTAGTGTTCTGGGAAAGTGAACTAAGGAAAGGGGGCGGAGTCATTGGGGTCATGGGGGCTTCAGTTTGAAACACAAGGACCACGGCTCCTGGAGAAGATGGCTTTGAGTGGACACTACGGTTGGTGAGGAAGTGAGCCCAGGGACCCCAGGAGGAAGAGCTGTCCACCTTCAGGCGTCTCCCAAGAAAGAGCCAGAGAGGTTACAACGCCCCGCAGGCCCACTGGCAACAATCGAGGAAGCGGGTTTGAACCCAGGTCAGCTGACCCCAAAGTCTATGCTTCTGACTCCTACGCCTCACTAACCAGCCCCAGCCGGTGGGAATATTGTGAGTTTTATAGGATGCTGATTGAGTCTCTGTGTTCACTGATGACGGGGTGAAGGAAGGGCTTCTGTTTTCTAGCAACCAAAACAGCAGTACTGCTCCTTCTCTGGTCCTCCCGCCACCCTCACCAGCGGACCTCTGCCCATCCTTCCAGCACCACTGTCGCAGGGAGCCTTTCTTGCCCTCTGACAGCCCCGTCCATCTCCTGTGGCCCTGATCACAGTTTGCAATTATATATTGGCTTCTGCTTCATTCACGTCATGTCTTCCTCCATCACAAGATTGTAAACACCATGACAGCAGAGGCCAGACTCCGACTTGTTCCCACTGTACATCCAGGGCCCATCGCTGTCCCGCAGGCATAGCAGATACTCCAGAATAAGTACAGGATTCAATGACATGCACAGAAATACACAACACAGTGAAATAAGGCAACACAGTGAAACCCTGCTACAATGTGAATACCCGGATATCTATTACCTGAGACCGTGATTGTCATCTGTCAGGCCTTTATCCCACGCAGTTGTCACATGGCAAACTGTGAGCCCCGCCAGGTCAGGAGAACGCTTGCTTCTCGTCTTGGAACCCCTCGGCTCTAGCACAGCGCCTGGCAAATGTGACACTCTCGACAGATGCTTGGGGAAACCAGTAGCAGGGGCAGGTTTGGGGTATCCTATGCGCATCCTCACAGAAGCAAGCTGTGCTACACAGTGAGCTGCACCTGGCGTGAAATTCTGTCTTCTCAACACGCCAAGTCTGTGATGTTTGTACTTTAGGTATGAGGTAAAAAGATCACACGGATTGTTTTAGAAAGAGCGAGAGATGAGGCTGCTTCATTGAACATTATTCTCACAACTGAACAAATAAAGTATCTCAGTGTACGTGGAGGTAACCTGCTGGCCAGGAGGCAGTGAGCCGGGCCGGCTCTGCTCCTGGGGTGGGCCAGGATTTACTCTGTGGACCTCAGACGTCACATCCACAACGTTGCAGACAGTCTGGCTGAGCATTTCACATTTTGGATGATCCCTGAATCTCATTCCAGCTCCAAATTTCTATGATTCTAATTATACTATTCTTTAAAATTCCAGGGAATATCGTCATTTGAAATACGATATTGGTAAGGTCCCAAGCTAAAAAATATTCATGAAAGAGCCTCTTTCCCCTCCTTTCCATGTGGACCATATGGATTTAGTCTCTTTCAAGTACAGTATTTGGATTTTGGAACAAATACAGTCTTATTTTTTGGAACAAGTAAAGCACTTTTATTATGTACTTTGAGCATTTGTAGATAAAAAAATATATGTACTTAAAAAAAATGAAATTATCTTCAGGCCTGTTGAAGCTTTGTAGCTACATCAAGGATAAATTCAAAGACATCAGTAGTTCAGTGAAATGACAGACACCAGAATCATCAAGGGCAGAAAGAATCTTACTTAGTTCTCAGTACACATGGAAATTCCTGACCTCAGCACTACGGACTGGACCAGTCGGCTGTGGGGGCTGTCCTGTGCGTGTGGGACGACAGCACCCTCCTCCAGTGCGACGCCAAAAGGTCCCTAGTCAGGGCCAAAGAGCCCCTGGGGGCAGTATCACCCATGGGTGGGAACCCCTAGTTTACTCAGAATGACCACAGGACCCACGGCATTGGAAAGAAGCCCCCCACTCACCCTCCACAGACCCACAAAGGTAAGCATAATAGATCCCCACAGGAGCAGTAAATAGAGCGTTCACCATTCCAGCTTGTTAGTGAAATGGCTGCAGTTCCGTCTCCCAGGGAACAAAGCCACCCATGTGAATAAATCCATTGCAGCAGCCTGTATCTGAGAGCTCACTAGGTGTCCAGAGAGGTTAATATATCTGCCAAATGTCACACAGCTCATTAAGATTATTCACATAATCTATGGAAATTCACGTGATCTTTCTAGATTATAAAATAAACCCAAAATTTTAGACTTCTAAAATTTTAGTGACATTTAGTGGAAGTCTTTCCTTTATCCTTTAGAAATTAAAAATGTCACTGTTCCTACACTCTAAAATCTCTATGCACTAAAATATTTAAAGGGTTTAAGTTCAGTCATATAAACTGGCATTTTACAAATAATCATGTACCAAGATGTTGTTCTAAACATAAATAGAATTTTGACAGAATCCAATTATCTTTTCCTCCTCTGAGTTCCTCTCCCCCAAGCAAATTGGAAAGTATGTGGGAAGACACAGTGAGGAGAAGCAGGACTGGAAATTTTAAGGGGTATCCACATGCAGCTGCGACACCTCTCCAGCATCCCCGATGTATCTCCATTCTTCCCACGAAGCCATGAATGAAGAGAGAAAAAGAAAATGCATAATATCCAAAGCTGAGGCTGAAACACCACGTGAACCTGACCTGTGCAGAGTCTCTCCTCGTCGTGTGGCAGAGGGAGCCAGAGAAAAGGAACTAAGCCCAGGCTTGGCTTCGATGACTGAGGAGTCCCTCTCCAGAAGAGAAGAAAGGAAGCTGAAGCTCTCACAGGATCTCTGCTAAATTAGGAATGCAAACCAAGCACCATCTAGAAAACTGTTACCCGTCATCCTAAAATATTTATGATGCTCTCACAGCTGTCAGAAAGCTGCTGGCTTCCTTGCCCACACAGTCTTTCTTGGACTATTCAGAGGCAGCAATCTCAAGCTAAACTTCGGGTACGAAATTGGCGTTAAGGCTGTGAGGGTGGGAGTGAGTCAGCCGCAGTCAGCTGACCCCCAGAGGCGTGTTGTCAGAGGGAAGCTTTGCAAAGGGGCAGAACCTCGGTGGTCAATGCAGGGAGCTGCTGGCTGGGTTGAGCACCCACCAAACCTGCCCTGAGATGCGGAGGGAGGATCGAGAACGGCTCTAGAGTACAAAGTAAGCCGGAAAAGTGACAGGAATGAAACAGACACTTGTGGAGAACAGAACATTGAGGAGCCTTATAAGAATCACTAGTGATACAGAGAAAGCCGCCAGGAACAGGGAAAAACAACCAAAAAAACGAAGCAAGACAACTTCCCTGAGCTGAAAAGCAGTGTGTGCAGTCATTCCCGACAAAAAGTGCCAACGAATAGTGACAACAGACACAGTTGTGTGGACAAGAAGAAAGAAAAATCCTAAGTTCTATTAGCAACAGGACAATGGGAAATTTGCCCACCCAGCAACTAACTTAGCATTTTCCTCTTAAACATGAAATGCCAAAATACGACAGAATAAGCCTGCCAAGAGTTGAGAGAGAATGTGACTCCATAATGTCTTAACCATCAAGGTGTGTCTCATCTGACAAGGAGAAATAGCGGAGTTCAAACAACTTCACTCATGGACCCTTCATGAAAAATCCTCTCAGAGAGTAATTCCAATTGGGCAAGACATGAATCAAAATGAAACACTAAAGAACAGAAAAATCACGGTATAAAAAGATCACCAGTAAGTGTTGAAACCAAGTAAACATGGACGTGTCTAAAGAAATCTGTTTACAAAAACAGACTCAGACATCAAAAATATTTCTCAATCACAAGATACAGAACGTGGAGCACAATCACGCATGGTATGGATGGAAGTGTGTC
Source organism: Equus przewalskii (assembly GCF_037783145.1). Classification (NCBI taxonomy): domain Eukaryota; kingdom Metazoa; phylum Chordata; class Mammalia; order Perissodactyla; family Equidae; genus Equus; species Equus przewalskii. The sequence goes on from NC_091844.1 coordinate 90,832,957, forward strand.
CCCCAAATCCACAGCGTGAGCCCCACCCCCATAGGACTGCACTGGGAGAGAGGGCCTTTCAGAAGGTAAGGAAGCTTAGACAAGACCACAGATGGCGGCTCCAATCCCCTGAGGCTGCTGTCCTCATAGGAACGGGAGGAGACACCAGGGACGCACATACGGAGGGAAGACCGCGTGAGGAGACAGTGAGCTGGTGGCTGTCTGCAAGCCAAGGGAGCCCCACCAGAATCCAGCCCTGCCGACACTGATCACGGGCTTCCAGCCTCCAGAACCGAGAGAAAACCCACCCTGTAATTTAAGCCACCAAGACTATGGTGTTTTGCTGTGGCAGCCCAAGCAGACTAACGCAACGTACCATCAAATGATTTTTTTAAACACAGATTTTTAAAGACAGAGTGTTGGCAAATCAACAAATTGAATCTGACAATTAGAAGAAAATAGGCTAAACTTATTTTAATAAAAATAAGCAGTAGTATAATTATACAGTCAATAACAGCATCCAAAATATTGGTCAATAATGTTTCATTATTAATTTTAAAAAATGGAAATAAAACAAGCATGCAATTAATAAATTATGGGAAAAAATAAGGACAACAGTCAGAAAACCAGTAAAAACAAAAAAGGAGTTAGAACACAAAAAATAATATAAATTATACAATTCAAATGCTTGTTCTTTAAAAATAAGCAATAAAATAATGATTTTATAAGCTTTTTCAGGAAAATACACAAAATCACAACATTAAAAATGCAGTTATGGAGAAGAATGTTTTCTGTTTTAGAGATATAAACCCCATATAAAATGTATTTACTAACTTAATAATAGGCATATTAACATAATTATACATTTTAACCAAGTAGTATTTATTTCAAAAATGCAAAGATAGTTTCATATTAATATATGCATTATCATAATTCATCACACCACTTGGTCAAAGGAAAAATATCATCTTTATAGATCATAAAACTGCCTTATAGTAAAATCCAACATCAATTTATGGAAAAAATCTCCTATTTATACAAAAACTGGATTTAAAACAAATCAGTTACAAACTTTGACCAAAAATCTTAATGTCAGACTAATACAAGAAATTCACTCTTAAAAAATGAATAAACCAGGATACTTATTCTCAAAATCAAGATCCAGGTCTGTCTAAATCCAAAGACCTCACTTTCAACCACGTGTCACTGGTTCCCTAATGAAATAAGGACTAAGAGACAAATATGAAGCTAGGAGATCAAAGTAGCTTTGTTTGTAGGTCATGTGACCATTTACACACAAAGTCCAAGGAAGCCTATTATAATAAGGTGATGAGACACAAACAAATATGAGAAATCACAGTGGTAGTATTAGAAAATATGATTTAAAAGAGTCCCTTAGTAACAGCAACAAAAATACAAAATACCCAGGAACGCACATCCACAAATGTGGAGAGCTACACAGCACCATTGGTCACCTGCTAAGGGGAGACTTCTAAAAAGATCTGGTCAAATGATGAGAGTCGTCCTCAATAAAAACAAAATAATATAAGGATATTAATTCTTTTGATATAATCTGAAAGAACAAATCTAAATGTACTTACAGAAACAGAGAAAAATTAATTTTAAAAAATTATTTGAAGTACAATAAGTCACACCTGTATGATTGGCATTAAAATGTATTTTAAAGTTTTAGTAATTGAAAAAGTATTACAATGGTATAGTAACTAATGAGTATATAAAAGGAACATACTAAAAACAGACCCAAGAAATATATAAATGTTCTTTACATGGTGAATGTTCTTTTTATTTTTTATTTTTTTGGTGAGAAAGATTCACCCTGAGCTAACATCTATGACAATCTTCCTCTATTTTATATGTGGGTTGCCACCACAGCATGGCTGACAAGTAGTGTAAGTCTGCGCCCAGGATCCAAACCCTTGAACCCAGGCCACTGAAGCACATAGCATCAAACCTAACCATTATGCCACAGGGCTGGTCTCTGAATGTTGTTTTTTCCAGTAAGTAACATGAATTAAAGCATTAAGTATAATAGAAAGACAAAGGAATTTCCAAAATTATTTTATTTATTTATTTTTATTGAGGTATAATTGACATATAACGTGTTAGTTTCAGGTGTGCAACATAATGGTTTGATGTATGAATATATTGCAAAACGATCACCACAGGGACCAGCCCCGTGGCTGAACCGTTAAGTTCGCTCACTCCACTTTGGCAGCCCAGGATTTTGCTGGTTCGGATCCTGGGCACAGACACGGCACTGCTCATCAGGCCATGCTGAGGTGGTGTCCCACATGGCACAACCAGAGGCACTCACAACTAGAATATACAACTATGTACTGGGTGGGGGGGGTTGTTGGGGGGAAGAAGAAAAAGAAGAAGAAAAAAAGAAGATTGGCAGCTGATGTCAGCTGAGGTGCCAATCTTTAGGAAAAAAAATGATCATCACAGTCAGTCTAGTTACCATCCATCACCAGACATGGTTACAGATGCTTTTTTACTTGTGAGAAAAGATCTACTCTCTTAGCAACTTTCAAATATACAACACAGTATACTAACTATATATGTATACACACAATATATGTATACAAAACAATATATGTAAATAATTTATATACACACAATATAATATTACCAGCTATAATCACCATGCTGTACGTTACATCCCAGGGCTTATTTGACAACTGGAAGTTGGTACCTTTCCACCACTGAAGGGTTAAACTGTAAGTAAACAAGCTGATAGTGGGATTTTAGAAGAAGCAGAATCTCCTGGGCTATCTTATGTATCAATGCTGATAAACCAAATTTCTCTCAAGTACAGAACTGTGCACCGTCAACTGATATTCACAAAGCTAACCCTGAGGCAGGATTCTGAATTGCTTCTGAATCACCAAAGCACGATTAAGTTATGTACGCTATATTTTGTCTTATCCGTACTTTAACATAGCTGAACTCTTTAGGGCTGACCGGTGACGAAGGCCAGCTGGTAACTCCAGCACCTGGTCTGCCTTACGTACTTCTTCCCTGGCTCCATCCTCCACGGTCCTGTCAGAATTCAAATAAAATCTATTCTTCTTCAGAAAGAATTGTTGTTATGTTCTCAATTAACCGTATGATTCTCTCCCTCAGTCAGGCTTAGAAGATGGCTCATCTTGCTTAGATGTTAGGGATGGAATCCCGATACTTATTTCCAAAGTACAGACCCCGTTTTGCAGAGTCTATTCTCATGAAGAAATCAAGTTTACTTCAAAAGACACGTGGCTGGTGTGGTTTGTTGTGACTCTGGTAAACTGCACCTGACAGAGCACTGAGGCTTCAAGCCTGGTCCTCAGAGAAGGTGAGTGGGTGGCAGGGCGCAAGGACAAGCTTTGCCAAGTTTAACATGCAGTCCTCGCCAACTTCCAGTCCAACCTCTGACAGTTGAGGTTCAGATTCATTTACTCTCACAACTTCCTTGTCCCGGGAAAGCAACTTGAGAAAGAGGCGGGAGGTCTCCCGGCCCCAGAGTCGCTCCTGGAGCTCAGGCGCCTCTGACGGACAGTGTCTCGGTGGCCAAAGGAAACGCCCCCGATAAAATACGCCGTAACTGGTCTGACTCGCGTCTAGAAAAGCCGTAGGACTACGAGAGCAAATTCTGTCTGGCGAGTCCATTCCACCCTCAGTGCCCTCTTGGGTGTGGCTGCTTCCGATACCAAACCAACTACACGGCCATCATCAAAACAAGCAGGATTAACCCAAGAACAATGGGACCAGAAATGTACAGAAGCTGTCAAATGTTCTTCTGGAAATAAATCAGGATTATCAAAGTACATTTACTATATTCTCAATTATGATAGTTGTTTCTTTGCAAAATACTGTATGGGAGCATACAGACACAGTGAAAAGGGAAGTACTTCAAACAGTACCTGGAACCACCCTGAGGCGCCGCAGAACATCTACAGCTCCTTACCCAGCTCAGTCCAGCAAGCTAACAGTGGAACACCTCAGGATACGGCCAAAGGCATATCTTAAATTAGGTTATCCAGATGCATGAGATATAAACTGACTACTTAAGGCTACATGATTTTTCATTCAACAAACATATGGAAGAAACAAATATGGGAAAGAACAGGAGAAATGGAGAGAAACAAGAAAGAAATGAGGAGCAAGAAGAGAAAGAGAAGCCGAGAAGGAGAGAGGAACATAAGGGGAACAGAGGAAATCACCCTGCAGAGCCCAGCACTAGCGGGAGCTGGGGGTCCAGAGATGAGTAAGACATGACCAGGCCTGCCAGGACGGAGCTCACACCCCAGCAGAAGAGACGGGAACTACACGGCAAGGCGATAATGCATAAAAGGCTGAAAACAGACTTTATACACCTATACCTAACTTTAATGATTAAAATTGTTTTAATAGCAAAAGCTGTATACTATGATACATCAAATTTTTATAGATAATTATCCAAAATGAAAGGAAATTTAAAATTATCTTGGATTTTCATCTTTCACTGGGAGAGATTGCTTTTTAAATGTGAAATAAGAATTTTACCCTCAAATATCTTCAAAAGTATATGAAGAGAGAAGAAAGACATGAATTTAAGAAAATGTGTATAAATTCACACACATACCACAATCTTTTAAAGAATATCTTGGAAAAACATAACTATTTTGAGAATGAAACCAGTTTTTGGTAAAAATTTATATATTATTAACAAAGGCATAACTGTAGGATCATTACTTTTGTAATCCAAGTGAAAAATAGAAAGTAATACTAAATGGCAAATTAACTCAATAGCTGGAGGCAATATTACAGAGAAAAAGCAAGAGTCAGTGAATGTTATACTGTGATACACATCAAACAAAAATATACGCTTAGGAAGTAGTTAGAGAAAAACATTTCAAAGCTAAATTTGATTACAAACCACTACTGGTAAAAAGAAAAAAGGGATACTGGGCTTGCATTAAATCAGATTTCACATGTCTACATGTTCTATGTATGAGGCCAGGTAACAATGACAAATGTTTTACTATTCTTACTTTTGAAACCAGATAAATCTGGTGTGAATTCATTGCAGCATTACAGACATGCTGACCAGGTATAATAAATCATCTGGTACGGAGCTGAAAACTCCTAGAAACAGAAATCTTCTTTACATATGTGCACCTCAATATGCTATTATTACATCCACTTGTATTTCTTACACCACTTATACTGTGATGTCATCACATCCACCTACATTTCCACGTCTCTGAAATGTCCAACTAGCAAAGGTGTAACCAGCAGTTGTAGCTCCAGCTTTGGGTCCTGACTTGAGCTTATCCAATAAGGCTAAATCTGAGCAACATAAAAAAGGTGTGAACATTTTCACAGATTAACACTGCCTTCTGGCATGTTGCATCCAACAACACATCAAAAGGATTACGCACCAAACAAGGATCCTACAAGGTAGGATTTATCCCAGGGAAGCAAGGGTAGTTCAGTCTAAGAAAATCTATCCAGGTATTACACCACCTTAGGAGAATGAAGAAAAAAAAACACACACACACATATACAATCACCTCATGAGATGCAGAAAAAGCATTTGAGAAAATTCAACATCCTTTCATGATTAAACAAAAAAAAAAAAACTCAGCAAACTAGGAGTAGAAGAGGACTTCCTTAACATAATACAGGGCAACTGAAAATCCCACAGCGAACATTGTGCTTAGCAATGGGAGACTCAAATCTTTCCCCTAAGATCAGGAACAAACACGGATGCCCACTTCCACATTGCCAGCAAACATCGCGCTGGAAGTCCTAGCCAGAGAAATCAGACATGAAAAACGAAACGAAAGGCATTAAATTGGAAAGGAAGGAGTAAAACTATTTGGAGATGACATGACTCTACATAGAGAAAAATCTCATAGAATCCACACCAAAAGCAAATTAGTAGAGCTAATAAAGAAATTCAGCACAGTTGCAAGATACAAGATCGACACCAAAAAATCAGTTGTGTTTCTATACACTGGTATTAAATATTCCCACAGGAAAGTAAGAAAACAATTCCATTTACAATAGCATCCAAAACAAAAGAAATCTACCCAAGGAAGGAAAGGACTTGTGCACTGAAACTACGTGCCATTGCTGAAAGAAACCAAAGACCCAAGTCCGTGGAAAGACACGCCGTGTTACGGGACCGGAAGCCAGTGTGGTTAACGTGGCGATGCTCCCCGAGCCGGCGACAGGCTCAGCGCAATCCTCCCCAAATTCTAACGGCCTTCTTTTGCAGAAACGGGAAAGCTGGTGCTCAGATTCCCATGAAACTGTGAGGCGCCCCGAAACAGGCAAAACAATCTAGAAAAAAGAAAAAGCAGGAGGAGCCACACGTCCCAGTTTGAAAACTCAGGACAAAGCATCTGCGGGTTCGCCTCCTCGCAGGACCCTCGTGGGCGGGCGCAGCACCCACGCTCCGGCCGAGGGCGGGCACGGCTGCGCTCCCCCTTCTGCTTTCCTCCGTGAACAGGACCGCCGTCTGCAGCACATTCGGCGCCACGGTTTTTGCATCTTTGAGCCTTTTGTTGGTGATTCTGCTCTGTAAATTGGCCCAAGCACAGAGCTGAAGTGCTGCCCCGGCTGCTAAGCACAAGACGGCAGAGTCCGTGATGAAGCAGTTCGCACAAAGTCGGACGACGTCGTCACGAGCGCCTGTGTTTTGTCTTCATTAATTCTTACTTTTACTCTATTTTCATCAGTTGTCCATGCACAGAGGCAGCTATCTTTCCCCTTTCCGCGAACACCTCTACAACTCCACATTCCTACACCACATGCGCCAAGGGATCCTTTTGATTTTTCAGATCCCACAGGTTCTGCCGGGTTCTCACCGCTCGCCGTCGGGGCTAGCTCGCCGCTGCCCTCTGGCTCCCACGCGAGCTCTGCGTCTTCCCCAAACAACTATCGTGTTTGGGTCAAGTGGACGTTCTGCATTCACGTTTTTGTGACCGCAGACTCAACTGGTCTGAGATGCGTGATAAACCATGAGTCTGTCTTTTAAAGAAGGTTCTGTGGTCTCTAGAGTTGATGGTTGTCTGGTTTTTATTTGGTGGTTATTCAAGTACACAATGCCGTCTTCTGTCAAGGCTTCCAGACACGGGGAGTTTGCTCCCAGTTTCTTCTTCTTGGAGACAGAACTGTCTACCCTGGAGTCCCCAAAACCAGAGGTGCAGATGCTGTTTGGGGCTCGCGCGTCCAGCGTCGGGGCCTCTTCTCCCCCTGCTCCTTTCTTTCTCAGTCTCCTCTCCCAGTTTGGTGAATGACATGCTTCTTCCTGACAAAGGGCAGTTAGGAGGCAAATATCTTCTTCTGAAAATGCCTGACAATATCTGAAAATACCTATATTCCACCCTAAATTCCGAGTGATGGTTGGACCGGATATGGAACTTTAGGTGGACCTCGCTGCTCACCAGTGCTTGGGCTTTCTGACCTCACTGGTGCTGTGTGGAGGGCACTCATCACTGGTCTCTGGGTGGTGTCTTGAGGTGTTCGGCATCCCCACTGTTCCGAGATTTCCCAGTGTCGTGCTTTGGTTTGGTTGGACTTTCATCCGTTGTGCTGGCCCCCAGTTTTTTCGTTCAATCTGGAAAGTCAAGTCTCAATTCTGGAGATTTGTTCTTTAATGATTCCAGTGATTTCCTTTCCTCTCGTTGCTCCAGCCTCTCACTCTGGAATTCTGACATCATGACCCTCCAGGACCAGTTGTCTAACTTTTGTATTACTCCTGTCATCTTTTCCATCTCTTTGTCTTTTAGCTCTAGCTTCCAGAAGATTTCCTCAATAATATCTGCCAACTCTTTTACTGTTTCCACTTTTTGTTACATCTTTAAGTGTTCGTTGTATCCTCTGAATGTTCCTGTCTAATAACACTTTGTTCTCATTTGATGGTTCTAACACCATCTCTAACCTCCCTTGAGTGGTTATTCATTATTTTCTGCTTTCTTCTGCTGGCAAAGTTTTCAGATTTGTGCATTTGCTTGTTGTCTGTTTGTTCTCTATCTTGCTAGGAAGTTTTCTGATAGGTCTGGTAATTGCTGGTGTTGTCTCATAGTTAAGAGGCAAGCATTAAGCACAGAACTCCCCACTTTGTGCCACCACCGCCCTGCAGGGACCCAGCTGCACCCGGTCCTTGGGAGCAGAGCACAGGTTTGTTGAAGTCACTAACGATGGCTCTGAGCTCCAGAACGTCGTTCCTCTCAAGGCGGCTCCAGAGCTACCCAGGGAAACCTCATGTGTGGGGACACCCAGCGGGGCAGGCAGCCTGTCATCAAACCTGCTCCAATGACAGTTCTCCTCCCCCCGAGGCCACCTTGCAGTTAAAGCCACCATCAGTGAGTCCAGGACTCCTGCATCCCAGTGTGTGAGGCGGAGCCTGCAGCTTCTCTTACTAAAAGGAAAAATATACGTCTAACCTCCATAAAGGGAAGGGGCATATGGGAGAGGGGAGGGTGACTGAGGGCCCTGAGCATCTGATAGGGGAGGGAAACTGGAACTACCTGCTTCCTGTCCTGTAGGACGAGCAGGTGCCTCCCCCAGGCACCCACACCAGCCCAGAGAAGCCAGGCGGCACCTGTAGGGAGAGGCTGCCAACAGGAGATCTAGATGCCCAGTCTGCTTCAAAGGAAACAAAATAAGAAACTGCCTAATTTCGTATAAAACTCAATATGCACACAAAGACGTGAGATTTGGAATCATGGCCAGGTGGAGCATCCTACAGAATTCCTCCTGCAAGGATGGATCAGACAGCAAGAATCTCATGCTCTGGGTGATCATCTTGACCCAGGCGGGGCCATGGACATGCGCCCTTTGTCCAGGGCGCAGCAAAAGGGCGTGCCCACCCTGGCACGCCGGGTTCCCGTTCAGCAGAGCCGGCTGAGAGCTACAGATTGTGTATCCAGAGCAATTATATTTTTAAACATGTTCAAAGTTATTTTTAACCTTTTATAGTCCTTTCTGGTTTTCACTGTTCAGAGACTATTTTAAATGTTTTCTGTCTTTATTCAGTTTGGAAATGCAGACAAGGACATTCACTGTAAGTTATGAATGAAAGAGGAAGGGGCCACCACAGCAAGGAGAGGAGCCTGTGGGGACAACAGGGGTGGGGTGGAGGGTCCCATGGACAGTCCCTCACCACCCACCTGGGAGCCTGTGGGGACAACAGGGGTGGGGTGGAGGGTCCCATGGACAGTCCCTCACCACCCACCTGGGAGCCCCTGCTGGTGGCTGTCCTGGCCCTGATGTCCTGCCCTGGCTGTGACCCCTGGTGTCCTGTGTCCACACTGTCTCAGGCACAAGCACACCTTTGCTCCCACCCACAGTGGGTGCATCCTATGAATCGCGCCTCTGAACTGTGGACGCAGTGTGCTCGCCCGTTTCCTGCCCTGCACTGTCCGGCTCGTGGACTGCTGGGTCTTGTGTGCTTTATGTGTGTGCACCTGTGTGCTTCTGAGCCCAGCGGCCACTGCGGTTACTCGGGGAAGCTCCCTGGAACCTCCCGCCATCAAACATTCACTCGGCTCTCTGATTTAACGACAACAGAGAGGTTTTTCATTCTCCTAGACATTGTTTAGGGTTAGTCCCAGGTGCGTCTCCTCTCCCTGCAACACCGCATTCGCCCTGAAGGAGGGTACCTGTCCCCTAGGTGTCCACTCTCCTTCCCTGACAGAGCCTCAATCCTTGCACCGCTCTGTGGGCGTGGACACAGGATGGTATGTGGAGAGGGAGGAAGGAGAGAAGACAGTGGGAAGGTTAGGAGGAGGAGGAGGGGAAGGCAGAATGGAGGCGAATCCCCCAGTTTACTGGGGTGGGGACTAAAGGAGAGTGGGATGGAGCCTGGTAGTGTGGAGGAGTCTGGAAAGGAGCATGAATGTTCAGGCAGAGCTGGTCTGACTCTGTTGCTGTGATTTAGAGGCACTGAGACTCACCAGGTTCCGTCCAGAATTGTTTTACCTTAAAGAATAAGAACCACACAGAAAATGTCATATTTGAACTCCTGGAAGAGCAACATCAGCTATCAGGGACGCCCGTTTTGTGTGTGTGTGTATTTTTGTGCCTAAGCCTCAAAAAAGACGTTTTTAGTTCTTTTTATTTTTTTGTTGTTTTTGAGGGTATTTTAAACTGAAGTAAAATTTCCCTGCAGTCAAATTCACAGATCTTATGGGAACATTTTTTTAAGACTTTATCTTTTCAAAGCAGTTTTATGTTTACAATGAAACTGGGGGGAGAAACAGAGATTTCCCATACACCCCTGCCCCCACCCATGCACACACAGCCTCCCCATTATCAACATCCCCACAGAGTGGTACATTTGTTACCAAGGATGAAGCTGCGTTGACGTGTCATTGTCGCCCAAAGTCCATAGCTTACATTACGGTTCAGACTCGGTGTGCATCCCGTGGGTGTGGAGAATGTGTAATGACATGATTCCACAATGTGGCCTCACCCGGAGGAGGTCACTGCCCTGGAAGCAGTCTGTGCTCCCTATTCACACTTCTCCCACCCGCAACTGCTGACTCTCCATTGTCTCCATGGTTTGGTTAAGGGTCCATTTTGATATCTGATAAATACATGCACTCGTCAAGCCATCATGCCAGTTGCATTAGTTTCCTGTGACTGCAGTAATGAATTTCCACAAACTTGACGGCTTAAACCAACACACATTTATTCTCTTACAATGTGGTGGCTAAAAGTCCAAAATGGGCTTCCCTGGGCCAAAGTCCAGGTGTCGGCAGGGCCACGCTCCCTCTGAAGCTCGAGGCAGGTCTGTGTCCTTGCCTTCTTGGGTTCTGGGAGTGTGTTCTCATTCCACGGCTCATGGCCCTGCAGCGCTCGGCCTCTCCTCCTCGGAGTCCACCGTCCCATCACCTTCTCTTCTGTCTTCAAACCTCCCTTCGCCCCCTCTGCTAGGACACTGGTGATTACACTTAAGGCCCACTCAGAGAATCCAGGACAATCTCACATGTCAAGATACTTAACTTACATTTGCAAAGTCCCTCTTCCACATGAAATGACATCCACAGGTCTGGAGATTAGGACCGGGACATCCTTGGGGGCCATCATTCAGCTCCCACACCAGTCAAGATAGAGAAACGTTTCCACCATCCCAGAGAGTCCCATTGCGCTGCTATCAAGAACGGACACCAGCCCCACGGGCACCACTGCTGTGGTTCCATCCACGGGGATGGCCTGCTTTTAAGCTTTCAACTGGATTTTAATTGGAATACTTGGCCTATTTACGTTTAACATAATTACTGATATGGTTAGATTTACATCTCAGAACCCTAAGGATGCTGTGCTAACGAGGCTGAGAGATCCTGGTAAATGAAAAACCAGCTGGAGAAGAACCCTGGCCACCAGCAGGCCTGCTGACTGTCCCCAGCTGGATGAGAGAGCCCTTCCAGACCAGGTGAACTGTCCCAAACCAGAAGAAGCACAGAGCTAACCCACGGGACTCTGAACCATAGAAACAGCTATAAACTGCTAATTTTTGAAGCCATCTGTTGTACAACCAAAACTACCTGATAGACTATCTCGCTGATTACTGTTTAATCAGTTGACTGCCCCAGCTGTACCTGCCACTAACCGCCCCACCTCTAAGCTGGTCCAAACGTTTCTGACACTTTTGCCTGACAATTTTCCCATGTTGTAAATCTGTAGAAAACCTATGAAGCCTACTTCCGGCTAAACAAACAAAAAACTTTTGCTAAATTTCATTCAGTAGATTATTTCATTTGAATATGTTCAGCTTGTGAGGTCTCTGCCCATCTTTAAGAGATAACATTTTCTCAGATCATCCCAAACTACCCACTTAAGCTTTCGTTTCATTTGCTTTAACATATTTACCCATTCTTGACCTTTTCCCTTCTTTCAAAAACAGAGAGCGCTTCGATATTCTACCTGTTAGAGTACTTTCTTAGACAGCCCAAATCTCGCCCCTGCCTCTTATTGCTACGATTGAATCAGCCTACAGGTAGGGGCTGTAAGGTCCTCACGAAAAACTAGTGGTGCCAAAAATCAAAACACAGGAAATATCTGTATATTTATGCGTGGTTTCCTGAGGTTGCTCTAGCAGAGAATGAAAATGTCCCAGGAAAGAATGGGGCCCATTAAAAACATTGCTGGTCATTAACCCACAAATATTGTAAATATAGTGAGTTTGTGTGTGTGTCTCAGGGGTGCACCGTCATCAATACGTGTAACTGATGAAAAAACTCAACTCTCCAGTTCCCTTCTCTCACATGGTTGAACCAGGAAACGAACCCGAGCTTTGCCACAACCTGTGAGGAGGGCGCTAAATCGGGGTCATGTGTTGTCAACACTTGTAGGAGTTCCCATGCCCTTACTGATTACAAAGGGAAAAAGATTTTGCACATAAATATTTTTAACACTTCAAGTATAAAAAAAAGAGACAAAAATTTCAATTTAGTAACATTCTGGGGCCCCAGAATCCTTTTGTAATACAAAATTCAGGCTTCCTAAGAAACAGCCCAGGAGACTAGAATATTAGGTTCTGCTGTTGGTTAAACTCCTTTTGTTTTCATGCCCTCACATTCTCAAAGCACGATGTTTTATTTGTGGGAACTGTATACAAAATTTGGAAAATTGAACAAAAACAAACACATATAGTCTGCCTTCTGGGTCATGAGAGTTCAAAATTCACCAGCCCCACAACGTGTAGGATCTTCTCAAACAGCATCAGGGCACATGGGGCACAGACACAGAACACGTGCCACCCTCATTCCTCTTTTGGGCCATGAAATCGCTGTCTTAGAACCAACAAAGAGAGAGTCCCAGGTTCAGCAGAAGGCATTCCAAGGATGTGGAAAATAAGATTTCTGGCTTCTAGGTCCTGAATCTACAAACCACAAACATGGGACATCTGGAAACATTGAGTTGTGTGTTGCAAGACAGAGGTGAGGGGGTGGTGAGGCCCCTGTGTGGTCTTTGCCGCCATTTTAGGCTCTGGAAAGAGCTCTCTCTCCATCTCCATCCTTCTCCTCACGGCAGCTGTTGGCATAACCAGGGAACTTGAGGACACGAGCCAGTCAGCAGCTGAGATGGGTTCTCACAGGGACCCTCATGGATTCTGTTCTGGGGGTTCTAATTATTTATGTGAACTTGGGAAGCCTGGAGACCTGCCCACCTGGGCTAAAGGCAGGCAAGTCTTCTCTGGACATGTAGAGCCAGCTGCACCAGTTTAGTCTTGTCTAAGGAACAAAGGGCCGAGCTACGAGCTCTGGAGAGCAGCAGAACCCATGGCGAGCCCACGACAAAGGCCACAAAGGAAAGGAAGCTAATTTAAAGCAAAGGGTTCGCAGTGGCCCACTCTCCTCTGCACCAGGCGGGCGCACTTCCTCAGTACTTCCACTTCTGCGGCTCGATCGCGTGGCTCACTCTTCTCTGAACACCTTCTCTGCCTTCACTTCCTTTGAAGATTTAGGGAACAAGAGTTGACACAATAGGTATGCATGACGGGAAATGCAGACGATAAAAACAAAAACACTTTACCTTTCACTCAAATCTTCACAAATTTCTGAATAAGTTGGCTTTTTCGCTCTATGGTCCTGATTCAAGCAGCCACAGCAGCTCCTGTGTCAGCACAAGGACAACCCAGGGGCGTGAGTTCTGCTCCCCCCAACACCTCTGCGTGTCCCCAGGACTCGAGAAATCCTGGTTCCAAGTGAATAGGCCGGAGGTTCTTACGGCTTCCTCGTGGTGTTAAGGCTTCTGTTCTCAGACTCTGGTGCGGGCGCCCTGCCTCAGGGCGCAGGAGGCAGCTGTGGACGGGCCTGGTCGGCTTTCATCAAACGCTCCATGCAGCCTCACACTGAGGAAGTCAAGGCGCCATCACTGCCACTGGGATGCTCAGCAGAGGACCTGCCTCTGTGCACCCCACGAGGCACCGAGGGCAGCTGTGGACAGGAACCTGAGAGTTCTGACCAAAATCCACGAAACCCACTCACGAGGCTCCCTGGAAAGGCCACAGAGGTAGGCAACGAAATGTCAGAGGCCCACAGAGTGCGGTGAGAGGCCTCCAAGCGGCCCGGAGGGGCTGTGGCTGAGTGGGGACGGTCGTGTGGCCATGTGGGGACAGCGGCAGCGGGCGTCTGCAGCCCTGTGCGTGGCTCAGAGAGATGGCCAGATTCTCTCTTTGGACGACACGTTGGGCTGACCCTTCACAGCCCCCAGTGGAGACCGTCTTCCTGGGCTGAGAACCCGCTTTAACAGGCTCGGAGAGAATCCCCTCCAGCTGGAGACTCTCCCAGTTCTCACCCGTTTCCCGAAGGAGCAACGCAGCAGCTTTTTCCTCTCTGCCTCACGGGGTCTCAGAATCGAGTGCCTGATGCCCAACTCCCCCCCTCCCACGCCACCTCGGGCCAGGCATCACCATCAGCTGCGGCCCCCGGGACCCCATTCATCCTCTCAGACGATGTTGATAGCGGCCGCACATCAAGTGGCCCTTCTCCCCACACGTCTGCAGGTCCCACGGCCCACCTCCCGTGGCCATCGGCTGCTTCCTGGGGAGAGCAAGTACCATGCAGACACTTCTGCCTCGTAAAGGGGCCGTTTTTATACTGACCTTATCATTTCTGATCCAAAATAAATCTCCTTTAATGTCTAAAAATTAATACTATTTTAGATGCTTAATATATTTTTAAATTCCTTTTGTGACACAGTTATGAGCCTGAAGAAGAAACCCCGCTCTGTGAGTTACGTTGGAAAGAAGATAAGTGACGCTGACTGTGCTCCTCATAGAGACCTGCATTAACGGTTCTTCATGTATGAGCCACATCCGTGCAGAGCCCTGTGGGGTGGGCAGTTCGCCCTGTTTGCAGATGAGCCAGGGTCACACAGCCTGACCACAGTGCCAGAATCCAGACCCCAAAACCGCCCTCCGCTGCTCCCCCAACCCCATCTTCCAGAGGACCCACTTAACCCCTCGCCCTTCGTGGCTGCCTTTGATCTGGGCACAGACCCTTCTGTGGCTGGCCAGTGCCCCACAGCTGGTCCCTCTCAGGACATCAGTGGGTCTGGACATGTATGCACATTTCCCGTTCGCAGTATGGACACCAGGGCTGTCGAGGACAGTGACCCAACCATGCGGCTTCTCAGCAGCAAAGCCGGGGCCTTTCCACACCCATCCCTGCCGTCCCCAGCTACAGAGTCATCGCAACCACAGCGGGCAGCTCAGACGTCCGGTTCGTGAGGGGACCACGCTCCCTTTGTGAGCGGTGTGAGCATCTGCACGTGTTAGCTGAATGAAACTTTTACAGAACTTGCACCGTATCTGTTTAAACGTGGTATAGAAATATACGAAATGTTCTCCCAGAGCACACGCTGCCCGACCACGATGCTCCCCACCTAGATCTCAGCCGCAGGAGAACTCACTGTGCTCGGGGACGTGGGCCGGGAAGCTGTGCCGCCGCAGGGAACACACGTCCGCATGACCAGCGCCAAGCACAAAAGGAAGCCGAGTTGGATTGCACCCACACGCCCAGACCTCACATCTACACTGCAGGAGGGTGCGTTCTCCACATGCTACCTCAATAGGGTGAAGAACGCTCTCAACTCGCACTGTCAGGGAGACATCAGCGTGTGGGAGGAGCTAGCACCCGCCCTCTGCCCCTTCCTTTCGTTCCATCCCAATGTCTCAGCGCTGTGCAGGCTCCTAACTGACCAGCTTACGGGAGGACGGCGCTGTGAGAGCCACACATGTCCCTGTTGGGGTGACCAGATCTCACCTCCCTGCTTCCTCCTGAGAGTTTAGCTTTGTCTGTCGAGCGCTGCTGGACCACAGGGAAGGAAAGCGGGAGCACTGGCAGGTATGGAAATCGCCGGATCGAAGCGTCAGGACTGTCCAGAAATAATCCTAAACAGCCAGCAGGCACCAGCTGGACCCCAGACGGGCAGACAGGGTCCAGACGTCACACGGCAGGGGGAGCTGGAGTGGGCGAGCGGCTCTCCAAGGCCAAAGCACCATCCCAGCGCGAAACCTCAGGAGGAAGAGGCAGGCATGAGCAGAGGGAGACCGAGGGCGCGTGGTCCATACCACTCAGGGAAGTCCAGAGACTTCTGCTCCCCTGGACACACACACAGTGGCCCCGGGCCCACGGGACACACCAGGGCTGGGCAGAGAGATGGGAAATGGAAGCATCTCTTTCTGCTTTTGTCTTTATTTATACCACTGCCAATGGGAGACAAGAAAGAGCTACCAAGTCTACAGAAAAGATTACTCAAGGGTCCATAAAGTCTTTTCTCTCTTTTATGAAAAAAATGAATCAAATTTTTTAAAAATGCGCAGGATATGGAATTCAAAATGGACAAAGTGGTTTGGTAAAAAAAAAAAAGAAAAAAAAGTCTCATCTCCACAGCCATGCCCAGGCTCAGCCCCATGCCCCTCAGTGAGCTGGGTGCTGCGTCCAGCATCTCCTCTCCAGCTGGTCTGCTCTGCTGGTGCTTGATCCCGACAGTGGCGCCCTCGGTTCCATCCGTGGCCTGAGCAACGTGAGTCAGGATCTCCCACCTAGACTCTACTTTTTAAAACCCTAAACGTTTTCATCTCTGCGATCTCCTCCTGTACCTTTTGGTTGAGATCTTCTGAACAGGATGGAGCTGGTGACCTCGCCTGCCTCTGCTCAACATCCTGGTCCCATTGCCCAGTGCCCTTAGAGAACAGCTTTTTCAGGATGTTCGAAGTGCCAAGTCCACTTGAAAATGAAATCCAAGATTTTAATCGCCTTCATAACCAGCACTTGCCATACTGACACGTGTGTCCAGGAGCAGAGTGAGTCTGGAGAGGCTGCACGATGCTGGTCGAATCCGGCTCCCGGCAGGGCCCGGCTGGCCTCTCTCCAGCTCACTGCAAACACAGTGAGGCTGTTTACATCTCAGTGCTTTTTCTGTCACTTGCTAAGCCACCATGGAGAAGATGAAAAATTCTCCCACTGGTGGTGCCTAAGTCATCTGGCCAGATGCCAAGAAAGTGGCCCCTGGACCGACTGCCACTCGAACTGGCCGTGTGATTTTGCCTTTATTTGGGCACCCGAGGGAGACAGAAAATGAGCGAGTAAGATGGATGGAAGCTAAGAATATCCTTCTTGATGAAAAACTCAAATTTCTTTTTGAGTTTGGGTCGCAAGGGCTTTATCCTCGCCTCGTGGTGCAAGGACGGAAAACTGCTGGTTCTGCAGGTCCTGGTCCGAGGTAGCCAGCACGTCAGGTGTACGTCTTCACTAAGAACAGATGCCTGCATGGCACAGGCTGGTCTCCTCACTGTTCATTAACCAGGGACACAGAAGGGTGCCAGACAGTGGGCCAGCCCCTGCTTCCCCAGGCCGTGTTCACGCAGGAGCCATGTGAAGTGAGCAAGTGGGTACCAATGGTCCACTATGATCCGTTGGTTCTTTTTTTTTTAAAGGAGGAGGGGATCAGGATTTTATTATTTCTGCTCCTTGAAAGAGGTTCCTCTTTTTGGCTGACACCAGATTCTACAGGCATCTGGTCGTTGTTCTATTCTGGAAACAATATAAAAATTAGATTTCTCAGTCTTTTTTTTTTCTCGTATTATCACTATTACAGCATGACGAAGATTTCAAATTTATGCATTACTGAACTTGAAGGTTTATCTCTTGTAAAACAAAGCTGATAAGGTTTAAGGCAATAGGAAACCTGAAACTTAGAGGATAAGAAGCCAAAGAAAATTTTTTTCGCAAAGATAGAAAAACTTTTTGCCAAAGCAACAGAGACAAGTTCTCTTGAAACTGACACAGGTGAAGGTGCCAATCTGATGCAATTTGCTATCGTCTCTGACTCATTAAACGTTTCCCATGCAAGTCTCGAATTAAAAGAAAACACAGTGGAGACAATGCAGAAGTGTTTCTGAGAAGCTGGGCGTGGGACTCTGAGAATTGCCGGGTAGAGCGAAGATTCTGCAGCAACTGCAGACGCTGGAACAGTCGACCAACAGCTCACAGCCCCATCCCGGCTGCTGCTCTGCTGAGGCTCCTCCCCACCTCACCTGCACCACCCTGTGCAGCCTCAGGTGCCCCCAGGACAGGACAGGAGAGAGGCAGAGACCTCGTGGAGACACCTCTGGTCTCAGGGATCACAGAATCCCTACCACTCAGGGCTCGTGCTGACAGGTCCCGATTCTTATTCCATCTCTGTAAATGTGTTAATTAAATGAGAGCCTCAAACTCCTCTCTCTCGTGTGGGTTGACAGCTCTGACTATACAACAGAAAGTAATTTAGTTGAAAAGTGAAAAATACCATTTCCTTGGGTGAATGGTGAGTCATCAAACTACACCACGGAATTTGCATAGAGCATGAATGGGTCCTGAGGGAGCTCCTGAGTTCTGATTTCTTCTTCACAGAGGAGGGTGCAGAGGCCAGCGAGGGGAGCCGTGAGTCCAGGATCATAA
Organism: Equus przewalskii; assembly: GCF_037783145.1. Lineage (NCBI taxonomy): Eukaryota > Metazoa > Chordata > Mammalia > Perissodactyla > Equidae > Equus > Equus przewalskii. The sequence goes on from NC_091844.1 coordinate 90,851,382, forward strand.
GCTAATTAGTGGCAGCTGGGACCAAAACCGCCAAGTGCGGCCACCTGCACAGGGCCACGGGCCGGGCTGGAGCCCCATCCCCTCCGCATCCTCACCCGACGCGTCTTGGGTGGACATGCTCTTTTTTCTCTGTTCAGGGATGAAAGGTAAATTTCCCGTCAGTCACTTCAGCCAGATCGACCTGTGACAGGTGGTTTAGGGACATGCAGTGTTTCCTCAGCCCACCTGAGTTTAAGTTTCCTACGATGCTCTCAGACACGGGTGGGCACAGAAGGAGCGGCTCCTGGAGTGCCAGTCCTTCCTGTGCCATAAATATCTGCTCAGCACAGACTCAAAATCCCGCCTCAATGCTCTTGGATAACATGAGAAGCCTGCGCCGTAGTTTAGACGTTAAGCATCAAGTCACTACCATGCAGGAAACACTGTCGGGTCCCCAAGACAGTCACAAAATCTCGAGCGTATGGCATCTTTTTGGTAAGACGCTCCTGGTTCCAATCAAAAAGAACCTTGCCTTTGGAATATTAACTGCTATTTTCATTAATCAGGCCCTTCTGAATGATCTTTCTATGATAACCATTACAACTCTATTTAAATAGCTTTTTATATTAGGATCGCGCTTTCAATACCACCCATGTAAGCGGTTTTGATTTGAAAAGAATTAAAAGCCTAAAAGTTTCCGCTGTTGGTCATTAAACTGAGTAAAGGCATCGATTCAATCACTCAGAAACATTCACGGAGGGCCCACTGCTCAAGTATTCAGCTAAACAACAAAGTATCTAAGAAAACAAGAAAGATGTCTCCTTGCTCTTACCCTGATTACAATCTAGGGAGGATCGGAGCTGGCTGGTCCGATCTCGTCCTTCAGCGAACATTTCCATCATTCAGTCCCAACCTGCAGGCCCTGATCTGACGACCCACAGGAGCCCTGATGAACTAAATACCGCATCCGCTGCGAGCACAGACCCACCTGGAGACCCCAAGGGGTGAGCTGGAGACAGGATGCATAGACCGCGCCCGCGCAGCCGACTCACCCCCGCTGCAGAGACCGCCCCCGGGGCAAGGCCTCCGCCCTCGCGGTGAGCAGAATCCCGCGGCTGGACCGCCAGTGGGCCGCCGTGTTGACCCCACTTCCCGCAGCTACGGGGGGCAGAAACTTAGGGTAAGGTTCACTGTTGAAGGCATTGAGCGACCTCAGTTTTATGTGCAAAAAGTAATCGTTTTTCCTTCTTTCTCCTCTCATCAACTCAAAGATAAAGCCCAAGGGGGAAAATCCAGTAAATGTTAAACAAATGCACTTTGGAATAAAAGCTAAAAACCGAAACCAAAGCAACATCCCAGGCACGCCTCCGGGGGGCAGTCCTGGGGGCCGCAGCTCTGACGTCCACTGCACCCACGGCACCGGAGACGCTCCCTTCAGGGCGGGAGGGCGGGGGACGCAGGACCGGGGGCAGGGGGGCGGCGGCCAGGCCCTGGGCTGTGGGTGGCCTGTTCCTGCAGGGCTGGGCCTTCAGCCGCAGACAGAGCCCTCAATGTGTTTTCAATTTGAGAAACAGAAACGCACATAAAAATTGTAAATACATGTGGCCTCGCCCTGCCACACCGCAGACCCGTCTCTGGACACCTCGCGGCAAACCGAGGCTGTTTCAGGAGATTTCCAGGGAGACGGCTCGACCTGGCTACAGACCAGAGAAACGACAGCCTGAGGACTCGGTCCCCGAGCCCGGTGACAGGAGGCGAGGGGACTCGCGCACTCCAGGCCCCGTGCGCCACCCGGGTGTCCGTCTGCTCCTGCGCCAGGCCGCTCCGGCCCCGCGCAATCTTCGTGTTTTCTTTGGACGCACTTACATGGAGGGTTGCTGCTCCCTCTGAACTGCACTAAATGCTGCTTTAGCATCCGCTCTCCCAGGATGAACAAACGCCGGAGAAGCCCACTGGCTGACCAGCCCTGAACTGAACACGTCTAAACCGAGGCCGCCTTCCCCCACAATTTCTTTACCATCTGAATTAAATTCCAGATGTTTTACAAGCACAGAAGATCCGTGTTGTCCTCTGGTCAGAAAGTGACCCCTCGACCTGGGAGCGTCAGGAGAGGAGCCGGGAGACGTTCTCCCCGGGACCCGCCCGGTCGCCTTTCCTGAAGGCTGGGCCCCCTCTGAGCACGGCGGGGAGGACGCGCACGGGACCCCACTCCGGCCACGGCCGCAGCTTCCCCGACGAGCCCGCCTCCTCCCTGTCTTGTTCAGAGTCTTAAATGCTGAGTTTCTTGTCACACTCAGGCCGCTTTGTCCTTAGTGGGACGTGGGGGTTCGTCAGGCTCTCAGGCCGGATTCCTGCCTGTAAGTGGGGGACCCCGCGTCCCTGCCTCAGACTGCCGGCCCCCGCGTCCCTGGGCCGTGCTCGTGGGCTTCCTTCTCCTCCACGGTTAGATCCTCCGACGCGGTGTATTTACCGTATTTGCCTCTTAACCAGCACTCTCCTCTCACAGCATCGAAGTTCCACGAGAACGGGGTTTTTCTCCGTTTACTCGTTGCCGTGTCTCCAGCACGAGGACACGGCTTGACACGTGAGTGGTCCTCAGTAGATGTTTGTTGAATGAATGGACGTACGTTTTCAGCTGAGCTCGGCCACCGGCGCACAGTGCTCGCCCACGATGCCAGCAGCCGCGGGGCCGCAGCGTCCACCCCGCGGAGGGTCGTCTGGCCCGCTGGGAGCCGACTGGGTCCCCACGGCCTTCAGAGTCCGTGCAGTTCAGTCTGCACCTGTTATTCCCTGTCTCTTACGGGGGCGTCTCGCTAGGACCCGTGTGTGTATTCTCCGACTCCGAATCTACCTCCCGCATCACAGGGTCCAGCGGGCTGAAGAGAAGGCCCTTCAGGTGAAGGAGGTGCCCAGGCCACCGCCCTGCGTCTGAGCTCTCCCTCTCAGGGCTCGGAGTCCTAAAACGCTGCAATGAGGTGGGCGCGGGGCCTTTTGTGGAGGAATCAGCGCATCCCAGCCGCTGGCGGACAGGACGCAGGGGGCAGGCTGTGTCCGCTCAGACCTTCCTCAGGCCCCCGCCCGGTCCGCGGCTCACTCTCGCCCCTCCCGCCCTGTGGCCGCCGTGGACCAGCCGGAGCCCCTCCAGGGTCCCCGGGGGCACCCTGTCCCCGATGTCCCCGATGTCCCCGGTGTCCCCATGTCCAGCTCTCCCCACGCGTGGCCCCAGCTGCCGCACCACCACCGTCTCCCAGGCATCGGACGAGACCTCCGGTTCCTGGTGCTTTGCAGGTTTATGGTAAGCCTCATTTCATGGGAACCAGCAGAGAAGATAACATGTGTGTTCCCCAGGCCATCTTAAACCAGAGCCACACACCTGGTTCCTCTAAACTGTATTGCCACTTTTCAAATAATTCTGTTATTCTTTCATTCTCTCTCTAGATAGATAGATATAGGATATAGAGATTTCCAGTAAGGAAGAATACATATATTTATGTATATAACACTTCTAGCGTCTCACACCTTTGATGAGTTGCTTTTGTGCGTAAACTAAGCAGAGTCTACTGCCTTGCCTGTAACTAGGAGCGAAGAACAGTATTCTTCTTGCATTAAACAGTTATCATGTGTTTATAGAGCAGCTTCTGTACAGAACGTTGAGCGAGTCTCACAAATGTGCTCTGTAGCCGCCGCAGCAGATGAACTGGGGGAGCTCTGAGACAGACCGTGCACACACGTCGTCCTCCTTAATGGAGAGACAGAGAGAGCTAGAGAGACTCAGGGACGGAGATGGAGCCTTCCTTACCGAACCGATTCCCTGTTGATGGCAGCGGCACCTTACTCTCTTTCTATCATTGTAGACGCAGGAATCCCCTGGCACACGTGTGTGCAAATGAACAGTTCTGGGCCTTGCCAGACCTGGATTTGGCAACTCTGGGCAGGCCTAGAAATCTGCATTTTAAGGTTCCCCCAGTTCTGGTGTGGTGGCTACAGAGCACATTGGTGAGATATGCTCCACTGTTCTGTGTGGAAGCTACTCTATAAATACTCGTTAACTGTTTTAAGTAAAAAATACTGTTCTCTGTTCCTGTTACAAACAAGAGAGTAGCCTGTGGTTAGTGTGAGCAGAAAAGTAACTCATCACAGGAAAGAGATGATGGAAACACCTCCAAGAGAGCTGGAGTTGACTCGAAGCTGTGCATCGTCAGTCACAGGGGCTCCTCTGAAAGGTGCCACTGCCGTGGCCACATGGTGTCCGGGAGGCCAGCCTGGTGCCCGGAGCACCTCCCCTGCCACTCCCTGACTGTCAGCAAGGGTCACACACATGCGGTGGCACATGGGACACCAGAGACGGACAAGGGTATTCAAAGAGGCCTCACAACCACAAAGGGCGAAGGTCCCCGCGGAAACCTGAAATAACACCAGTGACACTCTCTTCAAGGCCCAGGGATCCCGAACCACAGAGAACGACTGGTTCTGAACGGTCGCTGCAGCCACTGCTTCCTTAAGAGGGACGCAGTTATCCAAAGATTTCACCAAATTCACAGTCAGAGACTGTCTGCCAAAAGACAGCCACTGGCCGTAATGTGCATTGTGGGAATCTACCAAAAAATCAGCCCAACAAATCGTGGTAACTGTTTGTTGTTAAATTATGATAAAAGGCATCTGTTTACCAGCGTCACTGGCCATCCCCTCAGTGAGATTGAAGGAAATAAAGCTGAACACTTTGAGGTGGTTAGATCTTTCATAAAAATGCAAAGAATTTTTTTTTAAAGATTGGCACCTGAGCTAACATCTGTTGCCAATCTTCCTTTCTTCTTCTTCTCCCCAGAGCGCCCTGGTACATAGTTGTATATTCTAGTTGTGAGTGCCTCTGGTTGTGGCATGTAGGACGCCACCTCAGCATGGCCTGATGAGCGGTGCCATGTCCGCGCCCAGGATCCCAACCATGGATACCCCAGGCTGCTGAAGTGGAGCGCGTGAACTTAAGCACTTGGCCACAGGGCGGCCCCAGAATTTTTTAAAATATCTTTTTAGAGGTATATTTTCTTTCATGGCTGTAATAACTTTAGGTCATTAAGAGTTGTATTAAAAATATACAAAACTATAGCATAGAGACTGAACAGATAAGTGTGGTCACAGAAGCATCATGAATTCAAGCAGAAAGTCACTTTGGAATATGGGAGTAATAATTTAAAACAGGTAGTCTTTATATAATCATCCAATTCACTGTTTAGGTTGAGACTTTAAACTATGGGCTCGAGATTCCCACATCTGAGTTGATGTTGAGACCGCTGACGTGTGTCAATCACCTGGCAGGTCAATTCCTGACTGACCCTGGCTGTCCTAACCCCCTGAAGGAGATCTTCCCATTCGCTCACTTTGGGGATGGAGGGTAACATTGCTGCTGAGAACAAAATGCCTCCTGTCACTACTGGCTTTCCAGAATAGCGCTGGAAAGTATAGCAGTGTCTCATTCGGGACCATGGAACATCGTCCTGTTTCCAAGGAACCAGCTCACTTGGTCAAACCCACAGAGTCGTAGCAAATCAATTATTAGTGAGAGTAATAGATCCACTTTTCATTTTATTATTGCGAAACTTTTATGGAATCATTTAAGGAGATGTTCTAGCCTCTAGTAGAGGAATATCTTGTACATCGAAGACATGTTCTTCAATTAAATGGTCAATCTCATTTGACATGGATTTCCAATCGGATTCTGTATCACTGCCTGCCAAGGAAAATACTGATCTCTGGATAAGCAGCGAATTTCCAGCAGAAACCCTGGAGCCAAAGCAGTGAGTTGCATTTTATTTCAAAATGTACAAAAGATCCTAGAGTTTATGCTAGACAGAGAGAGCAGAAGAGAGACACAGAGAGAGCAAGGGCCCTGTCTGTCTCTCTGTTTATGTGAAATGTATAGATGCAGACCATCAGGGACTCTCCAAACTATTAGGAGGCAGGTGGAGTGGGGAGGAGAGTCCTGATTTATTCTATATAAATACAAACTGTGTATTTCTTTTACAGTGAAAATGTGTCTTCATGTTACTGGTGTTATTTAGCAGAATACAAAAAGAAATACCGTGTCATAGGAGACTTTTAGATCTATATTAGTGAAGGTTAGCCATTGACACAGCACAATAAATAACTGTTTATACTGTAAAAAAGAAAAAAAAAGAAAGAAAAAGAAAGAAAAGATTCGGGAGGCAAAAATAAAAAGCTACTAAGCAGAGGAATAGCTGGCTATAAGATCCCCAGATAGAAGTCCCATGGTCAGCAGACAGACTGAAATTGAATGCTAATTAAAGCTCCATTTAGCAGAAAGGATAAATTAACAGAGTGATCACCATAGCAACACAGGAGTCTATGAGGATCGGAGCACCTGCATCAGGAACAGGGAGCATGGCAGCTTGTTGAATAAGTTTATCCTGGTAGCTCACTGTGCGGACTCTCGCTTGATAGCATATTACCTGTCTCGGAAAGTCTGGGCCATACAGGACCAATGCATTTTTCATAAATTACATTAAGAAATAAACTAACAGAAAATACTAAATACATATGACAGATTAATTTTGCTGACCACCATTTGGCACTGAGATTTCCCAGACAACCTCAGCTTGAATCTCACTCATTTCACCTAATAGCAGTGGCAACTGACCCCGGGGAAGTGCTGGGGACCTGAGGTGGATTGGCTCCCTATTGTCTCCTGACTCACATGCCCAGTATCCAAGGCTCTGGTTCACGCCAGCAAAGGCTTGTCCATAGTGCTTCAGCTTCCACCTTTTCCTCATGTCACTTCTGGGGGCAGCACAGACCCCTCACCCACCTTTCACCCAGCTGATGAAAGAACACTATTGTCCACTCAGATACTGAACTCCTGTCCTTTTTGTAAAGTAAGCCTGTATCCCCATCTTGTTTATTTACATAGTTACGTTTAAAAAGTTAGCGTGAGAAACCACGAAGCCTGTCGAGCAGGTGCACGGGACACATCGAAAGGCATGAATCATGGCCTGGATTCTACTCCTTAACAAGCTGTGTATCTTAAGAAACTTAACTTCTCTGAAAATGCCCTGCAAAGGCGAGAACATGAGAACAGATCAGTTATTTCCAACTTTTATTAAGCAGTGAAACTCTTCTAACTTTTTTCTAAGTGTAATATTTAGTGAAGCCCAATTTAAAAATGAAAGCAGAGTTGTTCTACGTTAAGTAAGGGTTAGGGACCTAGGGCTCAAGTGGTTAAGTTCATGCTCTTGCCTCCGCTCCCAGGTTCCTTTCCCAGTCAGGGAGCTGTACCACGGTCTGTTGGTTGTCATACTGTGTGGTGTTGTGATGCTGAGAGCTATACCACTGGGATTTCCAGTACCAACAGGGTCACCCATGCTGGACAGGTGTTAGCGGACTTCCAGACTAGACAGCCTAGGAAGAAGGACCTGGCCACCCACTTCCAAAAACACTGGCCACGAAAACCCTGTGAATAGCAGCAGAGCAGTGTCTGAATTATCAGAAGGTGAGAGGATGGCGCAAAAAGACCAGGCAGAGCTCTACTGTGCTGTCCCTAGGAGTCAGAATTGATTAGATGGCACTAAAAAGAACAACAGGACCTAATATGAGATACTCAGACCTCCGAGTAAATCATGGAGCTCCCTGGAGCTCTTGAAACATGGCATTCACTGCAATGCAATATTCCATGATTGTATCAATTAACCCAACCTCGGGAGAAACAAATAAAGATTTTCACACACAGACATGACAACAGAAATCCTGCTGTCCATGAAATGGAGATGCCTCAGTTCTTGATACAAGACAACAGAGGAGAGCAGGTCCTGGTTGCGTGGGGAATAACCTCGATTAGTATTGACAGTCGTGACCCTAAGGTACAGCCCTTTGTTGAGCGGCATGTTGGCTCAATGATGCATTAAAGGAATATGCGTTAAGGTTGAATTTGGTTACATGGACCAGGAACCCAACTTGCAGTGGCCTGAACAAGTAGAAAATTATTTTTTGCATAAAACAAGCAGGCACTAGTCAGTCAATCTAGCTCTCAAACAGCAAGCCCACAATATCACCCAAGTCCCACTGCTTTTCTGCTTCACACATCTCGGATTTAGCTTTTGTCTTAATGTGGTTTCAATGTGGTTCTTGCTTGGAGGATAAGAATCAATGCGTGTTGCTGACCACAGACACTCGGCCCCCCTCACACTGGGTTTCTGTTAGTAAGGAAGCAACGGAGAAGCCGCATCAGGCAGGCGTGCAAATATCTTCTGTTTGACCTTCCAATGGGCTTGCCATGTTTTTCTCCCTGTCTCTGCTCCAAGGGATAATTAGAAGCCACTTCCATGGTCCCTTCCTCCCAGTTTCCCATGAGGTCTGGCCAGTGGGAAGCCCAGTGACACACTGGAGGGAGGGAGGAAAATAGGGTTGGTTACTGTCACCCTGCTCCCTCCCTGTGAAGTCACCCCAGGCTGGTTTGTCTCCTCCTCACTCTCACCTTTGTCCTTTTTGGTCTGGAGGTGGGGGAAGTGCCAGGTGCTGCCATATATAGCTTGTGGTTTCCTAGTAGCCTGTCCATGACTTTGTAAATCATCCTATCAGTCAACCTTCCCCCACTTATTCTAACGATAAATGAGAGAGCACATAAGGACCTGTCTCTAGCACAGTGCCCCATGGACCAACCAACATCCAGACACATTCCTCTTCAGTTCCCTACAAAATTCTCACCTACGTACTGCTTTCGGTTCAAAATCCAGAATTTCAGATGATTTGAAATCCTCCCCACGAGGACCAGATGTGGTTCCTCCAGTCCACTGACCCACTAGCTTAAAAGGTAAACTGGCTGCCTTTTCCACATCCTTAGTGTGCACGGGTGGAGAAGGAAGGGAACAGTGCTAGATCACACAATAACCCCATCATACCGAGCAGGGCCGGCAACAGGCCGCAGACACCAGCTCACGAAACACAGCAGACCCTGCTGGAAAAGACTCTGCCTGAGAATGGGGACAAAACAAAGCTCAGTCGGAGGCAGCCCACTTGTGGCCATGACGAAATGTCCGAGAGAGGAAGGGGGTGCTGGAGCCAGCGTCCTGGAGCTGCTGGCCGACCCCAAGCTCCTAACCTGACTTCTCACGGGTGTGAGTGTGTATGTGTGTATGATATACATGTTTAAGTATGCGTGTATATGTATTTTATATATTTTTTAAGTCACTTTGGAGTTTTCTGTTAGTTATTACAAAAATCATTGCTAAATCGTTCATTCTCAACTTTTAGGTCAACTATAGCCAAAGCATGATAGACTTATTGGTGGTTTGCACAGAATGTGTGAGTTACCAGCCTTGAAAATAAAAAGTAGAGGCCCAGATACAGAAATGGGGGGCTGGGAAAGGAAGAGGGTAAAACAGATAAAGTGCTTACAGAGTGGAAGGTCAGGTGACATTATCTGTAATAAGTGTAAGATTAAAGTGTATGTTATGAAATCGCCAATGGAACCTGTGGAGAAGCAAAAACAGGACTGTGAGTACCTTTGTATTTGGAGGCCAGGTGGGGGAGGAGAGGAGCAGGGAACTAAATCTTTGCCATACCCAGAAATCAACAGACTTTGTTTAAAGTCATCTAACACATTTAAATAATGTAAGTGAGTGCTTCTGAGGGTTAATGTCCAGGAGAACCACCTGGAGGTCTCACTGAGATGCAGACTTGGATTCTCGGGGGGCCGGGGGGGCACGGGGGCCGTGCTGCTGCACTTCTACCAGTTCCCAGAGGATGCCACGCTGGTCCAGGATGGTGAGGAGCAAGGTCCCCAACTGCATCACCAGCACCTCGAGGTGGACACCAGCTGCAGGAATGGGGTCTCCAGAACTGAACAGTCCCTAAGTCACCTGGGGGATGTGAGAGGAACGGGCTGTCTGTGTGTCGGTTTATATTTGTTTGAGGCTTGTTTATTTGATCTGACTGATATAAGTCAACATTTGTGGGAAAGGACAGTCTCTACAAATGTACAAATGTAGAATGTAGATAATGTGAAAGTGGTCTCTCCTTGACCTTCAAAGGAGCTTTTACAGGAAGTGGTGGTGATGATCATAATAAAGATGCGTCTTTCTTGAATGAAAAAGGAGCTACAGTAGACTTTTACATACTTTTCCAAAACTTGCCCTCACTGCCCAAAGCTGTAGCCCAAGTTTACCTAGAATCTGCTTGGCAGAAATGAAGCTTGGAAATGCAGAATCCCACAGCAGTCAACACAGCATCTTTGTTTATCCATAACTGTCACAAAGTTCTCATGTAGCTTATTATAATTTAAATATTCATTTTAAAATAACTATTGTAAAAACATAGAGAAATAATCAAAATAATTCTAAAACATCCACAATTGTTCTAAAAATCCATTTCTACATAGTGACACAAATTTAAATCTACCAAAAAGATGAATGGAAATTTTCCTTATGAAGTCCTTATTTGCTTTAAAAATAAATTAACCACAGATTCTTTAAGTAACACACATCCTTAGCACATTTAAGATTCAATTCGACTTAGATTTCACCCATATTCTCAGGGATATACATAAGTAATTACACGCACATTCTCTGGGTCAGCTCTGCTAAAGTACTTTGTAAGAGCTGAGCCGTCATTCAGATGGAATTTCTACAGAGGTCAAACATTTGGAAGCATCTGAATGGTTGATTCCATTTTTCATTTTCCCCCTGAATGTTCTTGCCTTTTGTAGAGTAGATATTGCCAGAGTATACAGCAGTTTCTCAAAACTGAGTGCCTTTTAAAAGATGGAGGAAATTGTAATTACCAAACCCTTACATATGGGACCATTCTTTCACAAACCTGCTAATCACAAGGTTCAAATAAAAGTCAAAACTGTAAAGAGTTCTTTTACTTCTTGCAGATATAAATAACACCAGAAGAAATCTGGGCCCAGCAAAAGCCACAACCTGGGAATTGATATAAATTTGTTTCCATCACTATTTTCCATCACTCTGTGATTTCAACCTGCTGACAATAAAAATGGAATTCCTTCATGTTGTACGTACATGAAATTCATCATTAGAAATCTTCATCCAGATTTTAGTGAGAACACAGTCATAGGAAGTAAGAAGAGCCGCCAACCACTTTAAATATCGATTAATTTTAGCAAAAAAGTCCCATGAAAACTGTTTATTGCTAACTCTTTAACGAGGAATGCCTCTCAAATTACAGCAATCAATTCCAGATGTGGTTGTTTCGGGTCAGACTTTCATTAGCTTGGTTATATCATCATTAAACCACCGTGATTGACCACATTTGGTGAGGACCCCACCTGAAGAAAGTCAGATATCAAAGATTCTGAATGATGAAACTGTGTTTACTTTCTGCTACATATCAAGCTGCTATTTTATAATGTATGCAATATAATGTCAACTGTTAAAATGTGCAAGGCAGTTAAAATGCATTTTGACCTTAGTAAAGTCAGCAATTTAGAGACGCAGAAATAGAGAGCTGCTTTTAAAGAGGGGCTCTGCTGACAGATGAAGGCATTGCCCTACAGAGGCTGCGACGGTTCCCAGTTCGAGTCTGTATTCTTCGATTTCCACTGTAGTTTTAATGCACACATAGAACCGTACCTCACTGGGAAGGCTGATCTCAGAGGACGAAACAATAAAGAAAAGAGATAATTCTCTTGGAAAGCCAAGACTTCCTCTGCTCTCCAACTTCACCCCACCTTCGCTCTGGCTGCCTCCTCCCGCAATGGCATTACTGCGAGGGGCCTGCTTCCTTCTCTAGATTCAGTCCAAACGCTGCCTCTGCAGAGACAGCTTCTCCCACCACCACACGAAAAGTCAGTTACCCACCCCCTTGTCACCCCACCTCTATCTCAGGTTTTATTTCCTTCTTATTTGCACTTTTTATAACTTGGGAGTATTTTCTCCAGTCACCTATCTGCAGTGCCTACTCCCTCCAGAGGGAGAGCAGCCCTCATCCACTGATCTGAGCCTGGTCCACTGGTCTGAGCCTCGTCCACTGGTCTCAGCCTGGTCCACTGGTCTGAGCCTCGTCCACTGGTCTCAGCCTCGTCCACTGGTCTCAGCCTCGTCCACTGGTCTGAGCCCTCGTCCACTGGTCTGAGCCTCGTCCACTGGTCTCAGCCTCGTCCACTGGTCTGAGCCCTCGTCCACTGGTCTCAGCCTCGTCCACTGATCTGAGCCTGGTCCACTGGTCTGAGCCTCGTCCACTGGTCTCAGCCTCGTCCACTGGTCTCAGCCTCGTCCACTGGTCTCAGCCTCGTCCACTGATCTGAGCCCACATCCACAGGTCTATGCTCTCAGTCAATGCTCTGAGTGCTGGCTGGTCTCGTGGACACTTAATAATTCAGGATATTTCAGTCCACTTTCTAACTATAGATTTTCTGTGCAGCTGTGAACAAGTCACCAAATTCTGTTGTCCCAAACACTCTATAGGGTTTGGATGATGCTCTGTTTCACAGCATATTGTAAGAAATGATGAAATATAGGGGAAAAAAAGATGTTTAGGATGGTACACACTATAAAAGACTTAGAAATTTTTGATCCATTGGTTTTTAAAAATTGTTTAGACACTGTACTAAAAGTTTAACATACATTATCTTATTTAATGTTCACGAAACTGCTGAGGTAATATGTTCTCTTGTCATCTCCCTGTTAGACATAGAGAAACTGGGATCAGAGAGGTCGTCTTGCCAAGTTTGCACAGCTGGCAAGAGGGAATCAGAACTTGACCCCACATCTGTACCTTGCAGCCCACGCTCTTTTTCAGTCCACACTGCTGCTCTCCTGATGGACAGTGGACACCAGGAAGCTGCCTCGTGCCTCTTTCGCACGGCCGTTCCTCCTTGCCAGATGCACCGGGGGTGGGGGGGGGTGTCTGAGGTTCTGCACAGGTGCGTCCCTCTGTCCAGCACTCTCTGCCCCGTCCCTGTATGACAACCCCACCGTTCAAGTGCGTTTCAAACATCACTTTCCCTACAAAGTCTTCTCAGATAGCTCCCACTGGAGGCCATCTTTTACTACTAACAGTATGTTGGTCACAGTTTTACTATATAACCATGTACTTTCTCAAGAGATGCCCCATGTTCAATTATCTGGTAACATGACAACACTGGTTTTCACAGAATAGTCGCCCAATAAATACTTGTTTCAGTAATGCTTTGTGAGCATCTGTCAGTAAAAATATATAAAAATACCATGCTTATTCACTTTTTCAAAAATATTTAGTTGGTGCGTATGATATTCCTAAGCATGGGTGACGTCGTGGTGGACAAGAGGCAGCCCCGGCCGCAGGACTACGACGGACTAACAGGAGATACAGAGGGCAACCCAGGAGATGCTCAGAAACCAAACGGAATAAACAAGGTCGGTGCCTGACGGCAAGAAGCACTGAATGCCAGGCCGAGGGAGGCCTGGGTGGGTGCTCCCAGAGGGCTCGGTGTCAAGGGGAGAACGGGGACGAGTCACTCGATGAAAGCAAGGGGCAGAAGGAAGGGAAGAAAGTTCTCGGGGAAAAAAGAGCAGTCTGGGTGAAGATCCCGGAGGCTAGAATTTGTGGCTAGCTCCGCGTGGCTGGAGCACAGATCTTGAGGCTGACTGGGGCTGACAGAGCAAGCCAGGGCTCACTCCTGCCTTTCTCTCCTGAGTACACACCCAACTGCTTAAGGCAGGGGAAGGGACTCTAGGAGAGGCCGCGAAAGCCTCCTGCACCTGGTCCGCTGCCGGCACATGCTCCTCCCGCCTAACTGTGCACAAGTGGGCCCTGTCCCAGACTTGTGGCCAGGCGTTAGAAATAGTTTCTTCCCGAATTGCTTAAGGGAAGAGAAAACTCATAACCAGTGTTAGTCTTCTGAAGAAAGCATATTCCTGCATTCACACTGTTGCGACTACCCGTTGTGAAAGGAAAAGCTGGCATGTTTGTGCTGAATGTGACCAATGGGATGTGGGCGCCTCCAGACCTGGCTCCCATGACTCAGCCAGAGGCAGGGGACCCAGGGGGACTCCTCGGTCCTCAGAAAGGGCCGAGTGTGGTGACGGCATGGACAGACCACCCACCACGTGCTAGACTGTGCCTTGAGAGAAATATAACTGTATTACCTTAAGCCACTAAAATCTGTGGGTTGTTTGTGAGAGTGGTCATCTTACCCTAAAAATCTGCCACTTGGTTTGAGGATTCCTTTGGGATACGGCACTTTGGAAGTGCCTACATGGCCCAACCATTATGTGTCCCCTTTGATCGAGATATTTGATCTCCTGCAGAAAAAACATCCACAAAATATATGGAATGTTGATATCTCTGCATTGTTCCTTGACATATATGGCTATATTTGGTTCAGATATTCCCATGGACTAATCTGACTGTTCATAAATTTGAGATGGGCTTTTTACCAAATAGGAGGGTCTTTTGTTAACAAGTTGATTCGGGGTGCGTACACAAATTTATTCTCATTCTTGCCACTAAAAGCTGTGAGATGGGGGCCTCCAAGGGAGGTGAGGGTCACCGAGCCTCCAGACCTCTCCTCCAGCTGGAGTTTATGACTAAACCAGTTCAAAGGAACGAGGAAAGGCCAGGTTCTCTTTAAGCCTTTCCCCTGTGACTGGTCCTCTTCAGCTTGGCCACGGGACAAGAAAACTGAGCAGCCATAAATCAGTCACACTATCGAGGATCCCAAGCTTTTATAGAACCTTCGGCTCATCTCTCTTCTGGACTTCACTGCAATGTGGTTTTGCAGATGCAAAAGTGCGTATCAAGGAAAGGAAGGGAGCAGGGGCTTCCTCCACACGTGAGGGGAGGGGTAGGTAGGGAGCGGTGTGTCATTGATCCAGGACAGACTGCTGGCTGGTGTGTTCACATTGTTACATATAAGGGGTCACATTTGTTACACTTACACAAGGAAGACTGGTCCTCTTAGAAAGCTCGTCTTCCTAAATGCTTTCTCCAGTTTCTAGTACATTCCTAGCATACTAATAATGTAGCGGTAGGAAAATAACAGAACTGATAAAAGTTACACATTCAGCAATATTTCTTTTTAGCACATAATGTTATCCTTTATGAAAGATAATTGTTTTCAGTTATATTGTTAAATGATCAGCATAATGGCTGAACAAATAATTCATTTACAAACAGGTAGTTAATATATCTACCTGTTTTAGAAGGCTTTGAAGGTAGTTAATATTCATCTCGAATAAAACATATACCATTTTGCAAAAAGGGAAAAAGTGATCATAGTTGAAACATCAGAGCTTTACACTCTTTATAAGTTGAAAAACATAACTTGTCTGTCTCACAACGTAGATCTGTAGTCAAAGTAGATTGAACGCAACTTTTTCCTCTCTTGTTAGTTTTCCTTCTATGATCCAATGTAGTTGTCTCAAAAGGGAAACAAACCTAAATCAAACCTAGCCAGAAACTATTAGTTATTTTGCCAATAGTGCTAGAATATAATTTGTTGCTTAATTTTTCTCTCTTATCTTTTTAGAACCCTTCATAGTAGAAAGTTGTTCACTTATTAAAGGAGGGAATTAAATTGTTTAATGTGAATATATCACCTCTTCTTCCTGAAAATAGATAGTGAAACTCATCATGATTCAAACTCATAGTGAACCATCTCCAGCGTTTTGCAGAAACATTGTATTTTGTTGTTTGTAACAATCATAGAATTACATGGACTTCAGACACCATCCAGTCCAACCATCTCATTTACACCAGAAGAAGTGGAAAGAGTCCACCATTTGCCAAATACAACTTCTCATTTCCATGTAAACCAGTTCACATACACTTTGCTTTGCCTTAACCAGCACAGACAACCAATTTAGCCGATCAGATCGTGTTAAGAACAGGTGCAATGCACATATTTCTAGTGACTGAGAATTCCAAACAGTTCATCTCACAATACCACAAACGGAAAAACTCAGAAGAGATTATAAATCTCTGTTTTATTAAGTTGAAAAAGTCTGTAAAAACGGTTTATACAAAATGAAGGGCACCTAGAGCCATTTCAGCACAGAACTTTGCAAAAATGAATGAATTAATGCATGAATCATCTGATCCCTAATTGCCAGATCTTGTGACTCTAAACACCAACCAAACTCTGGTTTTGTTGCTGCTGTTTATGCACTAAAGTTGGGCTGAAGTGTTGGTAGGAAGGAGTCATTCGAGGAATCCATTTGTCTGCAGGTTAAAAACTGCAAAAGGGGGCCAGGCTGGTGGTATAGTAGTTAAGTTCTCATGCTCCACTTTGGTGGTCCGGGGTTCACTGGTTTGGATCCTGGATGTGGACCCAGCACCGCTCATCAAGCCATGCTGTGGCTGCATCCCACACAGGAGAACTAGAAGGACTTAAACTAGGATATACAACTACGTACTGGGACTTTGGGGAGAAAAAAAGAAGATTGGCAACAGATGTTTGCTCAGGGCCAATCTTCCTCACCAAAAAAGAAAAAGGCTAACAAAAAAAACCTTGTCATTTAAAAAAAAACTGCAAAAGGAAAAGGGTAATATTAATTACTATCAAGGCTTCCTTGGTTGGTCGAACTGTGGGGGGTGGGGAGAGGGATACTTACTGGTAGTTTTTAGGAAAAAATGTAGCCTTTGATGTTGTAAAATACTATCTAAAAGGAAAGATTCTACGCAAATTTTAAATAATATGAGATTGGGCTAATTTCTTGTTTTCTTTTTCACTGCAGCAAGACTTTTTTCCGAAGACAGTTTTACGCCAAAATATGTTACAATAGAAACTGCAGGCTTCCATCAGCCGGAATCCCAGGCTGCAGGCGACGCCGGGCGAGCGCTCTCTGGAGGGAGTTCTGGGCGACAGGCGGCGCCCTTGCACGAGGCGCTTACATCTCTTCACACAACGGGGAAAGGGAAAAAGGAAAAAGATCTCATTTTCTCTGCCTGAGATCTGTTTGATACGAATTTTTATCTTTTCTTGAGCTTGTCTTCACAGAAACGTTCACATTTTAGTCATATTTCTTGCAAAAAAAAAATGCTCACTGGGAAATCAAACTATTCGCTTTCAAAGAGAGCAGAGTATAAACAGATACGCGGGAAAGGTGCGCGTGTGGCGGGGGAGGCTTTAGATGACCACATTTCAGCATCTTCCATCTCTATTCTGTTTACCCCACCCTCACTCTGCCACTTGGTCTTCCGGAGGAAACACACCTAGCCGAGGGAGGGAGATAGAGGCAGAGACAGAGAGACACAAACAGAGACAGAGACAGAGAGAGCGAGGATTCCCCGGGTTTCCGGCCGGCCCAGCAACCCAGGCCCATTCTTGGGCCGGACGCTCTGAGCACCCCGCACCTGCAGCGTCCCGCGCCGGCTCCCTACGCCGCCGCCCCGCCAATGCGGAGGCTTTTAGCCCCCGCCCCCGCTCGCCCCTTCTGGGACTGTTCTCAGGACACCTTTCCCAATCACATCGCTGACTTGGAGCATGTCCAGCTCTTGCCCAGAAAGCGCCAATAAAATGGGAAAGCGTGCAACTGATTGATAATATATTTTACAAGAAAAAAATTAAAGGAGATAAATTGTTGAGCTCTCACAAAGGCGCCTGCCTACATCCAAAGACCCAAAACTTTCTGAAAGACGGAGGCCTGGAGGGAAGGACTCCCGCAGTCGTTTCCGAGGAAGGGGGGCAGGGACCACCCCGCCCGGAGGGCCTCGACGCGTCCTCTCGCGCGGGTTCTGGGGAGGGGGTGCCGCCACGTCTCCCGCCAGGCAACCGCGTGCACCCCGGGTTTCCCGGAGCGCCGCCCTTGCCGACCCCGACCCCAGCCCCGCCCTCGGGGACCCCGCCTCGGGGACGCGCCGCGGGCCGTCCAAGTGCTCGGGTCCCAGTGGCCCCCAGCCACCCGGCAGGTCGCTCCACAACGGACAGACTCTAAGTGACTTATTAAATGTCGAGGCAATCAGGCAGCTCCTTTTTTAATAGCCCGAGATCTACATTTAGACAAAAACAGATCCGAGTTCCTGGTAAAGGCGTTTTCTTCTCATCCTGTCACAAGTGACAGGAACGGAGGGAAATAGACTGAGCGGGAGAAGGGGGGCGAGGGGGAGGGAGAAGGGGGCGGGGGAGGGGAGGGAGGAGAGGGAGGGGGCGGGGGAGCCGGGGGGCAGGCCCGGGGGGGTGAGGTGGGAGGAGATGGGGGCGCTGACGAAGGCGCGGGGTACCGACACTCCAGCGCCTTCTAATTGGGGCCGCGCGGAGCCCGCGGGGACCCGCCTGACGTCGGCGCGCGGGGATAAGAGCCCGAGGTCCGGGCGGATCGGCGCGGCGCACCCAGCGGCCGCGGTCCAGCTCCGAGCGCCGCCGCGTCCGCCCCGCGCGTCCCGTGCGCTCGCAGGCCTGCGCCGCCGGCATGGAGTAGGGCGCGCGGCGGCTCCGGGGACAGACGCCGCGACAGACGCCCGCCCGGGACGCCGCGGCTGCGGCGGCGCAGGTAGGCGGCCGGCTCGGCGCGCAGGTGGCTCCGCGGGCGGCGCCAGGCAGGTGTGGGCCCGGCCCCTCCCCAGCGCTGAGGGCCGAGGGGCTTCTAGAAGCTGGCGTCGCGGGCGGCCTGAGCGAGGGTCCGGGCACTGGGGCTCCTCGACGGGGCTCGGGGACACCGGGCCTGGGGGGGCGACTGCCACACAAAGGCGCCGCTGGAAACTTGGGCGCCCCTGGGCCGGGCGTGCGGTCCCCACTCACCCGGGCGCGCCGAGCTGCCCCCTCCGAGGGGACGGTGCACGGGCCGGAGCCCCTGGACGCGCGTGCTCCTCTAGGAGGGAGAGGGGAGCGGGTCGGAGCCCCAGACGCGCCCCGCGGGTCTCTAAGGTTGGAGAAAGTTGTGCCGGTGGCCGCGCTGCCAAGTCGGGCGGACGTGCCGCTGCGAGGAAAGTTCGGAGGCCGGCGGCGGGGCGGGACGCGCGGAGCGGGGCGGGCGGCACAGAGGCTCCGCTCGCGGCGTCGCTGAGGTGGGACCTCGGGCTGGTCCTCGCGGAGACCGCGGCCCAGCCTCTTCCCGCCCGGCTGGGGACTGTGCAGGGCGCCCGTCCTGGGAGTCTGCGGGGGGTCCGCCGGAGTGGCGGGCGTTCTCGGGGGTCAGCGGAGGTCCTCGGGGATTCGTGGGGTCCTCAGGTGTCCTTGGGGGTCAGCAGAGGTCCTCGCGTATTAGTGGGGTCCGCGAGGGTCCTCGGGGTCAGCAGCACTCTCCGGGACCCGCGGGGGCCCTGGGCGGTCCTCGGGGGTCCCCGGAGGTTCTCTGAGGCCGGGGCGCCCGGCCTGGCCGCCTCTGAGTGGGAGCGGCCTCTCCCCCGTCCCCCGCCCCCGCCGGCCCGCCCACTTTCTTCCCGTCCCCCCACCCCTGTCCCCGCAGCGAGCCGAGCTCCGAGCTCCGGGAGCGCGTGGGATCCTCCAGCCGGCGGCGAGCGCACGATGCGCGGACCCGGGCGCCCCCTCCTCCTGGGGCTGCTGCTCGTGCTGGGGGCGGCAGGGCCCGGCCGGGGGTTCGCGGAGCCCCGGGAGGCCGCGGACGGGCAGGCCCTGCTGCGGCTCATCGTGGAGATCGTCCAGGAGCTCAGGAAGTACCACTCGGGGGAGTCCAAGAGGCTGCAGCTCTGGGGCCCGCAGGACTACGCGCTGGGCCGCAGGGAGGTCGCGGACTACGGGGCGGACCCGGAGGAGCAGCGAGCGGGTGAGTGGCCTGCGCGCAGCCGGGGCTCCCCGCGTGTGTGGGGGGGACCCGCGGCCGCCCGCCTGTCAGGTCTCAGGAGACGCTAGAGGAATTCGTGTTTGCTTGGAAATGGAATTGTCTTTGAGAAAGCGTTTTAAAAAGATAAATCCATCTCGATTGTTTTAAAAAGCTAGGAAATATTTTCTTAAAAAAGAAGGAAACGGGAAGGCCGTGGACGATGCCTGGCACATAACTCCCCCTAGCGCGCCTCCAGGATGCGCGAGTCGCTACCTAAGTCAGTAATTTCGCACAGAGCTGTCATCTGTTATTTTGGAAATGGAAGTATTTTCAGCAAAGCACTTTCAACTGAGACAGAAATGTCCCCCCCCCCCCCGCCCCCAGCAGAGCCACTACCCCGCGGGAAATTTCTGAGGAAGACGGCACGGGCTTTTAGTGCTTCCGGGACACAATTAGGTCAAATACGATAAGGTCAATTTTATACAGACTGACTAAGGTTAGGAGTGAATGAAGACTGACATTTGGGAGATGTCTAAACCCCGCCAGTGAGTGAGAGTCGGCTGGAAATGCTCCCCCTTCAGTTGGCAGGAGTATCCGTGGTGACATCAGTAAGTGGACCACATGCCCGCATAGCTAACTTACTAATTACCTGTCACAGGTGAGTGAGAAGTGGTCGCCCACAGGGTCAGGAAGCTGAACGCAGGCTGAAGGCAGGCCGAGTCGGGGAGGCCCAGGCCCGGTCCGGGACAGACCAGGAGGAGGGTGCAGGAGTGTGAGGGGTGGGAGGGGGGGCCTTCCAGCAGTTTCCTTCCTTAGAAGCCAGGTTCAGGTCTGCTTCCCTGCGTTCACACCAGGCTTCCTAATGGGTGGTGCGAAGACACTAAATTCTTTTTCTAAATATGTACCTAGAAAAAGTAAAGTTCTGTAACAAATTTTTGTTGGAAGGATCAGGTTTTCTTTCTAGAATTTTGAGAGGTGCTGGGACTTGATTCCCAAGCTGTGCAAATGAAAGTGTCCAGAAGTGATTTACTCCCTGGAGGCTAACTGTCAACATACACACACACACACACCCCTTTCCTCACGGACGACTTTGTGATCACTGTCTCTGCCCTGGTGGTCGAGACTCGACAAAGGATACTGGAGCTTTCTGAGCAGTTACTACTCTTTGAAGAAAATGTGTGTCTGATCATGTGTTCACGTTACATCGTACACAACCATCAAGGGGCTCCCCTCTGTGTGTTTAGTTCAGTGTCACACGGCTAAAGCAGAGTTTCCAATAACTGTCTTCAACATTCACTTAAGATCACATGAAAAAAACACTTCTTTCAGACAATACAATAATTACTTTCTTTCCCCTCAAACAGAAATTGTTCCTCGAGATCTAAGGATGAAGGACAAGTTTTTAAAACATCTCACAGGTAAGTTTTTCTCGTCGCTCCTTCACCTCTCCCGGTGCCTCGCATTCTGTGCGCCCTCACGATCTGTTTCTCCTTCCACGTTCCAGGTCCTCTTTATTTCAGTCCAAAGTGCAGCAAACACTTTCACAGACTTTACCACAACACCAGAGACTGCACCATCCCCGCATGTAAGTCACAGCGTCTGAGCTGCTTTAGAAATACTAGCACGGGCTGGCCCGGGGGCGTAGCGGTTAAGTTCATGTGCTCTGCTTCTGCGGCCTGGGGTTTGCAGGTTCAGATCCCAGGCACAGACCTAGCACCGCTAGTCAAGCCATGTTGTGGTGGCATCCCACACAGAATGGAGGACTGGCACAGATGTCAGCTCGGCGACAGTCTTCCTCACACACACACAAGAAATACTAGCCCAGGGATGATGCGATTCGCATGTCCTTCCCCTTAGCTAAACAGGCCCCTGCCTTCTGGGACTCGTATTTGCTAACATACATTCCTTCTTAGCCACGGAGTCAGGGGCTGGGGTGACCAACCACTGAAGAAGAGAATTGCATTCTGAAGCAGCTAGTGCCAAACTGAAAATTATGTACATGCACTGGAATTGTTCCGCTCTCGGAACGGCTGACCTCTTGCTCATGTTCCCTTTCGTTTATGAATTCTGGCAGGATGCCTGCATTTGTATCTGCTCAAGTCTGACAATCAAACAAATGCTGAGCAGGAGTTGCTACCATGACTCCTGCAGGGGGCTGTGCTCCGGGGCACAAAGAGGCGAGGGACCTGGCCCGTCCTGGGGCACTTTCTTGATCACCCCTACTGCCCTGACCAGACCGTTTGTTTCCATCGGTAATTATAACCTCATCATCAAGAATTTTATTCGAATTTCAGAATCCCGCTCTGCTGGTTGGCTTCCTCACTGATTCAGACGGGCAGCTGTCCTATCCATCCAGCTCTCAGCTGTGACTGCCTGGTTGTTTCTCCATGACAAAACGTATTTTATTTCCCAAAAGTGACTCCTTGTACGAAACATATAATGATAACGAGCAACTTATTAGCTAGAGTGACATCTGCTAGGGCCCTGGACCAGTTTTTTCTGTATAGAACTACAAATTTCATTCCCGTTAAGCCTTGTGGGAAGGAAGTCATGCATACGCACCAGAAACCCTTCCGGCTGTGTCCAGAGATGGTCCAGAGAGCGGCAGACCTGTCTGTCCTGCCTTCAAAAACATAAGCCTTTTACATAAAGTGGAAGTTTTTTCTGCTTGGGCAGCAGAGTTCCCCCGAGTCATAGCAGTGGTCTTTCTGGAGTTCCCTGTCTAGACGACTGATACACGTGGCCAGTGAGGCTGTGGACACCACCTTTTCAAGGGAGCCCAGGCGCTCCGCCTTAAAGCCGTCATGGGCACTGTGGGTGCCAGGCCAGGCCCGCGTAGCTCCTGCAGTGACACCGGCTAACGCCTGGGCAGCACATTGCCCCTCGAGGCTGCGTTTCCATATTTCCAAGCACTGTGCCCAGTCCCACCCCTCCTCCACGCCATACGGACCTGGTGCACGTTGCTCCCCTATTTCCCTGTTCCTCTAAAGTGGAATCACTTTCTGTGGGAGAATTAGCCTGCTTCCTGGGTCCAGAGAATCTTCTCATATTTATTGTTTAAATGTGTATATATTCTTCTATTGTCTTACAGTAATAGGATCATAGATTCTAAATTTGAAAGTGACCTTTGGGGTCATTACTTCTGGTCCTTTCATTTATGGATGAACAACAGGCCACCCGCTTAAATTGCTTGTGCCGTCACACAGACCCACACACTTGCGCTGGGACCCCGCTTGTGCCCAGCCCCACTGCCCCCTTTTGTTTTTTCAGCTGCGTGCCACCCAGAGATGTGATCAGGATCAGGGTGGCTGCTCCCGGGCCTCAAAGGGGCGGAAGGGCCACAGACTTGTGTTCTGGGATGAGTGGCTGCTCGTTCGGTTTCCACTTCTCAGCCCACAGGGAGCTGGGAGTGGAGCCGCACCACCTGCATGCTGCTTTTGGGTGCATGAAAGAAGCTTCCTAGACTCCCAGAAGGTCAGAACTAGAGGAGCCCAGAGCTCTTGCTCACAGTGTGCTCCCCTGGGGAGCTCCTTGGACCTGCAGGCCCTTCAAGTCCCACCTAGACCTGCTGGACAAAATCTGCACCTTAATAAGATCCCCAGATCTTAGTACCTTGGGGTTGGAGAGACCAGGGCTGAGTGGGGCATGGTCAGCTTTAGGATCTCCAGATGTGTTGCAAAGGAAAGTACTGACCGTGTGCTCAGAGAATCCACTGCACCCACATGTGGTCTATTTAGGAAAGCTCCATCCTAAAAAGTGTGGTCAACTGATGAAGAGCAAACCCTGGGAACCCAGGCGACCAGCTTCCAGCTGATGGATCATTTCCTCCTTTGCATCCACACTGTCACGTCCTCCACGTGTGGGTGGCATGTTTTTAGGAGCAGAGCCAGGCGGGTCTGACTGTCCTGCATTTGTATTGTCCATTATTCATTCAGAATTTCAGTTCTGTGTGAACGCTTCCTTCCTTAAATAGGATTTTGTGACTCTTGAGAAGTTAGTAATTGATAAACTGCTGCTGCTCTCCACAGAACTTCCTTATGAAGAAACCCCTTGGTGGCCATGGTCACTGAACCTCACCTGTTGTCTGTGAGGTGGCACTTGTGGGGCCATTGAGACAGGAAGTTACGTACGAGGTCAGGGAGTCAGTCTGCAGGCATTGCTTCCAGCCCAGGTCTTTCTGCTCTGCTGCTTGACCGTTGACCCACTTTCTTTAGAATTTTTATGCAGAAGGCTTTGTGTTAATGATCAGCTCAAGTGGGGACTCAGCCTACATGTCCTAAAAGTTACGTAACCCGGGGCCTGGGAAGACTGTCTGCTGGGGAGCAAAACTAAAGCTGTCCCGATGAGCCCAGCAGCCACCGAGGGAGGAAACAGCAGTGCAGGCAGCCGGGCGGGGGGCTGCGTCTGCCCAGCTCCACAGCCCCCAGTTACATTACTTAACTTCTGCCATGTGATGCAAAAGCCCCCAAAGTACCATCAATTATTAAATCGACAGCTCAGAGCCCGTGACTGCAGACGACAGTCTCCGTAACCCTCCTAGGGAGTCAGAATATTCAAAGAAAGAAATGGCTTTAGCAGTGGATATACTTGTAAAAAAAAAATGCTATTTATTTAAGAGTTGCTGAGGTAACTGACAAGGGTCTGTGATTTATTTTCACTGTAGACTATAAACGATGTGCCAGGCTTCTTACTCGGCTGGCTGTCAGTCCAGTGTGCATGGAGGGATAAGGTAAGCTGACAGCAGATCGTACTGGCATGAACACCAAACACTGGAATCCCGTTTGGGACATGAAAAATTCATGAGA
The DNA here is from genome assembly GCF_037783145.1 of Equus przewalskii. Lineage (NCBI taxonomy): Eukaryota > Metazoa > Chordata > Mammalia > Perissodactyla > Equidae > Equus > Equus przewalskii. Next base: position 90,875,833 of record NC_091844.1, read on the forward strand.
GTTTAGAAACACTCGTTCTCTGGCTCAACTGGCCTTACTTTGAGGAAGGTTGACATAACGTTCAAAATATCTCCAAACATTGGCCATCAATAAGAGGTACCCCTACTGGCCTGCACACAGGACCCAGGCGGTCACTATAAATGATTCATATGATGACATGTTGGCACGGAGTATGTGTAATTAATTAACCAGAAACACAGCCCATTAGCTACCTGATGTCGGCACATGACTTAGTGCATAAATTAGGTACAATCTGAAACCATGCTGTTGACATCTGGGCTTCCACTCATTAACAGTCATAAATGAGTGTATGACTAACCACATCCGCAAATTTTAGAGAGATATCCGGCAAATGTTAGTGCTGAATTCTATCATTATGCCAATAAGCTTATGAAGGATAGCTAAGAATAGCCATCCTCTTTAAATGTCTCTATCAAAGTTATTTTTTCATAGCCTCTAATGGTAAAAATATCAATGCACACTGAGTTTATGAACTAAACTTTTTACCTTGGCCTCCTGAGGCTGACACGTGACACCAACTCTCAGCCTCGAGTCAATGGATGGACTGAAGGGTTTACTTTCCTGATGCAATGCATAGAGTTCAGTCACAAAACTGTGATTTCATACTGTCACAGAGGTGTGTCTTGTGTTGGGCACTGCCGGACGCCAGGTCCATCCCCACACTCAGGACATGCTCCTGGCCTCAAAGGGCTGTTGCAGAGAATGTAGCAGCATCCAGGAGCACTAGCACACACGGGAGAGTCACATGTTTCCAGTGGGCATGAATCTGTCTCAGATGAGGGGTGAGCAAGCAGTGACCTGTCACCTCAGGCACGCTCAGTGAGGACAGGGCGGTGCTGATCAATGTCTCGACAGGCAGGGAGTGGGGCCAACCCTGGCGCTCTGGGGTGGGGTATGCAGGGAGGATGCAGTGGGAGGCACCAGTCGGACCCACGCCATCCTTGGCCCTGTCTCCTCCCATCAGAAGTCCCGCTAACCAATGGAGGAACAGCAGTGGGGCTCAGTGAAGCACGTGGTCGCTGGAGGAAGCGACACACGTTTATACGGTTCACTCAGACTTTCATGGCACTTTTTCTTTGGGGGAAGTGAGAACATGGTTTCAATGCCAAGCTGAGAAATGCCGTGCGTTAACTTGCCTCCCACCTTCACATCTCATCTGAATACAGCCCAGTTTCTCTTCCACGGCCCACGTGCCCCACGGAAAGGGCTTTTTATTTTAAAGCAATGAATGGATTTTTGTAAGTCTCCAAAGGTGACAAGCCAGAGATGAGCATGCTATTTTTATTAGGCATTTCTTTACATTAAAACACTGTTTCCAGGCACATCCTTGGTGAACAACTTCCATTCACTCACGAGTGGGGAGACCGAATGCCCCACCACATCCCTGAAGGGGCGTCTCAGGCCACAGGCTGCCGTCTCCATGCCTGTTGACTGACAGCTGCTCCCACAGCTGATGGCTCCTGGAACGGCTGACTGTTGTCACGGAGCTGGAGCAGCACCACGGCCCAGAATTTGTGCTGACGTGGGATCATGGGGGGTTCTACCTTTGCCTCCGTCCCAGGACGGGAACGCAGGGTGCTGCCAAATGCAGCCCGGACACTCACGGAAATGCCAGAGAGGAGTCCTGGCATGGGGCAGAGGGGTCGGTTCTGGTGCTGCTGCTGCCGCCCAAGTCCCCCCGGAGCCACGTCAGCCTCACTGGAGATGAAGCAGATCAAAGACAGATGCGTGCCTGCAGGGGCTGCTCCCAAGAGGCCACCCTGCTTGACAGTCGCACTTGTCACTACTCTGCCCCCTTTAGCCAAGAAATGGGTAAAGTTTAAAAGACATTTCTGCTAATTATAGTAATTTCATGACATTTTTTAAAGACGAACTTCTTGTAATCCCAGAAGTTTTAAACTGCAACAGCAAACTCTAAACCGGCCGGTCCCGCAATGTAGACCATCGGGGCTTCTCTGTGCCCTGCAAGCTGGGTTAGGACTTGGGCGAGTGGCTCCTAGAGGGCAAGGCACACCCTGCAGGACATGCTTCTTGCCGGCAGTGAGCTTCCCGTGTGTGGCCGAGCTGCATGCACACCCTTCCCCTGCTGTCCTGACGCGGGGGGCAGACAGGGCTGCAGACAGGATTCCTCTCCAGCTGTAGACCACAGCCTCGTCTTCCTACGGGCGGAGCTCTAAAGGGGTCCCCGCACAGGGATGCTGTACACCTGGGGTCTCAGAGAAAGCCCTGCCTCCTCCTCCTGAACCTCCCCTATGCCCAGCCAGCTGCCCGCCCTGTCACGCACACTGTGGGCTCCTGCACACACACTATTGGCCTCAGCTCTGCAGTATTTCTAAGGAGCGAAGTTTGAGTAACAAACACAAGCTCAGTCTACAAAGCGAGCCTCATCTTAGTAGCCTCCAAGTTCATTATCTTCAAACTTAACACAGTCTACTGCCGGCTCAGGGGTACTGTAGGGAGCACCAGAGTGAGCTGATTCTGGATTACTGGTTTGCAGACCCTCGTTGACTCTGAGGAGTGAGGCTCATCACGGTTTCCCAGGGTGCCACAAGCTGTCACTCAGCTAGACCAAGTCACTGCGGACCTGACACCCACACATCCACACTGAGCACTACTCCTTCGACTTGAGGAAGCGTTCACTCCTGTTCATGGTGATTTCATTCCTGTCGCTTAGCAGGCGTGTAAGAACTGTGGAACTGAGTTATTTTCCACAGTAAAGTAGACTGCTTTGGGGAACACAGGAAATAGACACAGACCGAGATTCCTTGTTTATGACATGTGACGTTGCATCACTGAATGCACAGGTCTCTTGAAATCGGTACGGAGGTGTGAACGGTGATGTGACCCCGAGTCTGCCTCTCCTGCAGCGAGCAGAGCCAGAGGAGCCCTGAGAAGTGCCTTGGAAACTGCAGGGACGCCCTACGAACAAGAGATTTATTTTTGCAGAAGACTCCCCCACCGCTCCTGAACTGGAGCTGCGTGTGCTGTCGACGCCGTCCGTGGTACGTACGGACTCAGCGAGTCGGTGCACCAGATGGACTCGCGCTCGCTGCCGTGGAGGACAGAAGGGAGGCCACGGTGGGCGTGCTACTGAGCGCCGGGGGACAGACTTCACATTCCTGATTAGATGAAACCACAGAGAATATTTCTTTAGAAACAGAAGCAGAATCTGAAACTATATTTTCGTAAAGCATATGGTATGATTTAGTATTTTTTATTACTTTTACAATTAAATTCCCAGAGTATTATTTGCAACTGCATGAATAAAAAAAAACCTTCAGTTGTGTTTTGGAGACAGTGGAGTGTAAATCTGTGAAATATCTAGGCCAGTTTCATTTGTCCTTTGTAATAAATGTAAAATAGTATCCAGATACTGTCAATATGTGAATACTGTAAATGAAGCACAAGAAATAAACGAAGCCTTTGTTATAACGAGGTCTCTGGTGACTCCTTCCTTCCTGACGAGTTCATGATTTGGAAGTCACGACTCACAATCCGTGAGATCAGGATGCTGCGGAACGCCACAGGGCACAATGTCACAGGGTACAACGTCACAGGGCACAACACCACAGGGCACAATGACACGTCACAGGGTACAACGCCACAGGGCACAACGTCACAGGGCACATCACAGGGTACAACGTCACAGGGCACAATGATACGGCACAATGTCACAGGGTACAACGCCACAGGGCACAGTGTCACAGGGCACGCCACAGGGCATGGGAGGCTGCCAGTCCTTAGGGACGGTGGATCGGCCACTGTGTGTTAGTGACATGGCTTCTCAGCGTGGAAGCCCACTCGGGTGGGAATGTTTCAGATGAGGCTCATCCTATTTCCTGTGCGGTATGAAGCAAAGAGGAATCTTGAAGCTGCCACGCAGCTCTCGACAAATCTGACTGGATCCCACCTAAAAGGACAAGTGGATTCAGCCCAGTCTCCTCACGGGGCCGCTAGTCTGGGTGCAGCCAGAGCGCCAGGCTGACAGGAGTCCGAGGATCTGTGTTTGAGGTAAACGTGCAAAAGTGAAGGGACACCATCCACTTAGGAGCTGAGGAACAGAGGAGTGAGGTGCCTGCTCTGCTGAAGGACCAGGGGCCGTGCCTTCTCCAGGGCTGGCTCTTAATCCTATTTTCTGGCTCAAGTGTCTTCTTAACCCTTTTTCCTCAATTCCTTCCTTTTAGAGATACTGTCATGGAACCTTCGATCATGGCACCCTTTGAGTTCCCATACGTCCTAGGTGTCTCTGAGGTAAAGATCTTACCGGGACTCTGCTGGGCCGGGCACAGGGTCAGCCACCATCTTCCCACATCGCCTCCGCTGTCCTGGCGCGGGGCTGGGAAAGCTGCTGTGTTTGTGCTCGTCCTTCAGACACAAGTGGGTTCGGGACTAAACGCCCCGACCTGAGGCCCTCAGACGCTGAGGGCCGGAGGCCCTGCCACACCCTGAAGGGTCGCCTGACAGGGCAGCCCTTCCACTCGGCCCCTCCGCCCATGGCGATGACGCGCCCAGACCCGGAGGGGACTGGTCCCAGGGTTCCAGGTCACCAGCCACGACGGAGGCGAAGACACGGAGCAGAGCAGCTGTCCCCCACCAGCTGCCCACAGGGGTCTGACTCGGCTGCTCCGAGGGGATGCAGCCGCACACCGCTGACCACGGGGTCAGGACACCCCTTGCTGCAGGGGCTGCAAACTCCCACAAACAGACGTTACCGTGAGGGAAGCAACAGACTTGCTTTCATCAACTGCTTCCCAACACTGAGGGTAAGTGTGCAGGGGACACCACGCACCACGTGGAGGCACGGAAAGGCATCATTCGCTCGGTCTCCTCCGGGTCAACGAGAAAGCAGGAGACGCCAGATCACAGCTCTGTTCTATGTGGGTAATTTCCCCAACTTATTTTGAAAACAATCTCTTCTGACACACAGCTGTATGAATTCTAGATTAGTCATCTCCAAGTGCACAGAAATTACCTGTATTTGCCGATAAATTAAGCACTGATGAAAGAATACTGAACATATAGATATTTAAGATTCCAACATAACAGAACTTTTTCCAACTTTTTATTTTTTCCCACCTAAGCTAATCTGTACTTGACATTTGAGTCATCGATGCATATAAAGCAGACGCTCCACAAAGTGACCACAAGGTAAACCAGCACACAGTGTCCTTCCCGGATAGGATAAAACTTCCAGAGGCAGAGGATAAATGGGAGCAAATAAACTGATTTCCTTACAAAACTAACTAGACACACAAAACAGAGGGGGCACTGCAGAGTCACTGCAAACATCCTCCCCTTTCCTCTCCTTCTACACAAGTGTCACTCAGAGCTCGTCAGGGCTGTCCCTGGGGGAGGCCTGGAGCAAGGCCGGAGCACGGATGCGGTCTGCACAGGGAAGGGGAGGTGCCAGACACCCCTGGCTCAGATCCTGACCTGGGCCTCAAAGCGATGGTTTTACCTTGTTGTGCTCTATTCTGTTGTCCTACTATTTTGTAACTGGGCAAAGTGGGAGGTTCAGCTAGTCTAACGACACTTAACGTACCCCATAAACTGTCTGGGTCAAAACTTTTATTGTTCTTATGACAAACAACAACTGATTTCCATCTACAATTACATTTTAAGATAAACAGTGAGTTGACTGAAGACACAGCTGTGGCCTGGAGCTGCGGGCGGCAGTGCACTCTGACCCGCGACCAGGAAGGGTGGCGTGCTCAGTGCGCCTTCTCCAGGAAGGCCCTGCAGCACCTCATGCACTGCTGGTAGACGGTCTCGAAGTCGGAGTCGTTCCCCTGAGAGGACAGAGAAAGAAAGGTCAACGAAACCCGTGGGGGAGCCCCACGCTGCCCCTGGCAGGGCCTCTAACAGGCTGCTCTGCGCACCCCCGCCCGCACGCATGCTGGGATGGACGGAGCACCGTACTTACATAATAGGGATCTTCAATAATTAATTGTTTCTGTGGATCATAGCTCCCAAGTAGTTCGATTTTAGCTTTGCAGTTTTTAACTTGATTACTTTTTCTATTTAAATCTCTGTAAAATTGAAACATGAACTTAGTTTTCAGATCTATGGTCTCAAGTTAAATACGGACATCTGCTAGGGTTTTATGAAATATCCGTATCAAAATCCAGCAAAAGTGACCTGATTTAAAAGGACATCCAACCTTGCAGACATGCGTAGCCCCCACGCAGTACACGCCAAGGTCTCCTGGGCAAGAGAGTGCAAACAGGAGCACGTTCTCACAAACTCAAACTTTTTTACACAAAACATGTGTCCTAAGTCAGACAATACTTATGCATTCTCCTGTGAAATGCGTGTCGAGACAATCAAATGAAAAAGATCCTGTTCCAGAGATTAAACAAAGGCAACAGATGGAACTCAAAACAGCCATGCGAGTGGAGGCTTAGGCCATCGACCGCATCCTGACACGGAACCTCCAGGAGCAGCCACACTGTGTGCCCCTGCCTGCCCATCCTCCTGCCCGTCTGCCTGGACCACCCCTCTGCAGAGCTCCCGGGTGAGGCAGGACCGGGGCCTCCGGGAGCAGCCGGCGAGGCTACAGAGCCACTTGGCACATCCCTAAAGAAGTGGCCGGGGCTGAGCCATGAAGGACAACGCATGGGACACTTCTCAATGAAATGAGGAAGAGAAAGAAAAGGCATGAAGGAGGCATAGAAACAAAAAGGAAAGAAAACACGAGGGACAGCTGGGAGCCGTGGCCGGAGCAGAGGGACCAGGCGGGGCTTGACACTGCAGCCCACGCACCGAGCCAGGCGCCTCCGGGGGAACAGGCACCCGTGGCTCCTGCTGGTGTGGCTGGGACTCTGGGCGCTACCCAGTGAATGAGAAAGACGGGACAGAAAAACGGACAAGTGAAGACAGAAGAGGAAGTGTGTGCTAGTGAGGCTCCCGATCAGTGGGAAGCTCCGTGCAGCGAGGCTGTCCGCCCGCCCCCCAAGGTAATGCCGGGGCTCCCCACCAAGGTCCCGCAGGCGCCTACGGGTCAGCAAGGGGGAGGCAGTGCATCCTGTGGTGCCCAGGTGCGTCTGGCCCTCTCTGTGCTGGCGGGGGACTGAGTCTGTGCCGGGCATGGTGACCTGGGCTGCCGGCAGGTTAAATCGTAAACCCAGGGTGTGGCAGGCAGCAGGGGGCCCCGGCCTCACAACCCGGTGTCTTCACACCCTGGTCTGCATCTGCGTTTGTGAAATGCAGTGTGCTCACCACTGTGCCCACTTACTTCTGGCGCGGCCACACTGCACACGTCGCGTCCTCGTCAGGGCTAACCTTATGGTCATGCGGTCGCCCACTCCAGGCTGTCCCCTTCGTGAGGGCGGCAGCATGACGATCTGCTCCTCACCCTTCGGGGGCCAGGCTCACGGCTGAAGAAACGCCACCACGTTCCTCGTTGCCCAAATACAACACATCCCCGGGGTCGATGCACAGGGGAGGCAACGGGACAGTGGTGAGTGCGGCTGACGTGGGGCGTGTGGCAGGAGGCCGGTTCAGAGCCCAGGTGGACATCCCGTACTCATCCACTAACTGCGAACTCGGGCAAGGACCTGCAGCTCTCTGCCTAAGGTTCCCTTTTGAGGAGATGGGCGACCGCAAACCCACAGATCAAGTGCTTCGCATGCAGAGCACGGAACGCACAACATCCCGCGAAGCCATTTATACCTAATAGCCTAGTCTGTCAGTTTTTGCTTTTTAAATCAATTAAGGCAATCAACAACTTAAGTAAAGGAAACACTCCTCTTTTTTGCCAGTCTTACTTTTGGGGGGGCAGCAGTAACAGGGGACTATGAGGGGAAACAAACACCACACGACCACGCGTTGCTACAGCAGCAGCAAAATCACCCCCTGTGATGACATACGGTCAGCTGCTTGCACCGCAGACCCTGACCTCAGGGTCTCTCTGTAGACACACCCGCGGGGCGATTCCACATTACCCCCTGGCTTCCCCCTATTCTACATTTTCTGTGTATTGTGGCCACCATTAGCCATGGAAACTCTACGATAATACAAAAGCCACTGGACAACAAACGACCTGGCCTTGAGCAGAGCTGCCCCTGAAAAGCGTGGTTACCTCAGATTGCTCTCATCCATGCACAGGATGTAGTCAAAGGTGGCGAAGTCTTCCTTGGTGACCTAGGGGTAAAGGAGAGTCAGCAGAGTTCAACCTTCTCCACCAAGCCCAGGGGCCCACAGCAGCACTAAAGAAAAACCCTGTATTTGAATCCGTCACCCATAATTCAGTTAAATAACTTAGGGTGCTTCAGAGTCAACCCATTTCCTAAAATTGTATTGCAAAAAAATTTTACATCATAAAGTTCCCTGGAGTAATCATAAGCAGCATAATATGGAGACAGGAAGTTACCCTTCATCCTCAATTTCTGAGCAACAAGGTAGAATTCAGTCAGCAGCCTACATCACACAGGTGCTCCCTCTTCACTTTACAAGTGCTCAACACCCCAGGCCCCAGCCACACGCCAGACGGAGACAGACACTCACACTCGGGGCCCCCACCTGGGAGGCGATGATGCCTTAGAGGAAAAGGAGGCAGAGGCCATGCAGTGTGGGGACGGAGGAAGATGACATCCTAGGGAGGGTGGTCAGGAGGACCCACCAGGAGGGAGACACATGGGAACTGAGCCTGCAGCTCTTCTCTGCTGACTGAACATCCATCACTGGAACACGGCACAGGGGCGAGGGCCACGCGGTGTCTGAGTCTACCGGGAATCTCATCATGGCTTCTGGCACCATAATTTATAAATGTAAGCCCACAAAAACATAAATGAGAACATCATCTTGTGAGTTTTGACTATTCTGCATCTGCAGAATGAAGGTGGAAACAGTGCTGAGACGTGATTCCAGGGACCACCTCCCTCACTGGAATCCTCTGAAATACCACCACAGCCAAATTACGGAGAAAATACTGAAAACCTGGCTAAGAGTGTGACAGTCTCTTATCACAATCAGTGCAGCAAAGGAACAATACTCATTATTCTATGGAAAACGATAAATTTTGGCTCTTCGTGTGCACGTGCGTTCTCAGTGTCACATGCTAATAAGGTAGTGAGCACTAAATTTTGTTAACATCCAAGGTCCTAGCTTATTTCCCTATTAGGACAAACACTATGATTAGCTGTAGGACAAGTGTCCTGGGCTTAAATATTGAACGCTGGTTTTCAGTTCAGAAGGACTGCAATTGTGGATCTTAGGAAAGACTCAGTGACTGACACCATCCACAAACCACATGCAATGCTGAGATATAGAGCAAGTGAGCAGGAAGAAAGCTCTGTAAGGCTCATGAGAAGGCACAGGACAGGATTTCTGCCTGAAGCCATAAATGAAGTACCAACCTCACTGCCAGAAACCAGAAAAAGCTCACAAAAACCTAACAGCTCCATGGAGTTATCCATGTGCTCCAGAGACAGCGTGGCGTGCAGAGGGCAGCACCCCCACCGGGCAGCGCACAGGCAGGGAGGTCAGCACAGCCCCCCAGGCCCTCGCCTCTGCTGCCGTCCACCACACCTGGCCGGGTGCCAGTGAGCTCCACACAGACAGGCAGGCCCGAGGAGCCCACTCGCACAGAAGGGGCAACCAGCGTCCCACCTCCTCTCCTCGTGGCACTGCTCGCACCAGGCACCAGGCACCGCCCCAAACGAGGGGCTCAAGCTTCCTGGTCATAGAAATTTTTAACTCTTAAAAATTATTTAGGCCCTCCCTCCAAACTACTCGTTTACATGAGTTATGTCTACCAATATTGATCACAGCTATTCAAAGTGAATTTTTAAAACATCTACTATTCACTTAAAAATAATAAAAATTCATTATCTGTTATTATAACATTTTTAAAATGAAAAACAGCTATATTTTCCAAACTCAAATCCAGGGAGGACAGCGCGCTGCCTTAATCTCTGCTGCCAGAGGACAGCGGCTGCATGTGCTGCTGCCCCATCTCTGGGACACGTGGTCTGAACTTGCCCCACACACAGACAGCAGTTTGAAAGAGGCGTTTTACGGCCATCGTGTGTACGTGGACGTTCTGATGCTGCACCAAAGCTTGGCAAGCAGAGTTTCTCGAGGGTTATGACTTGCAACATAAAACACAAAAACCCACCAACAAACCTTCAATCTGTGCAAGCCCATGGGCTGTGTGACACTGAATGGGCCCTGTACTCATGCAGTTTCGACCTCATGGACCCAAGGGGTCCCAGGGCCCCTGTGGGAACTGTGGACTCTTACAGGAGGGGCAGGTACAAGGTCCAGAGCCCTCTGCGACTGTCATGATGGGGGAGAAGACAGGCGCTCCGGCATCCGGCAGGCAGAGACCGGGGGCTGCCCAACATCCTACGGCGCACGGGACAGCCCCATAGGAGCAATGCAGACTCTAGGGTCCACAGCGCTGCGTCCAAGAGACCTTCCCCAGATGCGGAGAAGCTGGGAAGAGGGACCCTGCTGAAAGGACCAGGGAGCAACCTCGGGGGCTCAAGAGAAATGGGGCCAAGTGCTGGCCAGATGGCCAGACCTGGAAGAGTGCAGACCCAGAAAGAAGCGAGACTGCCCCCCAGTGCTCTTCCCAGAGCGTCTGCCCAGGTCTAGAGCACCCAGGGCCAGAAGCTGGGTACCAAGGGAAGGCTGCAGTGAGCTCAGAGGGAGAAGCAGCACTTCCACTTCGGAGCTGCCAGGCTGGGAGCCTCAGGCTCTCGGGAGGGGTTCCTGGGAGGCCACCAAGGGCCGGCTAGCATAGGCCAGGCCACATGGGATCCAGAGATCAGTTCCCAGACTTTATTAAAAATAGTCGTGATCAGTATGCTCAAGAAAATATAGGGCGAGATGTAGAATTTCATCAGAAACCGAGAACTTAAATCTATAAAAAAAGCCCAAAACTTAAAGAATTAGGTAAATAAAATGACATTAAATATTCAATGAATAGAGGTTATGGGCTGTTTGGAAACAGCAGAAAGATCAGCACATCAAAAACGGGTCAGCAGAAGATCAGATGACGAACCAGAGTAAAGTGATGGGAAATGGAGAAAAGAGCTTAAGGAATTTATGTCCAAACTACATTTACAGTGAATCTCAGAAGAGAGAATGAGAAGGAAAGCATAAAAAAATAAGAGCCCAGAATTTCCCAAACTGAGGAAAACCATCAAAGCACATACTCCAGGGAGACGCAGGCCCACCAGACACAGTACTGAGGATTCAGTGCCGAAGACCCGAGGGAACAGGAGACGCGGCAGCTCCAGAAACAGGGACGAGAAGAGCCTTCCACGAGCTGCGCAGGAGCGTGATCACAGCTGACAAACTTAAGAGAACAAAGGGAGGGAACACTGCCCAATGTGTGTTAGGAGGCTGCACCACCGTGACATGTGCGCGATGCGGGTGTGGACCCAACCCTGACACGCTGTGTGTGACGCTGGTGTGTATGCAACCCTGACATGCCACGTGCAATGTGGGTGTGGACCCAACCTTGACACGCTGTGTGCGATGTCGGTGTGGACCCAACCCTGACATGTTGTGTGTGATGCTGGGTGTGTATGCAACCCTGACACACTGTGTGTGATGCGGGGTATGTATGCAACCGACACGCTGTGTGTGATGCTGGGTGTGTATGTAACCCTGACACGCTGTGTGTGATGCGGGGTGTGTATGCAACCCTGACACGCTGTGTGTGATGCGGGGTATGTATGCAACCGACACGCTGTGTGTGATGCTGGGTGTGTATGCAACCCTGACACGCTGTGTGTGATGCGGGGTGTGTATGCAACCCTGACACGCTGTGTGTGATGCGGGGTGTGTATGCAACCCTGACACGCTGTGTGTGATGCTGGGTGTGTAGGCAACCGACACGCTGTGTGTGATGCTGGGTGTGTATGCAACCCTGACACGCTGTGTGTGATGCGGGGTGTGTATACAACCCTGACACGCTGTGTGTGATGCTGGTGTGTTTCCATTAGAGCCGCACACAGGCACTCAGCGCAGCACTCCGCCCTGACCTAGGCACAACCCTGTGTCTGTCAAGAGTCAATACTCACATAAACTCTAACTGTAAGACGATTCTGAATCCAGCAACAAAAACAAGTGAGCCTTTGCTACAAGCACCAGTGTGGGAACCTCAAAAAGGAACAGAGCTGAGAGCAGGGTGCGTCCTACTGGATCCCACTGCGTGAAGCTGAGAAAGCAAAGTGCACTTCCGGGGCACCTCGGGGGACAGGGCGGTGCTCGCTGTGCTGGCGCACTGACACCTTGCAGGCATCAAGGAAACGGCACCGAGAAGAGGAAGGAGCCTGTAACGCAGTAACTGTCTCCAGACAACTAACCGAGGTGAGTTCCAACACGAGGACTGACTGCGTGCATTAAAAGGAGAAAAGTGCCCTGAAGGCATTTGATTTACTAGACCAAGGCTGAAAGTACTGGGAAAACTTAAATTTTAACAAACAGAATAGTTCTTACACAAACTGACAATTACTAGAGAGAAAACCTGTAACATCAGCAAGATGCAAGAAAAACAAAGATCTGATATGACACTGATTTATAAAACACGTCTTACCAGCACTTTTAAAAAACAATCATTGTTGAGAAAATTTTCTCAAAGCAACAGGAGAAAAAAGGCTAAAAACAGATTATATGGAAACACTACTTCTAAAACTGGTAATTAGAAGTGTTCTTAAATAATAAGTTTTTAGCTTTGGTTTTATTAAGGCAAGTGCATTTAAAATACTTCATTTGTACCCACTTTCATTATATACTTAGTGTACGAAAAATAATGTCTTAAAAATAGAAAATAGGAAAGTATGATTGCTCATAATTCTGAAGGACTACTCAAAATAAATACATTCATTAAAAGACAGAAGGTAGAATTGGCAGCTATGCAAAACCCTGAAGAGATCATAATGGACAAATGATATAAAAAGTGTTTAATCTTCTGTCTAATGAAAATTCCACTTAAGAAAGGGTCAAGTCCTTAAAGCAGTGAATTTAAATACTAAACTGTTAACATGCAGAGTCAACTGACATAGCCAGAAATTATAAGTTCACAGATCTGAGTAAATTTATCTACACCAAAAATAATGTGTGTATTGCTAATTTCTGAGACATCATTACTGTACTCAAAGTGCTACTATGGCAACGTGGTCTGTGGATTCTGTGGCTCTCACCTCTGCATGTTGTTATTAAAACCAACCAACCTGAACAAAGCCCAGTTCTGCCTCATGGGAGCTGCGCAGCCTCCAACATGCCATGTACTGTCTCCACAACTCAGTTCTTGATCTGCAAAATGGTTTACCAACACTCCCTTCCCTCATGAGGCAAGGAAGATCACAATTAAAACTACAGTGCTGTGGGGCACAGCAAAGTGAAAAGCTCTAAGATTTAGCACAAGCAGGACTAAATTACAGTGCTCACACTGCCATCCATACTTATAAATGTGCAATATATATGACAACTCATTTTCAGAACATCAGGCTACTTCTTTCAAAGGCCTCAAGCTGAGCTCTGGACAGGCCTGTTGTCCTCTGGGCCAGTCTGGGGCCAGGCTTGGCCGACACAGCCTGTATGTCTTGTTAGGCTGGATACAAAAGGAAGTTAGAAGATTTCAGCCAGATTTTTAAAAATCCAAGTGAATCTCGATAAAATAATCGTATTGATGAAAGTAACTGTTGCTGCAGAACAATATATGAGGCATTTTGTAACAAAAATGAAGTTGATTTCTTTAGAAGCTGGTCCCTGTGGTTATGGACGGTTCCAGAACACGCAGCTGCAGAATGCTCCTCGTGAGGTGCCTCCCTCTCACTGCCTAAGAACGCTGCAGTGACCACCTCACTCTCCCCCGGTGTTCACACACAAGTCTAGGATCCTGCAGTCCAGTTAGGTGCCCACGAGTTCCAGGTGGCTATTTAGTTGAAATTTAAAATTCAGTCCCTTTGTCACACTGGCCATATGTCACATGTGTGACAGCTACATGCAGTTAGTGGTTTCCACGCTTGACAGACACCTTCCTCACCACCGAAAGTCCTAGTGGGCAGTGCTCCAGAACCTCAGCCCCGAAGGACAGCTACACTCCACAATAGTGTATTACCCTGTGCTTCTAAGGCGCTTCACAGTGGAAAATATGCTTTTGTATATGTTATAGAACTTTATTCTAACAATAAACTTGTAATGTCAGCAGACTAGTGTCTATGGCTTAAATGTTTAAAAATCACAGATAGGAAAAAAAGAGGGGCCGGCCCAGTGGCACAGCGGTTAAGTGCACACGTTCCGCTTCTTGGCGGCCTCGGGTTCGCCGGTTTGAATCCTGGGTGTGGACATGGCACCGCTTGGCAAAAGCCATGCTGTGGTAGGGGTCCCACATATAAAGCAGAGGAAGATGGACATGCATGTTAGCTCAGGGCCACTCTTCCTCAGCAAAAAGAGGAGGATTGGCAGTAGTTAGCTCAGGGCTAATCCTCCTCAAAAAAAAGAGAAAGAAAAAAGAGACTACAACTCAGTCTTCTGGCTCCCAGCCAGGCCTCTCTCTGTTATCAATTCCATAATTACAGCTGCACTTTAATATGTAAACTCCAAGATCAGGGCAGTCCTTCAGAACTGTGGAACCAGAAGGGAACACGATGGGTGCACTGTGGCGACTTAAGCTGACCCTGCATGAACACACTCATCAATACGCAGGTCTGGTTGAACTTCTCCCAACTCCTCCAGTTACCGGGCTCTATGCATTAGAAATAGAACAAGATCTCCTCTACCTGTCTTGCTTTATGGGCTGTGTTAATGCCATGATTTCTTAGGCAGCTCACAGCTCTGGGATCTGGTGCCCGGCCCACGTTCCAGTCAGAAACAGCGCCGCTGTCAATGACCCACTGCAACACAGAACACACAGAGACACCTTCAAGGCAACGTACGGTACCTGGCGGGCAGTGTGACTCATGGGGATACCGTGCCTCTTCATGCAACTCTGCCCTCGGTAATCGGGCGGGTTTCCTATTTCATACGTGGATGTCGCTGCACTGTCTATCCTCCACTGCAGGAGAAAAAAAGACTTTTTTTCACAATTTCCCGCCCCAAAGGCATTCAGGTTGGCCTCTTGAGGAGAGTGAACGGTACTTACGTTATCTGAGATGTTCTGATCGGTTACAAGTTTTCTGAAAACTGCTTCTGCAATGGGTGATCGGCAGATGTTACCTTAAAAAGAGGGGGCAGCAGAAAGTGAGCGACCTCGTCTGTGAGCCACTGCTCTCACCTGACAAGGACAGCACTTCCCTAAGGGAAGCAAATCTCTTCTTCACGGCACTGTCCCACCAGCATGGGAGGACCTGTGGAGAACAGCTGGCCACCCCGGTTCAAGGACTGGGCACCAACTGTCCAAGAACTCAAGTACAAACAACAAAGACATCAGGAAAACAATTATAATCACAACCACTGGTTTTCAGGTTGCTATCAATGACCCAAAAGTGAGTCCCGAAATCAATGAAGTGGGTGGTAACCAGCCTGTTTTAAAATGAAACAAAACAGAGATAAAATTTGTATTTTCAAATATATTGCAAATAATAAGGATGAAAATGGTTTCGTAAAATACACAAAAAATGGATTTAGGCATAACAGTAGTTCAACACCAACTCTTACTGCGCAATCTGTGCAAAGTTCCTGCTGGAGCACTGTGGACCCAGGAGTGGCAGCTGAGTTAGGGGACATCCTCCAGGCCACCAAGTCTGCCCACGACTCCCAACGCCAGTGTCAAGGCCTGCGATGCCCAGGGCCACCCTCATTTCAGACCAGCTGGTGCAAATTCGGGAGTCCCCACAGGCTCAATAATTCTCTAGAAGGACTCAGAACTCAGGAAATACTACACTTATGACTATAGATTTATTATAACAAAAAGATACAAAGCGGAACCAGCCAAAGTTGGAGCGCAGAGGGCAGATTCTGGAAGACTTCCAAACAAGAAGCTTTCTGGTGCTCAGGGACGTGTCACCCTGTCACCCACGTGTGACAACACTCAAAGTAATGCCAACCCAGGACTCTGGCCAGAGCTCCAGTGCTGAGGCCTGACTGGGGCTCCACCTATGGGCATGGCTGATCAAGGAGCTAGCCTCCAGCCCCACTCTGAGTCACTTCCTCCCTGAATAAGAGGTACTCCTGTCAATCTTAGGGCTTCCCTAGGGGTTGGAGTTTACCTCCCAGGAGCTACACAAGGGGCAGACTTTTCATTAGGTGGGGCCAAGTGCCTTACTACACCGGGTGGGGGGGGGGCACATAAAATCTTCTTTCAAAATATTTCTACCATGTGCCAAACAATGTATTTATGGGAGATACAGAGTTAGCTATAAGGAAAACAAGAAAATAAATGCTGATAGATAAGCAATACACTATAGGAGCACCGGGGAAGGAAAACCCTAAAAAGCATAAACAAGGAAATTTCTTTTCAGAAAAAAGGTAAGAAGATCAGAGCTGACCTGTAGAGGATGAAGAGAGCCTTGATGGGCAGAGGCAGGGAAAAGGCATTTAAGTCGGGTACTGTGTGAATGCATGGCACAGAGGAGTGAAGGTGCACTGATGGGCCTGGGACACGACCTCTGACCTCTGCCAAGATTTGCAGCTGGTATCTCCACAGTAGGGAGAAACTGAAGGTTTTGGGGACGGGAGTAACGAAATTTCTTCAACAAACATGTTTGGTGTGCCTACTCCCTACAAGCCAAGCACGGGGCCCGGGCCTGAAGAGACAAAGCTGTGTCAGACACGGCCTCCCACAGGAGAGGAGCACAAGCACAGGGTCAGCGGGAGATGACGGTGGAGGCCTGACTCCAGGAGCCCCGAGGAACTAGGAAGGGAAGACAGGACCCGAGTCAGGAGGCCAAGGGACATGCAGGGCGGGAGCAGCGCACGACGGCAGCCCTGCCTCTCCACCAGCCCCGGGATCTTCCGCTTCACGAGGAACCCGCAGCACCAGGGGCTCCGCACAGCGCCGAAGCCCAGCTGGCTCCTGCCAGCTCCGACACCATGTCCTTCAGTGTCTGCGTCCCTCTGAGGTCTCATAACGTGCTTACCAAGTGCTTTCTGTCCACACAGACTGTGCTTTCCACAGTGGTGACAAGTCTCTCAGCCCCAAAAGGGAGGAAGACAGGAGCTAACCCTGAACGCCCTCCACACGCTAATCTGTGTTCTGAACTGTTTCCTTTCAACACTAGATTTTCGCTTAGTTTTTAAAACAGGCATCATCATCCCCACTGCTTTAATTACTGAAAGGCCTCCTGTGATGTCAGTGGTTTACATGTCACCAAACACCCCAAGAATACTTTCAACAGCAATCACTCTTCTCCAAATCAAGACAATTGTTACTATTTTGGAACTCTAGAATAACAGGTGCCTAATGTCTCAGCACCTAAAGATGCAATAAAAAGAGTGGTCTTGCCCTTTACAAACAATTATCACTAACTGTAAAACAGGAGCTCAGTTTCCCACAAGACAAACAATGAGACTATTTACTGCCTTAAAGGCATATTCATCCACACTTACTTTTTTCCCAGATAGTTATATTTACAGCAAGAAGTTGTGTGTATAAAGAGTGTGGATGGAAAAAGGTGTACAACTGCAAAGATCAGGAGTAAAGTCACACCTCATGTACGATCAACAGACAAGAAGTCCTGCCTCCTTATAACTTGCCCTCTTCATTTCAAAAGCTGACATCACCAAATTAATTTACTAAAAATGGAGCATATCAGTAAATCACAGCATCCAGCTCCCCCAGGGGAAATTCTAAAAATTTAAAATGTGATCTTCAGATTCTTTTAGAAAAAAGTTTCAACGTGTGAAGTCTCAAGTTTGTTTCTTCCAAATTAGGCAACATAACATACACTCTTCCTCAAGACCTGCATTTCAAGGACAGAGTCACGAAAAGCGCACAGGAAACCCTCCAAGGTTGGGACGTGGGCACGGGGCGCTCAGCAAAACCGGACCGACTGCAGGAAAGGCAATCTGACGCCACAACGCGTCCCCGCTGCGTGCTCAGGCTGTGGTGATAACCGCTGTTCTCCAGCCACCTCTATCTCACAAAAACATAAGGGGCTTTGAACACGCTTGCCAAAACAAGGAGTTCAGTTCCTTTCCGCCATCAGCCTCACCTACGGAAAACATCTGACAGCCCTTTACACTTCAGGCCGAAAAGGAGCCAAACAGACGCCCCAAAGGAATAACATTTTTACATTTCAAAAACATACCGCTCCTCCTGTCATGTGGATAGGCGGCCCTGTGAGATGCCAGGTGGCCACCCCTCTACCTCCTCAGAGCGTGACCACTTTGCGGCCTCCACCACGATGCTCTGGCCCCACATGCGCGGCTCTCTGCACATCAGCCACCTCCTGCGCCCTCGCCCCCCGCAATCCCATCTCACAGGACAGCTCAGCACTCAAACGTCCCACCTCTGCTCAAAATCCTCTGACGGCTTCTGCCCTCCAGAGCAAGCCTGCGTCCGCACAGCCTCGCCAGACCCTCCTCTGCGGGCCCAAACTAGGGCTCGTGGCCCACCACCCATGTGCACAGACCACAGAGCTAAGAGTAACTTTCACATTTCTAAATAGTTGAAATTAACTCAAAAAAGTAGAATAACACCTTGTGAGCGAAAATACCATATGAAATTCATGTCGCAGTGTTCACGAACAGAGCCTGCTGGAACACAGCCTAGCGTAACCGTTCACGTCTGTCCATTGTGGCTCCCCACTGCGCCTCTGGGGTGGCCTGCAAGGCCCAAATGCTGACTGGCTCTTTAGAGAAATAGCTGCGGACCCCTGCCCAGAGTCGCGTGCACAAAGGGGACAGTCCTCTCCTCTCTGCGTGGAGAGCGGTACTAGTGCTGCACCCAGGGGAGCACTGAGAAGACAGTTGCTCAAGCTACCTTCCAGCCCTCAGCACGGTGAGAGGCAGAGGCTACCAGCTGTTTCCAGAACCAGGCCAGCACCCTCCCTCCCAGACCTCTCCCCACTTCCTCTTTGGAAAAGCCCAGGACGCTTTTCGAAAATACCCTAGGCTTGCTTTCTGCCCTCTTTCAAGTCTGCTGGGACGTCACCTCCTGGTGAGGCCTTCCCTGACCCCCACTTAAAACCGCACTGCACTCCCACTGCCCGCTGCCTGTTCTCAACACAATACCAGCTGACCAGGCAACTGAACAGTCAGTCAGTCTGCCGACGACGGACTGCGAGCTCCAGGGATGGAGGCTTCTACTCTGCTCAATCCTATGTCCTCCGCACTCAGAACAGCACTCGGTAATACAGTAGTTGCTAAAAAACTGTATCGAAGATAAACATAGGCAAGCATCCAGCTCCTGCTAACAGCCACCACGGCACATCACATTAGCATGATCAACGATACCAGGGCAAATACAGCAGCCCTGGAACCTACTAGATGCCCAGCCAGAATGAACCACTCTTTAATAACCTGTGGATTCCATCAGTCAGCCTTCAATGGGGAACTTAAAAAACAAAGGATGCCCACACTCCACGTGAAACAGGTGGCTTTCACTTTTCCCCTCATAGAAATTCAACTCTGCAAATGTCTAGTGAGCATCATATATTGTCACAAAGCTGGAGATGCAAAGAAAAATGAGCCAGTCATTGCCCTCAAGGTGGCTAAATCTAGCTGTGACCTCAAGAGGATATCAAGTAATTACGATAAAATTCGTGTAATGAAAGGTGTCTACAAAAGACCACAGAACAACTACCTCCACCTGGAGCATCTGGAAAAAGTGAAAAGCGGTGGTCTGGGTCTGACCTTATAGACAGGCTTTCCTGGCAAAAGGCAAAGTGGGCCCCGGAGCAAGCCACCCGAGGCGCACTGAGCGTCTGAAGTGCTGGGGACAGCTGAGTTGGGACGGCAGTGACAGGAAGGTGGGGGTGGGAGAAGGTGATGGAGGCAATCCTCTCCTTGAAGGTGAAGGCAGCACCCTAAAAAGGAGTGCAACTTGATTCCATAGGAAACGCAGACTCATCAGAAGATCCTAAGCAACCCGAGACTGACGATTTGGGCCTTCCTCTCTTGGGAATCAAAGAGATAGGGTGGAAGAGTCAAGGAATTCGACCCTGTGTCCTATCCCAAAGAAAGAACCCTGAAAACCGAAGGGAAAATGAATTCTGTTTTGAGTGAAGGAAGCTAACTGTTGAAACTCTAAGAACGAAAATAATTCTGAGCAGGAAGGTATCTGAAGGACTAAGAATAAATAATACCTTCATTTTCACGCAGAGAAATTGGAACTCCGCCCCAAGGCTGATTAGAGACCTGAAGAATCAGGGTCTCCCCGGTGGGGTTTTTACAACCAAGAAATCTGAGACCCTTGACTTTAAAAACCTGAAACTCCATCTGCCTTTAGCTCACATCCATCTGTAAGCATGAAAGGAAACCAGCCAGCAAACCAGTGCTGTCAGGGGGCTCAGGGCAGCAAGGGTCCCTAAGAGAGCACATCGGTCCCGCAGCTTCTGGTCTACCGGAAGAAGGTAGCCTGCATGCTAGGCAGGTGCAGTGGAAAGGGCCCTGGCTTGACGCCGGGCTGCAGCAAGTGAAGGCACCCAGCCTGGAGAGTGGGCCAGGCAGGTGAGGGGGACCAGCCTGCAGAGCCTGCAGGTGAGGGGGACCAGCCTGCAGAGCCCGCAGGTGAGGGGGACCAGCCTGCAGAGCGGTCAAGTGAGGGGACGCGGCCTGCAGAGCCCGCAGGTGAGGGGGTCCGACCTGCAGAGCGGTCAGGTGAGGGGACGCGGCCTATAGAGCCGGCAGGTGAGGGGGCCCGACCTGCAGAGCGGTCAGGCGAGGGGACGCGGCCTGCAGAGCGGTCAGGCGAGGGGACGCGGCCTGCAGAGCGGTCAGGTGAGGGGACGCGGCCTGCAGAGCGCTCAGGTGAGGGGAGGCGGGTTGCAGAGCCGACAGGTGAGGGGGCCCGACCTGCAGCCAGCACGGGAAGGGGCCCGGTCTGCAGAGAGGGCCGGCAGGGCAGCGGCGCGCAGGGAAGGCCCCATTACCCCTCGGGGCCCCCGTCCCGGCCTCCTCCTCATCACCGTTCCTGGCCCAGGGGCGCCGCTCAGAGCGTACAGGGCCCACTCCACCCTCAGGAAGGTCCGAAGGGAGTAGGTCAGCGCCATCTCACCTAGACACACAAACAGCACGGACTTGGACACCTGCTCAGCCATCTTCCCGCGCACAGAGGCACCCACTCACCACGTCCGGACTTTTCCGGCGCGGCGCATGCGCACTGCGAACATCCCGCCCCCCGCGCCTGCGCAGTCCCGCCCCAGTACTTCCCAGGGTGAGCGTGCCATCCTCGCGCTTGCGCAGTCCGGTTCCAGCGCTGTGGGCTGGAGGTGGGGCCGGGAGTCACCTGGAGAGCCAGGGAGCTGGGTGGGCCGGGAGTTACCTGCAGGGCGGGAGGCGGGCCGAGGGCAATGCGGGCGGGGCCGGGAGTCACCTGCAGGACTGGAGGCAGGCGGTAGGGGGGCTGTAGGGGCAGGGCAGGGAGTCACCTGCAGGGCAGGGGGCGGGCCATAGTGGGAGACAGTGGGGGCGGGGCCGAGAGCCTCCTGGAGGGCCGGCGAGCGTGGCTGTGGGGCTGTGAGGAGAAG
Source organism: Equus przewalskii (assembly GCF_037783145.1). Taxonomy (NCBI): domain Eukaryota; kingdom Metazoa; phylum Chordata; class Mammalia; order Perissodactyla; family Equidae; genus Equus; species Equus przewalskii. Next base: position 90,897,441 of record NC_091844.1, read on the forward strand.
GGCTGTGGGGGCGGGGCCGGGAGTCACCAGCAGGGCAGGAGGCGGGCTGTGGGGGAGGACGTTGGCGGCGGAGCTGGAAATCACCTGCAGGGCGGAGGGCGGGGGGCGGACTCAGCTCAGGTGGCTCCGCAAGGTGAGCGCCTGAGGGCGGGGTAGGGCGCCAGCCCCAGGCCGAAGCCCTGGGTGTGGCGTGGGAAGGGGGGTAGGGGTCGTGGGGGTGGGGGTGGGAGCTACAGGCGGGCACCGGAGCGACGGGGCCGGGGCGGGTCCAGGGGGTCCGCGGAGTGCGCGGGGCCGGCCCGGCCATGCTTTCCTGGGATTCAGGTCGACGTCCCCGCACTAGGGGCCGCGCGGCTCGCACGTGAGCCCCGCAGTGGTGGCCGAGCGGGTCGGCCCGGGGCGGGGTCCCCGAGACCCCATCCCGCCCCCGGTGTCTGGGCGGAACCCCCGCTCGCCACCGTCCGCCCCGCGGCGTGGCCGTTGGCCGGGGTCGCCCCCGCTCTGAAAGGTGGGGCGCTCTGGAAGCCGCCGTGGGCGGGGGCCGAGCCGGGTCATCCCCGCCGCTGCCGAACCCGGCTGTTTCGGTCCTGCGAACGCGCGCGCTGGCCGGCGCTGGCCCGCCCCTCACCTGCGCCAGGTGCGCGCCCGCGGCCCTCCCCCGGAGGCGTGGCGAGCGGCGCGCTCTCCTCTTCCTGGTCGGCGTCCGCGCTCGAGGGGCGCCTGCGGACCCGCTCGGCCGCGAGTGAGTACGGTCGGCGCCGAGTCCGCGTGGACGCGACCCCTCCCCTCGGAGAGTCTGGAGGGTTGATCGTTGGGGAAGAGGGCGCGGGACACGCCGGGGCTTCGGGGATTCTGGGACTGCGCGTCTGTTGGCTGTGACCGCGTCTCTTTAACTGTGACCCGCGCGCTGTCCGAGTGGAGATGAGCCACTTGCCTGGATTCTCCACTACAGCGGTTTTGTTTCAAGTCTGCTGTTCCAGTTCTCAGAAAAGCTCTTCCTAAGTTTTTAATTTTAACGATTGTGATTAATCTTATGAGATTTGTAGATATCTAATATTCTAAAAGCCACATTTTGCTTACTATCCTTTTTGTCCCAATTTGTTTCGGTAAAGGCGTTTCGAGAGCTGTGCCTCGACCGTGTGGGTTTGGCAAGTCGTGACTCACTGAGTCAGAGGCCATTGCTACAGGGCGGGGACGTGCACGCTGGGGGGCCCCCGAAGTGAAAGTGCCAGGCCCCCCGCGCTCACCTGGCCCTGCCTGGTCAGGCAGAAGTTTGGGGGCCAATTGGGGTGAAGAGGTCGCTGAGAGGGACGCGCAGGGGGCGCTGGACGCCGTGGACAGCCTGCTGTGCAGGCTTTCCTTATTTAAAGCGGCGAGAAGCTGCTCAGAATGGGGAGACGACCGTAATGAAATAGGATTTACCCCGCTCTTATGTTCAGTTCTTTTCCGCAGACGTTTCCCTGTCGCCACTCTGCTGCTAAGGCTGAGTCGAAAGAATGACACAGACACGGAACCCCGCCCAGAGGGAGCCGGGAGTCTGATGGGCCCAGAATGTCTACCAGCAGGAGAGAAGGTTTTCAGGCCTAGGACATGCATGCCCTGCATTCTTGTCTCAGGGGTGTTTTCCCTGGGATGTGGGAGAGGCCTGAATTAATAATGGGTTAGTCAGAAATCTGCACACAGGTGCTTAAGAGAAACAGCAGGTCTGCGAGGTGCTGGCCACCCGTTTGTGTGGAACACCTGTGCTGTGGCCGACTGGGGGCGTGTTTACAAATTACTGTGTTGGAGGTTAAAATAATTAGAATAAGTTATAACTTCCATCATGTTTATCATGTTTCAATTAAAGAGGATTGGTTATTTGGTTTACTACTGGTTTATTTAAACGAAATTTCTGTAAACTGTGTAAATATTATCCCTCATCTTTTGTAAGATTAAAAAAATAATTTAAAAGAAATCTTTGCTCATCAGGAGCAATTGGATACTTTTATTCCACTTAGGACATTTTTATTTTCAGGAGATTTCTCACTGTCTAGAAGTAAGGATGTGGTGTTTCAGAAGAAAAGCGAGTTGATGCAGGTCAGGGGGAGCTGTGGCCTTCTCTGTTGCTGGCCCAGCCAGTGGTCACAGAAGTCCATCCACACAGTGCCCTGTCTGCAAATGCGTTGTAATAAGACATGCTCCCGTGCGATTTAAGAGCTGTCACACTGAGTCTTTCATTTCTTGGGAAGAGTCAATTTTTTTGCACCAAATGATGAGACTAGAGTGGACCGTGTGGTCCTCTGAGCCAGGATCCTTGGGTTTGAGAAAAGGTAGTGATTATAAATCAAGGGTCTTGTGCTGGAGGTGAAGCTTCTCGCTCCCTGCTCTCTGCAGCCTGGGGGCAGGGGAGCAACGAGAAAGGCCATGCAGGCCACACTAGCATTTGAGGTTCAAATGGCAGTGTGGTGTAAAGTTTGGGCAAGGAAGGTTAATGATCTGACCGGAGACAGCAGTCACGTTTCTAGAACTGAACAGCTTTGTCTCCTTAGGTCAAAGGAAGTAGTTAAGCCACAGCCCCAGAAAGAGGAGACACGGTTTAAGAAACAGTGGCCGTAGCTGTCAGGCGGTGTTGTTGGACCATCAGGCTCTAAGGAAGTTCTGAGCCAAAGGCAGGACTTCAGAGCCTTTTTAAAGATTACTTAGATATATAAAGTTTCTTTTATCTTGGCTAAGATTGAATCAATTTATCTTAAATATCTCCTTGGCAGCATTCTAGTTCCCTTGATTTTGGTTGGGATTTTATCAATTTAGCGAACTAACTTCTATTTAAGGTAAATTATAAAGCCGAATAATTTCATTAATATCTAACTAATGGAAATTTGGAAAACGGTTTCTAAACTCGTAAACTTTTCTTGTGTGTGTGCCTCTCATAATCAAGAGTCAATTGAGGAAAACAGTGAATGCTGTTGATGGAAGGAAAGTTGGGCAACTCTGAACTCTGGTCCTGAAGTGCTGGGCAGACCCTGGGGGCAGGCTGCACTGGAAACCAGCCAGTGTCCACTCCGAGGGGGCTGTTAACTCGCCCTTTGCCTCCCGTGACCCCAACAGGAGTTAACTGCCCTATGATCAATATGTAAATTATTTGCACATCTTAAGTTCATTTCAAACTTCTGAGGTTTCCGAAGATTTTCCCAGTATTTTATAAACTTTTCTTATGTGTTTAAACTGTCTTGGTATGGAAATTTTCAAATATTTTAATTCCTTTTTAAAGAAAAATCTTACATCTAGGTTTCTTAGCTTGAGGTTTGGCAGCTGTCCTCTTCTTAGGAGGAAACTCAAATATTTACAGAGAATTTGCTCTGCTTTGGAATTCGAGAGCCTTAAGACTTCTGTGAATGTTGGGCTGCTAACCAAGATTTAAAATTTAAGAGGCTTCCTTAGGAATGACCTGTATCTTCATAACCTCAGCAGCATAATGATGTCAGCATTCTGATCAGACTGTGCTCTCTGTACCTTGTGGTGTGGCAGGGGGAAGTGGGTGAGCCATGACTGGATGCTGAGGACAGGAGTTGAAGAGTTTGTCTAAATTGTTGTTATAATTTGTGGCTCTGACAGAGAAATTCACTGTATATAGCTGTGACCAGGCAATATGATTTTATCAGATGTTTAATAGAATCTATACTGTGGAAACAAATTAGCCAGGATCCTCTGCAGCTCAGGTGAACACAGAGGCGTCGCGGGCGTGGCCAGCCTCGTCGGTGCCCAGTCTACAGAGACACAGGACTGTCTGCACAGAACTCTGGCTCAGTGACCGGGGCCCTGTGGTCTGCAGGCATCCTAGGCTGCATCTCAGCTCCCACTGCCCGTAGCTTTCCTTCCTGTGTTTACAGAAGGGGCTGTGACCTCCCTACCACAGGATGTTTGCAGTAGCGGCTCTCAGCTGTGGAATTTGCTTATTTGACTGGCTTAATTCTCTGGGTTGATAAAGTTCAAAGTAGAAAGTCTTTCGGGGGTAAGATTTATGTATTATTTACTATGCTTTGTTTGCACGTGTCAGAAAATCTGATCCGGCTTTAGCAGAAAGGGATTTTACTGGTCCATGTGACTGAACAGTCCAGAGCTCCTTGTGGCTTCAGTTATGGCCCTGCCCCGGCTCCAGCAGGGCCAAGTTCTTGCTCCAGCCCTGTCAAGTGCTCCTCTGCGTGGCTTTGCTCTCAGGCTCTCCACGTCCAAACAGAAGTGCCTGAGGAAGAGGTAGTGTTGGCAGCTCCCACACCACCCCCTGGTTGGATGCTGACTGTGGATCGACTTTGGTTACGAAGTTCCACTGTGGCATGAGGAGATTAGTTCTAATTTTGCAGATTTGGGTCACCTGCCCCACTCCGGATGCAGCATCGGTGGAAACAGACAAACTGCTGATTCTGAAGTAAAAGACACAGATGTCCGGCAGCAGAAGGAGCAAATTTCCATTGCGGTGTACTGATTCAGCTCAGGAGGATGTAGTGAGAGGAACAGGCACTGCAGGCGCAGAGACTAGCAAAAGTGCAGCTGCTGGCCGTGAGCGCTGCGGTCAGCGGTGGAGAAAGGAGCGTACGAAGAAAGGAAGAGAAGACAGACGTACGAGTCTCAAGTTACAAACCTGAGTGCCCGAAATATAAGAATTCTGTTATGAGCCCCCGTTTCCGTCAATTGTGGGTCTCCCCTTTCTCCCTGGAGGCATCCTGTTGGGGGGCGGTCTGTGCTGTCACTGCCTCTCAGACTTGCTTTGGGTCTTTAGTTGTCGTTAACCCTGAAGACGCTACTAAGTGGATCCTTGCTGCGTTCACGAGGTGCTAGAGTCCAGCTCTCTGATGGGACTACAGGGCAGTTTCCTTCTGAGTCCCTGGGCTGAAGGAGACTGTGGGGTGAGCCACTTGGCGCTAGGGACGCGGGAGGCTTCTGGAGCGCTCTGCTGCTGGCCTCATGGCACTCAGATCTCTGTAGGGATTTTTTTGTCCTCCCTTTCCTGGGAGGACCTGGAAAGGACCTTTTGGGGCACTGTCCCATCCACTTGTGCCTCGCTTCCTTCCGACCCTCCTCCCTCCCGAGGTCTGGGAAGCATTACAGGGTCTGAGAGGAAGGGAAACTGGATTACGCAGTGCATTCTCTTCAAGATCCATTGGCTTTTCTGTGTAAATGATCCTTTTCTAGTCCTCACAGGGATTAGACCTTCAATTCCCCAAAGCCACACAAATACTTCCTTCATTTAACAAATATTTATTAGGCACATATTATATGTCAGTACAGCATGTGTTGGAGATATTACAGTTAATAAAATAGTCAATGTGCTTACCGCCATGGCACTTCCATCTAGTGAAGGAGCCATGCAAGGAAGATCAGATAGACAGATAAATAGATGGGATAGATGGATATGATAGATAGGATGGATATATAGATAGATAGACATAGACAGATATAATTAATTGACAGAGTAGTGATATAGGCCATGGTCAGACTAAATATGGGAAAATTTTGAAGGATGTAAGCAATGGAGTAATAGTATCTGCGATATTACTTAGACGGAGCACTTCTTTGGAGAAATGCCCGTAGGAGTTCAAGACTGCGAGCAGAGAAGCTGGTGAGGAGGCAGTTGAATAGACACCCTGAGAACTGATAATTCTTTGGCCCAGGCAGGTGGCAGGGGAGAAGGAGAGATGTAATCAGATTCTGAGTATATGTTGAAGGTTTATGTTCCAGTAGGGTGTGCTGATGGATTGGCGCAGGGCATGAGAGAAATAGAGGTCACAGTTGGCCCAGGATTTGAGTGTGAGCTCCCAGGCGATGAAACTGACCTGCAGAGGAAGGTTGAGGACAGGTGGGGGAGGAGGCGGAGCGCCACAAGCTGTGTTTAAATGTGTTTTGTTTGAGATATGTCGTTGATACTGGATGCCTAGGTCAAGCAGGTAATTGATATCGTGAGTTGGGAATTTAGGTCCAAAGAATAGATAAGACTTGGAGAATTATCAGATATAAATGGTGCTTAAAGACACAGACCCAAGGTTTGAGTGTAAATAGAGAAGGGTGGAGCCTTGGGGAAGACAAGGGGACCTGTCTGAGAAAGAGGCTGGGAAGGAAGGTAGGTCAGCTGTTTTGCTCTTCCTGGAGGCAGATGGAGTCAGTGTGAACACTTCACGCGGCTGGCCCTCCTGGACTACCTGAACCGGATTTGGGGCAGATTTGTTGACTGTCTTGTGTGGTCTCAGCTGCCAGAGGAAGGGACAGCCCCTCACCCAACAGGAGACGGGGACACCAGTGGAGGTCAGCCTGTACGAGTTCAGTTACTCAAGGCTATGCAGAATGGTTTCGCGTAAAATTGGTTTCAAGTTTAAGAAGCACCATTTAAAGTTGATCTTGATGAATGCGTTGTATTTCAAGAGTCCAGAGGCTAGCAGTTTTTTCGTTAAAGGTCAGATCGTACGTATTTCAAGCTTTGCAGACCAAGAGGCAAAGTTGGGGACGTATAAACAGTTAGACAACAAGAGAGGAAACGAACTTCCACAGATTGTTTTATTGATGAAAACTGAAATATAGCAATACTTGAGAATGTTTTCGTAATACGAGTCTACTGATGAGAAGAAGGCGATTCTCTTTGTGGGAGAACGTTTTGCTACTTGAGGTTCAAAGTCAGTGACTTTGTTGTCAAAACAGATTGCAAACGTGGAGCAGTTAGTACTGGTCTGTGACGTGACTTTACTCATTTCATCTTCAAAAATGTGTTTTCACGCAAAGTATGCTGTTTCTTTGGATTTAAATTTTTCAGCTATTAAAAACTGCCAACGGTTCTTATGTCACAGGCCCTAGGAGAACAGGTGGTGGCTGAGTTTGGCCCACGCCACAGTTTGCCCACTCCCAGGTAGCCCTTATCAGTCCTGCCTCCCAGCTCCCTCAGCATGCACCCTGGGACCAACAACAGCGTTCTCTAAAGAATCACTCCTTTAAAGCTGGCACTGGGTGAAGCTCCCTCAGTGGAGGGTGCTAGAGGGACTTTGCCAGAGGGACGGGCAGTGGTCAGCGACGTGGGGAGAGGACATTTGTGGAGCCCACCCGGCCACAGACTAGGAAGGGCCCCGCTGCAGCCTGGAGGACGGGGCCACAGCCCCCTCCGCTCAGAAACCAGAGCCCCCACAGCCCTGAGGACCCCTGTCCCTACCAGCACCCCGGCTCCCATGGCAGGCCCATGCCGCCAGCTGCTGACCATCTGCATCCCAGAGGGTGGCCCTGCTGGCCCAGCAAGTCCTGACCAGGCCCAGCCTGGTGCAGCGTGGCCCTCCGCGATGCGTGGGCTGGACCACACCTCCAGGGAGGCCGGCATCTCTCCCCAACCTGTCCTTCCTGGGGACTCCCTCCCCACCTCGGGTGCCTTGCTGAGTGCGTGGTTCTCATGGTGAACTTCCCCTCCTTAACCTGCCGCATGCATCCCGCCTGCTGTTTGGACCCAAACTGCAACACCTGCTCTGGGTGAACAGGAAGGCTCATAGCCAGAGGAGACAGTGTAACTAGGAACACAATGAGGAAAGCAGAGGATAGGGTCCTGTGAGGTGAAGTTGTTTTAAGGTGTGCATAATAGGAGTACGTGGTATAGCAAAGATGTATCTTTTTATTCATTTTAACATTTAATGAAAAGGCAAAATTACTGCTTTGCTTTTTTTAGAAGGACTTGCAAATAGTGTATTATGAATACTATGTAATCAAAGAGAGAAAAATATTAACATATGGTAGGCAAATGTTTTTACCTATTTTTCCATTTCTCTAATCAAGTGGTTAGAATGTATATAAAACAAATCAAATCTAGTCCTGAGTTAGAAAATGAAAATTACAAATACTTCTCTTTTATCTTCCTTCTTCAGCAATACTGTGAAGAGGTCAGAAATAATTTTTTAAGTGTGGTAATTAGGGTCATGTTAGCTGCAGTAGCAAGCCCCTCAATCTGTCACTTAGCGCCATAGGAATTGGTTCTCCGCCGTGTGATAGCTCAGTGTGGGCGCTCCGGGCAGGGAGCCCCGTTCCCCTGTGGAGATCCAGGGCCCTGCGTCTGTCGCTCTGTGGCTGAGCATCAGAGACATCTCAGCCAGCCAGCAATGGGAAAGGGATGGTGGGGAAACACTGCTGCTTACTGTCTTGGCCTAAAAGTGACACACGTCATCGTCTCCGGGCAGCTGCCTCCCAGGGACAGCACTGCACTGTGGCGCAGGAGGCACACGTATGGGTGGGCAGCAAGCTATCCCAGCCACGCAACTGGTAATTTAATCTTTCGACCAAAATTCAGGTTATATTGCCTCCTCTTAGATACCAACGAAAATTAAGAAAACAAATACCTTATCTAGTCATAATGTGAATTACAGGCAATGTGTGTGCGTTATAAACAGATAAATTCACGTTAGTCAGTTTTCTAGCTAAGTGCCAACTTGCATTGCTGATTCACACCAGCTCAGCACCACCTCTCCTTTTTAGCCTGAAAATGGAAAGGAAGCAAGCTTCCGTCTGAGAATGTGCTCACCAATCACGGTTTTCAAAATATATCAGTTACATCCATACTGTATTAGAAGTTTTGAAAAGTGGAAATGCCTTACCATATATATTTTTTCTTGATCACTGTGGAATACCAAACAAATTATATGTCTATCAGTATGTTACGTCAAGTCACGACTAAAAGCTACCTCCTTAAAATGTACTTTAAAGGCTGAAATGTCTATATAAATATATTCACTTGGAATTTTACTAGTTTATATTTTTTCTAGGACCCTCTAACTCTAAACTGTATAATCAAAGCATTAGTAATAGGAAAATTTTAAAGGCTACTAGTAAATTGACGTAATTTTTAATGGAAGTCTTTTTCTTTAGTTGAGGTAGCATTGGTATAAGGCATTATAGAAGTTTCAGGTATACATTATTATATTGCAATTTCTGTGGAGACTGCATCATGTTCCCCACCCGACCACTAATTACCATCCATTGGCACACACATGTGCCTTATTGCCCCTTTCACCCGCTTCCCTCTGCCCTTCCCCTCTGGTAACTACCAGTCCAATCTCTGTCTCTCTGTGTCTGTTTGTTGTTGTTTCTATCTTCCACTTACACATGAAATCATACAGTATTTGACTTTCTCTGTCTGATTTATTTCACTTAGCATAATACCCTAAAGGTCCAGCCATGTTGTCACAAATGGCAAGATTTCATCTTTTTTATGGGTGAATAGTGTTCTATTATATACATGTACCACATCTTCTTTATCCATTCATCCATTGATTCATCCATTCATCCATTGATTCATCCATCCATCCATTCAACTTAGGTTGTTTCCAAGTCTTGGCTATTGTGAATAATGCTGCAGTGAACATAGGGGTACAAATATCTTTTTGACCTAGTGTTTTCATGTTCTTTGGATAAATACCCAGTAGTGGAATAGCTGGGTCATGTGGTATTTCTATTCCTAACTTTTTGAGGACTCTCCATACTGTTTTCCATAGTGGCTGCACCAGTTTGCACTCCCACCAGCAGTGTATGAGTATTCCCTTTTCTCCACATCATCTCCAACATTTGTTGTTTTTTGTCTTGGTGGTTATAGCCATTCTGACGGGTATAAGGTGATATCTCATTGTAGTCTTGATTTTCATTTCCCTAATGATTAGTGATGTTGAACATCGTTTCATGTGTTTATTGGCCATCTGTGTATCTTCTTTGGAAAAATGTCTGTTCATATCCTCTGCCCATTTTTTGATCAGGTGGTTTGATTTTTTGTTGTTGAGTTGTATGAGTTCTTGTATTTTCAAATTTAACCCCTTGTCAGATGTATGATTTGCAAATATTTTCTTCCAGTTTGTGGGTTGTCTTTTCATTTTATTCCTGGTTTCCATTGCCTTGCAGAAGCTGTTTAATCTGATGTAGTCCCATTTGTTTATTTTTTCTATTGTTTCCCTTGCCTGAGTAGACATGATATTTTAAAAGATGCTGCTAAGACCAATGTCAAGGAGTATACTGCCTATATTTTCTTCTACAAAATGATTTCAGGTCATACATTGAAGTCTTTAATCATTTTGAGTGAATTTTTGTGTGTGGTGTAAGATAATGGTCTACTTTCATTCTTTGGCATGTTGCTGTCCAGTTTTCCCAACACCATTCATTGAAGAGACTATCCTTCTCCATTGTATGTTCTTGGCTCCTTTGTTAAAGATTAACTGTCCATAGATGTGTTGTTTCATTTCTGGGCCCTTTATTCTGTTCCTTTGATCTGTGTGTCTGTTTTTGTACCAGTACCACGCTGTTTTGATTACTATAACTTTGTAGTATATTTTGAAGTCAGGGATTGTGATGCCTTCAGCTTTGTTCTTTTTTCTCAGGATTGCTTTGGCTATTCAAGGTTCTTTGTTGTTCCGTATAATTTAAGGATACTTTGTTCTATTTCTGTGAAGAACATCATTGAGATTCTGATTGGGACTTCATTGAATCTGTAGATTGCTTTAGGTAATATGGAAATTTTAACTGTCTTCATTCTTCCAATCTATGAGCATGGAATATCTTTCTATTTCTTTATATCTTCTTCAGTTTCTTTCAATAATGTCTTATAGTTTTCAGTGCATAGGTCTTTCACCTCTTTAGTTAAGTTTATCTCTAGATATTTTATTCTTTTTGTTGTGATTATAAATGAGGTTGTATTCTTAACTTCTCTTTCTGCTAGTTCGTTATTAGAGTATAGAAATGCAACTGATTTTTACAAGTTGATTTTGTACCCTGCCACTTTGCTGTAGTTGTTGATTATTTCTAATAGTTTTCTGATGGATTCTTTAGGGTTTTCAATATATAGAATCGTGTCATCTGCAAACAGTGAGAGTTTCACTTCTTCCTTTCCACTTTGGATTCCTTTTATTTCTTTTTCTTGCCTAATTGCTTTGGCCAAAACCTCCAGTACTATGTTGAATAAGAGTGATGAGAGCGGGCACCCTTGTCTCATTCCTGTTCTCAGAGGGATGGCTTTCAGTTTTCTCCATAGAGCATAATGTTAGCTGTGGGTTTGTCATATATGGCATTTGTTATGTTGAGGTACTTTCCTTCTTTATCCATGTCATTGAGAGTTTTTATCATAATTGGATGTCGGATCCTGTCAGATGCTTTCTCTGTGAAATGATCATGTGAGATGATATTGAGATTATCATGTTGTTTTTCTTCCTCATTTTGTTAATGGGGTGTGTCACATTGATTGATTTGCAGATGTTGAACCATCTCTGCATCCCTGGTATAAGTCCTGCTTGATCATGGTGTATGATCTTTTTAATGTATTGCTGTATTCAATTTGCCAATATTTTGTTGAAGATTTTTGCATCTCTGTTCATCAGTGATATTGGCCTATAATTTTCCTTCTTTCTGTTGTCCTTGTCTGGCTTTAGTGTTAGGGTAATGTTGTTCTCATAGAATGAGTTAGGAAGTGTTCCATCTTCTTGAATTTTTTGGAAAAGTTTGAGAATGATACACGTTAAATCTTCTTTGAAAGTTTGGTGGAATTCTCCAGAGAAAACATCTGGTCCTGGACTTTTGTTTTTTGGGATGTTTTGATTACTATTTCAATCTATTTACTTGTTATGGGTCTATTCAGATTTTCAATTTCTTCTTGATTCAGTTTAGCAAGGTTATATGAGCCTAAGAATTTATCCATTTCTTCTAGGTTATCCAATTTGTGGGCTTATAGTTGTTCATCATATTCTGTTATAATCCTTTGTATTTCTGTGATATCCATTGTAATTTCTCCTCTTTGATTTCTAATTTTGTTTATTTGAGCCTTCTCTCTTTTTTTCTTAGTGAGTCTGGCTAAGGGTTTGTCAATTTGGTTTATCTTCTCAAAGAACCATCTCTTAGTTTCCTTAATCCTTTCTCAGTAGGAAGGATTTTAGTTCCTATTTCATATATTTCTGCTCTGATTTTTATTATTCCCCTCCTTCTTCTGACTTTGGGCTTTGTTTGTTCTTCCTTTTCTTGTTCTGTTAGGTACAGTTTAGGACTACTTATTTGAGGTTTTTCTTGTCTGTTGTAGTGGGTCTGTATTGCTATGAATTTCCCTCTTCTGACCACTTTTGCTGCATCCCATAAGAGTTGGTATGTCATATTTTCGTTTTCATTTATCTCTGGGTATTTTTTAATTTCCCCTTTGATTTCTTCATTGATCCATTGGTTGTTCAGTAGCATGTTGTTTAGTCTCCACATATTTCTAACTTTCCCAGATTTTTTCTTGTAGTTGATTTCTAGTTTCATAGCACTGTGGTTAGAAAAGATGGTTGAGATGATTTCAGTATTCTTAAATTTATTTAAGCTTGCCTTGTTTCCCAGCATATTGTCAATCTTTGAGAATGATCCCCGTGCACTTGAGAAGAATGTGTATTCTGCTGTTTTTGGATGGAATGCTTTATATATATATTATCTTTTATGCCCATCTGATCAAGTATTTCATTTAAATCAAGTATTTCCTTGTTGACTTTCTGTCTGAATGATCTGCCTTTATGTAAGTGGGGTGTTGAGGTTCCCTGCTATTATTGTGTTGCTGTTAATTTTTCCCTTTAGGTCTGTTAATAGTTGCCTTATGAACTTTGGTGTCCCTGTGTTGTTAGATCCATATATGGTAATAAGTGTTACATCCTATTGGTGGAATGTCTCTTTTATCATTATATACTGCCTCTCTTGCTTTTTTTATCTTGAAGTCTGCTTTCTCTGATATAAGTATGGCAACACCTACTTTCTTTTGTTTACCATTAGCTTGGAATATTGTCTTCTATCCCTTCACTCTGAGCCTATGTTTCTCTTTAGAGTTGAGATGTGTTTCCTGGAGGCAGCATATTGGTGGGTCTTGTTTTTTCAATCCATCCAGCTCCTTGGTGTCTTTTGATTGGAGAACTCAACTTTGCCTCTTGATCTGCAAAGCCTGAAATATGTACGATCTGACCTTTAAGGCTTCTGCCCTCCAGAGCAAGCCTGTGTCCGCACAGCCTCGCCAGACCCTCAGCAGGTCTGAGACCCCAGAGAGGAGGGAAAGTGGACTGAACTCTATGGCTGCCCGTGTCCTGCCCGGGGCACTTTCTGGGCTACAGCCCATGGAGGGGGTGCTGGAGCATGTGTTCCTGCTGAATGGAAGAGACAGATGGAGCTGAGAGGCTGAGCATCCAGAATTTGCAGAGCGGATTTCCAGAGCAGAGGGAGTTAAAGAGAGAAAGAGCTCTGGAAATCTGCAAAGGACCCTCGAGCCTTGGCTGAATACCGAGCGTTGTGTGTGTGGGCTGAACTCTCAAGGCAGGGCTAAGAACAACCACCAAGAAGCCGCGAGGTGAGCAATTCTCAGAGCTTTCTCGAGGCTGGGAGAGAGCTCAGTAATGAGAGCACATTTGGGAGAGAGCCCGAGGAGTCAGACCTTGATAGCAGGGCCACCTCACCCTGAAGACCACTTTACACCCCGCCAAGCAAACCCAACAGCAGCTCTTGGAAAGATGGACTGACCTTCGGGTAACTCACTGCCTGCTAGCACAGCTCAGCACTGTTTAAAGCAGACAGCAAAATCACGACGCTCAACGTGGCAGTATTCACTCAAGTAGCAACAATCACATTCTACCAGAAATGGGTAGAAAGAGGAAAAAGGGTCAGTCAAAAACAGACCCAGAAAGGACAGAGATGATGTGATTATCAGACAAGGATATGACAGCACCTTTTAAAATATGCTCAGGGATTTAAAGAACAACATAAACATAAGGAGGCCAGGGATGGAAGGAATGGAAAAGATCCCGATGGAACTTTCAGTGCTGAAAACACTGTCTTTGAAATGAGAAATACATCTGATGGTCCGAACAGCAGATTTTACATTGAAGCCCCTTGTTTCTTTGGTTCTTCTGACTCCTGGTCCTGTGATGAGGGAGTGATCCATCCCCACCTAGGCCAGACCTGGATTATGTGAGCACTGTTATGACCAACAGTCGCTTGTATGAGTTTATGAATACCGAAGCAATACTGGAAACGTAAAATGCAGTACAAATGAAGTATTCGGTACTTGCAGTAATCAGTCCATTCCTGTCTCCAAAAATTTTGCTAATAAGGAAAATCCAGACAGATAGTTCAAACATTTTTGAAAAAAATAGACAAATATATTAAATTTTATATTATTTATTATAGACAGTTGTAAAATACATCTTTTGTTAATTCTTAAAATTTTAATGTTTTTTATTGGTATTGAGGTGAATTAAGAGTTACAGGGAGCAGATGCTTAATTGGGAATGTGAAGAAAACCCAAAATCCTGCTAAGTAAATTGGAGATTGCTTTATTCAGTGAGTCGGGCAGCATCCTGTCTGCTAAACGGGAAGGAGCTGGGAGCAGCTGACCTCAGGGGAGACCTCTCGGGCAGGAGGGCTCAGAGGCTGTGCCAGGCAGTGGGTTGTTTGGGGGAAGGCTGGTTGCCTCACAGGAGCTGACCAGGCAACTCCAGCTGGACCGGGTGAAGGTCCCACTCCTGGCAGGGGCTGACACTGCTGTTAGTGTTGTCTTGTTTGCTGGTGTGGGCTTAGCATTACTGACTCCATTTTAGGCCTGAAGTCTCTTTTTTAACAGGAGATTGGACCAGATTTTGTTCAAGATCCTTTAGAATCTCACGATTTTGTGATGTCTGGGATTTTGAGAGTTTAGGGATTCCCAATCTCAGAGTGAATTTAATTTATTAGGAAAACAGAGATGAAACAGTCAATAATTGAGGATTCCAATTTATTTCCTTTGGTAGGATTCAGTTTATTAATGCTTAATTTTGTATGAGACAAATGAAATTACAATAAGCTTCTAACTTATAACTTAGTAGATTTTTTGATCAAATCTTTTCTTTTTAATCTTTCAGTGAATAACCCTATACCTTCCAATTTGAAATCAGAAGCAAAAAAAGCTGCTAAAATCCTAAGAGAATTCACGGAAATAACTTCCAGAAATGGACCTGATAAGATCATTCCTGGTAGGTAAATAAAATGCATGCTGTTCATTTCTAAATTCGTCTTGTTTTCTGAGTCTCTTTCTGCATTTGTTGACTTCAGGCCGTCAAGCCCCTGGAGCCACAGGCCCTCAGACCGCCTTTCCTCCTGGCCGTCTTCCCAGCTGGCCTCCTGGAGGCCTCCTGCCTCTCTTGGCCGCCTCCCCTTTGAGGGGGCTGTGACCCTAAACACTGTGCCTCCCTCTCCACTGCGGCTCTCCTCAGCCCCACCTGCTCCTGTTCTCAGTTTCTGAGAACGTTGCAAGCTTATCCTGCAAACTCACTAGCTAATCTCATAAATAAACTTTAACTTTGTGTTTTCCCTTTCTTGATAAAATGTTTACATTTTATAGTGGTTTAAGAAGACACCGATCAGTAATTCCCAACACATCGGCACATCAGGGTTCCCTGGGTCATTAAAATACATCACTAAGCTCCCCCCAACCTGCTGGATCAGACCCTGGGCAGTGTGGCCAGGAGCGCAGATTTTTAACACGCTTCTCCTATGACTCTTGGCAGCCAGACTGACCGCATGGGACCTGGTCTGGAGCTGAGCCTCTGGCACTGCTGCCTGTGCTTCACCATGCCAGGGGACCTGTAGGCTGTTTCCTGGACAGTCACATGCACGCTGGCTTGGGCAGTGCTGCAGACTAGAGTGCTGACTGAGCCTGCATTAAAGAAACAGTTTAATTTCTTAAGCCAGATTTCCGGAAGTTAACAGACCTTTACATGTTTAAAAAAATTTTAATTTGTTCTTATAATAATA
Organism: Equus przewalskii; assembly: GCF_037783145.1. Taxonomy (NCBI): domain Eukaryota; kingdom Metazoa; phylum Chordata; class Mammalia; order Perissodactyla; family Equidae; genus Equus; species Equus przewalskii. Next base: position 90,913,200 of record NC_091844.1, read on the forward strand.
ATATTAATAATATTAATTATCCTTATGTGGCTCAGCCACTCCTCTCACTTAAGATGGGAGCTTTCTATTCCAAGTGCAGACTGGACCAGCAGCTGTGGTCACCCAGGAGCTTGTGAGAAGTTCAGGACCGCAGGCTCCGCTTAGGCCTCGTCAGTCAGAACCTGCATTTACACGGGGTCTCAGGGAGTTGCATGCACATGCAAATTTGAGAAGCACTGCTTTAGCACTGGAAGAAAATTCACCTAGGAAAGCTGAATTTTCGGTAGAGTATTCTGAAGCCGGAGATGGAAGATGTTTCTTGATCTCTGTCAGCATCCACGTATGTGTCAGGCTCGCCCAACTTGTGGATAAACCATGTTTCCTAACTTAAAAACATCCGAGTATGGATTATTTTTCATGGATTTTGTACAGCCAAGTTCCGTCTTGCCTTTCTTCTGCCTGCCACTCCCTTTCAGTGGGTGTAGCTCAGAAAATGAACATCAGTTCACGCAATAGCCTGAGTCAAGGCTCACTCCTGTGGGTGTCAGGTGTGTGTCACAGAGAGAGGGCCCCGCAGCTGTCAGGGACAGACCGCATCCTCCGTGCAGCCTTCCTTGGGATGAGGAGGGAGAGGACTTTATGTTTACTTTAAAACGAAGGTGATGTCTCATGTAACAGAAGAGAACATCTATAAGGCATTTTAAAACAAAATGCCTTGACTCTTAGGCCTTCTTGGTGGTGTGAGTTCGCCCCCTTTGATTGAAGGGCTCTGAGACGTAAGTGGAACTAAATTTAGAGAGTGAATCTGCCATCAGGACATTCTAAAAGCTAATTGGCAAATTATTTAGGGACTGGTGGTATTTTAGTGTCCCTGCATTTGGGCGGATAATCTATAAAAATATACTTGACATTTAAAACATGTTCATTTTAAAACATATGCTTGTGTTATCTCTAATGTTTCTAAACAGAGGCAGTGCTAACTATAAAAGCATTAAGTGAGGGTGGAATAAGAGGTGCTGAGGAAGATATTCTGCCAACGTGCGGTTGTAGGAGCAAACATATGTGATACGTAATACAGGTTTCCACCTTGTGAGGGCACGTTTGTAACTTTAAAATGCCAAGTGAGGTGCACTGAGAAGACTCCATCTAGGAAGCCAGACTTGCTCTCCACTTTGCTTAGTGACGAGCGACTCCACGACCATCTGTGTGTGACGTCTTCGTGCTCTTGGGTGAATTGTCCCTGAGAGTCTGTTATTAATCTAAATTTGGAAATGGTCTGCATAATTATGTTAGAAATTCAGTGTTTTTTAGGGACACTTATAAAGCCTTTTGTGTATTTGAGGGTGGTGCCTCGTTTGATTTCCTTGACAGAATATTTACCTAAAGGGATGATAAATTAAACTACCTTAAGATAATATCAGAGTCCAGGAACAATGCCCAATGTTCAGTCTTCCTCTGTTGTTTAAAGGAAGTTCCATCATGTGAATAAATCCACAAAGTGGTGGGCAGTGTGTGTAGTGGGTACACATGTTAATAACCCTCGTTTTATGTCATGAACTTCTCTGAAATGTGACTAAACCAATATTTGTAAATTGAATTAGGTTTTCAGTGCACTAGGAGTTATATGTTACTCAAATTCTATAAAAGATCATTTTATAAAGTTAAAAACTTTTTAAGTGGCAAAATCACTGAATTTTCTGATTTTGAATGTGCATTTTCATAGTGATAAAAGGTGAACTTGACTGTATGGCTTTAAGATCAAAGTTCTGCTGCATATGCTGCATTTTGGTCATTTTTACAGTTTCTCATTAATACTGTATAGATCTTAATTTCTTTGAAAACAGTAACTTGTTTTTTAAATTATGAATGATGTTCTAAATTAATTGAAGTCTCAAAGTTATTTGTCCTGCTACTAGATATTGGTATCAAACCTGAAGTGAGTTCGCTCACCCGTTGTGCAGCAAGCCAGTCTCTGACACTGGGCATAGTGGAAGAAAGTAGGAATTTTATTATTGCACAGCACTGAGCAAGGAGAGAGGGCAGCTAACGCTAAAATCCCAAACTCCTTGAGAAGCTAAAAGGAAGGGTTTTTATTTGGAGTTTTAGGTAGGGGAGGGGGAGCATATGGCCTTGCTGGTTGGAGCTTTCATACCAGCCTGTGTTTGGCCTTGACACACTTGCAGAGAGGAGGGAGCTGTGACCTTCCTGGTCAGCAGCTTTCCTACCAGCCTATCTCTTTATGGGGAGGAGATAACAAATCCAGGTGGTTGTCCTTGACAGTGTCTGTCTCCATGGAGGATAGTGGATTCTGGAGCCAGGAAGCCAGGGAGTAAGCAGGGAATGAGTGTTTTGGTTTTAACCTCATATATGCTGGGTTTAATGTGGGGAAACTGATATCAGAGTCGGTATCAATATCAATAAAATCTCATCCAAATATCCATTTATTATGGCAGTTTCAGGGTTTCGAGCACTGACGATGTCACACTTAGCCCTGCAGAAGTATCAGCACAGAAGGAGAGGGGGAGCACGCAGGCTTCAGGCACGTCTGCTGGTGACTCAGGGTTGTTTGTGGCTCACACGTGCCCTCAAGACCTTCTGGAGCCCCGGTGCCCTGACTGTGCAGCACATGCTTGTCTGTTTGGGCCTGGGTGTTAAGAATGCTTCCTGCCTATTGTCCCTGTCTTTGCAGCCCACGTGATTGCGAAGGCCAAGGGCCTCGCGGTTTTGTCTGTGATCAAAGCTGGGTTCCTGGTGACGGCGCGAGGAGGCAGTGGGGTCGTCCTGGCGCGTCTTCCGGATGGGAGTAAGTGGATGTTCTTCACTCGGAGGGGCAAGAATCTTAATTCTTCCTTTGTTCTGTTTCCATTTTGAACATGTTTCATAGGGCACGTGACAGGTTTCCCATGCCACTTACGATTGTCATCCTGAGGGCTGCTCCCTCAGATGTGCGCTGTGGGCATCCAATAACTGAAGGCAGAGACCTTCCTATTTCTCTCCTCTCAAAATACAGTGATGCGTCGCTTAACGACAGGGACACGTTCTGAGAAACGTGTCAGGTGATTTCGTCATTGTGCGAACATCACAGAGTTACTCACACAAACCCGGATGGTGTATCCTACACACACCAAGGCTCTGTGGTGCTGACCTTATGGGGCCACTGCACACTTGTGGTCCACTGTTGACCCAAATGTCACACTGCAGCGCGTGACTGTTAGCCGGTTCGGAGCGGATCTGGCTTGGTCTTGTGTACACAGTGTTGTAGTTCTTCCCCGGAGCAAATGTTAAACACTATTTGTGTTCTGTTGTTAAATATGAATTCTTACTCCTGAACTTCATGGTATGACTGTTTTCTTTTGTTTTCTGGAAGTTGATAAGAAAATAAGCTTTTCTAATGTTCCTGTGGGAAATCATAAAGACTGAAACATTTTAAACCATATCCCCAGTGCAGAATCATATCAAGATCAATACAATTTGGTTTTACTTCCTAGGGTGAAATCTGATACTTGACTCCTCAGGGACGAAATTGAAACATGTTTGCCTTGAATTCCAAGAACCAACATTTTTAGAAATTATTTAGAATGTATGTAGGTGTGTCATAACCACCTAACATGCTTTTTATAACAATTTAACATTGCCATTCAGTCATATAACTGAACTCATTTTTCTGTTAATAGCTGTTTTTTAGTGTAGATAAGTTCATTTATTTTGAGAGAGGGACTGGAACGTTCACTGACCATGGATACACCTGGGTGTTGCTGGGCACACAGCCCTTGAACCTTGGTTGGCGGGTCCACCGTTCCTGCACGATGTGCCCACAGTAAACGGCAGCACCCCCTGGAGTCGTGACTCAGTTTCCCAGCTCAGTGCTGGGCTGTGAAACAGGAGACAGAATTCTCGTCCCCTCAAGCATTACGTGATTTTCATGGGCAGACTTCTCAGCAGTGCAACCAGACAGAGCCGAGGCAGGTTCAGGGTCCACGGTCAGAGGGGCTGCGGGTCTACAGGGCGCCCTCGGTGCTGCAGGTTCCACGGCCCTGACAGGGTGGCCGTCTGAAAAGGTGGGTGAGCTGTCTCCTCCGGGTTTCTCAGAACCTGTGGTGGACCTTCCTGCTGGGGGAAACACCTACGTCTCTCCTCCCACCCTGCCCAGCAGCAGCTGCTCACCACAGAGGGCGATCTGAGAGCCACCCAGAGAGGCACAGCAAGGGCCCCGATCCTGGCCAGAAGCGCGGTCTTTAACAGGGGCAGCTCCTAACGCGGGAAGTGGACAAGAACTTTGGGAGTGTAAGACGCTGATTTCTGTCCTCAGAACTCCTCTAAGCCCAGTAGATTAGTTCTGGATGGAGTCCAGCAACATCCTGTCATCTAGAACACACGGCAGCCAGCAGAGCCAGGGTCAGGGAGTTAATAAGCATTTCCAGAAAGTACTTTATCTGGACCATCCCACCCTCCCCCCACCAAATTAATTTTTTTTTTCTAGACTGGTTTAATGTAACTGTTTCTGTATCAGGAAAAATAAGCATACAGTAATCGTGAAATGTACCAGATAGTGGCAAGTGGAATTTTTGCACTTAGTTTCCAAATGTAAGGAAATTTATCTTTTTAGAATTTTAGTAATCTTTAATTTGTAGCCTATTTCTTGTGCTTTGACTGGGCAGAAAGGGTGTCACAAAGGCTTTTGCCCTCAGACATTTATAGCAGAAATAGTTAGGATTGTATTACTCTTAGAGTGTAATGAACTCTTCAGAATCCTCCTGCTCTCTTATGTCTATGATAAAATTCTTACTAAAGGCTGGAATCACCATCACCTTTGTCAAACATTATAAAGATATTGGGGGACCACTCCGTGGCTGAGCAGTTAAGTTTGCGTGCTCCACTTCAGCAGCCTGGGGTTCGCAGGTTTGGATCCCCGGCATGGACATGACACTGCTCATCAAAGCATGCTGAGGCGGTGGCCCACATAAAATAGAAGAAGATGGGCACAGATCTTAGCTCAGGGCCAATCTTCCTCACCAAAAAAGCATACCTTAAAAAAATATGTATTGATAGTTGAAATTATCAAATGCTATGTGTGTTTGGTTGGTGAAAATTCAATAGTTTGGTATTATGCCTGTTTATAGAGAATATTGAAGAACATGGATTTGAGAGTCTATGAGACCGTAATGAAGATCTAATATCTTTCAAATATTTTTAACTTAAAAATCATATAGGTTATTAAAAAAATTGAAAACATAGGGGAAAAGGCTGAAGTCTCATTATTTTAAAAAGAAAGACCATCCATTCGCATTTTTGCGTTTTCCCTTCCCATATTCATGTGCCAAGGGGTTTTAATGTAATCGTCATGTTTGTTTGGCTGCTCTCTTTCCTAGAATGGTCTGCACCTTCCGCCATTGGGATAGCTGGGCTTGGTGGAGGATTTGAAATAGGAATTGAGGTAAGTGGGTGGCATGTATGCATGCAGTTGCTATGTTCTCTAAAACAACCAAAGCTTCATAGCTGAAAGGTGAGTGATTTCCTACTGTTATTATTTTATCACCCTTGGCAACTCTTCCCTTTTATTTCCTTGATAAAGCTCTACCTAAAACTACCTACTGTTTACCATTTTTCTTTCCTTTTCTTTCACTGAGAGAAGAATTTCTCATCCACCATCTCATCTGCTCCATCTTTAGCGCATCTGCAGAGCAGTTACGTCTCAGCTCTGACGAACTGTAATTGGCAGTTTTGGGCTTGCTAACTGCAAAGTTGCTTATCTCCTCAGTGGGCAGTCAGAGCTCAGACAGTGTGTCATCATTTGTGGCAAAATCCAGTTTTGTTCCATCTGGTATTCGAATGACTTGAAATTCTTTGAGTAAAGATTGACTTCATCTTGTTTCATTTTATATCTTTGCTGCTGATGATTCTGGCTTCTTTCAAATGGCCTGGAAATTGCACTAGGATGTACTTGTTTACAGAGGTCCTTTACATAGGATCGTCTTCTGCGCAGTGTTAATCTTTCGTCTGTTGATTTATTGCTAAGTGGTAAATTAAATCTCCTACATTTCTCAAGTCATTTCCCTCTCTAATTTCAGTCCGCTTCCTCCTCAGCTGTCCTCCTATGAGTTTGCTTCTTGCCATAGTCTTAAATCCCCTCGGCATTATTAGGAGGAAGTATTTCCCCTTCTCTCCTTTTATCTTGTTTGAACTTCTTTTCTCGCTGCTGCATAAATCTGTGCTAGGAAGAGAGGAGCATACTTGAGTTTTGCTTATTGTGACTGCCTTTTTGTTGCTTATTCAACCAAATCAAAGCCTTCAGAAATGTCGCCCTCTGGTGGAATATGCGTTTTCATCAGCTGCAGGACCTTCCTGCCCTCACCTTGCAGACCCGCTTTTCTCTCCACCGCATGGCGCTCTGCTCCGGTGCCACTTGTCCTGAGTCACAGCTCGGTCTGTCCACTGCTGCCTCCATGTGCGGCTGAGGGGTAGGCTTTGGGGATCTGTCTCAAGTAACATTCATTTCAAAAATGATGAGAGACCGAGTAATAACGACTGCCGTAAATTTAGTATATTAAAGATCGAAACCGAGTCACCACGATGGTTCTTTGGAAATTGTGGATTTGGGGCCATAGTGCGTGTCAATAGCCGTGAGAAACGAGTGGAGTCCCAGGTGGTCCTGTCGTCCAGTAACAAAACGGAAAGATTTGAAACCCACGTTCTGTAAAATGACACATGTGATCGCCTTCCAAAGGCGACATGGCCCAGCGGCTGGGCGGTAGGAGCGAGGTCTGAGACTCTTGGGCTCGGCTCCCGCCCCAGCACCTTCCAACCCTGGGGGCTTGGCCGTCTCCTTCTTCCTCTCTGCACCCTAGTTTCTTCACCTGTAAAAGAGAGATGCAAAGAGCCTTCCCTCTGGGCCTATTAAATAAATGAATTTATACTTTAAAAGCACTTGGAATGACGTAAACTATTATAATTTTTATTGTTAATATCTTCTCTGTCTTTTCAATGCTTATTTATACTTGCTATGTGTAGAAATGTTTGATTGCAAAGCTTACCCTCGTGGGCAGTGTAGAAATTCACTCTGGAGATTTATTTAAATAGCATACAGTTTTAAAATATTTATTTCAAGTGGAGATGAGAAGAGGTCCTAGGGGATGGAAAGACTGGCTTTATTCGTCTTAACCATGACGACTTTGCTTCTGAGAGGCCACAGGTTCATTGCTGAGTGTGATTGTAACATTGTAGCAGCTGATTACTTGTCAATGTTAACAAAAAGTATGGGTGTGGCTCTCCAGGAAGCATTCTTGGGTTTCATCATGAGCACCTGTCACCTTCATTTCCCAACCAACCGCTCTGACGCCGCGCTCCTCCTGCTTCTAAGGATGAGCGAGGAAGCTGGAGAAGTCTCAGGGCATCGACGGGGTGACACAGGCTGCTCTCGTGAATTGGAGCGAGGGAGAGGGAGCGTCTGTGTGAGGACTGTGTTGGCAGCAGCAGCTCTGGCTTCTGAGAGTCAGCAGGCCTGTGGCTGGTGGGGCAGGGGACAGACGTCCTCAATTCCGGGAGAAACGAGTCCAACCCTCGGCGGTGCGGATTCCTCCTCTTCCTAGCACCTTGCTCCTAACCTCATGGGGTGTTTGATGCGTGTGTTAGCCTGTTACTTCTCCTGCCTGGCCCCTACGTAGACTGTGAGCACAATGAAGGCAGAGACTTTCTCCTTCATACCTGTGTCCTCAGACTGCAGAGCATCAAGCACCAAGTAGATGCCCAAAATCAATCTCAGCATCTTTTTTCCCTCATTTCCAGTGTAACTTTTAAAAATTATTTCGTTGAGGTCATATTGGCTTATAACATTGTGCACATTTCAGGTGTACGTTATCATATTTGCTTCTGTATAGACTGCATCGTGTTCATCACGAGTAGTCTAGTTTTCATCCATCACCACACATATGTGCCTCTTTACCCCTTCTGCCCACCCCACCCCCTTCCCCTCTGGTAACCACTGAACTGTTTGCTTTGTCCATGTGTTTTTTTCCACATATGAGTGAATCATACAGTGTTTGTCTTTCTCTGTCTGGCTTATTTCACTTAGCATAATACCCTCAAGGTCCACCCATGTTGTCGCAAATGAAAAGATTTTGTCATTCTTATGGCTGGGTAGTGTTCCATCGTGTATATCTACCACGTCTTCTTTATCCAGTCCTCAGTCAGTAGGCACTTGGGTTGCTTCCATGTCTTGGCCATGGTGAATGATCCTGCAGTGAACATAGGGCTGCATAAATCTCTTCATATTGTTGATTTCATGTTCTTTGGATAAATAACCAGTAGTGGAGTAGCTGGGTCATATACTATTCCTATTTTCGGTCTTTTGTGGAATCTCCATACTGTTTTCCATAGTGGCTGCACCAGTTGGCATTCCCATGAGCAGTGTATGAGGGTTCCCTTTTCTCCACATCATCTCCAACATTTGTTGTTTTTTGTCTCGGTGGTTATAGCCATTCTGACAGGTATAAGGTGATATCTCATTGTAGTCTTGATTTGCATTTACCTAATGATTAGTGATGTTGAACATTGTTTTATGTGTTTCTTAGCCATCTGTATATCTTCTTTGGAAAAATGCCTGTTCATATCCTCTGCCCATTTTTTGATCAGGTGGTTTGTTTTGTTGTTGTTGAGTTGTGTGAGTTCTTTATGTATTTTCAAATTTAACCCCTTGTCAGATGTATGATTTGCAAATATTTTCTCCAAGTTGATGGGTTGTCTTTTTGTTTTGTTCCTGGTTTCCATTGCCTTGCAGAAGCTGTTTAGTTTGATGTAGTCCCATTTGTTTATTTTTTCTATTATTTCCCTTGCCTGAGTAGACATGGTATTTTAAAAGATGCTGCTAAGACTGATGTCAAAGAGCATACTGCCTATATTTTCTTCTAGAACTTTTACGGTTTCAGGTCATACATTGAAGTCTTTAATCATTTTGAGTGAATTTTTGTGTGTGGTGTAAGATAATGGTCTACTTTCATTCTTTGGCATGTGCCTGTCCAGTTTTCCCAACACAATTTATTGAAGAGACTTTCCTTTCTCTACTGTGTGTTCTTGGCTCCTTTGTTGAAGATTAGCTGCCCAGAGATGTGTGGTTTTATTTCTTGGCTTTCACTTCTTTTCCATTGATCTGTGTCTGTTTTTGTGCCAGTACCATGCTGTTTTGATTACTATAGCTTTGTAGTATATTTTGAAGTCAGGGATTGTGATGCCTCCAGCTTTGTTCTTTTCTTCTCAGGATTGCTTTGTCTATTCGGGGTCTTGTTGCCCCATAGGAATTTTAGGATTCTTTGTTCTATTTCTGTGAAGAATGTCATTGGGAGTCTGATTTGGGTTGCATTGAATCTGTAGATTGCTTTATGTAATATGGAAATTTTAACTACGTTTATTCTTCCAATTCATGAGCATGGAATATCTTTCCATTTCTTTATGTCATCATCTATTTCTTTCAATAGTGTCTTATAGTTTTCAGTGTCTAGGTTTTCACCTCTTTGATTCAATTTATTCCAGATATTTTTTCTTTTTGTTGTGATTGTAAATAGGATTGTATTCTTGATTTCTCTTTCTGTTATTCATTATTAGTGTATAGAAATGCAACTGATTTTTCTAAGTTGATTTTCTACCCTGCAACTTTGCTGTAGTCGCTTATTGTTTCTAATAGTTTTCTGGTGGATTCTTTAGGGTTTTCAATATATAGAATCATGTCATCTGCAGACAATGAGAGTTTCACTTCTTCCTTTCCAATTTGGATCCCTTTTATTTATTTTTTCTTGCCTAATTGCTCTGGCCAAAACCTCCAGCGCTATGTTGAATAAGAGTGATGAAAGTGGGCACCCTTGTCTTGTTCCTGTTCTCAGAGGGATGGCTTTCAGTTTTTCCCCAGTGAGTTTGATTTTGACTATGGGTTTGTTATATATGGCCTTTATTATGTTGAGATATTTTCTTTCTATACCCATTTTGTTTAGAGTTTTTATCACAAATGGATGTTGTACCTTGTCAAATGCTTTCTCTGCATGTATTGAGATGATCATATGATTTTTATCCCTCATTTTGTCAGTGTGGTGTATTGCAATAATTGATTTTCAGATCTTGAACCATCCCTGCATCCCTGGAATAAATCTCACTTGATCATAGTGTATGATCCTTTTAATGTATTGCTGTATTCAATTTGTTAATATTTTGTTGAGGATTTTTACATATATGTTCATCAGTGATATTGGCCTGTAATTTTCCTTTTTTGTGTTGTCCTTTCTGGTTTTGGTATAAGGATAATGTTGGCCTCATAGAATGAGTTAGGAAGCGTCCTATCTTCTTCAATATTTCAGAATACTTTGAGAAGGATAGGTATTAAATCTTCTTTGAATGGTAGAATTCACTGTGGAAGCCATCTGCCCCTGGACATTTGCTTTTTGGGAGGTTTTTAATTACTCTTTCAATCTCTTTACCTGTGAATGTTCTATTCAGATTCTATATTTCTTCTTGATTCAGTTTTGGGAGATTGTATGATTCCAAGAATTTATCCATTTCTTCTAGGTTATCCAATTTGTTGGCATATAGTTTCTTATAATATTCTCTTACAATCCTTTGTGTTTCTATGGCATCCATTGTAATTTCTCCTCTTTCATTTCCAATTTTATTTGTTTGAGTCTTCTCTCTTTTTCTTAGTGAGTCTGGCTAAAGGTTTGTCAATTTTGTTTATCTTCTCAAAGAATCAGCTCTTCATTTCATCAATCCTTTCTATTGTTCAATCTATATTTCATGCATTTCTGTTTTTTATTATTTCCTTCCTCCTCCTACCTTTGGACTTTGTTTGTTTTTTTTCTGGTTCTTTTATGTGTAGTTTAGGATTGCTTATTTAAATTTTTCTTTTTGTTTGGGTAGGCTTATAGTATTATAAATTTTCCTCTTAGTACCACTTTTGCTGCATCCCATAAGAGTTGGTATCTTGTGTTTTCATTTTGATTTATCTCCAGGTATTTTTTAAAATTTTTTCCTGATTTCTTCATTGATCCAATAATTGTTCAGCAGCATGTTATTTACTCTCCACATATTTGTGACTTTCCCCTCTTTTTTCTTGTAGTTAATTTCTAGTTTCATAGCATTATGGTCAGAAAACATGCTTGATATGATTTCAATCTTCTTGAATTTATTGAGGCTTCCCTTGTTTCTCAACATATGGTCTGTCTTTGAGAATGATCCATGTGCACTTGAGAAGAATGTGTACTCTGCTGTTTTTGGGTGGAATGTTCTATAGATATCTGTTAAGTACATCTGGTCTAGTGTTTCATTTAAAGCCACTGTTTCCTTGTTGACTTTCTGTCTTCATGATCTATCCTTTGACATAAGTGGGGTGTTGAGGTCCACTACTATTATTGTGTTGCTGTCAATTACTCCCTGTAGGTCTGTTAACATTTGCTTTATATACTTTGGTGCTCCTGTGTTATGGGCATATATATTCTTAAGTGTTATTTCCTCTTGGTGGAATGTCCCTTTTGTCATTATATAGTGCCCCTCTTTGTCTCTCCTTGTCTCTTTTTATCTTGAAGTCTGCTCTGTCAGATATGAGTGTGGCAACACCTGCTTTCTGTTGCTGGAAGTATCATCTCCTATCCCTTCACTCTGAGCCTGTTTTGTCCCTAGAGCTGAGATGTGTTTCCTGGAGGCAGTATGTTGTTGGGTCTTGTTTTTTAATCCATCCAGCCACTCTGTGTCTTTTGATTGGTGAACTCTGTCCATTTACATTTAGAGTGATTAATTATATATGAGGGCTTAATATTGACATTTTGTCTCTTGTTTTCCAGTTGTTCTATATTTCTCTCGTTTCTTTTCCTTTCTGTTTCTGACTGCTATTTCAGTTTGGTGGTTTTCCGTGATGCTTTTCTTATTGCTTATGATTTGTGACTCTGCTCTGATTTTTTGTTTAGTGGTTACCATGAGGTTTGTGTAAGAGATCTCATAGATGAGCTAGTCCATTTTCTCATAGCCTCTTATCTCCAATAGCCTAAGCAGGTTCCATCCGTTTCCTTTTCCCCTTCTATGTTTTTGTTGTCACAAATTATTCTGTTTCGTGTTGTGAGTTTGTGACTAAATTGAAGTGTTTTTAGTTATTTTTGATATTTTCTTTGCCTTTATCTTTTGTGTTATAATTAAGTGTTCACTTGCCTATTCTGATAGAGAGCTGCAATTTTCTGTTTCTGTCTATTTATCTCTTTGCTCAAACCTTTGTAAACCTTTGGTTTTTGTTTCGGGTAGGAGGTCTCCTTTCCTCATTTCTTGTAAGGCAGGTCTAGTGACAATGACTTCCTTCAACTTTTGTTTACCTGAAGATCTTTTATTTCTCCATCGTATCTGAAGGATAATTTAGCTGGATTGAGAATTCTTGGCTGAAAGTTTTTGTCTTTCAGTATTTTGAATATTTCATTCCATTCTTTCCTAGCCTATAAGTTTTCTGCTGAGAAGTTTGCTGAAAGTGTGATGGGGGTTCCTTGATAGGTTATTTTCTTCTGCCTTGCTGCCCTTAATAGTTTTTCTTTGTCATTGACTTTTGATAGTTTGAATATTATATGCCTTGGAGAAGGTATTTTTGTGTTGATGTAATTAGGAGTTCTGTTAGCTTCATGTGCTTGCATCTCCAGTTCTTTCCCAAGGCTTGGGAAGTTCTCAGCTATTATTTCGTTGAACAAGCTCTTTGCTCCTCTCTCTCTCTCTCCCTCTGGGATATCTATAATCCTTATGTTGCATTTCCTAATTGAGTCAGGTATTTCTTGAAGAATTTCTTCATTTCTTTTCAATCTTAGTTGTCTCTCCTCCACCATGTGAAGCTTTTCTAGGTTTCTATCTTCAAGGTCACCAATTCTCTGCTCCATAAGGACTATTCTGTTTTTTATGCTTTCTACATTATTTTTTATCTCATGAATTGTGTCCTTCATATCCAGAATTTCTGGGTTCTTTTTTTTAGAGCATCATTCTTTTTTGTGAAGTATTCCTCCTGTTCCTTAATTTTGTTCCTTAGCTCATTGAACTGTCTGTCTGAGTTTTCTTGTCATGAGTTTCTTTATGACAGCTGCTTTGAATTCTCTGTCAGTTAGATTGTAGTCTTCTGTGACTCCGGGTTTGGTTTCTGGAGAGATGTCATCTTCCTTCTGCTTTGTGGTGCCACTGTGGTTCTTCATGGTGTTTGATGAATTGATCCTCTGCCAGCGCATTTCTGGTGTAATTACCTTTCCTTATTTGGGTATGGCTTTGGTTACTTTGGTTCTGGCCACCTGAGTCTCTTGTTCCTCCGCTGGCTCTCCATGGGCTTGGATGCTGCTGTCCTGTGCACCATCTGTGCTGCTGTTCCTGGGTTGTCTTGGAGTCCTGGTTGCACCACTGCCAGGGGTGCTGGGTTCACGGATGTCACTGTTGCTGGTGGGAGCCTGGGGACCTGGAGACTTGTATGCAGCCCCTGCTTTTGGTGAGTTGGTTTTGGGTTGCCACCACTGGGAGCAGGATCACTGGTTCTGCTGTGGATCGTGTTGCTTCTGGTCACAGGTTCCCCCTGCCATCATTGGTGGAGGGGCAGGAGCTGTTTTCTCTGTTCCCGCCCTGTCTGTTCATAGTTGTGCCAGTTGACTGTCTGTGTTTTCACCAGCCGGGCCTTTGTGGCATGGCAGGCTCTACCAGGGCCCAGGCTACTGCTGCTGCACAAGCTTTCACATGCAGGCTGGGCTGCCCCCGCCTCCACTCACAGTCACACTGGCCACTGCATGAGGATCCGTGTCCTGGGTCACTGCTGCCAGGGAGGGAGAGGGGGCCACCCCCTAGTTCCACTGCTTCCTGAGGACCCAGTCCATGACCCTCACGTATGCCGCTGTGTCCTGTTGTGCTGTGCAGGGAATCCTCTGTTGGACAATGGGCATCCCTTAGTTGTAACTTAGAGGAAGAGACAAAAGGAACCACTCACTCCGCCATGATGCTGGCATCACTCGAACCTCCGTCTCTGTATCCATGAGATGGGATATTAATAGTGCTACTGCCATAGAGGGTTTGCTTCCAAGCACATAGACAGCACTCACACAATCAATTCAAGCTACTAAATATTTGTTGAATAATTTAATTATCTGCCATTCTATTTTAGAATGGAAAAATTAACAATAGTTAACATTTTTATAAAACCCCCACATGTTTCTTATAGAACCACTTCCATACCACAGCTGTGGGAGACGCTGTCTCTGCATTCACTGTGGATAAAACCACTCAGTTACATGCCTCCTCCAGCAAGAGAGAGCCGGTGAGTGACAGAGAGGTCATACAAGGGAGGCTTCTGTCTCACACCCTGTCAGCAGGCTCTCTGCAGCGTTGGTGCTGACTCCCTTGTAGGACGTCTTGTCAGCCTCCTTCCACAGGCGAGGAAAAGAAGACTCAGAGACACTGTGTGTTCTTGGTTCTGCTTGGAAGTGGAGCCTGAATGTCCTCATCTCTAGTGCTCAGTCTGATCCTAACTGAACTTCCATCTGGATGGCACGCCCTGGGTTTCAGGCACTGTGTGAGCTCGGCAGTGCACATGTGATTACATACAGTACACAGAGACATGAAGTGTCTTGCCTGAGATCACACAGCTCGTGTGTGGTTGTCTCTGATGTGTTCACTATTGGCAGAGCCCAGGACAGGCTTTGGGTGTAAGGGATTTAATGTGCAAATGTCCTTAGTGAAAGGACGATAGGGACTGAGGGAAGCAGGATGGAGAGGGGAAGGGGCCGAGCAAGGCTGTGGTCCCGGTAAACTTACCCTGGTCTGATGACAGAACAGAAGGCAAATCAGACGACAGTGGGTCTTGCCCTGAGGACAACAGTGCCACTCTCATCATGCATCAGAGAGGTGGTGTGCCTGCTGGTACAGGGTCTACAGCACTGGGGGACCCACAGTGCCCCCCATGGTGGTGGCATCAGAGCCCGTCTCCTGGGTCCAGGACACTCAGTGATCTTTCTACCCTCTATGCTGCCTCTTGCTGGTGATGGCATCTTCAGCACATGTGAGACGTGACTTGATCGTCAGGAACTCCTGAGTCAAGCTGTCTTGGCCTCTAGACCAGGCTGGGTTCTGGCAGTATCTGAAGTCAGCTGCTGGGTCCTTTGTTGACAGAACCTGGTGGGCTTCGTTGGCTCAGGCATCAGTTAAATCTAGGTTACAACACTGATCCAATTAGGCAACTACTGAGAATTCCCCGGGTTCTATGACTAACACACACCCACCAAAAACAAAAACAAAATATTTGGAAGTGAGTGGTCTAAGGACAGATAATGCTAAGTCTTGGTGTAAACATGTTAATTTTTCTCTTCTGGACATTTATAGGAAAGTCCAAAGCTCCGAAGCGCTGATCCCTGGCTTGTCTGGATTGTCCACTTGCTGGCTGGACACTGAAAACCAGAGTCCATGGTGGGCCGTCAAGTGTGATCTGTCTTGCTTTCACCCAAGATTGTAATTTCAGGAAACCCACTCAGCTTTTTAGGGAGAATTTGTTTGAGCTCTATCACTGTAATGATGAGGAAAGTGTCTAGGCTTAAGTTGAGGAGAAATTGTTGTTGGAGGTCAGAGTTCAATTTCTAAGCCCTAAGATTGGTGTGCAGGGAAGGGCCTGTTGGTGTGAGGAACGGAAGGCATTGTGGGATGCAGGTCCCCCACATTTGGTTTGAATGTTGAGACTGACGGTGCCACAAACTGAGAGACTGTGAAAAGGTTTTACCCAATAATGAGGCTTCCTGGGGAAATTGGGATAGACTCCAGGCAGCCCAAGAATGTCTGGAGGGAATGGGGAAAGAAGACTGTCTCAGATTCTAGGGCGGGTACGGTGTGGGGCCAGCGGGAGGGCTCCCACCAGAACCAGAGGAGGTAGCCCCTGCTTTCTTGCCAGGTTGCTCAGATGTGGGGCTTGAAAGCTGTCAACAGTCAGATGTCACAAACAGAGTCAGGTTCTTCGTTCCAAGACGACAGCATGAGAGACTCAGGTGCTTGGAGTCAAAGTAGGCTGAACACATAAGAGGGAGGTGGGTGCCACCACATCTGTGGACGGGGTCTCAGGAGATGCAGCTGCAGAGAAGAGAAGCCCAGTGGCTCCTGAGAACATTTCTCCCCCAGCTTTTCCTGCATGATCCATGTGTTTCTTTAGTTCTTATGTTTGAGAATTGAATTTAGTTGCAAACTTGCATCTTATTTATAGTTAATTAGTAATGGCGTTCTTGGTACCATGACACATGCCTTCCATCTTCCAAGTGCACTTGACATGCGTGCTTGGTCTTCACCACAGTTCAGTGAGGGGGTCCTATCATGCAGATTTTACTGTGAAAAGATCAGAGACCCACAGGTAGTCAAAACACCCCTGGTCACACAGCTGTTGAAAAGAGGAGATGGGCCTGAAACCCGGGCCTGCCACCCACGACCGCCCTGGCCTGTGGGCCTCTCGCAGTGGGCTGTGTTGCTTTTCAGCTCTCACAGTGGGCTCTGCCACAGCAGCGCTGAACCTGGGAACAGGTGCTGGCTCCATGCGACATGGCCCGAGCACCCTTGCGTTCCGGGCTTTGCTTTTACTTGGTGAATTCACACGCGGTCGTAGGCGTTTACTAGTGGTGACTGACTTTCTTCCTGCTATCCTGGGCTTCCCTGACTTAAATGAAGTGTGCGGTGGGTGGCTCACCAGTCGCAGGCAAGGCCTCGCAGGGACCTCAGTGTGGGAAGGGCCCTCAGGATGCTGCCCCTCTGTCCCTGACATGCTGACCTTCCTCCTGCTCTTTTCTTTGGCTTGGCTTTCTCGACGGGATGCTTGACCCTTCCCACCTGCCTGTGTGTGGTCTGGTCTAGTGGTCACTCTGACAGTTGACTTAACCTCCTAAAGCTCTGTCACCTCCTGCCCTGCAAGGTTGTTAGAAGACTGGAGGGGACAGTTGCATGGAACCTCAGCACATGCGTGGTGAGTACTCAGAGGTGTTGGCTGTAATTGCCTGTGGAAATACTAGCTGCCCACATCGTCAGCTCAGAATGAAAATAGGGCTCTTCTTTCATCTCCTTTCTCTGTCTACATTCAAATTCTTGTTACATTGTATAGAGTATAGTTGAGTTTTAATCGACATATATTTTAAGTGATATTTAGACATAATTATTTCTAAGTAAATGGATTTCTACATTTTAGGTATCGGATTTGGTAATAATCTTGAATTATGACAGAGCAGTAGAAGCTTTTGCAAAAGGTGGTAACTTAACCCTTGGCGGGAATTTCACTGTGGCAGTCGGGCCCTTGGGAAGGTGAGTTCCGTTAAGTACGTTGAGCAGCTGGTGCATAGTAAAGTATTGTTAGATAATAAAGTGTGTATTGTTTTGCATTAAGAGGAAGCTTGAGTTAAAATGAAACAAATTTATGATTTATGTATCTCCCAGAGGGTTTGAGGTTGCTTACAAATAAGGAATTCACAAAACACAGCCCATATGAGAAAGTGAAATAATCTGAAGTTGGCACACACAGAAAGAAACTAAATAGGGGCCAGCTCCGTGGCCGAGTGGTTAAGTTCGTGCACTCCGCTGCGGCGGCCCAGGGTTCGGATCCTGGGCGCGGACATGGCACTGCTCATCAGGCCACGTTGAGGCGGCATCCCACATCCCACAACTAGAAGGACCTGCAACTAAGATATACAACTGTGTACAGGGGGGTTTTGGGGAGATAAAGCAGAAAAAAAAAAAAAGATTGGCAACAGTTGTTAGGCCTGGTGCCAATCCTTAAAAAGAAAAAATGGAAGATTGGCAACAGTTGTTAGCCCAGGTGCCAGTCTTTGCAGAAACACCGGCCATTGTGTCTACTGGAACTGAACGTAAAATTTACCTGTAAGCTTTGAAGGAACCAAGTCAAGTCAGGTTTAAATAACTGATAAAGGATAGTATTGATCAGGAAAGAAAAAGCTTTTTTAAAAACTAAATTGTGAAAGATTGAAATGGAAATATTTTACTTGAGTGATTTCACAATACTTACCGTGTATTTTATTCTCTATTAATGAAGAACTATTCTTAGGTTAATTGAGTGATTCAGAAATATTTCAAACCCAGATTGTTTGTAGAAGTTACACAATAAAATTATCTAAAAAGGTTTCTAAGTTCCATGAAAATACTCAGCGTAAAAGGGTTCCCCCCAGCCTTAATACTCTTAAGATTCTAGAGTACCCTCAGTGCTCTTGAGATGCTAGAGCACCCTCAGTGCTCTTGAGATGCTAGTGCACCCTCAGTGCTCTTGAGATGGGGAGTACCCTCAGTACTCTTGTGATGCTGGAGCACCCTCAGTGCTCTTGAGATGGGGAGTACCCTCAGTACTCTTGTGATGCTGGAGCACCCTCAGTACTCTCGTGATGCTAGAGCACCCTCAGTGCTCTTGTGATGCTGGAGCACCCTCAGTGCTCTTGAGATGCTGGAGCACCCTCAGTGCTCTTGAGATGGGGAGTACCCTCAGTACTCTCGTGATGCTGGAGCACCCTCAGTACTCTCGTGATGCTGGAGCACCCTCAGTGCTCTTGAGATGCTAGTGCACCCTCAGTGCTCTTGAGATGGGGAGTACCCTCAGTACTCTTGTGATGCTGGAGCACCCTCAGTGCTCTTGAGATGGGGAGTACCCTCAGTACTCTTGTGATGCTGGAGCACCCTCAGTACTCTCGTGATGCTAGAGCACCCTCAGTGCTCTTGTGATGCTGGAGCACCCTCAGTGCTCTTGAGATGCTGGAGCACCCTCAGTGCTCTTGAGATGGGGAGTACCCTCAGTACTCTCGTGATGCTGGAGCACCCTCAGTACTCTCGTGATGCTGGAGCACCCTCAGTGCTCTTGTGATGCTGGAGCACCCTCAGTGCTCTTGAGATGCTGGAGCAGCCTCAGTGCTCTTGTGATGCTGGAGCAGCCTCAGTGCTCTTGTGATGCTGGAGCACCCTCAGTGCTCTTGAGATGCTGGAGCACCCTCAGTGCTCTTGAGATGCTGGAGCACCCTCAGTGCTCTTGAGATGCTGGAGCAGCCTCTGTGCTCTTGAGATGCTGGAGCACCCTCAGTGCTCTTGTGATGCTGGAGCACCCTCAGTGCTCTTGAGATGGGGAGTACCCTCAGTACTCTTGTCATGCTGGAGCACCCTCAGTACTCTCGTGATGCTAGAGCACCCTTAGTGCTCTTGTGATGCTGGAGCACCCTCAGTGCTCTTGTGATGCTGGAGCACCCTCAGTGCTCTTGTGATGCTGGAGCACCCTCAGTGCTCTTGAGATGCTGGAGCAGCCTCAGTGCTCTTGAGATGCTGGAGCAGCCTCAGTGCTCTTGAGATGCTGGAGCACCCTCAGTACTCTTTACGAAAGGAAGACCACATTGGAGAATATCAGCTTCCCACGTATGCTCTACAGTACAGTTCTCTCAATGATCACCTCCCTCTGAGGATTTCGCATTCTGTCCTTCCCTGTGACGTGTCCCTTCCTCTAGGCCACTTTAAACACACCTAGTTAGGCCCTCGGGAAGTAAAGCACCCTAGAACCGTTGAAGCGAATGTAGAGCAAGATCCCCCTTTTGGGCGAGAGGTGCGGTGTGCCCGGCCTGTGGCTGGAGGGCCCCTCACAGCTCTGCAATGCGAGGCTTCTGACCCACAGGAACTTGGAAGGGGACATCTCCCTGAGGAGCTCTGCTGCTGTCTTCACGTACTGCAAGTCCAGGGGCCTCTTCGCTGGCATCTCTCTAGAGGGGAGCTGCTTGATTGAAAGGAAAGAAACGAATCGAAAGTAAGTGCAAGTCAAGGGTTTTAACTAATTTGAAGAAAGTATGAGGAGAAGCCGTGCTGCGTAGACTCAGATAGTTCTTGAGAGTTGACAGGGTACCTTTGTACGTTCTTTTTTAATACAACATATGTTGCTAAGTGTATGTTCCTTTTCAAAAAATTCTATGTAATGTAATATGTACTTATAGAAAATTTAGAAAACACAAAAATAAATTAAAAGGAAGAAAAATGGTCTATCCCTTTAAGATGACCACTGCTCACATTTTGCTTTATTGCCGCCCAGCATTTTCCTGAGCATAATTTCCCTTTGTTTTGCCACATATGATTGTAATCGTAGTAGATTTGATTGTAAATCCTGTTTTTCCACCTAGTGTTATAAGGGTCATAAATGTAAGATAATGACTATATAATATTCTATTAGATGGATGTATTGTATTAGATATATTTTTCAGACATTTATGGAGATACATACTGGTGACAGCTTGTGGGTCAATGAGAATGTTCCTCATTATGAGAGGTTTTGCGTGATGTCTGCTTTTGTCTTTCTTTCTTAAAATAGAGACTAATTTTTTCTATTTTTTTATTGAAGTGTGACTGACATACAATATTGTATTAATTTCAAGTGTACCACATAGTGATTCTGCATTTATAAACATCGTGAAATGATCACCACAATATGTCTAGTTACCATCTTCTGTCACCATACAAAGTTATTACAGTATTATTGACTAAATTCC
Source organism: Equus przewalskii (assembly GCF_037783145.1). Classification (NCBI taxonomy): domain Eukaryota; kingdom Metazoa; phylum Chordata; class Mammalia; order Perissodactyla; family Equidae; genus Equus; species Equus przewalskii. Next base: position 90,933,683 of record NC_091844.1, read on the forward strand.
CTATCCTATACATTATATCTTTGTGACTTAATTATTTTATAGCTGGAATTTCATACTTCTTAACCCCCTTCACCCATTTTGCCCATCCCCCCCAACCCCTCCTCCCTCTGGTAACCACCAGTTTGTTCCTTGTATCTCTGAGTTTGTTTCTGTGTCGTTTTGTTTGTTCATCTGTTTTGTTTTTTTGATTCCACATATAAGTCAAGTCATACGGTATTTGTCTTTCTCTGCCTGACTTATTTCACTTAGCATAATACCCTCCAGGTCCATCCATGTTGTCACAAATGGCAAGATTTCATTCTTTTTTATGGCTGAGTAATATTTCCATTGTATATATATACCACATCTTTATCCATTCATCCATTGATGGGCAGTTAGGTTGCTTCCCTATCTTGGCTACTGTAAATAGTGATGCAAGGAACATAGACGTGCCTTTATCTTTTTTAATTAGTGTTTTCATTTTCTTTGGATAAATAACCAGTAACGGGCTAGCTGGGTCATGTGGTATTTCTATTGTTAATTTTTTGATGAACCTCCAAACTGTTTTCTGTAGGGGCTGCACCAGTTTACATCCTCATCAACAGTGCACAAGGCTTGCCTTTTCTCCACACCCTCGCCAAGACTTGTTATTTCTTGTCTTTGATAATAGCCATTCTGACAGGTGTGAGGTGACATCTCATTGTGGTTTTGATTTGCATTTCCCTGATGGTTAGTGGTGTTGAGCATCTTTTCATGTGTCTGTTGGCCATCTGTATATCTTCTTTGGAAAAATACCTACAGCCATGCATCTTTTAACAATGAGAATACACTCTGCGAAGTGCATCGTTAGACAATTTCATCATTGTGTGAACATCATAGAGTGCACTTATACAAACCTAGATGGTATAGCCTACTACACTAGGCTACGTGATACTAATCTTAGGGAACCACCATCACATATGCAGTCCATCATTGAGCAAAATGTGGTTATGTGGCTTATGACTGTATTCAGGTCCTCTGTCCATTTTTAATTGAATTGTTTATTTTTTGATATTGAGTTGTATGAGTTCTTTATATAGTTTGGATTTAATCCCTTATCAGATATATCATTTGCAGATATCTTCTCCCGTTCAGTAGGTTGCCTTTAATAGAGACTAATTTTGAGTTAAAACAAAGAATTTGGAAGTATCCTAGCAGGCAAAGAAGAACTTCCACTTTAAACTGGCACCTGGCTAATTTTTCCCAAAACTGCTTGTCTAAATTTCCACTAAAATATGTCTCATTGCCCAGAAAAAGATAAAAAGCCAAGACTGACAGAAGGACTACTTCTAGAACTTGGCAGAAATTCCACTAGATGTGAGCCTGACGAGCCAACACTGCTGGCGGTGGACATGCGCTCTGCCATTCACAGCAGACAGACCCACCACTGTAGGAGGGAATGTTCTGTGCAGTCACTCCAGAATTCAGTAGCACATTTGATAATATTAAACCTAAACCACAAAACCTATAAAATAGGAGGAATGGGGCAAATAAGGGTTTGCAGAACTCTTCACCTTGTAAAGTTAAGAGATGTTTTTACTTCTGGTTTTATTAATTTGAGAAATGTAAGTTAAGAATGCTTTTAGAAACTTCTGATTCTAGGCCTTTGGAACACTTTCCCACTAAAATTCACCTAAATCCTGGATAAACTAAAACAAATATACTTCTTAATCACTTGCAGGGCTTCCAAACATGTAAGGCAAATCTTTACGTAATTTTGATAGAAATAAACATTTTAAAGAAATTACAAAGCCATATATGTTGGCACCATTTTTGTAAGAAACTTAAAAAGTAAAAACCTATAAAAATGTAGGTGCTGTCGGTCTATTTGCCTAAGTGTTGATGGATACATATAAGTGTTTGCGTGCAGATGTGATGTGCTTTTCACATTATTGGAGGAAGGACGTGCTGTTCATAGTGATACACACTATTTACAGTGTTTGCCTCTAGAGGTGAACTTGGGGTGAATTCAGGGGTTTAAGGTGGGTTGTAGCTTGTTGTTAGGGTTTGAAAACTGGTTTATATGAAGTGCTGTAGATGAGTAAACACATACAGCTGTGTGCTCTACGTTTGATTCTAGGAAAGATCTGCCTGTAAAAGAAATGGTCTTAACTTGATGTGTCTTATTAGATTTTACTGTCAAGAGATCCGGGCTTATGACATTTTATTTGGAGACATACCGCGGCCCGCTCAAGCAGAAGATCTTTATGAAGTTCTTGATTCCTTTACTGAAAAGTATGAAAATGAGGGACAACGCATCAACATGAGGAAAGCGGAGAGAGAACAGAGGAAGGCAGCGGTGCGCTTGGTTTTTCTGTGTCCCTCTTGGTACCCACGGGAAGCCTCTCTATGTGGGCTATTCTGTCCTTGATTTGGGCTCCTCAGAACCCCCGAAACTTCCCTGGTCATCCACTTACATAACGTCTTGTGGAAATGTCACACGACCTTGACGTGCCCTCTAAACAGATTTCAAGGAGAAACACAGTTTGTTTTCTGTGATTGCATTTCTCCAAGAACAGCACTTCATAACGTCAATTAATAACACTAATAGTTGCTGCTATACTGAGGCCGTGAGGTGCCCAGGTATTGTGTACCTGTTCCTCTGGTCCCACAGTAGGCTGCATGGTCCCCATCATACAGAGTAAAAATTGTATGGGGCACGGTCTCAGCCGTCGTTTCCTCTCCCAACCACCTGTTGCTGCACCTGCCTGGTGGGTGCCCAGCTGAGGAGAGCGTCAGTCACAGAGGAGAGTCCCCGTCATCACCTGCGTGTCATCATCCAATTCAGCTAAACATGGCCCAGAGCAGCACACACGAGTGCTTGGGGTGCTTCCTGACGCGGGCCTGGGATGAAGTTTGCCACATACACTCGTTAGAACGAAAAGCCTTATACACACCTGAGTAAAATCAGGGTTTTGAAATTATGTGCTTTTTTTTGGTTCCTCCCAGGCTAAAGAGTTACCTCCAAAACCACTGTCGAGACCACAGACGTCATCAGCTCAAGTCCAGCTGAACTCCGGCTCTCAAAGTAAGTATTTTTGTGCAGTTCACAATGCAATTATAATTAAGCAATTATTAAATATTATTGTTAAGAAATCAAGCTACGTTGTTAAACTTTAGAGTCAAATAGAAGAGCTAATGGGTATTAAAGAGAGAAAAATAGTCGACCTCGTCTAAGTATTTACATAAGACAAATTCTTGTTGCTATAATCTGTGAAAACTCTAGTCTCCTTCAGAAGATGCTTTCTCCAATTTACAGAGATTTATCTTTAAACTTTTCTCATTTATTTTCTTTGTTATTTCTTTCAAAGACTGTCATTTGGGTTACGATTTTTTTCTACGTGTATCTTTTGTCTGTTGATCTTGTTTATTATATATTTTACTCCATGAAAGTTTTAATTTTATGGAAAAATGTCATCTATTTTTTGTAGCCTTTGTATTATTTAGTCGTGGTTAAAGTCTTGCAATTACTGGACATTTACTCTTCGTATACTTTAAGATCATTTTACCAATTCTCTCCTCCTTCCCCAATATGCAATTCTAGCCGAAATAATATTATATGCTTATATTAATTCTATGATCTGGGGTATTAATTGCAATAACGTTACGTGTGTCAATTAACTTGGCATCTGTGTGATAACCCTCCCATTTGTTGAGATGTTATTTTATGGCTTTCCTAAGATTTCATAGTTTTTGTCTGTCTTGTTAAATTTACTCCTAAATACTTTGTAATTTTGGTTTGTTGTGATGAATGGAATGTACTTGCCCATTTCCATTTTAGAGTACTTTCTTTTATAGTTGAGAAAGACTTAATTTGCATATATTTTGTCATATCTAGTTGCCTACCCAAAATCGCTCATTTCTCGCCATTTTAAAAAATGGACTCTCTTGGGATATTTGTACCCTCTTCCCCACCCTGCCAATGTTTATTTCTGTATTCTTGTGTTCATAAACTTCTAAGGCAAGTGACGTTTGAATTGTTGTACACTGTCCAGACGGGGTTTGCAGAGACTGCCAGGGTGCGTGTGGCACAGATAACTGGAGAGACACCGTTTCCGCTCTCCAGCTGCTCCCAGATCTTACAGCCAGTCCAGCCGAGAACATGCCTCGCAGGCTGTCCTCTCTGTCTTCTGTTCTTTCACAATAGGTTCTTTTGCACTTGAATAAGAAAAGCAAACCCCAAACCATCCTGAATCACACGCCCTACATGGTCCCCAAAACATAGTAACAGATCCAGACTGAAACATGGACGTGATGCTCGTTAGTTAGTGAAGGATTCTGATGAGAAGGAAATACTTTTGTAGGTCAGGCAATTTTCGTTTCTTTGCTTTCAACAAAACTGAACAGGCACCTAATGGAATTGTCATGTGAATTGATAATGAGAGTAGCAACTAATATTACCATTATATGTTAATTATTTAAAAAAACGCAAAGCTATCTGCCACCAAGACAAAAAGTTATGATAGTAACATTTTATTGTTTCGGTGACAGATAACAATGTGGTTTTCTGACCTCTGTCTCATCTCAGAAGGAATATAAAAGAATTCTGTTATGTTGCCATAGAATATCTCTTTCTAGCCGTCTCTAGTTTCTTTATAAGAACCAGATTTCTGGGCCGGCCCAGTGGCGCAGTGGTTAAGTGCACATGTTCCACTTTGTTGGCCCGGGGCTCCCCGGTTCAGATCCTGGGCACGGACATGGCACTGCGTAGCATGCCATGCTGTGGTAGGCGTCCCACGTATAAAGTAGAGGAAGATGGGCATGGATGTTAGCTCAGGGCCAGTCTTCCTCAGGGGGAAAAAAAAAGAACCAGATTTTTTAGCATCTATATCTTTAAAAAACAATACTAAAATACAATTTGATATTGAGCCTATGGCATTCTAGAAATAAGAAATAGTCATCCTGTATAATGAACTAATTTTGAAAAGTCTTGTTCATCTATTGAAATACATTTCAAATAAAATTTTACTTTCATGTTTAGTAAGTTAACAAATTCATAATATATTCAAGATTTTGATCAATTTTATACTAATAGTGATTGCAATGATAACTCTATAAGAAATTATTTAATAAAGCCTTGTGTTTACTTAAAATAAAATTAAAAAATAAATTTATGTACAAATTTTTGTTGTAGAAATTGTTACATTAAAAAATATAATATCAATACACTAGTATAAAATCTTTGTGACAAAGAATGGAATGGAAATATGATTTGAAGGTTAAAAATGAACGTGACAATTTCAGACTATTAAAACACAGCTTCTTGATTTTCTTTAATGGGTGATGGTGGGATTCAGGTAATTATGATATTCAGATTCTTTTATCCAAAAAAGGAGAGAGATGATTATTTATTTTAAATAGTTGATAATGAAATATGCTAAAAAGTGCTCCCTTTACAACTTTTAAGTTTTAGTGAACAATTTTAGGTGTCAATTAAAAAATATACAAGTGAATGCATGCTGTTTAAAAGTTATTTTAGGCATTAAGCAAGCAGGAATGTTTGGCAGTCTCTGGCTGGGGTTGCATGCTTTTTCGTTCGGGTGTTTCTGGCGGCTTCTGGAACAGGAGGCGTCTTTCCACGAAGTGCAGCTGCATGGCAGGCGCTACGCTCACGCCTCTGAGCATCCAGATGTCAGATACCACGGCCTTGTGTGTGCTGTGCCCTCCGGGTTTACTCAGACATTCCTCTTGAGTAAAAGCAGGATGAAATTAGGACATTTCTACCAATTATAGTGATTTAAAATATTTGCTTGGCGAGGGCAAGATTTGGCATTCTTGGGTTTTTATATTTTGTATTCTAAGAATTTTTCTAAATGTCCCCCCTCCCTTTTTTTTTTTTGCAGGTAACAGAAATGAATATAAGCTCTATCCTGAACTTTCCAGCTATCACGAGAAAGTTGGTAAATAAAAACACCTATATGTTAAAATGACCCCTATGCATCTTATGATCACAAACTTCCTAGACGATCTGGCAGGTTGTGGAAGCTCTGGGGAGGCGTGGGGCCCCCCTTCTTGATGGGTCAGATGCCCACAGTACTTTGACAAATGCTTCATTGTTAAGATGCTGTGCTTTTGTTCTCTCGCTTGCTTTTGACTTGGCTCATGAGAGGATGGGGAGGCCTGAGGAGCCCAGTTGCTGGATGAGACCTGTGAGCTCAGGACCCGGTGACTTGGGGCCACAGGCTTGTCCAGAGACCGGACCGTGGATCTCTGAGACACTCGTTGTCAGGAACAGAACGACAGTTTGTTGATTGTGAATGACAACTTAATTCTCATGGCATTTTCTCTGGTTCTTAGCCCCATGAATATTTTTGTATTTTTAAGGATTTTTTTATTTTTCATGTTCATATATTTTGCTGTTACTGGGAATTTCTTCAAAAAACTTACTAGGATTCCTATAATAAAAATGGTTGTTCAACTGTTCTACTTCAATGTTCTTTGGAAATGTTCTTTGAAAGAATTAAGTAATTATTTAGAGAGGTGAGTGGGACACAAATTGGGGGCAATGGTTGAATAGTTGTAATTAGCTTATTTATTTTTTCACGTCATCTTCCGGCACTGGAGTCAGAACCATACACTACGGGTTAATAAACTGTTGGAGAATTACCTGTTTCATGTAAGTAGAACATCAAGGTAACTAAGTACCTGGTGTTTTTTTTAGTTTATAAAAATACTTCAAAAACGTCTCTCAAGCAGAGGCCACTGAGCAGAAGTCCGCCTTTCCCGGTGGGTTAGGGCCTCTGACGTCCTCTTGCTGTCAGCCTGGCTGCGAGTGTTTGGAGCCGCCCTGGCCGTCTCTTCCTGGGCAATTCTCCTCTGGGGGCCAAGGTCCCGTGTTCAGAGGTGGCGTGATGCGCGGGCTCAGCTGCCGGCGGTGCTGCGTGAGGTCTCAGAGGCACTGAGGAAGCTCGGAGAGGTTTAAAAACGTGCTTTGCTCTTTGTGACTTAAGGCCGTGGTGAAGATTGTGAGATCACCAAGAGTTTGACCTTCGGATGCACGTCCTTTAGGATCAGAAGTGGTTGGCAGGTGCATGTTTACGCCAAAGAGCGTGGACATCAGGCTGTCGTGTTACCCTCCTTCTCCTTCAGGGATTCTGTTGAGATTAGACGCAGATGTGGGTATCCTGCCGTCAAAGACGTTCTTAACCCTGACAGGGTCAACAGACAGCCTGAACTTGCCTGGGGAGGGGTGCCTGCCAGGGACCCTGGGGGGTGAGGGCCGAGGCTGACGACCCCCGATGCCTTGGTGACACTGGGACCGCAGCCCCTCTTTTTAGGTTTCTGTAAAGTCTGTGCCCAGAGCCTGAGTGCCTGATAAATAGTAGAAACGGCTCTTAAAAGGCGCTGAGGGAAAATATTTAATGATAAGAAATAAAACCCTGCATGGGCTCTGGAGACAGGCTCAAATTTAAATCCGATACATTCGCTCACTGCCTGTGATACGAAGACAATGTCGCCTACACATGGGTGGTTGGTTGGCTGGTTTTTGTTTTTATATTTGAGGCTGGGACAAGTTAATTCATATAAACAGTGGGTACTAGGTTAATATTCATATTAATTTATTTAATTCTTTCTCTAAATATAAGGGATTTTGAAAAAAAAGTGAAAGGGAGCATTTGAAGTCTATTTTTTAAATAAAACTTGCTTTACATTCCTGTGTTGTTTAAAAAGCAGCCGTGAAACCAGTTAAACTCTTACCAAGGACTTCCTGACAGCCCCGCTGACCATCTGTGCATAGAAGAGTCAGTACACGGGCCTGAGCCTCGGGTTGAAAACCCATTTGTGCAGGATGCCCGGTGCCCCGTGCACCAGCTCCTTGGCCTGCCCCAGGCCCAGCTGCGGCCGTGCACGGCTGTCAAGTGGAACAAGAATTCTCCAAATCGCACGGACTTCTGTTTTGCACCCTTTGGCAACTCCAACTATGTAGTGCTCGAGCTCTTGGCGAGGCAGGCCTTGACAGTCCGCAGCCCCATTTGCTAGACGTTCTCGCTGAGAGCCGCGTCCTGCATCAGCTGTCCTGGCCCTGCTCCTCTCCCCTGTAACTGTCAGTGAGTCTGGGCAGCTCTGCTCAGGGGCTGACCCATGCTGCGTGGGGCTCAGCAGCACCCCACACTAGGCCCACTCGATGCCAGTGGTGCCCTGGGTGTACAACCACAAATGCCCCGGACATTGCCTTTTGAGAACCACTGGCCTGGTGGCCACGTCTGGCTCAGTCACCGTTGACAGTCACACTCCTACAGAGGACAGACAGGGTCCCTGAAGCTCTAGCCCCCTGCGTGTGGCCTGAGGGACGTGGGTGCCAGAGTCAAGTCAACAGCCCAACTCGTCTCTACGGTAGACGTGTGACAAAATCAACGCCGTGTTCTCTCAGGTCTGGTGCCTTCAGAGGCTGAGATTCTTCTCCTGAGTTGTGTCTGGGCCCGTGGGGTCGGCTTCACCTGGTTATGTGATGTAGGTTCCTCTGAGAAAGGAACTGGGAGAGGACAGGACGTCTGGTGACCCAGCCTGCTAGCTGTGAGCCTCGGGGCAGCTGCCAGTCACTAATGCTGATTGCAATCTGTTTCCTGTTAAGTGTGGCCCTGATTGGGAGAGAAAAATAACCTCTATTTGAATTAAACTTGAATGTTATGATGAAAATGGCCATTTGCTTCAAAGATCCTGCAGATTGTTTGGAAGCACAGGAATATAAACTTGAAGGTATGTCTCTCTCAGAATGGATGGCGTCTGTGAACGCCGACACTGAGGGACCCGTGGAGTTAGCCCCCGTCACTGGGTGCCCCCTTCCTGAAGGAGACCCCACCTTGGCTCACCTTTCTTTTTTTTAAAGAATTATTTTGTGAGCTTTAAACTTCTTCCTATGAAAACTATCCCTAATGTCTACAGTAAAGAGAAACTTTAAGTCATTTTGAGCTTGTTGCAGAAAACTGAGCAGCGTGGCACTGAGTGGCTGGGTGTGCCTGCCTCTCTCAGGTATGACGCACGCCTGCATTTTCGCCTGGACAAATTTTACCCTCAAAGGCTGACTCTCCTGCTGCTCCCAGTGGTGGAGGGACTTGCCTGACTATTGAGAGGGGTGAGGAATGTCGCACTGCTGTCCCGTCCTAGCCACATTCTTCGCCAGCTCCACGGCTGCCTCCCCTCTGCTCCAGACGTGGACAGGGAGAGAGGAATGCTGGCCCTTGACCTCCTCAATGCCGACAGTGACCCCCTTGCTCTCTGCGGCGACCCAAAACCCTCTGCCTTGCCCGACGCCCTCTCTCCCGCCACTGCTTTATCCGCGATTCACTTGGAAACTGCAATTTGAGGAAATTAGACAATACCTAAATGGGAGGGCTGTTTCCTCTCTGTCTTTTCTATGGTTCATAGTATCTTTCTTCCTCTAATCATTCATCATAAAATATATTCCTAAAACCAGTAAGAACCAACGCAATTATCGTTGATTCCCCAGGATCATCTGCACTGGATATTCGTATTTGCACAGTCTGGCTAAGTCAGTGATGCAGGAAATACACTGATTCTTCTTGAAAATCCGTCTAACAAAAGAAAAACGCTCTGATAAATCCAAGCTCAGTCTGGAGCAACTTAATACTGTGCATGCTGAGGGCCTCGGGCTGTGCTCTCAGGAGTGACGGGGGCCTGGAGGCAGACTTCTGGACTCAGTTCGCCTCCTTGGAGAGTCGCTTGATGCCTCCAAGCCTCAGTTGCATGTTCGTGTTCTGTAAGCGGGAGGGCAGCAGCGGCCGCCTCATGGGAGGGGAGGACCCGGCGGAGTACTTGTCAAGTGCTCCTCAGGGAGCCTGGCATGGCCTGCAGTAGCTGCTCCCGCCACAGACAGTGATGGAACTTGTCCCTCCCTGTGCGTTTTTACCTCTGAATAGTGCTGCAAGCGTGTTCGCCTAAGACGGCTGTGGCCTCCAGAACGTGCCCTGCATGCACGAGCGCTCTTCACTTCTTCCTTCCATTATCCGCCAGGCCTCGGAGACAGGAGGGCGGAGGGGGGTCATGGAGGGTTTTCGTTGCTAAGTTTGGTTAATGAGGATACAGCTTTATATATGGAGGTCGTGAATGTAATTGTTGATAAGAAAATAATTTTCAGAATGACCTTTTTTGACATTAACTTACATTCTTCTGATCTAATGACGTGAGACGTGACAGGAGGACTGGCTGTGTATCCCGTCTCAGTGTGGCAGCATGGCCACTTCAGAGTGGTGACTGTTCGTCAGTATGTGTCAGCCATTGGCTAACTGGCTTTGATTACATCCAGACCGTGTCAAAATTTTATTCTTCTTGTGACATGCTTTTAACTTTATTCCTTAAAATTGATAGAGTCAAAGTAAATACAGTATAAAATATTAAAATATACAGAAATTCTCTGTATTATAGAAAAGAGCTAATTATTCCAGTGATCTCTCTAACGCAATTGTATTAGTTGTTATTAGGGTTATTCCTTTAGGAGAACTCAGAGAACTGGATGGCACAGGCTTTGTAGAGAGAACCGTAGCACCATCTTGTGAGAGCGACAAATGTGGTGTTTCAGTCACCACATAGTTTAATTAAAGTGTGGACTATTTTTATTTCTTACTGACGGGCCAACTTCAGCTGTTTTTATTATTATAGTATTATAAGGTCAGATAAGTAGCTGGCTTTAGAATTCATTTATTTATGTTTTCAGTATATCTGCACTTAGATGCATTTAACAAGCATCTAATTGCCTAATTTATGCACAAAATTACATGAAACGTAGAAATATCCAATTCCATGTAGCTGAGTACCCAGAAAGTATCTGTTGCTTTATGTTTCTTGTGATGCTACACAGTTTTTAATGTTTAATGTTCTTTACTCATGTTAACCACTCAATTCTCAAAGTAATTTTTCCCAATATAATACATTAAATTCTGCATACTGTGTTGAAATGCTTGTTGAACGCTTGTAGGTGTGCTTCCTCGTGTGCTGATTTGAATTTTGTCTCTGTATTGAGAGAAAGGATCAGGTAGGAAGGAAAACAGACATGAAGCCTGGGGAAAATGCGGATAAAACAGCCAATGCGTCCAAGGTAGGACCCTCAAAGCCAGGCACTGCAGAACGTGGTTTTATGTGGAAGCTGTTGTGATGCAAACATGAGCACAAATATTAGCTTGTCTTTAATAGCTGTAGTTCACGGAAGCCAACTGACTATTCTCTCAAAATGGGGAGAGTATAAATAGTATGATCTTATAGATTATTCCAAATTCAAATCAAACAATTATTACCAGAAACATTTGCTAAGTACAGTTAAGTATAGAGTAATAAGCAGTCTCACTCGTGTGATTTAGGAAGTGTTATTGCCAAACATTTGCTCTTTTCAAAGAAGAAAAACATAAGTTTGGTGACATGATAAAAATCACGTGGATCGTCCGCTGTGAGTTCTGCTGGCCTCCAGGGATCCGGATGCTGGCCCTCAGTTGTTACTGTGTCTCTCACCCACACATACTCTCAGTTTTTCACCTAACAAAGGTGACTAATTTAAGTACTTTTTTTTCTTTTAGGCAACTTGAATCAACCCATAGAAGTCACAGCACTATATTCTTTTGAAGGACAACAGCCAGGGGATTTGAATTTTCAAGCTGGAGACAAAATCACTGTTATATCAAAGACGGATTCACATTTTGATTGGTGGGAGGGAAAGCTTCGAGGACAAACTGGCATTTTTCCAGCCAACTATGTTACGATGAATTAAAATTTATGTTATTCCTTGAGAACTACAAAAAAATTATTTCTATACTGACAGGATTTACTATCTGGTTAAGCAATGATTAATATAAGTTTAAATATACTTCTGTTTGTTCCATAAACTTTTAATCCAGTATGTAAAAAATTTTCTATATATAAATAAATGATTAACTTACATATGTTTAGATACTTTGTACTAATTTTATCACATGTACCATTTAATAGTTAATATCTTCCAATTATATGGCCAGTTCTTTTGTGTTAATTTTCATACATCACAAACACTTGATTTTGCTGTGTCTGTGGTAACCATTTATTTTAATTTGAGAAGTCTAAGGGTAGGGCATGAATACCAGTTCATATATTTCTATTTGCAAAGTGACTGGAGAAGGAGAAATCAGCTTAAGTAGGAGATTAAGTAATACTTAGAGTTGTAGATATTAACTAGAATATGAATCCTTAGAAAGTACCTTTCTACCTTCAAAATTGTATATAGACATTTATAGTAGAAACATGCTATTACAAAGAAGTTCAACCACTATGCATTAAAAAAAGATGTATCTGTTAACTTTTCTTCGTAGGAGGTTATGTCTGTTCGTTTCTAGCAGTAGAATCAGCTTATGTTGACATGGTTCAGTTGTCTCTAAATAAATGTTTTTAAAATGCTAATTTAATGTCTTTATTTTGCTTTCCTTATTTTCTTTTGTAAAGTAGGCACGAGTCCTGTGCTTGGTCTGCAGGTTAAAACCGATCTCCGTGTTTGGGCTGCATAGCTTTTTTTTTTCCAGCTTTATTGACATAATATAGACATAAAATAATAAAATATTTAATAATAATATTGACATAAAATTGTAAAATATATAAAAGGTACAATGTGATGTTGGAAATACCTATATATTGTGAAAGGATTCCCACTAAGTTAATTAATACATCCATCATCTCACATATTTCCTTTTTTTTTTTTTTTGGTGAGAAGACAAGTTCTACTCTTAGCACATTTCAATCATATAATACAATGTTGTCAGCCACAGTCACCAGACTGGACATTAGATCGCTGGAACGTATTCCCCTTTTAACTGGAAGTTTGCACCCTGTGCCCGACATCTCTTAAGTTCCCCTGCGCTTTGTATATGTCTACACCACATGTTCTTTATCCATTCATCCGTTGATGGACACAGGGTTTTCTGTGTAGAGGATCGTGTCATCTGCACACAGAGATCATTTCGCTTCTTCACTTCCAACGTAGATGACTTTGATTTCTTTTTCTTGTCTAATCAGTCTGGCTAGAACTTCCAGAACTGTGATGAATAGGAGTGGTGAGAGTGGGCTCCCTTGTTCATTCATGATCTTAGAGGGAAAGCTTTCAGACTTTCTCTCTTGACTCTGATGTCAGCTGTGGGATGGTCTTGAGCATGCTGTTTAATCTCCACATATTTGTGAATTTTCCTGTTTTTTTCTTGCAATTGATTTCTAGTTTCATACCATTGTGGTCAGAAAAGATGCTTGATACGATTTCAATCTTCTTAAATTTATTAAAACTTGCTTTGTGGCCTAACATGATCCATCCTGGAGAATGTTCCAGGTGTACTTGAGAAGAATATGGATTCTGCTGCTGTTAGGTAGAATGTTCTGTAGATGTCTTTCAGATCCATCTGGTCTAATGTGTAGTTTAAGTCCAATGTTTCTTTATTGATTTTCTGTCCAGGTGATCCATCCATTGTTGAAAGTGGGGTATTGAAGTTTCCCACTATTATTGTATTACAGTTTGCTTTTCCCTTCAGATTTACTAATATTTCTTTATATATTTGGATGCTTTGATGTTGGGTGCATAAATATTTACAATTGTTATATCCTCTTGACCCCTTTGTTGTTATATAAATGACCTTCTTTGTCTCATTATAGTTCTTAGCTTAAAGTCTATTTTGTCTTATATAAGTATATCTACCTGTATGTTCTCTTGGTTTCCATTTGCGTGGAATATTTTTTTCCGTTCCTTCATTTTCAGTCTATGTGTCCTTAAAGCTGAAGTGAGGCTCTTGTAGGCAGCATAGAGTTGAATCTTTTTTTAAATCCATCCAGCTACCCTATGTCCTTTGATTGGTGAATTTAGTCCATTTACATTTGAAGTAATTATTGAAATGTATGGATTTAGTATTACCATTTTGTTCACTGTTTTCTGGCTGTTGTAATTCTTTTGTTCCTTTCTCCTCTTGCTTTCTTCCTTTGTGATCTGACCATTTTCTGTGGTAGTGTGCTTAGAGTCCTGTCTCTTCCTCTTTTGTGTATCTACTATAGGTTTTTGCTTTGTGGTTACCATGAGGCTTCCATAGAACATCTCATGGTTATAACCATCTATTTTAAGCTGAATGTGTATAAAAGCTCTACATTTTTACACTTCCCCCATTTTTGATGTCACAATTTTCATCTTTTTACATTGTGTATCCATTAAAAAATTATTGCACTTACAGTTGTTAATACTTTTGTCATTTAACCTTTATGGTAGAGTTATAAGTGGTTTTCCCACCACCATTACAATACTAGAGTATTCTGAATTTAAATATATATGTACTTTTACCAGTGGGTTTTACTCTTTCATATGTTTTCCTGTTACTAATTAACATCCTTTCATTTCAGCTTGAAAAAGCCCCTTTAACATTTCTTATTAGGCTCCTTTAGTGGTGATAAACTCCTTCAGCTTTTCTTTGTCTGGAAAATTCTTTTTCTCTCCTTCAGTTCCGAAGGACGCCTTCACTGGGGAAAGTATTCTTGGTTGGCAGTTTTTTTTCTTTCAGCACTTTGAATATATCATCCCACTCCCTTCTGATCTGCAAGGTTTCAGCTGAAAATTCCATTGATAGTCTTATGGGGGTTCCCTTGTACATAACAAGTTGCTGTTCTCTTGCTGCTTTTAAGACTCTCTCCTTGTCTTTAACATGTGACAACTTAATTGTAATGTGTCTCAATGTAGGGCTCTTTGACTCGTCTCATGTGGAATTCTCTGGGCTCCCTGGATCTGAGTGTCTGTTTCCCCACATTAGGGAAGTTTTCAGCTGTTGTTTCTCAGAATAAGCTTTCAGCTCCTTTCTCTCTCTCCTTCTGAAATCCCAGTAATGCATAAAATCATCCACTTGTTGATGTCCCGTAAATTTCTTAAGTCATCTTCACTCTTTTTCATTCTTTTTCCTTTTTCCTCCTCTGATTGGATGGAGTCCACTGCCCTGTCTTCCAGTTCACTGACCCTTCCTTCCACTTGATCTAGTCTGCTGTGAGCCTTCTGTTGAACTTTTCAGCTCGGTTATGGTTTCTTCAGCTCTGTGATTTCTGTTTTGTACTTGTTTATATTTTCTCTCTCTTTGTTGAGATTCTCACTTTGTTCATGCATTGCTTTCCTGACCTTGGTGAACATCTTTATGACTGTTATGTTGAAGTCTCTATCAGGTAAAACACTTTTCTCTACATCATTAGATCAGTTTCTGGAGTTTTATCTTATTCTTTTGTTTGGAACTTTGTCCCTTGTTTATTGATTTTCTTTGACTCTCTGTATTGGTTTCTGTGCATTAGACAAAACCACCCCCCCAGTTTTGATGGAGTGGCCTCGGGAGGCACCTCGTCAGTCAGTCCAGCCCAGGCGCCTGGTTGTTTCTCAAACTTTGTGATTCTCCAAGCTGCCATCTTTGTTCTTAGTGACTCCCAGTGGTTGAGGGTGTGCCAAGGCTTGTGTCCCAAAGACCAGAATCCCAAAGGGGAGGGTTGCAGTCAGCACCCAGATGCAGGCAGATTGGAAGCTGGACCCTCAGGCAGCATTGAGAAAGTATGTGGTTAAGTCCTTTCTGTGGAGAAACTGTGAGCTGAGTGTTTTTACTTGACCACTCTGTGCTGAGCCTGGGTGTATAGCTGTAGGATGGGGTGCTCCTGTGCCCATGTGAGGACTGATTCTCTGTTTGCTGCTAGTCCTGGGGGCCCCCCTGGCTATCAGAGCTGGGTGATTTGAGGGCCTGTCCCTCGGATGGCAGCCATAAAAGAGGAGGCGCTAGATGTGTGGACAAGCTTCTTCCAGGGAGATGACGGTGACTTGGTTTTGTTATTGGAGTGATTCTTGGCTCCCCAAGGGCTCCTGGGAGGATCACAGCCAGCACCTGGATGTGTGCTAATGAGAGCTGGGCTCTCAGACAGCAGCTTGGGAAGTATGTGGCCACACCCCTTCCAGGAAATGGGGGGATGATGGACGATTCTGTCTGCTGCCCCTGAGCTGAGCCCTGGGGTGATAGCCACAGCAAGTGCTTATGGTCCTGTTAGGAACTACTTTGTTTGCTGTAGTCCTGTGGCACTCAAAAATGCAAGCCCCCATTGGCTTTCAGACCTTGGTGATTTGGGGCCCTATCCCTTGGGTGGCAGCCTTAAAAGTTGGGGTGCTAGATGTGTGGTCCAAACCCCTCACTCTTCAGAGAGAAGCTGGGAGTTGGAGGTTCCCTGTCAATTGTATGATGTGGTGCTGGGGGTGGGGTTTATGTGAGAGTGTGTCTCAGCCTTTCCAACCTGTTTTGATGTGGGTGTTTTCCTAGTCACCCAATGTGTAGGAGTCATTCAGCTGATCTTTGGATTTCTCTCAGAGGAAATTCTCCTTGCCTAGCTGTATATTCAGTGCATCTGAGGGAAAGGGGAATTCAGGAGCCTCCTATGTCACCATCTTGTCCCTCTAACTTCTTCCTTGAACTGCAAACTCATCTCCAACTGTGCACTTGACAGCTATATTCAGACATAACACAGCTCAAACCTAACTTTTCCAAAACTAAGTTCTCGCTTTCCCCTCCTCCAAAGCCTGCCGGCCCTCAACATTCCTCTTCAGTAAGCGGAAATTCCATTCATCCACTTCCTGAGGCCTCAGGATTACTTAGGAGCCATCCCTGGTTCTTTTTATCTCACACCCTAATCAGACTCACCAGTGATTTCTGTCAGCTTCAAAACACCAGATCTGACCACGTCCTATGACCTCTGTCACCACCTCCATACATTAAGCCGCCATGAGCTCAGCCCTCGACTCCTGGAACAGCCTCCAGTCTGGATTCCTTTCTTCAGGAGAGCCACCAAAACGACCCTCTCAAGGAGGTGCTCTCACTCCAGTTTTGTATTCTGCTGTGTGTTCTTCACAGCCTTATGTTATATGCACACATGGATCAACATCTTTTATGATGCAATTCTTAAGACATGGAAGAAGGAGAATAAAGACCCACATCATTATCACCCAGCAAGAAATAAAGCATAATATGTTCTTTTTTTCACTCTTCCTAATCTCCCCCTCCTTCTAACTCAAGGGTGATCATCATCCTGGATTTGCTGTTTATCAGGTGCATATATTTCTTTATGTTTCTATTATATGTGTATGTGTCCCTGAGCACTGCGGTTTTGCCGTGCGTGCTTGGAAGTTAACAAACTGTAAACTTTTAAACTTTAAAAATGGTACAGTGAAGCGATTCATTTGCAATTGTCATAAACTGTGATATATACATTTAGACAATTAAAAGGTAAGGTGAAGAATTTCAGCAGAAAGTTAACACTTTCTCAATATCTTTAGCAATTGGTGAAAACAAATGGACACTGAGAATGAGATACTGTGACACAAGCTCTAGAATGGCTAAAATCAAAACAATGGACAAAACCAAGTGTTAATGAGGACATGGAGAGACTGGAACCCTTATACATGGCTGTTGGGAATGCAAAATATACAGTCACTTTGTAAAATAATGTGGCATTTTAACTTCCTGGGAAGTTAAATATTCCTTTACCATATATCCCAGAGATTTTATTCCTGGATATTTATCCAGGATAAATAGAAATATATGTTTACATGAAGTCTTATATGATGTTCATAGTAGCTTTATCCAAAATAGCCCCAAATTGAAACCATCCAAATGTTCATCTTGTTGAATGGATAAAAACATTGTGCTCCATCTGTGCCATGGAAAACTACTCAGCAATAAAAGGAATGGACTATTGATACATGCGACAACATGTATGTATCTCAGAAGCATTTTGCTCAGTATCAGAAGTCTGGTACAAAAGACTAGATATTATATGAATCCAATTACATAAAATTCTAAAGAAGGCAAATTGTAAAAATAGAGAACTAATCAATATTTGCCAGGTGTCGAGGGGAGAGGATTGACTGTGAAGTTTGACAAGGAATGTCTTAGTGTGATATTAAATGTAATGAATTTAAAATGAAGATGATGCTAGGCCTGTCAATGAACCTGTTAAGAAAGGATCAATATTTATCACACTGAATTATTCTGGATAAAAGTATAAATAAACAAAAACAGAAATGGAAAAGGAGAGATAGATCCACCTATCTCAGTGCAGGCCAGGTGAGGGGACAAAATGTAACTACATGTACTCTATGAACATGATAAGATGATTCCTATTGATTTATTTTGAGACTATACTCTGAAGTTACATGCCTTTTCTTAAAAAATATCCATGATCAGTACAAAAAGTTGACCATATTTTAATTCCACAAAGAAAACATCATTTATGCTACATAAGAAATAGTAGGGATGACATTTCCTGGCCGTAATGCAAACAAAGAATCCATATGAGCTTGAAATTTTTCACTCTCTTGTAAATAAATAAACTTTTTAAAATAAAATATTGGTAAGTGACTATATTGCTCAACTCTTTGCAATTAAATTCAAAAGTATAAAGTCAATTTTATAATACCCAAATTGATTCAGAGGATAGCAAAAGGACAGCTTCCAAATACTCTAATGATGTAAACCTGATGCTAATAATAATGAAAAACTGCAGTAGTGTCTCACTTCCGTATATTGGTACACAAATCCTTGCAACACACTGATGTCGCATGAAACCTCAGTGTGGGTCCTAGGCTGGTTCAATATTAGGAAATATTTTCATACCATTTATCCTCTTAATTGGTCTGAGGATAAAAATAAGATCGTCCTCATACATTCTGATGAAGAGTATGGACAAAATTCAAACTCTATTTTTTTTCTTTTAAAGATTGGCACCTGGGCTAACAACTGTTGCCAATCTTTTTTTTTTTCTGCTTTGTCTCCCCAAAGCCCTCCATACACAGTTGTATATCTTAGTTGCAGGTCCTTCTAGTTGTGGGATGTGGGACACTGCCTCAACATGGCCTGAGGAGTGGTGCCATGTCCACGCCCAGGATCCGAACCCTGGGCCGCCGCAGCAGAGGGCGTGAACTTAACCACTCGGCCATGGAGCCGGCCCCTCCATTTTTTATAAACATACCCAAATAGGAGCAAATGGTCTAGAAACTTTCTTAACCAAAATAAAAAACTTGCTCCAATACTGAGGATCATGGAAAGTGCTGGAGGTAAGTCAGAAAGCAGGTACCTCTCACCACTATTATTCAGCATCGTCCTGGAGGTTGGTGAAATTAGATAAGAGACAGAAATGAGAAAAATAAAGATCAGGGAGCTACAACAGTCATTTTCAGGTGATAGTATCGTGTATCTGGGAAATCCAAGTCAATCAACCAAAACAAACAATAACAACAAAATGTACTACAGATAATGAGGAAATCTAATGATAATAAGGTTCAAAACTCATATTTAGAAATTAGTTTCATATTTACCAACCACGACGAGTTAATAGATGTAATGAAAAGAACACCCCAATTTTAAAAAGCCACCGAAAAAGTTAAGTACCCAGAAATAAATAAGACAGGAACACTTGATAGACTTTGTGAGGAGACACTCCTGAAAGACAGAGAGTCCAGTGAGATTTGGGTAGGACCCACACAGAAAATGTTTCTTCAGGCTAATTAACTATTTTTTCTGAAAAACAAAAACAATCAGGGTGACTAGCCTGCCAGGTACTGACCCCACTCAAAAGCTTCAGGAAGGTGAAGGTGGTCCTTTCTTCTATTATGGGTGAAGATGAACATTTTACTGTTTATTTGAGGATCGTTTTTTATAACCATATATGTAACTTGTTTGTTTTGCCCATTGTTATGGTTTTCCTTTCTATTTCTTCCTAAGTTTTTGAGAGTTCTTTATACATTAGGGAGAAGAGCCCTTTTGATGTGATATGTTACAAATATTTTCTCCCAGTTGTTGTTCTATTTTGGGTTTTTCTACAATGTTTTCTGCTTTTCAAAAACATTTGTGTTTTTATGTAGTTGAATTTATGGGGCTTTTCCTACTCCCAGATTGTAAGGGAATTTATCCTTTTGAAAAAATGAGTACTTATATAGAATTATTTTTACACTGGAATTCTGACCCTCGTGGACTTTATTCAAGCCCAGAATGTGGGATGGGGGTCCAGGTCCTTCTTCTGAGAGGTCCCCAGCTCTCACCCACGGACCACAAAACACGTCTTCCCTAGCTTCCTCTGGTACAGCTCCTCTCGAGGTTGAATGCATCTGAACTCTGCGTGGTCCAGGCGTCTGTCTGTCTGTCCGTCTGCTCACTTCCCTCTACCACACCGATTAAAGACTGTGCCGTACGTTTCAAGTTCAGCGGGAATGTCGTCAGTTCTCCGCCCTGCCTTCTCTGCAGGTTTCTCTGGCTGCTCTTTTTGTTTATTTTCACATGTGAACTTTAGAACCAACTTGATCTCCAGAGAAAAGACAATATTTTTATTGGGATTATGTTAAATTCATCTGTTGACCCAAGGAAAGTCGGCACACTTGTGATGTTCAGTCTGCAAAGCAAGGATAAGGGATGTCTTCCCTTTGGTTCAAGTCTAATTTTGTTGTTTTAGGAGTATTTTAAAGTTCTCTCACCTGTGACTTGTGGATTGGCACTCCATCATCTTTGTGGATCTTTAAACTTGGCATCCACCTGCTTTACATTGTCCATGCCTCCCCTCCACTGAAGCTCCCTGAGGTGGGGCCAGTCGCATTCAACTTGGCATCTCCAGTGCCTAGCAGAGAGCTCTGTTGTTGCGTGAATTTCTACATCTCAGTGGAGGAGAAGATAGAGACAAGGCGTAGGGAAAGTAAGCAGTTTGCTGAGGACCCCACAATCTTAAGAAGAACTAGGACTTAAAACATTCTTCTGAGTCGATAGAAATATTCAATATTTAATGGAATTAAGCTAAGTCCTCCAGCCATTATTCATATATCATAAGATGGTTGTTTTACATTTTAGACTTCACTAATAGTCAACTTATGTTAAAAAAGATGAAACATTGTTCCTCATCCAAAATACTCAGAGCATTTCTCCAATATTATCTATAATTCAGAAACTTTATCAAGGATTTCAATTAGAATTAAAAATACTTTAAAAAAAAGCTAGAGTCACAAAACACTTTTGAATTTTGTCTTTGCTATCTATATCGCAAAACATGCATTTTCCAAAGGCTCTCTCTTCAATCTCAGTATTCTCAATTCCCTGCTTATTTGATTACCAATTAGTTTAAGGCCACATCAAGTTGGTTAGGGCTTTTGAGACTCAACATTGTGTGCTGTCAGTCAGAGCTGCAGACATTTAAAAGATGTAATAAGTTTTAACAGCTCTCCACAAAGTGTTTCCAATATCACAGGCCACTTCCTTTTGCAGATCAGTCTTAATTTTGTTTAAATGTGGTTTTACCTCGCTTCTAGGAAAGTTAAAACGAGGCCCCAGGATTTCCTGAAGACCCCTCTCCAACAACGTAAGTAACTCAGACAGCCAGTGAGTCAGCGGGAGAGAGAGAGTGGTCAGGAAAACTTGCCAATGGGCAGCCAGCTGCTTGACCCTTCTGCTCTGTACCGTTAGAACCTCTGACCCAAGAGCTTGGACGGTGACACATCTTCCACACCAGAAGTCAGATCACTCTGCCAGAAAATGGGGCATGTTTTACAGCTGACTGTCAGAGAGAATTTATTAGATGGCCACTCTTCCCAGAAGTCTGACGTGTAAATCTTGGCCATAGGTCAGATCCCGCACTTGCTTTGGCGTGTGTTGTGGGCACAAAGTGGGCTTTGGGGGGATCAGCCCAGCACACATTGTGCTGGCAAACTGCCTGATAAACCAGCCCAGAAGTGCCCCCTGACTCTCCTGGAAATACCTGCTTGAGATTCCGACGAGGGCTGCAGGAGCAGAGACATCAAGCTTCGGGGGCTATCTAAGTGTTCGCCAAGGGTCAGCTCCGGGCCCTCCCTGGGACAGCACCGACGTGCTCACCAGCTTTGTCTCACCAGGTGCACACCATCTTCCAGGCAAAGGTAACGCACAGACTCTTTTTAAAAGCTGAACTGGAAATTCAGTAAATAATCCCTACATTGCATAATGAAAGACCTTGTGCTTACCAACCTATTTAATTTGGTATCATCTGGAGACTGGGAATACTGGGGTGGAGGAGGCCATCCCAATGGAGGGAGGCACAGTTCCTAAAAGAGACAGAATAACTACAATAATTTTAGGTAGTGATAAATGCTATAAAGAAAAGAAAACTGAGTTCTGGGCTGGGGGAGGGGTGGTGCTCAGGGCGCAGGGTGATCTCTTCGAGGGGAGATAATAGTCTCTGCTATGGATCTACTCGTGGCGAGAGCTACTGTGTGTCAAGCACCCTTTTTTTGGCGAGAGCTACTGTGTGTCGAGCACCCTTTTGAGTACTGGAGATACATGAGTTGACAAAGGAGGCAAATTTCTTCATGGAGCTTCATTCTTCTCAGGACTGACACACGATAAATAAAATATTCACAAACATACAAATATTAAAAATATTTTAAATATAAAATATAGCATAAATAAATAAATATAAAAATAAACGTACAACATATACACAATAAATTTTAAGGTACAATGATGACACATCCAATTCCGACAAGGGGTTTGGAGAAACGTAAATCAGAGGGGTAGGAAGGAGAACTGTAGGGTCTGCAGGGAACCTAGACTGCGGGCGGATGAAGAGCATTTCCAGCAGACAGAGCAGCAGGAGCAAAGCCCAGAGGCCCTGGGGCCGGGCCCCGAGGGAGGTGAGTGGTGGGAGCAGGGCTGACGCGGCAGAGGCCTGGACAGTGCTCTGGAGGGCATTCGGCCCTGAGGGGTCGTGAGTTTCACTGTGAATGAGATCCAGCCATTGAGGTTTTTAGCAGAGCAGCATGGTCATAGGATATACCTTGTAGGAGGATTTTCCTGGCTACGGCGTTGAAAAGACTCTAAGGAGGACAGGATGGGCTGGGACGGAAACAGGCAGGGTGCTGATAACTGGATGGATTCTGAGCCTGTTTTGAGTGTAGACATCACAAGATGTGCTGGTGGATTGGACCCAGGGTCTGAGAGAAGGGGGTGCCAGGATGTCCCCAAGGTTTGTTGTCTGTAAGGTAAACTTGCCACTTAATGAGACAGGGAAGGCCCGGAGTGCACACGGACCTAGCTTTGGACTTGCCCATATGAGATGCCAACCAGCCATCCAAGGGCTGACTCCTGCGGGCGTTTGGTGTATGATTTGGAGTTTCGTGCCTTAAGATTCAAATTTGGGAGTGATTGGTGTTTCTGTGATATGTGAAACTATGATGCTGGGTGGAATCAGCTAGGGATTGAGGACAGAAGAACAGGGACAGGACTAAGGTCGGGTCCTGGGGAGAAGAGAAGCACCTGCACAGGAGGCTGTGAAGGCGGAGGCAGCAGTGCGGTAGGGACCCCAGCAGACGCTCCCAGCCACGAAGGCTGATCAGTGGTGTCGACACTACGGACACGCCAAGCGTCACGAGGACGGAGAGTTCAGACTGGACAGCGTGGTGTCCCAAGCTGCTTCCGCAGCAGCAGCTTCTGCGGAGTGGTGTGGGCTGTGAGCCTGACTGAAACCCGCTCAAGGGAAAATGAACAGTTTTGTGTTTGTGTAAAGGATATATATGTCCTTTTTGCCCCTCCTGCTGAAAAAATACTGAATAAAATGCGTTTCAAAAAATCTTTTAAAATGAATTCTTCTGGTCTGAAGAATATAAGGAATTCTCAGAAGCCAAAATTAACTAAAAATAGGAAACTTAGAAGGGTAATTGGAATACTTTATTTTTAGATTATTAGCCAAAACCAGGTGAACTTGATCTTTCATTGTCGTTGCCTTCAGATCCATGTGGTCAAGAGACACAGCCCAGGACTGACCAATTTGATGGAAGTCATGGGACCCGCTGCCCCTCCCTGCCTCACGGGCTCAGTGTATCAAGTACAAGGGTGAACTAAGAATAAGTCTGTGAAACACATTTAGAAAGGAGTAACATACTAAAATTAAACACTTAGTGGTTGGTTTAACAGCAGATTAGACTTAGATGAGGAGAAAATTATTTAACTAGAAACATAGATCTGAAGGACTTATTCCAGGGCAAAGACACAATGAGATGACAAATACAAGGAGATATTTAGACGTACAAAATAAGTGAAAATGTAGAGCTTATGTCTAATTGAGCTCCAGAAGGGGAGGAGCGACAGGGAAGGCATGGGCAAGAGCCGACGCCTGGTTAGAGATGCTTGAGAATTTTCAAAGACTGAATATCCTGACCCACAAATTCAGGAAGACTGAAAATTCATAAATGCTACCACAGAAAGAAAGGAACCGACAGTTAAGTGAGAGTAAACCGCAGATCACCAACCATGAAGGATTTTAAAGTGACCGGAGTTAACAGGCTAATCACCTAAAGGCTGGCAGTTGCCGTTTCCATGGTAATGATTAGCCTGGAGCCCACAGACGGCATCAATGCAGCCAGAGAAGTAACTGACGAGTTAGTTCTCTGTATCTGGTGAATATCCTCATAAATAAAGAGTAATAAGACATTTTATTTAAACAACAAAGAAAAACTGAGCAAATTTACCCCAAACTCTCATTAAAAATATTCTAAAGTAGATACTCTACACGAGAAAAAAATGACCCAACTTGAACAAAGATATTAAAAAGAGAGGAGAAAATACAGTGGTAAATAGGTGGATAAGTGTAAACAAATATTTTAAAATAACTTTACATTGGGGTTAAAATGATGGAATGAAAGCATAGGGCAACAAATGCAGCTAAGCTGTCAGCCGGGTGATATAATGCTTGCTCTTACTTGAAAGGGGATAAATTTTGAGTCACTTTAGACTTGGAGAATTTAACTGTATATGTAGTAATGGTTT
This sequence comes from Equus przewalskii, assembly GCF_037783145.1. NCBI lineage: Eukaryota > Metazoa > Chordata > Mammalia > Perissodactyla > Equidae > Equus > Equus przewalskii. The sequence goes on from NC_091844.1 coordinate 90,958,483, forward strand.
CTAGTGAAAATCCCAGAATAAAATTACACATATGAACAAATAAATGATAACTTCTAACTGGTGGAGTGATAAGTGAAACAGGAAACGTATTTTTCCATGGAAAACAAAGGAAGAAAGGAAAGAGGTAAGTGGAAAAGATGAACTATGTAGAAAGCACAAAATAAAATGATATAAATTCAAATATTCCAATAATTACAATGAATTTAACAGGACTAAGTTCATCCAGTTAAAATATGATTTTTAAATTAAATTAATGCTATATTTAAAAATGCAGTTCTATGCTGTTGACATGAACTGCCTCTAAAATATAAGAAGGTGGAATATTTGAAAGCGTATCGAAAGTTATATACACGAGTGAATACTATGCATAATAAGATGATGTCATATTTATATCAGACAAAATAAACTTTAAAGTAAAAAAATCAGAAATAACAAGAATCACACCTTTATATGACTAACGAAATATCTAAAGGAAGAAAAGACAGAGTAGGAGATAATTGAGCAAAGCTACAGACTTAGGATATTTAGTAATACTATCTCTGTAACTGATAAATGAGCAATAAAATTACATGACTTAAAAGATTATAATCATATGATTTAAAAGCTTGACCTTACAGTCTTACAGTAAACAGTACCAAGGACTTCAGAATACACATCATTTTTAATGACATACAACGTTTAAATAGTGACCACATACTGGACCATGAAGTAGGCTACAAAAATTTCAGAGCTGGTACCATACATTCCACCCTCTCAAATCGTATTACAACTAGGTTAGAATTCAATTAAAAAAAGAAAGAGTTATTAAAAACTTGTATGTTTGGAAATTAAGAAATAACTCACAGATCAAAGATAAACCAAAATATATACATGAAAGTATTTTGAACTTAACAATGAAAACACTACATATTAAATATGGTGGCTTCAGCTAAAGTATTTAGAGATAAATGTATACTTAAAATTTTTCTATTAGAAAATAAAAACATCTCAAAATTAATAATCAAAGCATCCAATAAGATAAATTAGGAGAAGAATCAAAAACCCCGAAATTGTAGGAGGAAAGAGAGCATACATATGAGAACAGAAATTAGTTTAAAGAAAATAACTTATAATAATAAAAAGGAAGTGCAAATGCAAAAGTTATTTCTTTGAAAAGACTAATAAAATTTATAAACCTCTGGCAAAAATTGATTTAAAAGTTAAAAGAAAGCAGCCCAAACAAATAGGATCACAATGAAAAGGGAGACAGACAACAAAGGCTGCAGACGTTGAAAAATGCCAGAAAACTCTACAATTTGGTAAATTTTGACATATGTGAATCCGTAATTCACATAAATGCATAATTCCCCGAAGCTTTCTCATGAATTTTGTAATCTCTTCTTCCCTCTCTGATCCCCTGATCTCCAGGCAACCACTTGTCTGCTTTCTGTCACTGCCGATTACCTTTGCATGTTCTATAATTTTATGTAAGTGGAATCATTAATATGAACTCTTTTTGGTCTGGTGGACTATAATCAGCATAATTTTTGTGAGATGCACCCATGTTGTTGCGTGTGTCAGTAGTTTATTCTATTTCACTGCAATGCAGTGGGTACCATCCCATTGTGTGGATGTACCATGATCCTATCCTTTCACCAAAGACATTTTTTCTTAGTTTTTGACTAAAATAAAACAAAACAAAGGTGCTATAAACACTTTTGTACAAGCCCTTGCATGGCCATGTCCTTCGTTTCTCTTGAGTGAGTACGCAGGAACAGAAGGTGTGTGGTGTAGTGATTAAGAAGCTGTCAACTGCTTTTCGAAGTGGTTGTACCATTTCAGATTCCTGACAGCAGCATATAAGAGTTCCTTCCTACCCTGGCAAACACTGGGTGAACTTCTGACATCAGAGAGCCAAAGACTCCACCCTCAGGTCACACTGACGCCACTGTCTTGTGAACACGCGTCACCTGAGGACTGTGAAGCTTGACTACACTTGCGCAGGTCATCAGTCACCTAACCTCTCCCCGCCTCCAGTCATCTGGCCTCCCACTCAGACCACTCTGACCCTCCACCCATACATATGTATCCCTGGGCCCCATTTGTGGGGCAGTGGACTTGAGATTTGTTCTCCCATCTCCTCGCTTGGCTGCCTCAGGAATAAACCCTTCTTCTGTGGCAAACCTATTGTCTCAGTAACTGGCATAAACGTGCAGTGGGCAAGATGGACCTGGTTTGGTAACACATATAAAATGACAGTTCAATATCTAAACTCTAAACGTCTTTACAAACTAGAGCAAAAGGCCAATCCCAAAATGATGTAATTCAACTGGGAAAAATGTGAGTCAGCATGCTCTCCCCTTCCCCTCAGCCCATTCCCCACGTTGAATAAAAACAAGTGGCAAAAGAATTGTTTAAAGAGCAAATATGGTGGTTTGAGGATTTCTGTACTCTTAACTCAGTCAGTCTTCAGTGATGCGTCTGTCTCGGGCCATGGAGGGAAAAGCTGTGCTGTCTGGGGATTAGCAAAACGCAGAGTAGGAAGCTCAGCAAACTCTTTCTCCAAAAAGCAATGAGAGGCTTGACAAAATTGGCAAAAACATCCATTTCTGAACTCTGAAAATTAACCAGAGTCATATAACAGGCTGAGAAGCGTTTACTCAAGGAGAACTACTGACCCTTGGTAAAAACAGAGGCTTCTGAGTGTTTTCAGGTCCCACTGCTCCCAGCCCCTCCTCACCCCAGACCCTGGCTTCTGAGCTGCCACTGGAGGCCCCCAGAAAAACTTGTAGTCCAGCACTGAAAAGAATGGGATCTCACCCAAACAATCAGGGAGGTCATGTCACAGCTGCCTGTGGGTGGAGAGGTGGGAACCGAAGACGAGTCAAACATCTGGGAGGAAACGCTGGGAAAGAGACGGAGCCTTGATATGCTCCCACAGGTTCCTGGAGATCTGGAAGGCTGCCCGTCCTGCAGGGCTGGGCAAGAGGGAATCCGCCTTCATAAAGTGCACTTTCTCCTCTTGCATCGATGTGAACCCATGGCCCCTTAAAGGGTATGCAGATAGTCAGACATAGGAATGTGTGCACGCAGGGCTAGTAGACACACACTGCCTACCTCTGTCCCTGAGACACCTGAGAGCAACGACACCCCAGGGACACGAGTGTGCCTAGCCCCCGATCACAGCTTCTAAATACCATTAAAACAGCATCTTAATATCAATAAAAGGAACCAGGGCTCCTTGGAGAACTGGCCGATTCCAGACTGGGGCAGGGAAAACACAAGATGAGCCTGGGGAATCTGTGGTGCCAGAAAATAAGGAACGGCTCAAAGCAGACGTGGAGACGTGGAAGGTACACAGGAGTCCACCTGGACGGACTCCTGGTGACCAAAGCTGGAAGAATCCGGGCAAAAAATAAATAATGAAAATATCCCATAAAATAAAATAAATACCCGTGAGTCCACCCTGATAAACGTAACTGAATAGATAAATAAATGAGGGAGAAGGGCAGCTCTTCCTCACAGAAGAATTTCAATTAATAAGTGCAGAAAGAATCAGGGATCTATAAAATAGCCATTAGAATATCCCAGCAATTCTTGCAGGCAGGATCCACTTACGGATGCAAAATTAGCAGGCAAGGGACACATGCATAGGTTCAAAGTATCTCCCCAAGATATTTGTTGGCTACAAAGGGAAAAATAGTGACCTTACAGTCTAGAAGGATCCTTGCACGACAAGGGACGTCGATGGAAAACCGTGAAATCCAAACAAAGCCTGTAGTTGAGTAACAGTATTGGTCACTATACTGTGGGCACGTAGATATGAACATTAGAAGAAGATGGTGAAAGGTATGTGGGAAATCTGTGCATTATTTTTGCAAATTTTCTGCAAGTTTAAAGTTATTTCAAGATAAAAAGTACACAATTGCAGTCAAATTTTGTGTATAAAGAGTTTTTAGAAAGGTTCATGTGTTTTAAGCGTTGCTTACATACTCCTCTACGGATTGACTCTTCACTTGGGTTCTTGGGGTCTGGGCTAAACCGCTGTTCTTGGCTGGGTCACTGTTATGTTTGGCTTTTCTGTATGTTTTTATATACACGCTTACATTATTTCATAATTGTGTTTTATTATCGTAGCAGTGAAAACAAAGCTGTCTGTCTCAGACAAGTTCTCGTGGGACCTCATCAGTGAGGACGGAAGGTGGGAGCTGGGAGGAGCCCGCAGCGTCCCCCTCGCCAAGTCTGGCAGGGCCACCTGTGCGCTCCCTGTGGTCCTGAGGCTGTTGGCTCATGTGTTAAATGGTGTTTCTGGGAAAGCTACCCAGACTCGGGCATAAATTTGAAACAAAACGAATCAGTCTTGGGTGGTTTCTCCCCATCTTCTCGGTCTGGACACGGCCCTGCTGTGACTTGCCATTCCTTGTCTGGCCTCTGCTGGGCCTGTCTCCAGCCTGCATCTGGCTCCCCATACGAGAAGCTGGCATGCCTCTCTACCTAAAGTCTGTGGGGCCAGCTTAGAATCTGATAGACTGATCTCTCCATCACGTGCCTCAAACTTTCCTACTGGTCACAGAGTAAATTGATGTGACTTGCATCGTATTAGAAGAAAGTAATTAAAGAATTCGGTAAAAAAACAATAAAATAAAAATGTTAAATCTCATATAGTTATTTTATATTATTAAAAATGGTCAGCAATGTTTTTTCTTTAACACGTAAAAATGTCTATACTCTCACTTAAATCAACTAAAAATATTACACGTGTGTTTCAGGCCTTACAGTTTACCAGGTACTTTCAAAACCATTGTCGTATTTGATCCTCACAGCTGAACGAGGACAGTGTGACTGTGCAACATTAGTGGGCAAGAAACCAGGTTTACTGCCCAACTTCAATGCTCGTGAGTGGCAGACCCGGGCTCCAGAACGGGCAGGTGCACTGATCCCACAGTCACCGACCACAGGGGCCATTTCACAGTGTCCCTTCCGGGTCCCGTGTTTGGAGTAATTTGTGTAGTCACGTAAACTTTAAGTCAACATGAAACGCTGTAGTTAGACTGTGGAGCACACTGGTCAGAGGAGAGACCTGGAGCCTGACGCCCTGGGTCGGATCCTGGCTCTGCCGCCTACGGGCTCTGTGATCTATGTAAGTGACTTATTGTGTCTGAATTTCAGGTTTCTCATCTCTGAAACAGGAATAAAATAAGACACCATATGTAAGTGGTCTCGCTGGGTGCTGGGCACGCAGGATGCTCAGTAAGCACGACTGATGTGTTGTCATCACTGTTCCACGTGAAGTTTCCAGCTTGATCTGGGACCACCATTGATCAACGCACGTCAACGCAGCCGGCCGCTCGGGTTCCAGCCCGCGGTAAGGCCGTGGTACTTTGTGCAGGTTTTGCCTCTCTCCAGCGTGGTCATCGATGGACTTCACATCATTGAACGTGAGAGTGGGAGCCCTCGGCTCGCGGTTGTTCGTCTGGGAAGCTCTGCCCGAGGACTTTGCCGACACCTTCTGGTTCCAACTGCAGTTTTGGAGACAAGCATATTGAGGACGGGGCACATGCCAAGACCTCTGGGGTTCGTCTATTCCCGCTGAACCATTCTCGAACGCACACTGCATTCTCTGTGCCCGTCCCATCTCCCTAGGTCCCAGCAGACAGCAAAGCCTGAGAGGACTGAGCTGTCATCATGCCTCAGACCTCCAGGCACTGACTGACAGCGGTAAATGCTGTTTAATAAATGGAAGTCGGGCAAGTCTTGTAATTCCTGTGTTAAAATGTTATACCTACATATATATTAAGACCACTTCCTGTAAGAATTAAACACAAGAATCCATTATGTCAAATGGCAATGCAATCATCTATTCATTCAGTAAACGTATTTGTTGAAGATCTACTCTGTGCCAGACACTGTCTGAGGCAGAGAGTACAAGAGACAAAGGCCCCGTCCTCGGCAGTGGTGTGAGACCACTGAGGAAACAACGGAAGCAACATGGCACTGAGCTGACGGCCCTACCGTCACTCGCCAGGGTCTAGAAATAATGCGAGAAAGCATTAGAAGCAATGCTGGGTGAGACGAAGTCTGTGATGCTGTCTGTGAAACAACACGGAGACCCATCCTGGTTCCAGTTAGGTCTCAGCCCCCATGACATCTTCCAGAGACCCTGCCTCCTGCCCTGGACACCACACGTCCAGGACCAGGTGCTTCCCACAGCTGAACACAAGCCCACCTGGTAACAGTCTCTTCTCCTGACTGTCTCCCCCACGAGAACATGAGCTGGACGGGCAGAGCCCACCTCTTTCACCTCCCTCCTCACTTCTGTTTCGGCACACGTCCCACCAGCAACACCCTCACCTAAACGGAAGCAAGCCTCATCGTTGCACTCTTGCACAGAAGTTGACAATCAAATTATGGCAGAAAAAGACAACTGCATATCGGTGTGTGTTTGAGGAACTAAAAAATGACCAACAGATCGGCAGGACTAATTTTTACTCAGTGTTTGGATTTTTATCTCCCTAATTATTCTAAAATGGTCATATTGCTTTTTTCCCCAGAACGAGCACAAGCAGAGGAGGAATCCTCCTTCTACAGACCTTGGTGCATTTGCAATGCACTCGTCCCCTCCAAGAGGCAGCCTTGATCTGAAATTTTCATGATGACATGCACGTTGTCTAAAAGATACCAAGAATGTGGGAAAGGATAAAGTTTAAAATAAATTTTCAACTGTGGGAATGCAGGGGACTGGCTGGAGAAAGCGAGCCTCATGTCTGTTTTCACACAATAACCTCAGCAAGATGCCTCATGCAATGGGGAGTTTATGTCCGCTGACTAGAAATTACAGATTCAGAAACAAGATAAACTGATTTAATCTAATACATTTAGTGAATTTCAAAGTCTGTTAGCACAGAGAAAAACCAGCTGTTGTTGGCCACATAGGTAATAACATCTAACTTTTTAAATGTCTAAAGCTTAGTGTTGTATTTCTTCTGTTACAGTACAAATTATTTTATTCAAAGCCATAGTAATATTTTATTTATCAGCATTGAGACACTCTGAAATATTACTCAGCCATTAAACCTATAATTACGACAACTAAATAAAAACGCAGTAAAGTGCTTATGAAGAGCTGTTCAGAGAAAATTTAGAATACACAGTTTTATGTCTGAAGGTGAGTAAAATTTATAAACGTTTAGAGACCAGAAGGGAAAACGAAGGTGAAAACGTTTCTCACGTCTGGGAGCTGAGGTTGTGAGTGAGATTTTTCTTTCTCCAACATTTTATATCATGTCTTATTTTCTTAATAATAATAGCTAAACAAAAAAAGAATTCAAGCAGAGATTAATTTTTTTCCAAAGGGTAAAAATAAACCAGGATGTTAATTTTTTCTTGCTTTTTCTGACTTACTTTTGCCAAACCAGCTGGAATTTCTCTCCTGGCACCTCCAGGGAGCCTGTGACTACAGTGCAGATCCTGAAACGTGAGCTTACATTGGCGACCCTTAGACGCAAGGTCAGCGCACCACAGCGTGGACTGGTCAACAGGTTCAGTCCTAGACCAGCGTTAACTGGGGACGCCAGCCACATCAGTGCACACCGAGAGAACAACCTTCCTGGAGCAGGTCAGCAGGTGCCTCTTGTTTTAAATCACTGAGAGTAAATTGCCTTGATCAACAGGTAACGATGGGTGTCGCAGGAACAACTCCTCTCCTCCCCAGGTTGTGTGATGGACTGAAGGGGTCACCCTGCTTGGTGCCTCCTCTGAGCCTACTGTTCCCCACTACTCAGGTGGCTCCTGGGGGGCTGCAGTAGTTAGGTGGGGTCTTCCTGGTCCACGTTTTTAATTTCTGATAATATTTGAAGGGTTTCTGAAACATAGGACTTTAAAAGTGCTGTAAAATATTTAGTTGAAAAAGATTGAGTTGATAGACGCATACAGGCACAACCCATGTGATTCTGGAGATAAAGTGGTTAAAATCCTTGAGCTTCTGTTTCCCAGGAGACTATAAAGGTTTCACTAAGGCTCCCATGTTCTACCGAACGGAAGTGCCATTTTCAGTTTGGATTCACGAAGAGTCCTTTCCCCCACAGACAGGCCCAGCCCTGCCTCCACAGTGGGCACAGCCTGGCCCTGTGAAGGTCAACCCCACTGGCAAGTGATGGATACGTAACAGGCTAAATGCTGCTGAGGTTGATAATAAGGGTCCTGAGATAGGAATTCCACCAAACTGTAGCACAGAGAACTCCATAAAAAATTAAACTCTGGACACAGAATGAAACCCATCCTGGACACAATTATTTCTGTTACTGCTGACAACGCCGATCTTTGTCCCTGCCCTGGGCTCCTGGAAACGGTGAGGGTGGGCATAACCCCTCTGTGTTCTGAGAAGAGACTGACTGCAGAGAGCACCTCCACATGCTCAGATGAGGCTCATGGGTGCCCCTGGCTTACCAGTGACAAGGCCAGACGCAGACCCTCCAAATTCCTATTCTTTGTCCCAAAAATGATTATCTGAACTTCTTTGTCTCCACTGATCTATGGAACAAGATGCTTGTTAGCCAAACTTTGGCTAAGAGTCTCTTCTCCCCCAGACCCTGAACCCGAGCCCTGGAGTGAGCACAGCCCCGCTGCGTCGCTGGATGGCTGACCGCACACAAAATGTCCTCTGACCTACTGCCCCTCAGGCTCCTCGCTGCCCACACGGTTGGGTCCAGCCCTGCTCACTCCTCAGAGAGAGCAGCCCTCTCCTACCCAGGCTGGAGACGCTCCCGGGTCTGGGGTCAGAGGATCTTCCGCGTGGCCAGGAAGTCCTCCTCCTCTTCTCGAAGCATCCTCCTCAGGAGAGCCTCTCCCTGACGTCTGGGCCTGTGCTCCATCTGACACCAGCCGGCTGAGAGTCGTGCCACGTCCTCGGCGATGGAGAGGGCTCCCTCGTGTCGTGGCAACTGTGGGCCAGCGGACCCCTCCCAGCACAGAAGACACAAACACGCCAGCAAACATGAAAACAGCAAAACACTTTAAAATTCATGGCTGAGCACATGGAAACGTAGACCAGCCTGGGACGTCTAACCTCGGAGGACAGCGCGTCCTGACTGCTGGAGGAAACGTTAACCCTGTTCTGGAGGGTGGAGGGTGGAGGGTGGGTTCTCAGGCCTCTCATGGCCGGAGGTGGAATTGGCCCTTGTGAACCCAGGTTCTCAGAAAGGGGTCAACCACAGGTCTGGGAAAGAGAACCAACCTGCAGACACCCTCACCCTGAAAGCTGGTAGAGGGGAAACGGGAGCGAGGGGAAAGAACCCCTAGAGTCTTTCAGCATGATGCTTCAGTTTGGGGCCTTAGTTCACATTCCCCCCTGGCCCCAAAACCCAAATTCTAAATGAAAAGCCTGGCACAGGCAGAGCAAACGCACATCCTCTTTGGGACAAAGGGCTTTAAAGATGGCCCTGGTTTGGGGGCATACAGCCAAGGTCCAAAACGTCAGCCTTGACAAGAGTTCTGGCGGGAGAGTGACAGTCTGCTGGGCTCTAGTGGAGGGGCGGGGACAAGGGGGCAGAGCGGGCACAGGGACCACAGAAGGATTACTGTGGAAACCCCGACTCCTAAAGGATTGAATGCTGAAGGTGAGCGCAGGGGAGGACCAAGGACGGAACAGGGGGAGGAAGGGCACCACTTGCTCAGATGGGGGACTTGCAGAGGCCCCTTGGTGCCTGTCAGACAGCCAGCGTGTGACCTGGGCCCTCCAGGACCTGCTCCAGGGACCCTGCTCCAGGGACCCCATCTTGTCAAGAGAGCAATTATAGTGGTTATCCAGGAACTGAGACCCCTGGTCCAGTTCAGGCCGGTTGAGACCACCAACCCATCCACTGGGCCTGTGCAAATGCCCAATACGTGATTTTTTTACATCAAGAGGCTGAAAAATCCACTCTCAGGTGACACTAACACCACCATTTTGTGAACACGCGTCCTGTGAAGAGCCATGGAGCTGAACTACGCTTGCTCAGACCACCAACTACTTCTCTTCTTACCTCCGATCATCTGTCTCCACACTTCAGAACGCCCTGCCCTTTCCCCCTTACATTTTGCCCCAAGCCCCGGATCCAGGAGACAGATCTGAGAGCGGTGCCTCCTGTCTCCTTGAAGATCCATCTCGCAGCGGAGCCACAATCTTTTCTCAAAGGCTGATGCTGTAATAAGTGGTTCTCTATGCACAGCGGGCAAGAGAACCCCCACTCTGTGCGGTAACAAGGGGACTCTGGGTGGGGAGCTGCGCCTGCACATCTGAAGCCCAAGGAAGAGACGAAGGCGGGGTGCAGGCATTCACCCCAAGAAGGGCGTATGGGAAGAGAGGCCAGGTCCTGGGCGAGCTCGGCCATGGACTGGGCAGGTGGTCTGGGGATACGAGCGGCCCGTGGAGCAGGGAAAATCCAGGAAGAGTTAATAAAATGAAACCAGGAAAAAAAAAGTTAAAATGAGAGCTAGGGGTCCGCGGGACCAGTGGCCACTGCGACGCAGGTAAGGGCAGGAGGAAGGGGAACTCCTGGGGCGTTCGCGTGACCACAGCCGGTCCAGGGACGCGTACAACCAGGACCCCCGAGTGCGCTGAGGGCAGGATGGGGGACGTCACGGGGAGCCGGACCCAAGAGAGAAGCAGGTGAAGAGTCAGCTGTGACGGCGGCAGACGCGGTGGGCTGTTCCGTCGACAGGAGTAACGCCGGCGAGGAGCCACCGGCAGGAGCAGGGGGAGAGGCCGGAGGGCGGAGACCCCGCAAGGGCCTTCGGTGCCTCCGCACCGTCCAGGCGCTGCCTCCGGGGGCGAGAGGGGCGACCGGGCAGGCGGGGCGCTGGGAAGACGCGGCTGCCCCTCCGACTCCGTCTCCACGAGGGACGGCGCGTCAGGCCCCACCCGAGCAGGAGGCAGCAGAGGAGAGCGGCCGCGGCCCTGCGGAGTCGGGATGCTGTGCGTTTCCGGGCAGCCGTCAGCGTCGATTGCGGAGCGCGGTCCGAGGGTCCAGGGACCGGCCCCCAGGCTGACCTGGCCTCACTTGTAGCTGCGGGGGCGGCGAGGGGGCGATGAGAGGGACAGGGAAGGTCCTGGAGGGCACGGCGCCAGAGCTGTCACGTTACTTGGCTCCTTTCAGCGCAGACTGTTTGGTTATTTATGATTTGCAAAGTTCCCCTGCAGGGGGCCGCTCCTGCCGAGAGGAGCCTAGAGGCCAGTTAAAGAGCAGACTGCGAGACACGACCGTGATGGGAGTGAGAAGAGGCACTTTCAGAGGAGAGACGGAAGGCTTCGCTGCGGTGCTGAAGACAAACAGACCAGATAGGCAGGTAGATAGATGATAGATGATAGATAGATAGATAGATAGATAGATGATACATAGAGAGACGATAGGCAGGCAGATGATAGACGATGATGACTGACAGATAGATGATAGATGTTACATAGAGAGGTGATAGGTAGATAGGTAGATGATAGATGATGATGATAGATAGATAGATGATTGATAGATTTTCCTGAGAGAGTTGGGAAGAGGAAAGGATTCATGAAGAGGAAATGCTTTGAGAGATGGAAGAAAACCAACATATATCCCTTATTTCACTAACTCAGGTGTGAGGATGGTTCAAATCATTATTTCAAGCCCTTCAAATAGGCATTAGTTAGTAAAAAAACTATGGCTATCTCTGATATTACTTATTTAAGTATATGGGCATATGGAAATGTATCTCAAGAAAATAATCTAAAGGGAGGGTCAAACTGTAATAAAAGGTACTCATTGCAGTATGAATTATGATAACAAGCTGATCTAATGTCCAACTGCAGTAAGAGAGTCACTCATGGTCACTCTTTGGAATATTGTGAAATAATCCAAATAAAATGCTAATTACTTAGCAACTCATTACAATACTTATAAGAGAACATGAGATAAATACCATCCCAGAATATTTTTTCTAAGCGACGACTAAATGAGATAAACATGATTTATCCATATGAAGGAGAACTGGAAGCGTGCATGGGAAAATACAAACAAACGATTTGTTAGGGTAGAAAGAATGTTAGCAGAAAAATGAATTCTGCGTTTCTCTTTTGTTTAGGTTATTGTTCTGCATTTCATGAACTGTGAGGGTCTGCGTGCACACCCTCGGGCTTATGGGAGGTGCGTGTAATGGGCAGTGTGGTATGTCTGCAGCATTGTGAAGACACAAGCTGGGTGGGAGCACTCACACAGGTGTGCGCCTCCACACCTGCAAGACGGGTTTCTTCCTCTTGCAAACCTGTGGTTGAGGAGCATGGGTCTCCTGATCCTCAAGGAAGAGGGCTCCTGCTCTGACGGCTGAAAAGCGCATGGTCTCATTCTCGTCTCTGAAACCTGTACCGAGAGCCACGTCTGTGGGCTCTGTCCTTCCCGGCTCCTGCCTCTCAGAACATTCACGGGGGCCCAGTCAAGAGTGTGCAACTGTTCATTCTGCTGTCCACAAAGCATGTGTCATGCACTGGTGAGAACTGTGTGCAAGGCCTGCTGGCTTTTTAAGACCAATCTTTCCTTGGGCTGATGGCGTGTCTTCAGTTATGGGAAAACGTCTGCAGAGGCCACAGAGGGCCAAGAACATGTAAAATTGGAAGGTTAAAAAAAACCTTCTAAAATAGCCCTCTCTTTCTTTGCCTCCCCCAAAGCTAGAAAATTGTGGGAGTCAGAAGTTTTCTGCAAGGAGCTAGCGTCCCAGGCAGGACCGTTGTAACTCCAAGCTGCAGATCTCTGTCCCTGCACCTATTTATAGCCGCCGTGGGCTCTGGTGCAGGACGATGCTCTGGACGGGGCCAGCCTCCAGGCACCGGGTGGCCTGGTGAGGACTTGTCCTCTTTGCAGATCTCTGCTGGTCTGGGCACAGAGCCTGGAAATGGGGTGGTCAGTGCCCTTCAGCACAATGCCCCTCAGGATAACAGAGCTGAACGCAAACCGGGGCAAGAGGCAGAGAGCACTCGTCTGTCGTGTGGTCAGGCAGGGAACGGCCTACAGCTAATTCTTCAGGAGTGAGAAGTAGACAGTGCCAAGCCTTCCTAAGAAACGGGGGTGAGGCCAGTGGGTGAATTTGATGGAGGGCAGGGGGGCAGCGTGAGCCGCGGGGTGCCCAGAGTTGAGGGCGCACACTGTCTGGGAGGCTCTCTCTCTGTGAAGTCCACTGGGTGTTCACAGACAAAACTAGAAACTGTCTGCAGTGGAACTGTCATGACTGCGGAGACAACACCAAGCACAGCCGTCTCGATAGATGGTTCAGCAGTTTCCTGTGAAGTCAAGCAACTCTGACCTTGAGATCCAACAGTCCCCTCCCAGGTGTCTACCCAGGAGAAGCGAAAGCTTCAGTTCCCACACAGTCTGTGTGCATCAGCTCCATTCACCGTCACCCAAACTGGAAACAACCCAGAGGTTCTTTGCTGATGAACAAACTGAATGCCACGCCGTTTAGCAACAAAAAGCGATGAGCTATTGATTCCCACAACAAACAAAAGAGAGAGAGACACAGGAGGAGAGTCCAGTGTCCTTGAAGAAGGAGGTCGTGGAGAAACGTGAGCCTCAGCACATCCCCCTGGTCTGGACAGGGAGATTGCTACCCACTAGGCTAAAACGGAGAGCTTGCTGAAGGCATTCCAGGCGCTGGAGGCCCGAGGTGCGGTGGGACGGACACCAGCAGACCTAGGGCTGGGAGGCTCAGGCCGCAGCCACCAAGCGCAAGGTCTGCGGACGTCTCTCCTGCTCTCATCACAGGCTTCTTCAGGGTCTGAGGATCGCATATGACGTGGGGGGCAGGGGGTGGTTCACAGCTCTCACAAATGTTTCTTCCTTCCCTCTTTGTTCTCTTGCTGAGAAAATAGTGCCACGTTTCCTTGGTTTTTCTTGGATTGTGACGACTGTGACACTTACACTCTCTCCCGCCTGATTCTCTGATATTTTCATGGGTCATGAGTCCAGCGGCAGCTGGTCCACCCAGCTTCCGGGAGAGGCTGGTGGAGCAGGCTGTCCTGCCATCGACTGAGCAAGCTCTGTTCTCTTAGTTAGTCACAGGAGCTTAGAGACGGTTCCTCGAGGTCTAGGATGGGGTTTTGGGGGGAGGCTGACAGAAACGGGGGCAAACAGAGGAGAGGAATCTGGCTGTCACCTGCCAGTGAAGGTGGTGACGGCAAAGCTACAAGTGCAGGTTGGGGGCAGACATCAGAGGAGCCTCAGTTCAGCCGCTGGTTCTTCAACCCCTTCTACTCGTCTGGGGAAGTATGTCCTGTGATTGGGTGAGCCATGTGCTTTTTTAAGAAACTTAATTTTATTTCTAGTTGTGGCTGCAATCACATTAAATTCACCATCTTAAACATTCTGAATGATCAGTCCAGTAGTGGCTTCCAATTTCTCCACATCCTGGTCAACACTACTATTTTCTCTTCTTTGGATCATAGCCATTCTAATGGGCATGAGGTGGCAGCTCAGTGTGGTTTGGATTTGCATTTCCCTGATGATCAGTGATGTTGATCATCTTTTCCTGTGCTTATTGGCCATTTGTATGCCTTCTGTGGAGAAACGGCTGTTCAACTGCTTTGCTCATTTTTTAACCAATTACTTGTTTTGTTGTTGGTGGTGCTGAAGCATATGTGCTTTTAAATCCTACAATTACCTTAGGTCGATGAAGAAAACCAGAGATCTTTCTTTTCCCTCATGTGATACACCTAGAATCTCTATCATCTGAAACTGGGGAGTATATGCAAGTGTAAAAGAAAAAGAAACATATGCTGCTTCGAGGTTTCATTTAATGCCGTTTCCTCAGCCTCCACACTGCTGACACTTTGAACTGAGTGATTCCTTGTGGGTGGGCTCTTCTGTGCACTGTGGGGTGTTGGCAGCAGCCCACGCTCCGCCCGCCAGCCCCTAGCAGCAGCCCAGCCCCGCTGTGGCACACGTGTCTGTAGACATTGGCCCGTATTCCAGGAGGGGTGCAGGACACCCTGGTCGAGGATCACCAACTCAACTGTATGAGGAGCCAGGAGTCATTGTGATATGAGGTCTCATTGCAATTATCTTTCTGGATATTACCCAGTATGCTAAAAACCTTGGGTTTTTAAGGTTTTTACTTTCTCATCCAAGCGATATTGCACACTGGAGCGAAGATGATGTTGTACGACGTTTTGTAAGCACATGTGAGAGAATCGAAAGAAAGATACCCACTAATTCTCCTTTTGAAGATTTGCCATTGATTAAAGTTTTGGGATACAAATGACTTTGAGGGAAAACGTTGATATTATAGAGGAATTTAAACTTTCTTTTTACCTAAAAATATCTTACCAGCAAGCGGCTTGAAGCCAACACGGAGATACAATTTGTTTGCAAAATAACTAGCTTAGTATCATTTCGATTATGTTTGACATGTGTACTGTACACTAAGAATATAAAAATAAAACCTCTCTCTTTAGACTACTTATAAATATTCTTAAAAAAATAAACTCTCATGTAACTGCTCTTGAATTTTGGCACATGCCCGTATTCTTTAAAAATGACAACAAAAACTCTCTAATTTTTCCTTCATGTCCGCTAGTGAACTGTCTGTAGTTTACCAAAAATTTTTTAAACACAATTGATATGTTATCTTAATCGTCTTAATTATTAAAGAAAATATCAGATAAGCCATTCTCATTTATTCTACAAGATAACAAACTATTGTATCTTCTCAGCATATGTACACATGACTATAATACTTTCACAGGTCTATTTGGAAATATATAATAGCATTAAGAAAAAAATAGTGTTCCTTCCAAGTCCTTATGTGAATTAAAAAGTGATTGTGGGGCCAACTCCACAGGCCTAGTGGTTAAGTTCAGTGCACTCCACTTCAGCAGCCCAGATTCCATTCCCAGGCATAGACCTACACTGCTCTGTTATTGGCTAGGTTGTACTGGCGGCCCACATACTGAAAAATAGAGGAAGATAGGCATGGATGTTAGCTCAGAGTGAATCTTCCTCAGAAAAAAAAAAAGTGATTGTGATTACACTGTGCATTACTATTTTTGTACATTGCTTTTTAGATTTTAGCATTTCCATGTTTAACAAAATTATCCCTGACTACATTACACAATGTTCCATTTTTCTCCACTTGCTAAATCATTTCTTGTTTTTACACATGTAGATTATTTTCAACTTTCCAACTTTTCACTGATCTATATGACACTGTCATATATATATTTGTGTTTAAGATTTTCTTGTAGCTTCCCATCTACTCAGAGAAATTTCCAAAACACTAAGTCAAAGGCTATATTTTAAAACTTTTGATCTATAGTAACAAATCGTTTCTTTCTTTCTTTTTTTTGTAAAGATTGGCACCTGAGCTAACTACTGTTGCCAATCTTCTTCTTTTTTTTTCTTCTTTTTCTCCTCAAATGCCCCCAGTACATAGTTGTCTATTTTAGTTGTGGGTCCTTCTAGTTGTAGCACGTGGGATGCCACCCAGCATGGCCTGATGAGCGGTGCCATGTCTGCGGCCAGGATCCGAACGGGTGAAACCCTGGGCCACCAAAGCAGAGTGCGTGAACTTAACCACTTGGCCACAGGGCCGGCCCTACAAATTGTTTCTTTAACAAGTTGTACAAGTTAGTTCAACATCAGTAGAAATAAGTACAGGCGTATGTCATTTTATTGTGCTTCATTTTATTGCAATTTGAAGATATCGTGTTTTTTACAAGACCCTCCACCAGCAAAAAGATTATGAATCGCTAAAGGCTAGTATGACGGTTAGCATTTTTTTAGCAATAAAGTATTTTTTAGTTAAGGTATGGACATTGTTTTTTTAGACATAAAGCTATTGCACAGTTTCTAGACTATAGTATAGTTGAAAGATAACTTTCACATGCACCATCAAACCAAAAAATTCGTGTGACTTGCTTTATTTTGAGGATCTGTAACCAAACCCGCACCTCTCAGGTGTGCCTGTAATCCCAATATGATATCTTTCCAAAAAATCACAGAGGCACACTGCTCGTGGAAGTATACAGCTGTGGGGATAAAGATGAATATATTTTTGGTCATAAAAATGTCTCTGTTAAACAAAGAAGGAGTTAAAATAGCTAGCATCCACATTTCCCAAAGGTTTTTTTAGATTTTCCAAACTAAAATGAATAACTATTTATAAAATAATACTGTCTGATGCCTTTGCATTTTCCAGTTTTTCTTTGCTTAAGCAAGTCAGATTTCTTTCTAAATAGCCATCGCCACTCTGGACTAGATAATGGGACAGTATTTTGAAACTCCTTTGTCCTTGATGCAGATAACATACTTATATGTAATCAAAACTAAAAGCTCACTGGTTTTTGTTTTTTTGAAAGGTAATTTCTTTTTTAAAATTATTTTATTTTACTTTTTAAGATTGTTATTATTGAGGTATAATTGACATATAAAATGATATTAGTTTCAGGTGTACAATTTAATGATTTGATATTTGAATGTATTGTGAAATGGTCACCACATGTGGTTATAAAAGTTTTCTCTTTCCTTCTTTTTCTTGTGGTGAGGACTTTTATTGTTTTTGTATTTTTGTTTATTTGCCAAACTTTGTTAATCTCCACTTTTATAATTTCTAACCATTCTCTTTTTAAACTGGTCTTTTTTGTTGACATTATGAGTAATTTTTTATTTTGATACGAGTTGAAATAATCATGAGAATAAGGGACCGTCATCCTCTTCTCACCCTTTTCCACCAGTTGTTCACATTCTGCCACATTTGCTTGTCTTTTCAGCATCTTTGTATCTTTTTATACATGTGCATATTATCTTTTCTGAACCATTTGAGTGTAAGCTGGAGACACTGGGGCAATTTATGCCTAGACACTTCAGTGAATATTTCTTCTTTTCTTTTTTTGCTGAAGACCAGCCCTGAGCTAACATCTGTGTCCATCTTTCTCTGTTTTGTATCTGGGTCACCACACATCCTGGCTGACAAGTGGTGTGGATCTGCATCTGGCATCTGAACTCGTGAACCCAGGCTGCTGAAGCAGAGCACACAGAACCTTAACCACTTGGCCACAGGGCCAGGCCCCAGTAAATATTTCTTAAAAGTAAGAATTCAGGATGGAGGAATATATTTCTTATCTAATGCTACATAACAAATTAGCCAAAACTTAGTGGATGAAAACAACAAACATTTCTGTACTTTAGGCATCCAGGTGTGACACAGCTGGGTGCTTCTGCCCCAAGGTTTTGCACAAACCTTCAATCCGATTATCCACTGGGCTGTGGCCTCATCTGAAAGCTCAACTGAAGGAGGACCTGCTTTTGCACCCACTCCACAGTTGTTGGCAAGATTCAGTTCCATTTGGGCTGTGGAGCTGGGGGCTCAGCTCCTTTTGGCTCCACCAGAGGCTGAGCTCCTTTTGGCTCCTGAGCTCCTTGCGTCATGGTCCCTCTCCATGGGCAGCTCATGACTTGACAGCCGGCCTCCAAGGGGCAAGCAAGTGAGAGAACGAGAGAGCACAAATGAGATGGAACCCAGAGCGGCTCTCAGCCCCAGCTTGGAAGAAACATCCCATAACTTTTCCCATATTCTGTTTATTAGGAGTGAGTCACTAGTTTTAGCCCACTCTAATGGGAAGAATTTACACAAAGGCATGAAGACAAGGAGATGGGATCGTTGGGGCCCCTCTTGGAGGCTTCCCACCACAGAAAGGTGTGGCCAGGCTGGCCACCCACGTCTGGGGAGCTCCCAATAAACACCGAGCAACTGTTTGGGGCTGAATGCCACAACACATCCTCCTAAATCAGTTTGTTTATGTGTGCTTCATGTTACAAAAAGCAGCAAAAACACAAACTAATACTTTCAAGTCTTTATAATAGAGATGCATTTCTATTGATGAATCATTTAACTGGAATATTGATCTCCCTTCGAGTAGTTCACATTCAGGTTCCTGGAGCAACTGGAATACAAATCATACTCATAGTAGTCTCTCTCATGCAATAAGGAGCAGTGAATATTTGGAAATAGTGGAATAATTTGCACGTTTTCTTTAAAATATATATCATTCTGTTTGTTTTCCTATAAGTGTGCAAAGGAAGTTTTATACAACTACATTGTGTAGGCTCCCTAATTGCATCCTTACTCCATCTTCAGTTAGATTAATATGTGGTTTACTTATCCCCGTGTGTTTAAAGACAAGTGTGTTGCTGTCTGAGGGGTGATGACAGGCATAGAATTAAGGAGAGTTGGGCCAGCAGTGTCTCCCATGAGTCTGTCGACATCCTGGGCCCACTCAGCACTCGCCGCTCTGCACACCTTGGTGCTTCTGAGACAGGTGATGTGTCTCTGCACTGAGCTGTGCCTACTCATTCATTCCATTTACTCTCTTATTCTAAAAGCATTTAACGAACTCTTGAGCTAGGCTCGGGGCCTGAAGGAATAAGATGCCGTCCTTGTATTTAAATCCCTCTTAAGTTAGTGAGGGAGATGAGGAAACTTACAAAGAATGGCACTGCAGGGTTGAAAACGCACACAGGCCATCACCTCTGGTGGTGAGGCTCAGAATGAGAGAATTAAGATTTAGCAGTACGTACGGCACACGGGCCCCTTGGCATCTGACTCCCACTGGCTCTCCCCTCCTGCACTCTCAGCCTGACTCTCTCCAGCTGTGCATGGCTTTCTGAAGTTCTAGCACCTTCTGCCTTAGCCCCAACTTACACAGCCCCTGGCGTTGCATGAGTCAGCACATTGACTCCTCTTTCTGGTCAAACGTTGTGACAGGCACCGCACTGGGCAGCACGTTTAATCCACACATCGACCCTAAGAGGTGGATATTGTCATTTTCCTTTTAACTCGAAGAGAATTGAAGCTCAGAAAAGTGTGTCCAAGCTCTGACACCCAGCGCATGTGAAGAGAGGCTGGTCAGGTTCTCACTGCCGTCTTCACTGAGTCCAGTTGCTCCCTGATGGGCGCACCCTCTCTCCAAACTCAATGAGCAGGGGGCGCGGAGGGGACACGGACTCTCCTCAGCTTTCTCCCCTGATCAGAGCCCTCTAGCGAGATAGCCTTTTTGCAACTTTCATTGCAACAGAGATATCTGAGGCCTTTGTCAGATCAAAATGTTGAAGTTAAAGGTGTGTCTGTTTTTCTATAAAACACTGCGTTTGGGAATTTATGACTCAGTCATGAAAACTTCATCTGGCATAGCCCGAGGCATTTGAGCTCCCAGACCGAGAAGGATTTGTTTTTCCAATAGCTCACAAAACCTGGCTTGACCGTGCCCGGTAGGAATGCAACACCCCAAAAAAGGACCCAAGCATTTTGGAGAATTTTGTTTACAGGACACTAAGCCCCAAATGACATTAAGCTCTAAATAAAAGTTCCATGGGCAATTTGTGTAAGAAGCTTGTTTTTAAAGAAAATAAATTACATGACAGGTTTATTATATTTATTACAAACTGGACTGGTGAGCATTGTACTCAACATTTAAAAATCTTTAATTAAGACCTTTTGGTACATAAAGCTTACATAACAAAACCTAGCAAAAATCTATAAAAGCTAAACATGTTTCTAAAAGAAAAGATGGTGCCACATAAGTACGTGCTGAGGGCTGAGGGCAGCTGAGCCCTTTAGGGGCAGGCGATCTTCCCGTAAGCGTCTCCCTGTTCTGCACACAAGAGCCTCAGCTCCCAAGGACTTTCAAACCACGTCAGCTGTTCTGCAGCCTGTGACATCTGGCAAGTGAGATCTGTTTAATATGAGGCGTCAATAAAGCCAAGGCCGTGGTACCTAAAAGTGTCAGCGCTAATCCCCCAGCGCACGTGGGAGCAGTGCACTCTGCGCCCTTTGCTTGGATCCGTCCTCCCACCATCCCGAGTCCTGCACAGTGGCACCTCCTCTTTTCCAAGAAGAAACAGGCGGCCTGAGGATTTTGGTGGCCTGCTGGTGTTCAGAAAGCTTAGAAGAGGAATAGCAAAGAACCTGTCCTGAGGTCCCTTATCATTCAGGTTGGGTAACGTCAAGTGTGTATGAGCTTGGCATTTGGAATCGTTGACGTTAACCACCCTACACGACCCGGATGACACAGGCTTTCTGCTAAAACTGAATGTTTTTTCTTGGGAGTCACAGAATTTCAACTTGTTTTACTTTTACACATTTCCAAAAGAGATCACTTGGAAGATCAAGGAGGTTTGTATTCACGTGGAATGAAAATCTACAGAGATTAGGCAATACTTGGCATGTCAGAGCATAGCTTTTGTGACCATCCCACAGGTGCCATGTGGCTTCATTGTGTTACACAAAAGAGAAATAATGCCCCTTTGCCCCAGAGAATCTGAGCTAGCCAGAACTGACCCTCAGCAGTGATTTCCTCCTTTATTCTAGGAAACGCCAACATTAGCCATGACAAAGGAGGATCAGCATTTTTGGTGGCACTGGGGCATGTGTGGGGGGAGTTGAACGTCCCCAGCCATCAACGTGGGGAATGAGACGAGGCAGGTGTTTGCTCGAGGTGCAAGAGTCACTGCTGTTTCTCTAGACGAGTTGTCTGTCTTGAGTAGAAGTTCACAAGTGTTGGGGGGAAATGGAGAATTCATGCAAACATCACGGGATGGCATTAACAGAGGTGGTGATGTTTTACGTCTTGATAAACACCAGGCCTTTGATCTTTTCTGAAGACCGCTTGGCCTTGATTGCTGCTCTGTGGTTGCAGCTAAACACTCACTATGTGAAGCTATGACTTAGATGTGTTTTCTGGTTTTCAGTTATGTCTTTAATCCCATGTGAATATTTATGGATTGTTGGGACCTGGACTGGGAGAGTCGCTCTCCAAGCACCATCTCCATCCATCCATTGTGCACATTTTCTTTCTCTCCCGTGCACCTGTGCTCCTTTTCCTAGAGGCTGGATGCCAAATGAAAAGGACGTCAGGTCTGATGAGCCACAGACACGTCCTTTGGTTCTAAAGGGACCTGAGTTGGATTTGGCAAGCACGTGGCCATTACTGTGTGAACAGGATTCGGTCCTAGACAGGAAGGAAAGGATGCCAGTGGGGCTGACATCCCTCCTGCCAATGGGGCACACCCAGCAACCCAGGTAACTCTTTTGTCCTTTGCTCGCATAGTTAACCTAGTGTGTGTGCATGTGTGTGTACATATGCATGCATGTGTGCACATGTCAGCGCATGCGTGTGCACACACATTTATCCATGTCTGCATATGTGTGCGTATGCACACTGTGTGCATGCATGTGTGTTCACACACGCACATGCACATATATGTGTGCAAACATGTCTCTTTGCATATGTGTGCATGTGCACCAGTGTACGCACATGTGTATCTGTTTGCATGAGTGTCTACATTTGTGTGCCGGTGTGCACATGTCTCTTCCATGTGTTCATCTGTGTGTGTGTGTGTGTGTGTATGCATGTGTGGCACATTTGCTCATTTAATCTCCAGAAATCTGACAAGAGTCTTTCCTTCCCTATAGTTTTATGTGGGTGTAAATTCACTTTAATTTCTGAACATGAGCCTTTGCACAGTTATCTGAGCCATTCCCTCCAAGCGAGGGTTTAATTGTTTCACATCTGGAGTATCTCAAGTTTATCCTTCTTGGAATCAGTGTCATGAATGTTTTCCCCGGGGTCAGTTCGAGAGTCTGCTTCAACGTGCGGTTCTCTGATTACAGGGGTTCATGCAAGTTCTGACTCCACAGACTCATGCTCTTGTCCTCAAGGCTTCCTTCTTCCGCCTCTGTTTTTGTGTCACCCCTGACGCCACTCTTTTCCCTCTGCCTCTGTCTCATGTCAGCCCCGAGGTCTCATCCTGGCCAACTGCGCTCGGGAACAGAAGCGGAGGACCTGCGTCAGTCAGCCCGAACCTGTCCTTCTCCACCGGACACTCGCCAAAAGCAAGTTGTATTCACAGGTAGCTCCATCTGTTTGATCTTGGATTTCTCAACTAAGTATTTTAGGCATATTAATTATAATCACAGGATTGTTTGAAGATCAAACAGGACAATGTAAGCCAGCCTGTTTTGTAAACTTTAAAGCTCAGATCTTACTATTATTATATGGTTATAAACCCTCTGCTCCTTGCTTCCTTGGCTGCTGCACTAGATATTGAATTAATTCTGTCCTTTCTATTTAAAAAATTATTCTGTTGAACGTGTGCAATTGCTGATGTCAGATTATTTTTACCTATGAGAATGGCAATTTCATATGGTTTATCCTAGTAATTAAAAATATATCAAACTGATAAGTTCGCGTGGCCGAAACCCTGAACAGTACCAGTCAATGACACAGATGTGGTAACGCTGTTCGAGTCTCATTTTGCTGGGGGAGTTTCTCCAGAATGACTGTATCTGCTGGTGACTTTGATCCATTTTTCACCTGGAGCTGGTTTCTCTTAAAGTCTGTTCACTTGAATAGCGTCACGTTAAAAAGTTGAGTGGAACAGGTGTGGTTATTAGCAAGGCTTGTTTAGCTGTTATCTTGGGGTGGCTTGACAGGGCGTCGATCGTTGTGCTGCAGATTTCCCAAGTACTAGAAACAGATGTCTCTGGTCGAGACTATTTCTTTTATTTGGGGAATCTCTCCTCTCTTCTCTGGAAGGCAGGTGCTCAGTGCTGGAGTTGCGCTGGCTGGTGAAGGCAGAGGGGTTTGCAGAGAGAGCTGAGGTGAGGTGATGGCGCTGACTGTTCAGGGTACAGATTGAATTAATTCCCGTTTTCAGACTCCTGTCTCAATTCTACTCTGCATCAGTGTCCCCGGATCTCAGTGTCCAGACCTCCATCCCTCGTGCTCACAGACCCAGTGTCCCCGGATCTCACTGTTCAGACCTAACCCCCTCATCCTCACGTGGCCCCTGGCAGGTTCGACGGGTGTGTTTAACTTTACTCTGCTGTTAGTGACAAGTCCTTTCCTCTTGTGCTGCTGGCTCCCTGCTGTCCATGAGGGATGCGCTACGATAGTGCTGGTTTCCTGAGAGGTGAGGATAATGTGCGTGAGCCTCTGGTCCACCATCTTTAACTTGGAAGGCTTCTTTTTCTGATGCAAAACTTGAGAAAAAGGTTTAAAAATATCCAGTAACTCAATCTTTTGGGGCAATTTGAGCATCTTAAAGTATCAACTTATTGGGTTTCCTGAAAGTAGTGATGAGACAATAATTATTTGGCCTCTGCTTTGTATTAAATATATTATTCCAGGTTTGTATCGTATTATTCACACTCACTTTTGAAGTAACGTTTTCTTTGAAGAAATCACCTACCTCATCTTCAATGCCATTCTTTAGATGTCACCAAACCTTTGAGACAAGATTGATTCTTTTTCTCTATATAAATAAAGAGACTCTACTTTGAAAAGATACGTATTATTTAGGAATTTTGACATCTCTATGCGTTTTCTTGAAATCTTTGGATAAGAAAATTACCTGATACTTACCGTGTCATTGCTGTTTAACGTCTCGCTGGGGACGTGGGAGCAGGAAACCAAGGAGAGGGTGGGGACTGACAACTGCCCTTTCACAGAGGAGTTAACTGATGTCCAGAAATGTTTTCAGTGGCCAAATGGAAGCTAGAACCCAGATTTTGTTTTATAATCGAATGTTCTTTCTCTTGTGGCACGTGGTACTCCACCCTTCTGCATGAATTTCCTTGCTGGGACTAATTAGGAACATCACCTCTCACACTAAACCATCCCCAGGGACCTGGTGGCGCTGACTTTCCCAGCGATCCGGCCTTAAGCACCTCTGCTCTGGCTCCTCCCCAGCGGTCTCAGGGAGCCCCCTGCCGGCCAAGCTCCACTCTGAGCACCTCCGGGTCCCTGGAGAGTGAAGAGCCCAGGGCTGGGGTTTGGGACCCCTTCCTTCTCTGTCAGAATGCCCCCACCTCCAGACATGTGGGCTCCAGACAAAGGCAAGGGATCTGATTAGAACAGTGTGGCTCAAGAGGCTGGGCATCTTTGAGCTCATCAGAGCCAGTGCTTTTCAAAATGTTGTTGAGGGAGTTCCAAGGAGCATCATAACCTACAAATTCTGTGTTTAAATTCCATCTAAAATAGTTTAACTACTGTGTTTCCTCCATTCTTGGGCATACTTTTTATGTGTTAGCATTCCTGAAGTCAGGAGACATCTTACGATTGATGCCCGGCACCTAATATGATGAGGTCTCATCGCTCTGAAAAGGCACCAGTTCATGGGTGGTGAATCCAGTTAATGTGTCTCAGAATCAAGAGCATTCAGGTTACAATCGTTGACTATTTCACAGTATTTGGATGCAGAGGATCGTATTTCTTTCTTTTTAACTGAAATTATGTCTAGCAGAAGCCCTCACATGTTGAAGTGCGGAAAGTTCCAGTTTGCAGAGGGTCCTCTCGTATTTCCTACAAGAACACTGGACACTTGTGCAACCACAGGAGTCAGGCAGGACCCCATTGTCCCACCCCGGCTGTTGTCTCACTCTCTTGTGTGACTGATCCTGGGCCCTGGGAGCGATGCTCCTCACAGGACCTCACAGCGGTCAGATGCTGGACCACATCCGCACAGACCTGTCTGGGGACCCAAGAGCCACATCTACAGAAACATGTCTTGGCCTTTGGGAAACAGGATGGAGAACGGGAAAGGAGATGTTTTATTCCTTCCTGGTATGTGCAGAGCACACACGCACAAAGCCATGAATTAGTAATTTCTCTAATTCAGTCTGTAACATTGGGCATTTAAGTTGTAATAATAAATTTAAAACTCATGCCCATGTGAGTGTGCAATAAAATTTGTCATCAAGGAAATAACTGAATGTTGCCAGTCAAACCCACGTGTTCCTGCAGACCACGGAATAAAAATTCCTGCTGCCATCTCTATGTGCACGTTTACCACTGAACGGGAATCGTGGACAGTTTCTATTTTGACTACAGTCCCCTGGAAGCCGCTGACCGCCTCCCGTCTCCTTGGTCCCACCTTTTCCAAAGGGCCGGGTAGCTGGAGTCACAGCGTGTAGCCTTTCAGACCAGCTTCCTTCTCTTACCAACGCGCACTTTAGCCTCCTCCCCGTCCTTCATCACTTGGTAGCTTAATTTATCACTGAATAATATTGTATGGATATAGCACACTTTGTTTATTCATTCACCTACTGAAGGACGTCTTAGTTGCTTCCAGTTTTTGGAAATTATGGATAAAGCTGCTATAAACATTCATGTGCAAACTTTTGTGTGGACGTAACTTCTCAACTCAATCGGTTAAATATGAGCATGATTGTTAGATTACACCATCTCCCAAAGTGGCTGAACCGTGTTGCATTCCCACCAGTGGTGAATGAGCGTTCCTGCTGCTCCTGGTGCGCGGCAGCGTCCGGTGCTGTCGGTGTTCTGGACTTCAGCCGTGCCGGTACACGTGTGGTGGTGTCACTTCCCTGCACTTCCCTGAAGACACATGATGCCGCGTCTTCTCGTGCGCTTGTGTGTCGTCTGTGTGCTTCTGCATCTCTTTGGTGAGGTGTCTGTGCAGGTTTCCTGCCCATTTTCAATTGAGTTGTTTGTTTTCTTGTTGTTGTTTTAAGAGTTCTTCGTATATGTTGGATACAAATCCTTTATCAGATATGCTTTGGAAATATTTTCTCTTAGTCTGTGACTTATCTTGTCTTTCTCTTGATAGTATTCTCTGAAGTTTTTAATTTTATTTTTAGATTTAAATAAATCATAAAATCCTAAAGTTTGGAGAAGATTCCAGGATTAGAGCTCTGAACTGTAAAATGTGAATTTTCATTCTAAAATGTGTGAGATTTCATTCAGAAATACATCTTTTCCTGGTACCGAGAACCGGGGGAAATTTCACTGGGGTCTCCTCCACGCCGTGTGATGCCAGCACCACATGACAGGTGTGATTGCAAGTGTTACATGTCTTTTTCTTTTCTCTCCAAACGAAGGTCAGTGATGGTAACTGGAACCTTGTCCAGCGCTTGCTGGAGGTCACCGGGTCTCACTTCTCGTGTGCTGCCCACGTCTTGGCTTCCGTGAGGCGGCTCACGGCCTCTGTTCATTGTTAGGGAGTTTTCCTTGTATGGCGCTGAGGTGGGCTCCCTCTGACACGCGTCCTTTGGTTTGATTTTTACCCACTGGAGCCACATATTGTGCGTCCACTTGACTTTCCTGCATGACTGCACTTAGGTCTTTGGCTGGCCACATACTCCTGCAAGGAGAAGGTCATGGTTTTATGCTTCTGAAAAGTCAAATATTCAACTGCATTATTGAGCATTCCAGTGTGGAAATGTGCTGAAACCAGATTTAAACCGTGGAAATAAAAGTTTAATTTGTTGATGTGTAGCTGTTTTCAAATTTTTACTCTAATGTTCAATAGCAACAGTCATATTTGAGGGAACAATACATAAAAAATGAAAAACCATTGTTTTGAAATGCATGAAAAAGTGGAAAGGAAAACATCATCTCTTCTGGGCATTCCAGTGGAGTGAGGATTCCCAAGACGGAAGCTCAGTGAGGAGGCAGTCTCTTGTGAAGTTTCTTTACATTTATCACACACAAAAACGCTTAATGTATCTGCACAATTCACATTTTGATTTACTTAGTTGACTAGCCAAAGGCCATAACTAGTATATCCCACAGCAGTATTGTGAAGAACAGCTACCCACCACAGAGTCCTGTTTGTTAAGGATTTTGGACAGCCAAAGCATTAAGTGGAAATAACAGATTTGTTGGCCAGAGGCATTTCTTTTGACCAGATTTATCCCATCCCTGTGAGCTAGTAAAGTATACATTGTTACTGCTTTAGTTTAAGACAAGTGTTTTTTTTTTCTCTATTACAGTTTTACGATTTTTTAAAACATGGATTTCATGGTCGTTGGTGCTGGGTTACAAGAAAGAGCTCAGTGGACTAGGAGAGAAAGTGATGAAAATGGTGGGACAGGACCATCAAGTGAAACTCATGCCAGCAGGAGGTGAGGCCCAGACGAGACCCTTCAGAATGTGGGGCAGAGCAGGAAAGAGATCAAACTGTGGGAGTTGTTCATCACAGAGACCCCATAAGGCCCAGGGGAGAGAGAGCACGATCACGGGGCTCACGGCAACCACGAGGGGCGACTGGGAAGGGTGATGAGAAGCTGCTTACAGAGGAGGGGTCAGGCCGAGGGGACCAGCAAGTGGTGCGCTGTCCCAGGGGCCACACTCACGCCTCAAGTGGGGTGTGGGCACCTGCCGTCCCATAAGTCCTTTCTCACCCCAATGTGGAAATGGCAATGTCAAGGTAATTACGTTCCCTTCTGGGTAAAGGCTTATTATAAATAAAAAATAGACCATGTTTCCACTTTTATACACATCAGCCTAATTTAGTGAGTGTTTGATGCTCAGAATCACTTTAGCCAATTACATTAATTAGACATGTGCCCGACCTAAAAATGAGATTACTCAACACAGACTGAACTCTTCTTGGTTACAGTATCATAGGAAAGTGATGTTTCTTTGAGATGCCGTTTCACCAAAATAAATTTTTTGGATTTGTTTTCTTGGTGTTTGGTTCTGATGATACTGTCATTCTACTCAGCTGCCATAACTCTCAGCGTACCCTGAGACTCGGATGAATTGGGAAATGCGATATGCAGTCATGAAGCAGAGGGGACCCATCAATGGAAACAGAAGGAAAGACACCTCACTCTAAAATGTCTGGAACAGAATTACTGATTCCCCAGCGCCCACCCGGCCTGAGCCGCCCTCTAGTCTCACCTTTCAGCACAGCAGCGCCCGCCTCGTGCTCAGATCTGGGACTTGCGGCTGTGTGTGGCCTCTTTTCTGTAAACCCCACATCCAGTCGACCAGAGAGCCCTCGGGCTCTTCACCTGAATCCCACCCCCCTCATGGTGGCCACGGGAAGGGCTGTGTGAGCCACATCTTTCGTCTCTGGGACAGTCGTGACTGCTCCCAGGGAGTCCCCACCCTGCCTCGTATGGTCCTTTCTCCCCCTAAACGCCCACCTACCTGAACGCTCTCCCCAGACTGTCACATGCTGCCTCCTGCATCTCTCATCTCTCGCCTCAAGTGTACTTCCTCGAAGAGGTCCCCTCCTGGACCAGGCAAAGTGACACGAGAATTCCCTCCCCCTCCCCCCCGCTGCTCATTACCCCATTGCTTGGTTTAGTTTTCTGCAGAATAGTCATGAATTCCTTATCTAATTGGAACTTATTTCTCATGCTCTACTTACTGTCTGCTTAAATTTAAGCTTTTCCTCCATTCTTCTTGATCTCAGTCTCCGTGTTGGGGGGTGGGGCATCATTAAGCACTCACTTAGACGGGCTTCAGGCTGAGCTGTTCTGTCCAAGATGGATTTCTTACACCTCGTCTTCCTGCAAAGCCTCATGGCTACAGTCGAGTGCTCAAGATCTGGCAGGATGATGACTTGGTGAGTCATGGCCTCCTGTGCCACATTTAAGCCACAACCACTAGTCTGGCGCTCATGCCCTGATCGCACCGGGAGAGGGGCCGCTGCTGTGCCCGTCCTGTAGCCTCAGGAGCTGGGATCTGCCCGGAGCCTCACAACGGCTTCCTAGAGCTGTGCACCCGCACCGGCCGCTGCTCTGAGGGGCGTCTCCCCAGAGCTCTGACTGCGTCCTCGCTAGTCTGACAACGTCTTTATCTACAGCCCAGATGCAGTATCACATGTAAGGACTTTGCAGCCTCCCCTCATATCACTGGCCACTATATTAAATTATTGTTGTTTGTTTGGCTGGTTTTTGTGTGAATTTCCCCAGTAGGATGACGCTTTATTCCTAGTGACTACAATGGTGAGAGGGCAACAGTAGTTCCTCGACAGATAGCTATGAAATAAAGAAAAGAATTAAAGACAAGGAACAGCGAGAGTACACTTTTATGGCTTTTGCTTTTTCATTTCTTATTGTATATAAATAAAAGAAAATGAAACCATGCAAAACAATTTTTAAAAATTAACGCATGTATTTTTTTAACGTTAACACATTGCTGAGTAGAGAGCACATTCAAGCGTGTTCAGCCACGCCTGCAGAGCAGCCCCATTAGGGCACAATGTCACGTACGCACAAAGATGTCATAAGAGCGTTCCCCAAAATAACGGGTGTCTCTGGGTAGCGAGATTTTAGGTGAGTTTTTCTTTCTTTGTTTTCGATTGAAATTGTCTGATTTTTTGCAATAATATGCAAAATTTCATTTAAAAAGAAATGTTACTTACCAAGTTTCACCTCTGGTGTGGCAGAGAAAGCTTCATACAGCCTAAATATCCTATAGAAACCTCAAATTTTGAACGTGATAAATAGAACAACTACTTGAAAGCTCTGAAGAATACAAAATGCCAACAGATTTTTGGAGAGTAACAAAATGTGGACGAGGGTGTTGGCACAGGGAAAGTTTCCATTTTCCTGGCTTTGGCCTGAGGAAGGGCCACAAGTATAGAATGGTGCTTCATTACAAATCCCGTTATCCCTCTGGCCTGAGAAAAGGCCCAGGTGGCAACAGCCACTGGGAAGTGGAGGTGAAGCCGGGAGAGGGGAGAGTCAGCCCTGCTGTAAGCTCAGCCGCGGTCTGTCGCTTTCACGAAGAAAGCACGTGGGGGCAGGATGGGCCAACGCAGCCTACAGCCAAGACCAGGGAATTAAGCTGAGATTTGAGTCACTGTCCGTTGCAGGTAAGAACAAGTTGGTAATTTGAGTGAAATCAAGTTGTTAGCCTGCTAAATTAAAAAAAAAATCACTGTTTGAATTATCGCGGAATCCAGTCACCGCAGTGTAATAGTCAGATGTCCAGGATACACTCCAAAATTGCTCAAAACATGAAGAACTAGGAAAGTAGACTCATTCTTAACAAAAAAGACAATCAAGAAAAGGCCAACTTCAAGATGGGAAGATGTGAGGATGATCAGACAGGGGCTGTAAAGTAGCTGTTGTGACAGTGCTCAGCGAGGTAAAGGAAAATCAGCTCCTGATGAGTGAAAAACGAGACCTCAGTGGAGAAACAGAAAACACAAAAAAGAACCAAATGGAAATTTTATAAATAAAACATATAATACATGAAATAAAATATTTGCTGGATAAATGGACTTCGGTAACAGAATGGAAATGATGAGTAAAGAGATAACTTGAAGATACATCAATAGAAATTATCCAATCTGAAGAATAAAGAGAGCAATAATAATAATAATAATAAGACAAAAATCTGAATAGACTGTGGAGCAACAACAAAAAACCTGCAACACGTGTTCAAAGTTCCAGAATGACAGATGAGAGAACAAACAACAACAACAAAACTATTTGAAAGAATATCTGAAAACTTCTCAAATTTGCTGAAAGAGAAATTCACAGATTCAAGAATCTCAGCAAACCACAACTGAGATAAATGCAAAGAGAGCCACGACTGGCACCTCATAGTCACATGGCTGAAAGCCAAAGATAAGGAGAAAATCTTGAAAACTTCCAGAAAAAAATAACTTGTTACAGTTGTGTGCCATTTAGCAACAGGGATATTGTCATTGTGTGAACACCAGAGAGTGTACCTACACAGACCGAGATGGTACAGCCTCCTACACACCTGGGGTGTATGGTACTAATCTTATGGAACCACCATCGTATATGTGGTCCCTTGTTGACCAAACTGTCATTACGTGGAGCACAACTGAGGGTACACATAACAATGATTCAAAACAACTGGGGACTGCTCGTCAGAAACTACGGAGGCTAGAAGACAGTGGAATAACATCTTTAAAGTTCCAAAAGAAAAAGTCAACCTACAATTCTATATTCAATGAAAACATCCTTCAAGAATGAAGAATTAAGAGCCAGCCCTGATGGTCTAGTGGGTAGTGTTTGACACTCTCCTCTTCAGAGGTCTGGGTTCAGTTCCTGGTCATGGAACCCCACCACCCATCTGTCAGTAGCCATGCTGTGGTGGCGGCTCACACAGAGGAACTAGAAGGACTTACAGCAGAATATACTACTATTTGCTGGGGCTTTGGGGAGAAAAAAGGAAAAGATTAGCAACAGATGTCAGCTTGGAGCAAATCTTTCCCAGCAAAAAAAAAAAAAAAAAA
This sequence comes from Equus przewalskii, assembly GCF_037783145.1. NCBI lineage: Eukaryota > Metazoa > Chordata > Mammalia > Perissodactyla > Equidae > Equus > Equus przewalskii. The sequence goes on from NC_091844.1 coordinate 90,990,477, forward strand.
AAGAATGAAGGATTAAGAATAAGATATATTTTGACAAAAGAAAACTAAGAGAATTCATTGTCAACAAATCTGATTAGAATAATGCAAATAGAAATCTCTTAGAATTCTCTAAGTAAACCATGGTCTTTCATGCCACCACGACATTTATCCATTCGTCAAACACTCCCCAAGTCCTCCCTACCCCAGGTCCTGGGCTGGTGGTGGAGGCACAGGCATACCTTGTTTTATTTCCCCTTCTTTATTGTGAGTCACAGATACTGCATTGGTTTTACAAATTGCAGGTTTGTGGCAACTCTGTAGAGCGAGTCTATCTGTGCCATTTTTACAGCATTTACTCACTTTGTGTCTGTGTGTCACATTTTGGTAAGAAGTTGATTCCAACTCTCATGGATGACTCTGAGGAGTCAAGTCTTCAGTGGAGGAAGTAACTGCAAATGTGGTGGAAACAGCAGGAGAACTAGGATCGGAAGTGGAGCCTGAAGATGTGGCTGAATTGTTGCAATCTCACGATAAAGCTTTAATGGATGACCAGTTGCTTCTTGTGGATGAGCAAAGCAAATGGTTTCTTGAGATGGAGTCTACTCCTGGTGAAGATGCTGTGAAGATCGTTGAAATGACAACAAGGGATTTAGAATATTACATAAACTCAGTTGATAAAGCAGTGGCGGGATTTAAGAGGACTGATTCTAATATTGAAAGAAGTTCTACTTTGGGTAAAATGCTATCAAACAGCATCTCAAGCTATGGAGAAATTTGTTAAATGAAAAGTCAATTGATGCAGCAAGCTTCATTGTTGTCTTGTTTCAAGAAATTGCCACAGCCATCCCAACCTTCAGCAACCACCACCCTGATCAGTCAGCAGCCATCAACATCGAGGCAAGACCCTCCTCCAGCAAGAAGATTATGACTCTCTGAAGGCTCAGAAGATGGCTAGCATTTTCTAGCAATAAAGTATTTTTGGTGAGGAAGATTGGCCCTGAGCTAACATCTGTGCCAATCTTCCTTTATTTTGTATATAGAACACTGCCACAGCCTGGCTTGATGAGCAGTATGTAGGTCTGCACCCAGGATTTGAACCTGTGAATCCCGGGCTCCTGAAGCAGAGCATGTGAACTTAACCACTACACCACTGGGCCTGCCCTCAGTATTTTTTAATTAAGGTATGTACATTGTGTTTTTAGACAAAATGCTATTGCACACTTAATGGACTACAATACAGTGTAAACACAAATTTTATATGCACTGGGAAACCAAAATGGTCATTCGACTTACTATATTGCTACCTTCACTGTCTTGCTGTCTGGAACCGAACCCGAACATCTCCACGGTGTGTCTGTATGTGGCTTTCCCTCTGCCCGCCACCTAGGCCACCTGGCAAACTTCCATTCCACCTGTTAGATCTCGGATCAAGCACTGTGTCCTTGATGAGCTCCAGATGACCTACCTTTCCATAACTAGTGTGCAACTAACAATCGACGGACTCCTTGTGTTCAGCCAGGGCTTCCAGTTGGCTTGGAAGAGCCATGCAGTTTAACAAGAATGGACGCCCAGTATCACATTTAAGGAAAACCTCCAACTTGAAAGACGAAGGCCAAAACAAAAAGAAACAGGAGAGAACAAAGAAAACACAAAAATTAGGGGGAAAACATTGCAGGGAAAAAAGCTCTGTAATATTCTCAGAGAGATTAGAATGGACATTGCCTCAGTGAAACAAGAATAGAATGTTATTCTAAAAAAGAAACAAAGAGAAAAGAAGGTACATGGAAATTGAAACACCATATCTAAATTTTTTTCAAAAAATAGAGGAAGTGGAAAATAAACAAGAAAAATTTTTCAAAAAGTTAGAACTCAAACACAAAGAAGTAGACAATATGAACATAAAGATAAGGAAATTAAAGAATTAATCCAGAGTATCCAATAACGGAAGCTATAGTTGAAGAAAAAGAGGATGGAAATAACAGAGGTAAGGAAATTACCAAATAAAGAAAGAAGATTTCCCAGAACCATGTCTCAAAATAGGCATGTCTTATAACTACTGCATGTAACAAGTGAAGAGAGAGCCGCACCAGGGACATTACCATTAACTATCATAATATCTGGCAAAATAGGACAATGATAAAAGTCTAAAGAGAAAAAAAGAAAAAGGAAAAAAAGCCAGATACAAATATAGATGTGTCATCCAAATGTCATAAAAAAATCTCAATATCAACATAAGAATCCAGAAATTACTTCAAATTTCTAAGATAAAATCATCTTCACCTTAGATTAGTTACACACACACATACCACACCAACTACCGATCAAGTCAGAAGAAAGAATAAAATCAGTTGTAAACCTCCAAAGGCTCTCTTAGGAAGCTATTGAAGGTTGTATTTCTGAAAAAGAAAAATCCAGCCAGCAAGTGTCCCACGCAGGAAAGAGGGGACCCAGGTGAGTCCACACAGACCGAGGGGCCCAGTTCACAGCAGCCCTAGAGAGCAAGAGGTCAGAATCCTTGTGGAAAGTTGGTGGCTGCAGTTTGGAGATTTTTAAGGGAGAAAAGGGACCTATTCACCTTGAGGAATTGGTTTTGAGCACTTAGAAATGTGTGATGGGCAAGTAATAAATCCTTTGGAGTATTTGCATAAAGAAATTATAGTTTAATCAAAACATAAGCAAATGAAAATGAAGGGAGTAACTTAGGAAAACAGCGTGTCCTGAGACAGGAAATGTAGTCACAGTACGTTTGGCTCAGTGGTGAACAAATGTAAATATCGACCAGTGAAATGCGCCGTCCTAATCGTGTCAACACCAGTTATTGGTGCCCTACATTCCATCTTAAGAAGCCTGAGAAGACACAAGCGAAGGTGGTGATGCAGATGTCTCCCCAGAACAGGACGACAAGAGATCGTGTCTGATATTGATAAATCAAGGAGTCCTCCAGGTGTACTATTTAAAAAGTAGGGAACAATACGGGGCCGGCCCATAGCGCAGTGGTTAAGTTTGTACATTCCTCTTCGGAGGTCTGGGGTTCGGTGAATCAGATCCCGGGTGTGGACATGGCACTGCTCATCAAGCCACACTGTGGTAGGCGTCCCACACATAAAGTAGTGGAAGATGGGCACAGATGTCAGCTCAGGGCCAATCTTTCTCAGCAAGAAGAGGAGGATTGGCGGCAGATGTTAAATCAGGGCTAATCGTCCTCAAAAAAAAAAAACAGCATACACATAGCCAATATGTACATGAAAAGGTGTCCAACATCACTAATCCATAGGGAAATGCAAAGCAAAACCATAGTGAAATCCCACCTCACTTGAATTAGGGTGGCTGCTCTCAGAAGGACAGAAAACAACAAGGTTGTGGAGAAATTAGAACTCGTACACTGTTGGTGAGAATGTAAAATGGTGCACCTAGTGTGAAAACGTTTTTATGGTTCCTCAGAAAAATATAGAATAGAGTCATCATGTGATCCAGCAATCCCCCTCCTGGGTGCACATCCAATAGAGTCACCACGTGATCCAGCAATCCCCCTCCTGGGTGCACGTCCAATAGAGTTACCATGTGATCCAGCAATCCCCCTCCTGGCTGCACATCCAAAGGAATTTCCAGCAGGGTCTCAAAGAGCTGTTTATACACCCATGTTCACAGCAGCATTAATCAGGACAGCTGAAACATGGAAGCAACCCAAGTGTCCATTCATGGATGAATAGACAAGTGAAATGTGGTCCATACATAAAATGGGACGTTGTTCACCCTTAAAAGGGAAGAAATTTCTGACATGAATGAACCTTGAGGACATTATGCTAAATGAAGTAAGCCAGTTATTAAAAGACGAAGATGTGTGATTTCACTTAAATGAGGGCCCTAGGGTAGTCAAATTCATGGAGATAGAAGGTAGAATGGTGGTTTCCCTGGGCTGAGGGTGGAGGATGGGGAGTTACTGTCTTTTGGGGACAGAGTTTCAGTTTTGCAACACAAGAAGCGTTCCAGAGACGGATGGTGGTGACAGCTGGACAATATGAATGTACTTAATACCACTGGATTGTACACTTAAAATGGTTAAGATGGTAAGTTTTATGTTTTGTGTATTTTACCACAGTTTTAAATAAAATTAGGAAGTAAATTGCAAGGGCTGGTATGTTTGTGAAATAAAATGAACAAGCATATGTCATTGGTATGGTTATTGTTGATATAGTGTATCGGGACCCTCTGAATCTCTTAACTTACAGAAAACTATCTTTAAAATTTATTTTGGTCTAAAGAAAACTAAACAGTTGGAACAGTGGTGATAAATCCTGTTTTCTACTAAATCGAAATAAATCAACCTCCTAACATTTGAAGACAAATGAGTAAATAAAAAAAAGTCTTTATATTGGCTATTAATATTTTCAAGTCATCGTGAATTATAAACCATAGATTAAATTAGCGCTCAGCTTTATTTTGAAAAATAGACATTGAAATCACATGGTTGTGCCGAATATGACAAAAACCTTTATTCCTCTCATTTGGAGAGAGGTGGTGCTTCCAGGATGAGAGCAGAAAATACATCAGATACGAAGAAGACAAAAAGTCTAGAACCTCTAAATGTGGAAATAACGTCAGAAACTGCTTTGCATTCTGGAGGTCTGGTGAGGCGGTGGGAAGAGGAAATCCCCTGCTGGCTGTGCTGCCTGTTCACCGGGGCCGGGAAGAGTTGCCGCCAGCCTCCCCAGTTCCACCTGCAACTCGGGGAAGGAAGCATTCGTTCTCCGGAATAACACAGGTGTGAAAGGGCTAAGGGCTGGTACAACACTGTTCTCCTTGCTGTTCTCTCAAAATTCCCACGAAGACGTTAAATTCAGAAGTAAGATTGATGGCAATATTTCATTTGTTGATGCATCTGCTTTTTGAGGTTGTGGCTGGGGTTACAGAAATTCTCATTTCTCTATTTATGTCTGTGATATTCATGTTATTACTTTAAAATTTGAAGTTCAGGAGCCAAGAAGCAATTCTCTCTTATACTTTTCACAGTTAATAGTTACCTGATGCACCAGATCAGGAGTAACACCGTGGTTCAGGTTCGGGGCTAAGATAACACATAATGCATACTAAGTCCTGTTCTTAGTCCCTTACAAGTATCACCCCATTTCCTCCTCATCGTAACGCATTTAGTCATTATCCCTCTTTTACAGATGATGGTGAGTTAAGCACAGCTTTCAGAATGACGCAGCTTTGAGCGGTAGAGCTGGAATTTGAACACCAGAATCTGGAGCTGGATCGCTGCTGTTGGGTAAACGTGGCATTGCCAGTACACCCGGCCACCTGCTCACCTGTGTTCAGACAGTCCGTGGGCTCCCTTAATACTGACGTCTGTGTGGGGTTCAATCCAAAATCTATTGGAATGAGAAGAATTCTCTTGGATAAAATATCACAATATTGCAATTTTCTACACTTAAATGGTAGGAGCAAGATCATCTTAAATTGGCCACTAAATGTATCATGTATGAATGAGAGCAAGGACCAAGTGCTATTTAAACTTCCGTCCACAGAATTTAGTGCAATGCCTGGGACTTCATACCCCTTGATTAGTATTAGTTGATTAAAATCAGCTAAAGGGAATTAAAGAAAATAGTTCACCATTTTATATTCACAAGGGAAAAAGATTTCCACGACAGAATAGTCAACCAAACATTGATTTTGGAGGAAAGGGCTGGTGGCACTTTTCTTTTTAGACCATGATCAGCGTTACACTTTGAGTCTTGCATTTGTCTGGGTGTCCTTGCTCTGGGACTCACATGACGCTCGCTTCATTAAAGCAACAGCCTTGCTTCTCTGTATCTTTCTGAATGTCGTCCTCGATTAAAACTTCATTCTCTTACAGGAGCCAACAGAAAAAAAGTAGCTAAAATGTTGCTCCATTTCCATGTCCACTATAGATTATGTTCCTGTTTTTTATGGAGACATAATCGCTGTGCTAATGGCCTTTTTTCATCTTCAATTTACCCAGCTGAAACAATGCCAGCCCATGGAATAAAACACTGACAATTTTAGCAGACGTTAGGTTAATTTCTACAACTTTTGCTGATATAAGCTGAACTTGCATGGTTTTGCTTTCCACATTTGCTTTCACATCATATCTGGACAACGTTTCTGATTAATAACGCTGTGTGTTTAATCTCATGTGTCAACCTGACGAGGATGAGAGGTACCCAGGTTAAAAGTTATTTCCAGGTGTGTCTGTGAGGGTGCTTCTGGGTAAGATCAGCACTCAAATCGGTGAGCTCAGTGGAGCGGATGGCCATCTCCAGTGGCATCGTCCCGTTTGTCCAAGGCCTGCCAGAAGTAGAGGTGGAGGAAGGAGGAATTCGCCCCTTTGTTTCCTGGCCCCCAGTCTTGGTACGGCAGGGACGTCCCTCTAACGGGGACCCACAGGGCAGAGCCAGCAGCACATGGACCAGGGCAGTAGCAGGGGGTGCGCGAGCTTTGCTGATGAAAGCAGTTGCTGTCGGTATCTGTCAGGACTTCTTCCAAGACAGGCTTTTTGTTTTATTTTGCCTCCTGTTTTCTTCCAGAATGCTGTGTTATAAACACTTTTCATACATCAAAAGTATTAACAACATTTATTGGCTAAGTCAGACGTCATTTAACAAAAATATATAATTTATTTAAACCAGTTCTTTATTTTGGGGTCTGTCAATGACTTTATTTCTTCTTCACTTTCTTTTTGTTGTGTGTATCTTCATATAAGTATGTTTAGTAAATCTTATCATTCAATTTGGATAGATATTGTGAAGTGGATTGAATGAGCCAAAGAATATAAACTTTTTAATAGTTCAAATTTATATTGCTGCTTTGATTTTCCGATAGATCTACCAGTGTATGGTTCATCATTAAACTATTGGCAATATTGCTTTCTAATTTTTCTAATAATTTGTAAGGTATCTTATTCTCATTTTTATAAATTTTATAGTTCCTATATTTTAAAAAATCTATACTGCCTAGTTTTCTAGTACTCAAGGATTATTCCTAAATGTAAGTACCTGACTTGGTCCTCGGTGCAGACAGTAACCTTGTCTGGAGAGCTTAGCCTTGAGGTCCCTGAGGGAGGTGTAGCCGCTCCGTCACAGGTGCCAACCTCGCGGGCAGACCGGCGACTCTCCTTCACTCCGACAGTCGTGGCGTCGTCAGCACCGCCTCGCAGGGTTCATCTTAGCACAGTGACCGTCCAGACTGTGCCCTCAGGGGACTTTCCAATCCTGCCACATGATGGCACCGTGAGCCTGGGAAAACAAGCAGACTCCCTGTATCTGATCACGAGCATTTTCTGCTGTATCAGGTAAGGAGTGGGCTTAAATTTTAAATTCATCGATCTCCAAACATTGACTTGGAAAAAATAGCATGTGTGCTAGGAGGTGACCTCATTTCAATAGAACCAACAGCAACATTCTGGGCCACCGTAAGCCTTTGGCCCGATATAAATCAACCAAAGAATTATTTAGGGTAGGATTTAATCATTTCAACTGTCCAGAAGCCTGGGGATGATGGAGAATATGGCAAGTTACAGGTGTTTATAGGGTTTTACAGAACACCTAAATCACCATAGAAACAAAATGGCTTCCCCTGTTGGATTCTAGACGGTTAGGATGATGGAATCCGGTAAGCAGATGGAATCCAGTAAGAAGTGAGATGATGGAATCCGGTAAGAAGTGGGATGATGGAATCCGGTAAGATGTGGGATGATGGAATCCGTAAGAAGTGAGATGATGGAATCCGGTAAGAAGTGGGATGATGGAATCCGGTAAGAAGTGGGATGATGGAATCCGGTAAGAAGTGGGATGATGGAATCCGGTAAGAAGTGGGATGATGGAATCCGGTAAGAAGTGGGATGATGGAATCCGGTAAGAAGTGGGATGGAATCCGGTAAGACTTTGGTCACCACGTCAGCGTTTGCTGTAGCCGTTGGGAACACTTCCAGCCATCCAATTCTTATAAACATCATTACTAAAAAGTATTTATTTTCTGATGACAGAAGTTCCAGAAAGTCCATTTCCCACCAGGTCCCAAGTAATGACAGCCTCAGTGGGTTTCCTTGATTTAGACTAGAGGTTCTAGTCTGTTCTGACAAACAGCACACCTTTATGCCATTTCCTGAGTTATTTGACCCTATTATGAGTGTGGTAGGATTCCAAGACTTCCAGTGTGTTTCTTGAGCTTGTTGGTAGCACGGAAAAGCTGTCCACGCCTACGGCAACTGGGACAGGAATGATTCCAGCGGGGGATATACCCTTTGCTGTGGTGTGTGAGGCTCCTCTCCTGTCCCAGCTTCCTAGTTCTGGGCAAGTTGCAAATTGCTGAAACTGTCAGTAGGGGTCCCTGGGCAGCAATAATGGGGTTTCCATTGTCCCAGGTCAAACCCTTTTAGCCCCTTTTGTGGTTCCGTCTTCAAATTCCTTTCCTTTAGCTAGTTCGTCTTGTTCTCTAGTATGCGTGATAGAAATCTGTGGGGGAAATGGCAATGACTCTAATAAATCAGCGTTTTTCCAAGTGACGTATTAGTTCCCATCAACATTAGAAAGCCTCTCTTCTTCCAGATTTGCGCTGTGGCGTGACAGTCCCCAAACACACATTCACCCCAGCATAGGCTTTCTCTTCAGACCAGGGGCTAACCCAACAGTTTCATAGCAGCTATGAGTCCTGCCACCTGTGTCGATTTCACGTTTGGGAGATCAAATCCCCAAAATCCCCCGAGGACTGGCCCCTGCACAGTATGTCTCTCCTCCCTGTGTGCCTCACACATGAGACCCATCAGGGAGAGCGGCCAAGTTAACACTGGGACCAGGAACCTCAGAGAAACCAGAATGAGAGCGAGCATCTCCCTCTAGGGCTGTGAGGTGGTCAGAACCTGGCATCACGCAGGATGGCTTCAAAAAGTGCCCCTGCTGAGACGGCTTGGGACTGACCACAGGCTCTTGGTCTGGCAGGGCAGGGATGAGCGTGGTGTCTCATGGACCCCAGATAGCAGCAGCCCCTCATGGCAGGTGTGGGTTAAATATCCCAGAGTCGAAGCTGGAGCCTTTGCAGTGGGAGGCGGCTGCCCACGGCTCTAAGCACCCAGAGGAGTCTCGTCCACAGAGAAGGGAGCCCGCGCTCACTCACCATGCAGCCTGAGCGCACACCACCGGCAGCGCACTCGCTCCCACAACAGGAGGGACTCGCGACGGAGGAAGGCACCCCGGCACAGGGAACAGCACGGGGAACAGCGCCGTCTCGAGGGTTTGGAAGGCAGCTTCTCCTTATTTTGGCCACAGTGCAGATTCTGCTGGTTCATCACGTAACGTTTCAGCAAGAGGCTCAGCTGCTACAGAAAAGCAACTTCCCAAATTGGCAGCTGGTGTGTGTGTTTGTGTGAAAGGTTGCTTCATTTGTGAAACTGGCTGCCCTCAGGATGGAACTATTCTCCATCTGTCAGCCTAGAACAAATGTCCCAAATCCCTGACTTCACTTCCATAATGTGTGACTCACCTAGTGAGGCTGAACTTTTTAGTAAAGCTCAGCACATACAGTGTTAGCAGCTGTCAAGAAATCTCCCACATATTGAATTAGAATGGATCCTCAAGAGGGTGAAAATTCTTTTGTTTTTCTTGTAAATGCCTAGAAAACTCAGCAGGCAAATCTGAGGTTCCATCGCCGCAAATACTGAAAACCTCTGTAGGTAAAAGAAAGGTCAGGGAAAGACTAATCGGGAAAGGAACAGACTCGTAAATGCTCCACCCTGAGCTCTGAGGTTCCCCTGCCTCATAAATCTTGCTCATTTTTTCCAATTACTTTTTGTCAGGTTTCTTGGCACAAAATTCTACTGGAGGAGGTAGCATATTTAAGTTACCTTAAATGTCTTGATGCTTCCTAACGCTTGTCCGGCATTCCTTTTTCCAGGGTCCTGGTTTCTTGCAATAGTGACCGATTGGCTTTCCATTAGGGGGCCTCTCTTACCTGTTGGTGGCTCCAGATAAGAGGTTATTCCCTTTGTGAATAATCCTAACTGGGCAATCTTAAGTTTCTTTTTGTCTTCTTTACCCTTCTCTATAGTTTACCAAAATTGGGTTGCTGACCCCAGTACATAGCTCTGCTCCTGCCACCCGACTACGCTTCCTCTGCTTGGACTTGACCTCCCGGGAGCAAGGCTGGCACAACAGTGAGGGCACCACCAGTGTGGAGTCCCTGGAGCCATGCCCTCAGATTGGAAAAAGCCTCAGGGAACGGCTGGCGACAGTGGACGGAGTCTCTCCTGGCTTCTTGGTCCTGCACCTCTGCGTCTCCCAGTTCCCCTGCAGTGAAAAGGCCTTGAGAGCTGTTGTGGGCAGTCCCTCCTGCTGGTTGTCAGGCACGAGGAGCAGCCCGAGTTCTTGCAGGAGGCAGGAACAGCCTTTGAAGTGGGAGAGCTGACGACAGCGTTTCAGGTCCCCCAGTTTTCTACCATTAAAGCCACTGGCAAATCAGCCCATGGTTGTGGATTGAAGGTGTGTGTCCCCCAAAATTCATATGTTGAAACCCTACTCCACAATGCGATGGGACTGGGGGATGGGGCCTTTGGGAGATAATTAGGATTGGGTAAGGTCTTGAGGAGGGCCCCTCGTCATGGGACTGGTGCCCTTGTGAGAGTTAGCGGAGAGCTTGCCTCCTCTCTCTGCCATGGGAGGATACGAGAGGTGGGCGTCTGCCCCTGGAAGTGTGCTCTCGGCAGAGCCCACCCTGCTGGCGCCTGGCTTCCTGCCTCTGGAGCTGTGGGTGGTCTTCTGTGACAGCAGCACAGGCTCACCAACACCCCCATGGTACCCATTCTACTCAACACCAGCTCAGATCTACAGTGGGAGTCTGGAATTTTCCCTGGGAACTCTCCCTTCTGAGCCAAAGCACTTGAAGCGAGACTTTTAGCAAACGGTCTCTCACCTGATCGAACGGGCTGAAAATTCTCCAGCGAATTTGCTCCGTGGAAGGGCTCACTTGAGAAATCCCCTCCTCCTTACCAGATTGTCGGAAAAAGAGGAATCTTGACCTAAAGGAACACATCAACTTATAACATAATATTAGTCTTTTAAAAATTACAAAAAAGTTTAGAGCAGTTTTAGGTTCACGGCATAATCAAGGGGGAAGCACAGAGATTTCCCGTATAACGCCCCCCCCACACACATGCACAGCCTCCTCCACTATCAACATCCCCCTGAGAATGGCACATTTGTTACAACTGATAAACCTACGGTGACATCACTCTCACCACAGTCCACAGTTCACATTGGGGTTCATCCCTGGTGCGAACATTCTGTGGGTTTGGACAAATGTCTAATGACTCATGTCCACCATTGTGGGCTCATCCAGAACAGTCTCAGTGCCCTAAAATCTCTGTGCTCTGCCTGCTCACCGCTCCCTCCCCATCAACCCTGACAACCATGGGTCTTTTTATTGTCTCCGTGACTCTGCCTTTTCTAGAATGTCATGTAGAGGAGATCAGGCAGGGTGTGTGGTGTAGCCTTTGCAGATCAGCTTCCTTCAGTTAGTAACAGGCTTTGTAGGCTCCTCCACGTCTTTATGGCTTGATAGCTCATTTCTTTTCAGTGTTCAATAATATTCCCTTGTCTAGATGAACCACAGTTTATTTACCCACTTACCTACTGAGGGACATCTTGATCGCTTCCAAATTTTGGCAATTATGAATATAAGCTTGTTTTTTTTAAAGATTGGTACCTGAGCTAACAACTGTTGCCAATCTTCTGTTTTTTTCTGCTTTTTCTCCCCAAAGCCCCCCAGTACATAGTTGTGTATTGTAGTTGTGGGTCCTTCTAGTTGTGGCATGTGGGACACCGATTCAGCATGGCCCAATGAATGGTGCCACGTTTGTGCCCAGGATCAGAACTGGTGAAACCCTGGGTGGCTGAAGTGGAGTGCTCGAACTTAACCACTTGGCCACGGGGCCAGTGGCTGAATAAGAGCTTTTTATCGTAGAGGAAAGGGTGCTGAATACATGCAAGTATCCAGCAGGCAACTACAAAGCTACCCGGGGTTTTCAGCTCCATCAATATAGAATTAAAGCTATGGTTGATATATATTATCCGTTCTTTGGTAAAGTCAGAAGATATTCAATCCGTATCAGCCATTACGCTGAGCTTACTCTTTTCCCTTGAGGAAGATTTGCCCTGAGCTAACATCTGTGCCAATCTTCCTCTATTTCTTTTTACTATGTGGGCTGCTAGCGCAGCACGGCTGCTAACAGAGCGGTGTAGGTCCATGCCTGGGAACCAAACCCGGGCCGCTGAAGTGGAGCGTGCTGAACTTAACCACTAGGCCGCGGCGCTGGCCCATGACATTTTTTTCTTCTTAATTCTTTATCGGCACCACCATCTAGCACAGTGCATCCAGCATATATAATTTGTCACATCCTTCAACATGCCTCAGCAATGTTAGGTTAAATTCAGTTTCCCACATTCCCTAGAAGTTATTTAAATGTGCATAGGACCTGCTGCATCTTTGTTTCCTGTCTCGAACTTTGTTCTCGTCCTTTCTGCCTATTGATCTGGTTGTGCTGCTTTCTGGGATAATCTTTTTCCTGTATCTTCCAGTTTGCTAATTCACTTTTCATCCTCATCCAGTCTGCTACTCTGTTCTTTGGTTGTGTTTTGTAAATACTACTTTTATTGAAGTAAAATCTACATACATAACTTGCACGAATTGTAAGTGTACAGCTCAGTTCGCCTCTGTAAATACAACCGGATTGAGAAATGGGATATTTACTGCCACCCTGAAATTTTGCTTGTCCCCTCACCGTGACTACCTGCCCTTCCAGCTCCCCAAAGGTAACCCCATCCTGCCTCCTATGTGGTTAGACAAATCCGTGTTGCCAGTGCTTGAACCACGTGTAAATGGATCATAATTGTGCTTTCTTCGCTCACTGGTCCTGTGAGATTCAGCTGTGTTGTTGTGTGTGGCAGTGGTTTGTCCATTTTAATTGTTGCACCGTATTCTATTGCGTGAATTTATTACAGTTTTCCCATCCTGCTGTTAATGGACTTTTGCATTGTTTCTAGAGCTTTCCTGTTTCTAACAATGCAGCCATCAGTGTGTGTTTGGGAATCGCTAGATTGCAGGATGTACCCGTTCTGCTTGTCGTTCTTTGTTGACACTCTATTTCTTTTTTTTATATAAAATCATTTTTTCAAAGAAGTCAGTGATTGATATTTTTCCAAAAGCCTTGCAGTAGTCAACAGGCATTGTTACGTTTGTTATCCTTATATTAGGATTCAACACTTTTTTTCACTCTGTGGAGTGGAGGGGTGTGGCCCAGGCCTAGCAGGTCTCTGAGGGTCTGAATCTGGCCCAGGAAGTGCTGTCGGCCCGAACTCACAGACAATGTTCATCCAATATTTTTCTGCATCATTTTCATAGATCTGTTTCTTAGTTCACGTTTCCCTTATATTTCACATGATTTTATAAGCAGCGATACTTATACTGTCAGGAAGCAGATGACCATGAGATGTACAACTTTTTAATAATCATTTTGTTTTGTTTTCCAGTTTTATTGCAAAATAATTGACACCTGTCACTGTGTAAGTTGAAGGCACCAAGCATGATGATTTTATTTACGTACATCGTGAAATGATTCCCACAGTAGATTCAACCAACATCCATCATCTCATGCAGACACAATAAGAAGAGAAGAAAGAAAAAAGAAGAAAGGAAAATATTTTTCTCCTTTGATGAGGACTCTTAGGATCCACTCGTCGAGCTTTCCCGTGTGTCGCACAGCAGCGCTGACCTGGGTCGTCGTGTGGCACATTCCGACCCGGGACGTAGTGTCTGTAACAGGAAGTCTGTACCTTTGCCCACCTGCCTCCACGTCCCTCCCCACCCTCTGCTCTGGTGACCACAAGTCGGATCTCTTTCTCTATGAGTTTCGTTGGTTTTTTTAGATCCCATCTGTGAGTGAGGTCATACGGTATTTGTCTTTCTCTCTGTATTTCTTTCTAAATCAAATCCTATCTCCTTTTATCTTTCAGAGATTTCTCTAATATTTGCTGATCACATTCTTTTTCATTTGTCATTACATCATAAATTTATTCTTGTTTTATTGAACCTTTCCTATCATTTCAAGGATGTGGTAGTAGGAGGAGTCAAGAATAGGCGAGCTAAGTCGGCCCTTTTAAGATCAGATCCAAACCACTCTGGACTTCAGGCCAATGAGGAGTTCCCAGATTATTCCTTCTGATTGGCCCAGAATTTGTGTTGAGACTTTTAGGTTCTGAACAAGTTAAAAGTCGATTCCTACGAAGAAGGCTATCACTGCTATCATTGTCTTTTTTTCTTTTAACAAATTTCAGGATTTTATTTAAGTTTATTTCGAAAATAAATCTATTACCCTTATCCTCTACTCTCTGAAAAGTTTCATAGAATATTAATTATATGTGTCAATCAACTTAGAATACTTAGTTTTATTCTCTATATATTTTTCCTCACAACTCTATAGTAGAAAAGAAATAAAGCTTAATATCTTATATCCTTCTTGTTACTCTCTGTTACATTTTAAGAATCTGATTAATAAAATTTCAATACATTCAATTCTTTTGATGTCTAGACCACTAGGTCTGGGAGTTGCCTGGCCCTGCCGTCGGCGCCTCCCCTCCTGAGCATGAGCAGCTCTGACAGACGGACCAGACCTCGTCTCCTGTCCTCACTCTTCTCACAAAGACTTTTCAAGGTCATGGTTTTGCGTGTCCCAGGACCATGCAGGGTCAGAGTCCAGGAAGTGGTTCAAAAAGGATGGAGGCGTTAAGATAAAATATCTGTGGTTTGAAGGCCTGCTCGAGTCTAATCTTTAGGAACATGTAACCTCTTCACATTTTAAAGTAACTGGGCTTTTCATGTATTACCCTTCATATGCAGTCATGTGCCGCATAACATTTTGGTCAACGACAGACTGTATTCAACGGTGGTCCCATAAGATTAGCACCATAGAGCCCAGATGTGTGGGAGTTTATACCATCTAGGCTCATGTATGTACACGCTACAATGTACACACAAGGACAAAATCACCTGACGATGCATTTCCCAGAACGTGTCCCCATCAAGTGGCGCATGACTGTATTTACATTTGTTACATTCTTGAGATCATAATTTTGTACCATTTTGAAAATTGTCATTTTCATTCTTTTACTGAACATATTCCATGTTTTTATAAAGTCCTGTATCTGTGGGCAATAACTAAATAAAGGGTCTGATGAAACCTAATGTGGTAATCTCCACGTGTATATACTGTGAAGCTACAAGTGCTGCACAGATGTTAGGGTGTCACCTCTAGCTCTGGCCCAAGGAATGGGCGGCAGCTGTAACTGATGTGGTCAGATTCTTTCTGGGTCTTCCACATTCTCCTGTCCCCACCTTGCTTCAACGCCCATGTGACAGTGGTTTGCTCTTTGATAATTACTTATTCAACACTGGACTTATTCAAGCAATTGCATAAGTGCCTTTGCAGAGTGCCTGCCTCCCACAGGTGCAGGGTCCGTGGCTGGCTGTGTGAATGGCCGTGCCAGCCACAGCTCTGTCTCTCTGCCCTGAGCACTTCCCACCGCCCCTCCTCGAGGATTGCTTTTCTCAGTAGGCTTCCTGCCCCTTCTCTAGAGGGCATCCCTTCTTGTTTGCTGACCAGATTGAAGCAAGCCCCACTGTGTCCAGCACTGGGACCCTGGCCCCCAACAGCTATGGCTCATGAATAGCACTAGATTTTCCTGTTTACATGTTTATGTCTAAAAATATTGAGGTTTTATAAGGTCATGAATATTGAAAGTTTGATCTCCCTCACTTCCTTTAAAGATTAAACAGAATGCAATGCCTTTTTGTGCTTTTACAACAAGGAAGAAGTGCCACGGTCGTCATGATCACCTGAAAACCTCTGCTGCCCACTTGGCACTTCCAGGTGTCGTCGAGGCGCAGTTTCTGCCGGCTTTCCTGGCTCAGAAGTCCCAGGTCTAAATCGTCTCGGTCCGATTGTAGCCTTTCTCCTGCTCCCCAACAAACAAATGTACTGAGACTTTTAATCACCCACATCTGGAAATGTACTTTGAGTAGCTAATTCAGAATTACCACAGCTTAGGTCAGAAAATATAGACTTCTAGAGCTAATATCCCTAGACATTTAGAACCAGAAGCAATGCTGACAGTGACGAGGCCCATGGAGAGAAAGGGAGGAGGTGGTGAGTGGTAGTGAGGCCAAAGCACATGGTTCCCGTGTACAATTCTCCTGCAATGCTGCACATGGGCCCTGTCTGGATTTGTACTGGCCTCACTTTGTGATCCTAAGACCCAGTCCCAGGAAAATGGAGAAACAATGGACAGGGCTGCTCTTGGTACCGTTTATTCCAGTGAATTGTACTATCCAACTGAGCAAGTCCTGAGCCCATCATCACACAGCTTAAAACACGCTGTTGGAGAATGAGTCAGGTGTTAACTATTAAGAACAGGTACTGGTTGTGTGTCAACAACGGCTCCTGGAACATTCCACTTCATGTGCAGCTTGAAGCCACTTGGTTCTAGATGTTTTTCTTCATGTGAATGACCCTCCAAGTGAGTTTCATTGCTGCTCACAGATTTATGCACTTTGACATCATTCCTGGTGATTGGAAGCACAGAATCTCTATGATAAAAAACACATGTTTTAGAATATTAGTGAAAAAGGAAATATTAAAATGCTTTGGAAACCCACCAATCACTATGCAAATACTGCCATCATCCTTATGAGCACTGTTGTCCCTGAAGCTTGCCTCTCTCTAGCTGCCTGGGAGACTGAGCATTATGAGTCCCTAATTCAGGCTATTTTTCTAAACTAAAAATAAGGGGAGACCCAGAAATACAAGAAGGTGGTGTAAATTTTGACCCGAATGTGACGTTTGACTGGTTACTTCTCACCACCTTTGAAAAGTAGTTTGGGTGCCATGTAGACCAACAGTTCACGAATCAACCGCATGTTGGAACTACGCAGGGGCCTGAGAAGACTGCAATGCCAGAGCCCTCTTCAGATGCTCTGAGACTCTTACTTTGGGGCAGGACCTCAGCACTGGTATATGTTTAAAACTCTCAGGGGAAACCACTGACTTAGGTGAAACTCAACTCTAAAAATCGCAGTAAATGTAGATTTTGGAATTAGACTTTTAAATATTTAGATGAATCTCTGAGCAATCTTCAGCAAAGCTTTGCACTGCCTATAATATGTTGAAATCTAAGGAGCGTTTAGCCAATCATCCAAAGAGTTCAGAATGATTTATTAATCATTCTGCTAAAAAAAAAAAAGGAATTTTTGTATACGGAAAAACCCTTTCCATCTCCCAACTTTAAATGACAACTTTGCCTCCCTATGATTCCTGATCAGAAGTCTTATAATTTTGAAATTATTTCCCTTCTACCAAAAATAATTCTCTAATCTAAACTTTTAGCCACAGATTGTTGTGGCTGAAAGAAGATAAAAACATGTTCTGTGTATGTGCAGGTTCTATTTCCTTAAATGAAGATCTTAAGAACTACAGTAATATATCAGAGAAAATCACAGTAAGAAATAAAGGTGTTGCTGAAAGGCAAGGGCATTCTCCTTGGAATTTTCCCCTCTGCCGTCTGTTCCTCCTGCTAAAAAGTCTGTTATGTAAACATAGTAAAGTAGCTCCAGCCAGTCTTTCTCCTTTTCTCCTTGCCATCACCCGCGTCAGGCTCCTGCTGAGCTGTGTCCAACCTCAGTGTCCTTCCAGCTGGGCATCTTGCTTCCCAAGTCCTGCCACTTCAGTCTGTCTGTCTGTCACTGTCACGTCAGCAGTATTTAGCATCATCCTCGTCATTACTGGAGAGTCTGTAATGACCCAGCGTTGACCATGTCGATCTAGACTGTTGGCCTTGCTTTCAGGTCTTCTCTAATGCTGCCCAGCTTACACCGTGAAGTGTTTACCACCCTGGACTCACTCAGTCACTGACTATGTCATGCACTTTGTTCTTGGCTCTGTGCCTTCACGTGGGCTGCCTCCAAACCTAGAATGCCTTTCATCTTCTTCTCTGTAAAAAAGGCCTTTCCTTAAAATTCTAGCTAAAATCCTGCCATCCTTCTAACCATTCATTCACTTGTTCATTTACTCATTCATTCATTTATTCAATCATTCAAGAAACATTTACTGAGTGTTTACTACAAGCCTGGAACTGGCACATCCACTCCAATTTAATGTGATTTTTTTCATTCTCTGGATCTTAGTCATATATTGATCTGTATATTAATTAAGAAGAGAAAAATGAAGTGTAAAGAAAAAATGTACATTCAATATAAGTTCCTATTTCTTAAATGTATCAAAAAGAAAGATCTAATTTTTATACTGAAACCAAATAACATAAGTGAAAATATTTTGTATATAGTAAACATTAATCAAATACAAAATACTACTATTTTTGTTACTTCTATGACTCTTAGATCTACTTAGAGTTACAGCAAAATGAACTCTTTATACTCTTATCAGTTGCTATTCAACACTACGATACTGATGTGTCACGATTGTCTTTGTTAAATGTCGCAAAGTTAAATGCCCTCAGGACAACACAGGTGAGGTGGTGTGTGAGTGAGTTGGTTAGACATAAAAGAGAAAAGGGCCTCTGGCAAAGGAGAGAGTACACATCCTGCTGACGGAGATTCAAAGTTTAGAAGTTGTGTACACATGGTGTTGGCCATTGCAAGCACATCCGTGGGTCCTAATCAGCCTCCAGGCAGCTAGTTTGTGACCCCTGACCAATATTATTCAAATGTCCCCTCTTCTCAACACAAACTGCAGCAAGGAAGATGCGTTTGCTCACCACTCTGGGGGTACGACAGGCTGATCCCACCTCCTCCTCATCTCTCCTGAAAAGCCCCCGGGTCTGCTTTTCTGCTTTCTGGTCTAAATCCTGCACTTGATCAAGGTGTCACTTAATCCTCCCCTGTGGAGTCCTCATGGACCACCACAGCTCCCTGCAATGCTGACCTCAGAATTAAATTTCACCTGATTCTTAGTTACACATTACACCCAGTGTTTATTTAACATTTCGAACATGATTATTTACCACCTCCCAAGCTCATCAAGGCTGCACCAAGGAGAATACCATGCTACATGCTGTTTGTGACCCTGACAGGCAATCCTGAATCCTAGAATGCAGCCCAGAGAAAGGGAAAGTCTAGACTTGGGAGTCAGACAGTCCAGAAAAGCATCAGAATGCTGTCTCCTCACAGCTGCTATGTGGCCTTGGGAAGAGCTTACCCATTGTTGGAGCCCCAGTTCCCTCCACAGCAAAATGGGAACAACTATACTCATGTCGTGGTGCTGTGTGAAACGTGTACAAGCAACACAGCCCAAGGCCCTGCTCATCGCTGGACGTTTCTTAGATTTTCCAGGGCTGGCAGCTATTCGCTCAGTATCAAGACTTTTTAAAAATTTTCTGTTGCAAATAAGGTTTTAAATGTGGGAACCTACACATATACACACACAGAGTATGTGTCAAGGACTTCTGGTGAAGTAAGAATTTGAAGCACTGAATTCATAAATTGCACTATTTCATGTGCCTTCCTTCTATACTTCAGTGTGTCTACTATGAACAGAAATGGAATAGCAACATTTTAGGAAATCTGCTTGTTGTAGTTACTGACTAAGCTGGCTGTGCAGAGAGTGAAAAACGGTGCTTGTCTTTAAGAGACATTTATCCTGTGATGATAAACTCAACTGAGATGGAACTGAGATGGAAACTCCTGCTGTTGGACTTATTCTCAGCAACAAGGAGGATGTAAGGAACTTGATGACACTAGAAATTGAGCTCTAATGACTAACGTGGATGATATTCAAATTCTAATTATATCCAGGTCATATTTAGAAGAGGAATTCTGTAGAATCAGAAAGCCATAAAAGGAACAAAACCATTTTTATTCAACCACACACAGCAGATCCAAGGAAAGCAGATATGACTGCCTTGTAGTTCAGAATTCCAGCTCTGCTGCCTCAGATATTTCATCACCGATCGTGCAACATCCTTTGCAAAGTCCTCTTTGAAACCCATCAGTCAAATAATTCTAGAAATTTCTTTATAAACTAAGAAATCTCTTTATGAATAGTGATAAAGTCGTTGATGGAAAATACAGCCTTCCTAGTAAAACACTGTTGAGAGCCAAGTCACAACAACCTATGGCCATTTTGTTCTTAGTCTGCTTGGTTTACTCTTGGGCACAGGCTGAGTGAGCTGGTCCACACTGAAGCCCCTTCTAAGGATCATGTCTTGTTTTCCTCTCTGCGTCCCACAATGTAAATAAGACATGGTCCCTGACCTCAAAGACGTTAGAGTCCAGTTCATTCAAAAAACAATTATTGACTTGAATTTAATTTATCCTTTAAACATTTTCTTACAAAAGAGTAGAGTAGAGTGGCCCAGAGAGTGGAGTTGGACTGCCTAGGGCTTAAATTCTTGTACTTCCACTTGCTGTCAATGTGACTTTGGGCAATCCTCGGAAATGGTCTCAGCTTCAGTTTTCTCATAACTCATAACAGCTAATGGGTATTTTCCAAGTGCTTTACTTATTTTTACTCACTTATTTGTCACATAAACTCTATGAGGTAAAGGTTATAATTAGCTCCATCTTAGAGATGAAGAAACTGAGGCTCCAAGATTTTAAGCAAGTGGAATGGGAGATTTTGAATCTCTGTGCTTCTAATCTCTGTTATACTGCCTGAAAATAGACTTATTCAGAGAGCAACAAGAGGTGGGCTGTGGACACAAAATGAAATAATTTATATTAAATGCCAAGCAGAGTGCTTAGCTATGTAGTAAGCATTCAAAAATATAATGATGAAGATGATGATTTGCCAATGCAAATGTTTCTCAGTCACTAGAATTTTCCTCTGAAATCTTATTTTATTTGTCATGCAGGAGCCTTAGACGCAAACAGTTCACCCTTGGTTTTGACCGTCTTCCGTCAGAATACTCCCTCCCCTCTCGGTGCCTCATCCTGTGGCGTCCTATTTCAGTCACTGTGCTAAACAGCACAGAGTTCCAGGATCTCCTTCAAAGGGAGCTGTCAGAGTCGACATTTGGTAAATGATAAATTCTGCTCCAGACAAAATAAGGGAGTTTAAGTATGTGCTGAGATTCCTACTCAAGATGCCTCACCATCACGAATATTGCCCAACACAGCAGGGAGGGTCTGTGCTCACAAAGGCACATTTCTGGTGCTCATTCTAAAGAGATACTTCACTTCACACTAAAATTGCTTGCTCTCCAAAGGAATGTCACGTGGAATTTTTCTTTCTAACTCCAACACTTCTCTTTGCCCTTTGTTGGGCTTGTGATCAAACTCTTTTTACACCGTGGTCGCTTACCCACGGTTGGCCTTTGATTGAAAGCTATCCACCATGCCTTCAGGCTGTGAGGTCTTCCCCGAGGCATCCATTCTCCACTGGAACTGCCCCTGTGTTGCAAAGCCTTCACAGCCTGCAGGCTGTGTCTTTATTTTGGGTCTTCGGGTGGCCAGTGTAACTCCTACTGACGCCTGGCTGGAGTCAAGCCTGTGAGTTAGAGGCAGAACGAGGCTTTGTCCCTGCAACGATTCTTTTAAAGTTTGTTTTTCAGAATTGGTAATAGTAATAACACATTCTTTGGGGCTAGTGCTTGGAAGTCAAACAGACTCGGCTAGGTGTGTGCCATTGCAGAGAAACGTGCATCGAGCATTTTGGAATTTCAAAATGTCTTTCTCTGAATTTGGCTCTTCTTGTTCTGATGAGTGTTTGTACTGTTATGTACTTTGTAGAAATTTTATGTACTCAATTCAATTAGTAATTTATGTATTTTATTCATCTTCGTCTTCCTCCAGCACATTTTGTGACATCAATAAAATCCTTAAATATTTTAGAATTGAAAAAATATGTGTGGTTGACACTTGAGCAAGTGAAAAACTTAAAAAATATATTTGTTCATTTTAATTAAATTCTTGAAATGTACCATTGAGTCTGACAGCTTCAGGCCTCACAACTTTGCATCTGGTGCTCGTGGTAAATAGTTTTGGTTTGACCTCATATGAGTATTTAATTTACCATCTAGGTGACAAATGTGTTTAATTTGTATGTATTTTCTGCAATTTGATCTGTAAAAATCCTAATTCGACCATTGCTCATCCTGGCATGGGCAACACTCCATCTCCAGAAGGACGTAGCTCCTTCTCCCCTTGTTATCAGAAGATTTCTATGCATAGCTGAGGGGAAAAGATTCCTATGCAGCCCATAGGCCAAAAGCTACTGGATTTCCCAGGGCCAATCCATGGCTTCTGAATGCTAGGAATGTGCTAACATTGTTTGACCTTCCACTTAGTTAGTAGGGATTATTGGTGTAAAAATACCCCTCCTGAGAAAACAGGTGAGGTCATCTAGACTTCTGAAGCTTCCAGGATGTGATGGCTTTGCTTAACTCCCCCGATCATCCTGAGGTAGTATTTGATTTATCTTTTCACTATTTAGATTCACTAAATAATAAGATTTATTTTTGAATGAATTGGAATTAAGTCTTGGGGTTGAGATTCTAGTCACTCTTTTCTAAAATTTTCCATCTCCAACTACCACTGAGTTTAAAGAAAGTGGAAGCAATAAAAGAGCAAATAGAGTAATGCAAATGCCTGTTTTTCAAAATAGCTGAGAATATAGACAAATGCACTGACGTAAAAATAAATACTCAGAAACTGCACACAGCAGGTCACTGAAGAGAGACTAACAGAGATAGATTCTTCATCATTGGGTCTGAAATCTTTGGTGCCACAGTTAATATCAAGAGTACTCACTCACTGGAATAATGGTAACTAACACAAATAAGAATGTCAAAAGCAGAGTTTATGTCCATCAATAGCTAAAATGAGAAAACACCTACTATGTGTCAATCACTATGCTAAGCAGTTTTCATCCCATACCGTATTTAATCGGAGCAACAGTCCAATTTCTCATTTTACTGATGGGAACTATAAGGTGAAGGGAAATTTAGAAACATGCCAGGTTCACATAAGTGAGGAACAGAATCTTGTGCAAAACCTGTGCTGACGGCTCCTGGACTGAAGGCCCCATGGGGATCCAGTAGGAGGCCTGTGCAGCTTCAGAAGCAGAGAAGAAAATGATTCTTTCCTAATTCTGGAATTTCTATTATCAGGTATTTTAGAGGAGTTTTGATAAAACTGACAGAGGTATGAGGAGTAATAAAAAAATGCAACCTCCCTCCAACAGGCTGCTGACCATGTGGATTCTTTCAGATTGTCTTTCCCTGACTTGCATTTTTTAAACCTTAGTTTATACACTTTTCACCTTTAGAGACTTATGATTCGAAATTTGAACACCAGTTCCAATAATGTATTTGATTATTCATTCCTCCATTCATTCATCAAAATTTTCTTGAAGTGCTTTATACACCAAACAGTGTTTCAGGTGTGGGTGTTACCAACAAGAGCAGGCAGTGGACACCTCCTCTCCACGCTGCCCCCTGACCCTGCACACTGACCACCAGCAGCTCCCCAAGAGGGCCCCCCTTTGACATCTCTAGACTGGCGATCTTTTTTCCTGAATGTGCTTCCTTCCTTCTTCTCCTGGGTAACTTCTACTCATTATTCTCCTTCTGCTCATCTGGGGGTTCCCCTAGAAAACCTTCCATGACTGCCTCCTGGGTTCCATATGCATCATTCCTCGTGCTAACTTTTGTCATAGCACCCCCCAAAAGAGGCCGTGAGTACCTCCCCGGATGAGCCTCCTCAACTGCAAAGACTGTGCCTTCTTCAGACAGACAGACAGGAACCCAGCAGAGCTTCTGGAACACAGTGAAAACAAATCCATGTTCACTGAATAAATGTTTGGGTCCCCGTCCATAACCCCATTGCTATCCTTCCTGAAGCTTCTTTGTTCAACTCTAATTTCTGTAACCTATTCAATTTCCCTCCAATCTCTCTCTTTCTCTCTGGGTTCAGATTCTGACTTTATCATTTGCCAGCTCTATGACTTAAGGCAAGTTGCTTCTCTGAGCCTCATCTTCTCACACGTGAGACGGGAATTACAGAAATGCCTGACTCACACCCTTGTTGTGAGGGTTAGTGATGGGTGTGAGCACAAAGCACTCACCAAGTAGCCTGAGACAAGTGTGAGTAAAAGTTAGCTCTAAGTGTCAGGCTGCTATCTTGGAAGAATCCAGTTTAAGAACTTAACGGGGATCCCAGCTGGAATGCAGCCGTAGTGAACTACATTAATTTTCTACTGAAAAGCAGTCTTCTATACTTCTGAAAATTGTCTTTTTCACCCCAGCATGTGATTCCAGAGGAATTTTCATGGAGCAGCTGCCAGGGAAGGCCTTGCCCATTCAGTGCTGCCATCCTAGTGAGTTCTGACCTCAGTGGGTGAAGCTGCTCACCCTGCACCTGTCCCTCGGTGCTGAATATCTTTTACACCCAGACCTGTCAATGGTTCTGAATCCTTTGAAATATACAAAATATCCTATGAATAGTCTGACCAAGTAACTTACTATCCAAGTCTGGAGACCTTGGAGAGTGAAAGGGGCCATATGCATAAGTACACTTAGACAACAGATATAAGCTGGGTTTTCTGGGCAAACCAAGATGCAGGATCACTTGACCTTCAGCTGCCAACTTTCTGTTTTGGTATGAAGAAGCCATTCCCCTATAAAGCCAAGTGATTTCTCCTCACATGAACTACAATGTAGCTCTTAAGTTACTTTCCTCATGTCACTAGTCCTTCAGTTTATAGGACACAACAGTCAGGACTACCGAATGTAATTATTGGGAATGATAAAGGTGAGATAATGTTCATCCTCTCATTCCATTAGTACTCACTGAGCATCAATAAGACTTGTTCTAGTCATCAGGTAGCAAACAAATTTGATATGGGAGGAACTGTTAGTGAGATGTCCTGGACACTCACTTCGGCCTCAATGCGGGAAGACCTGGGTGCTAATTCAGTTCTATCACTTATTAGCTGAAAAACATGAACCTATTTGAAACTCTTAACAACCTTGGCCACCATCAGGATGGACACAGGATGGCCATTGACCAATGAGAAGAGACGCTGGCCATTCAACCAGCAGAACACGTATTGTATCCACTGGTATATACCAACCAGATTTCAGTGCTGACCGACTGTGTGTCAGTCTCCTCACCTGTAAGGGGCAGGATTGTCCTGTATTAGTGGCTCTCAACCTGGGTGCTTACCTGAATCTCTTGCGGGAGCTTCAAAAAACATGCCGAATCAGAAACCCAGATCTGGAATTTATATTTTGAAGAAAGACATTCATTGCCAGCTAATGATTAGCATATTCAGGAATCGTGAACTTGACAATGTCAGAGTTCCGATCCAGGCCAAAAATGTTGTAATTCCTAACAGGACAAATAAATAACAGAGAAAGTATCAATACATCTGAAGCAGAAATAGATACTCTTTTCAATCACAGTGTTAGAAATAAGTAAAAATTTTTCCTAGCAGCCTGACTTGTACCAGATTCTTCAGGACTTGAAATCACTTCTCAGCTTTGAATTAATTTTCACGGTAGCAAATTTTGAAGATGGCAGCATCAGAGTAGAAAATATGGGCAAGAAGGGATAGAGAATTCTACTGCCCTCTGTGACGCAGTCCAGGTTTCACAGGAACCATGAAAATCCACGTCTAGAACAAGCATATGAACCAAGAAGCCTGGAGAGGGTGTAGGGAGCAAAGACTTGGGGTTTCACAAGTGTGGAAATTCTCGTCTGCCTGCTCTAACAATTCCTTTTACACCAGTGCTTCCTTGCAGTCTCGTAACAATTAGGCTTTCAGACTGGAACTCTGCCCAGACACTTGGAGGACCTAGCTGATGACTGCAACATCATAAGGGGAAAATGAGCATTAGGTAGCTTCTTTGCAAAAAAAAAAAAAAAGCACCATTAGTTAATACTTAGAGGCCATTTTCTTGGTTGTGCTGATTTTGGCAAGTCCAGGAGAGCATGGAGGACAGAGCCCCAGAACCTGAAGCAGGCTGCACCAGTGGTGTGCAGCCATACCCCATCTCAGGACCGGCACGTGACTCACGAATATGGAAGTAATGCCAGAAAAGCAGCCAAAACAGTAGAAAGGGAGAAGTGGGGTCAGGAGAATCTAATTTGTTCTTAGCTTTTCAAAACTTTTGTACTTACTGGAAGTATTTTGAGAAAAATGAAACTTTAAAACATTAATTAAAGGTATATACTGTGTGACTCAAGATCTTCAACTGTAGGACTTTGAAATAATTCATTACATTTGCAAAGATTAAATAAATTAATAATAATTAAGCTTGTCACATAGTAAGTACTCAATGAATATTTGATATTTAAAAAAATTACAGCATAGTTTATTTTAATTATGTGACTCATGGCATAAAAATGGCAGTAACCTAAATGTTCAATCGAAGGTTGGATGACAAACACATGAAACAAACCCATAGTAGAACGGGGTACCTCCATTAAAATGTAACAAAGTAGATTTACATTTATTTATAACAGAGACATTTCAATTACATACTTTAACTCAAAAACCAGATTATCCAACATCCCTTATGGTGTAATCTCTTTTTAGCCAATTACATATTTTAATGTAAGAATTACTGAAAAGAAATTTAGAAAAAATATTCATTAAAATGTTGGAGATGTTTGTCTCTTATGTGATGGATTTACGATGCCTCATACAGTCCTCTCTACAACTTTTTTACTGCTCTGTTTTTCTATATTAGTATATATGACATTTGTAGTTGGAAAATAAAACTATGTTATTCTGAAAAAATAAGAAAAATAGTTTATAATTTAAAAAGAAAAATTTCATATGAATAAAGAGTTGAAAAAGCAGCATAATCATAACAGTCTTTAGCCATGTTGAGCTTCTGACTAGAAATTATACTTTAGCTTTCAATCTCTTTGAGCAGACAAAAATCTGGGCCCAAACAGAGATACCTAACGATGCAATTGACTAAGCTGTCCACACAGGAACTGCAATGGGCTTGAAGGAGGCACGTTTCATAAAGATATTCAAGTGCGTGAAGTTTATACCCCAAGGGTTGTGACACGTGCTGCAGGTCTCTGCTGAGGCCACAACCACAGGAGCGGCGCTTACGTGGCGCTTGAGAGATGGGGCTGGCTGTCACAGAGGGCTGTCTGAGGGGAGAGTTATTCAAATGGGAAGTTGGTTGAATTGTGCCTCACGCGGCTGGAGTAATTCAGAGAGTAAGCACGGGTCTAGAACACCCTAACCTTCCTGGCCTGTGAACCGCAGCCCAGTGGGAGCCTGGGAGAAGCCAGAGTGCACCACGGCCCTGCGTTGTGTCTCACGAGTCCCGGGCTTCTTGTGACTTCAGAAGCAGGTATTGTTTCGTACTTTACAGTAAGCCAAAGAGGGGAAAAGAAAACAGGTCCGGAGGATCTGATGGAAAAGCCCTTGGCATGTGTGTGTCAGACTACGGCCAAAAGTGGCTCTGAAAGGGACAGCTGTCTTCTGAAGTTTGAGAGAAACCGCCTGCAGCTATGTGGGTCGAGTCTTGCCTCTGTGCCCGAGTGCTTGGACTTAGAGTTCCCACAGTGTCGACGCGGCACTGACTTCATTTACCGCGTGTGTTGAGAATGTGTTTGGAAACCACGTTGTTACGTGTTGGACGACCAATAGGGTCCTTTCAAAGAAAGTGACCACCTAGAGTTTATCTCCATGGGAAACTACATCTTCTGGCTTAGATGCAAAGATCTTAAATGATAGGTCTCACGGTTGCAAATTGTAGGTCTCATGCACCCTCACAGGAAAAAGAAAGAGCTCTAAGGGTGAAAACTTTACAAGCTCATTTTGAAAGAGTTTGGCAGCTGACGTATAATTTCAACATAGCTTTAATCAAAAAATATGTACTAACAAATTGGTCGGGAAACTCAAAGTGAACAAATGCTACGAACTTGACGACCTGACCACAGAGCTTCCGCTCCTGCGGCTGGAGCCCCGAGGATCAACTCTCCCAAAGCTCAGCTCCCCAGAGGGAGCAGGTGGCAGTCTCCAGGGAGGCGGTCTGGCCCTCTGAAGGACGGCAGCCCAGCTGACGATGACCTTTGCTAGTCTGCTTTCCTGCCTTCAGCCGCCTCGCGGCCTCAAGTCTTGTATATGCTGCTCTGCATTAAGTAAATGGGAATGTGCCTGTGCTTTTGCACGTGTTTTGCTTCTATACTGTGTTTCTAAGGAGTGGACATCATGCCTCTGACTCCAGGGTCCCTGTCTCAGAGATTTGCCCTCCTCCCCCAAAAGTCGTTCCTCCTTTTGGGAGCTGTGCTCTCCCCAAAGCTGTAACTACTCGGCTTAGAGTCGTGTACAATCTTGGATCTGTGAGGGATGACCTGTGTGCCCGATTCTCATCCCAGCTTGTCACAGATGCAGGGACGGAGGCCCCAGAAAAGCTGAGCTTACTAGGTTTGCAAAGCCAGGTCAGTGGTGAGGAAAGACCAGACTCAAGGTTCTGGCTCCTAGGCCTGTGGTTCTGTGCTATTGTTTTTCTTGTCCTTGTTAGATCCCATCTTGAGACCTGCAGCCCCTACCTCTCACCCAGGACAGCAGGAGGCTGTTTAAAGTGGATTCACAGTAAGAGTCAGAAAGATAATGCCTTTGAACTCATTAGCGATGATGCCAAACGACAGACAAACGTGTATCGTCAGAGGATTGTGCCAAGAAAGCTTCTAGCCCTGTAATATTTGTAGGACAGTCATCCGCCCTTTCTGCAGTTTCACTTTCCATGGTTTCAGTTACCCACAGTCAACTACAGTCCCAAAACATTAAATGGAAAATTCCAGAAATAAACAGTACATAAGTTTTAAATTGCACATGTTCTGAGCAGCATGATGGAATCTCGAGCTGTCCCCTCCATCCCGCTCGGGACGTGACTCGTCCCTTTGTCCAGCGGACTCTTGCTGTGTACACTACCTGCCCCTTAGTCTCTTACTAGCCTTCTTGGTTATCAGATAGACTGCAGTGCTCATGTTCAAGACACCCTTGTTTTACTCCATAACGGCCCCAAAGCGCAAGAGCAGTGATGCTGGCAATTCAGACGTGCCGAAGAGAATGATTGTTGTCAATCTCTTCCTGTTTCTAATTTATAAATTAAACTTTATCACAAGTCTGTATGCATAGGAAAAACCACAGTATAAACAGGGTTCAGTTTATCTGCGGCTTCAGGCATCCTCTGGGGTCTTGGAACGGAAGCCCGGCGGACAAGGTGGGCCGACGGTACTGCTCTTTCCCTTCGTCTTTCGGAAACTTTGCCGCGGGCTGCACAGTACAGGTCTGTGTGCCGCAGCTTTCCCTTCACAGCGGGAGCTGATTTGTACTAATCAGAAAAAATGCACATCCTGCTCACATGTATTTGTCCTTTTTGAACTTACAACTGTCCAGGAGTCCCCCTCAGCAGTTGTCTGTAGCTCACAGAATACTTTGTAGACAACCAAGCAAACATTGAAGACTCTGACTTTAAACTCGGTGGGCAGTGAGCAGCCTGCTCCCGCGTCCACAATGACATGTTTGATAATGAGAATAAAGGTGCAAGATTCAGGTATCTTTCAGTTTGCAAATCTCCACTGGCCTCCGCTAAGTGGGCATGGTGCTCATCCTCCTGTGAGGAGGTCCCTGAGTGGGCCAGGTCTGGAGGGGGAAACCAGGAGCAGTGAGCAGAACCACCTACTGTAAGACTGGATGAGTGGCTCGCAGGTCAAATCCTGGAAGTGTTTTCCTGAATTTGGGTTGGTCCCCTCCAGGAAGAAGGCACTGGGCTCAGAGAGCGTCTGCCTCCGGTTGTGCCTCTTCAGCTGCATGCAAGAGGCAGCTGGTTCTCTCCACCACTTCTCTGAACTTTCCAGTAGTCTTTACTGCTGCGTCTTGACTTTAGACGCTCCAGGACACTCAAGAACACAACAAAGTGACATCAGTTTGTGGGCTCGTTAAGACACTTCTCCCTAAAGACATTGGAGCATGGCTCCCCACTCCTTAGATGTGGGCCATGTACGATGACTTCCTTCAATGAGCACGTGTGGGAAGGGGAGAAGATCAACCTCACAGTGAAGGAAGCTGATAGACGACCCCAGCCAGGTGCTATGATGTGGTGCAAATGGCACTTTGCCCTGTGGTCTTCCTCCAAAACCACACAATCCTAGTCTAATTGTGGAAAAAAGCTCACAGAATCCAATTAAGGGACTTTATACAAGATATCCGGCCAGCGCTCTCAAAATGATCAAGGTCATAAAAGCAAGAAAAGTCTGAGAAACTGCCACAGCGAGGAGGAGCTTAAGAAGACATGACGATTACAAGATTTGACATTCTGGGAGGATCTGGAAACAGAAGGAGGGCATTAAGGAAAAACTTAGCAAATCTGAATAAAGTATGAACTTTAGTTAATGATAATCATTGATGTTGGTTCATTAATTCTGACAAATATACCACACTAATGTTAGGGGTTTATAATAGGAGAAACTGGACATGCAG
This sequence comes from Equus przewalskii, assembly GCF_037783145.1. NCBI lineage: Eukaryota > Metazoa > Chordata > Mammalia > Perissodactyla > Equidae > Equus > Equus przewalskii. The sequence goes on from NC_091844.1 coordinate 91,020,988, forward strand.
AATATGAAAACTCTGTGTTATTATCTTCACAACGTTTTATAAATCTAAAACTATTCTAAAATAAAAATTTTATTGATAATTGTCACATACATTCTGACTATAGTACATTCGTCTGCAAAGCCTCTTTGGAGGTGACCCCTGTGGCTGTGGCTAGCGGGCTCCCTGTCTTCCCCACTGCTCAGCCCAGCAAGTGGATCCACCCGGGAGTCCTGCACTGCAGGCCCCATCCGGCCAGGCCTGGAGCTGTTGCTGCCCAGGGGCCTGAGTTGCTGCATCCTACTCTCCGTCATTGTGACGCCACAACACCTCACCGTCTGTGGCATGGGAGCTGCCGCTGTGTTCTCCCTGCCTCCTGGGTCCCGGGTCTGCCTGCGACCTGCTGTCCCCAGGGCTGCACTGCCCTTGCACCTCACACCCTGGCCCAGGCCGCTGCTGTGCCTGCTGTCTGTGGGCTGGTGCTGCTGTGTCCCCACCCCAGGACACGAGCCAAGGCAGTGAGGCTCATAGACTGGGGCCCCTGTTCCATTGGCGACTTTCACACTCTCATACCTCACAGGCCACCACCAGGGCAGCTGTCCCGGGCCCCAGGCCCCACAGCAGTTCCTCGAGCGCCTGAGCCCAGGCCTCCAGCTCTGCTGCCCCTCTGAGCACAGGCACACCAGACCCGGTACCAAGGGGGATCCCCTGGCTAGAGCTTCCCCCCATGGGGGTCCAGGAGAGCAAGAAGACTCCCGCAGTGTCCACCTACATGATCTCAGCTGAACCCTGACGGAGCCACATGGAGACAACACCAAGGTGCCCTCCCCAGAAGCAGAGCTGCGGCCTCCCTCCCAGCTGGTGCCCTACTTGCCCGCTGCAGCTGGAAACCTGTCCCCACCAAGCCGGCCCGACAAGGCTGGAAGAGGTGACTGATCCCGCAACTGCACAGTCTGTTTCCTGGAACAGCAAGGACACGGCATTAGCTGTAACCACTGCACGATGGCTTTGAGGAAATGGACACCGAATCTGTGGAAGCCTTAGTCACAAGTCACTCTCTCTGGGAAGTCAGCTGCCGGCTCTGTCCTCTGGGGGAAGGGAGGAGAGACACACCTGCCACCAGTGACTGCCGTGTCTGAAGGACAACAGACTCATGGATGAGGACTCGCCTCGCCTGGGTGTGAATACTGTTCTGAGTTCTTTACACTGTTGTTTCAGCTTTCAACTAAAGGTAGCCCCCACCAGTGACATGAATCCTAAGCCAGAAAAATCTCATCTCAGCAGGTGGACCATAAATACCCAGACAGAGGGACCAGGAGAGACCAGGCAAGCACAAAATCAAGTACAGTTGTGCAGGAGCCAGCATTTCAAACCACAGGAAGTTAGAAGTCTGTTGACATCTGTTAAAGGAAAATATCTATTAACAGGTTGTTAGAAAAGTGTGACAAAAGATATTTACACTTCAGTGCTGTGGTATAAAAATAAAACCAGCATGATTTCTTTCACACGGTCGAGCTCTGTCCCAGGGTATCTGCCACGCACACACTCTCTGAGGCTGCGAGAGAAAGGCCTCTTTCCTTGCATGGACTTCTGCCTGGAATCAGGGGCTGAGCTATGTGACCGGCAGCCTCAGTGTTCCCCCAGCCACAGTTCTGTAGACACTTGCAGCTCACCACAGCCTCCAAGCCCATCACAGAAGCATTTTGAGTACTATGTATTGACTTTTGCGTTCCACGTGCACATACATGACCAACACACACACAGGGCTTGTTGGCGGAACACCACGTTCAATATCAGAGACTCTCTGTATCAGAGACTCCAATATTGGAGACCCCGTCAAGCACCTGCATTAGCACCCGGCCGCTCCTCCTTCTGTCTGAACATGTGAGATAAGAGCTCCAGAATCTTACAGTCTTGGTTCGGATCCTGGCTCACGATTCAAAATAAACTACGTGATTTCAGTTACCAAAAAATTCTCATGGAAATACCACTGCTATTTTTAGAGGACTCATACTAAAAATAAATCAACAATGCACGGAGAAAAGCAAAGCAAATTTCACCTTATGCTGCAATAGCAGAAGCTTAGTTAGCAGATTATTAGTTAAATTAATGAATAATGCGTGCTTTATTATCTCTGGGCTGGTCACTGTGCTGCCACAGGAGATGGAAAATATGAACAAGATCAAACACAAGCTTCTCTCTCATGCATCTTACTGTCCAGGGGGAGGAAAATGTACTAATCAAATAATCAAAAATGCAGATAAATACGTTTTCCATGATGATAAGTACAATCAAAAGGTAAGTACAGGAACCCATGAAGTATGTGAGGAGATTTGAGTTCATCACGATCATCAAAGGGTCCCCAGATGAAAACCGTAACTGCAGGAAGAAGGCTGGAGGGAGAGGATTCTTGGCAGAGAAAGTGGCAGCCTCGAGAAAAGGGAAAATGCCAGAGCAAATGGACAGCAAGGATGTGCGACGTCCAGAGGGATGGAGCCTGCAGTTGTGGGTCTACCATCTGAGAAGGACTTTAATAGCCCGGAGCGTTTCCTGAAGAGGACAGCCAGGATGGTGTGCCTTCTAGAAGCTGAACTGTTTCAGGAATGCTTGAGGAAGGCTGGAGACAGCGTGGAGAAAATACGACAGAATGACCTTAAATTATGGAAAGCTCTCTGTGAGAGGGAAATGAAGATGAGCTGCATGGCTTCCGATGGCAGCTGAGGGAACCACAGGCAGCAAGTGAACGCAGATGGGCTTTCAGTTCCACACAGGACTACAGTGAGGATAAGTCTGGTTGAAATTTCTCAGTGTCCCCGTATGTGGAATTATATGTAACGCCGTGAAATAGAGTATTTATTTTACTAGAATTTTTAGACTTTTGAAAAAATTGGAGATGAGTGTTACCTTTCATGGAACATGTGACCTTATCTCTGAAATCCATGTCTATTTTTCTCTACCTTTCCTCAGAAAGATCAGATCTCAATGTCATATTCTTAGGAACAAAATTGTAATTCACTCATTCATTTTTTTTATCAAATACTACGTGCTAGGTACTACACCAAGTGTTGGGGATAAATTGCTCAACGAGGCTGACAATCTTGGAACCGATAATTCCACGCCTGCTGCCTTTTCTCAGCCTTGGGGTTCAAGGCCCAGCCCCGACAGAAGGGCCCTTCTCTTCTCTAGGCCGGCAGAACTAGTTCTTCCTGGTGCTGTTACACCGGGTTTGACGCAGCGTCTTGATGTACTTAGCTCTCTGGAAAGTAGCCAGTTGGTGCCCACTCTACTCCTGGGGTCGCTGCCGCAGGTCCACGCCAGGCCGCCATTTCACCGCCTGTGTCCCTGAGCCTCAGTCCCAGCGTGGGGAGCTCCCGAGTGCAGACAGCAGATGGAAATGGGGTTGTTCACTGACTTTACAGGGAAAGGGAAGCCCCAGCTCTGGGATGCTCTTAACGCTGATCTTTGGGTGCTTCATTAGCATCTCAAAAGTGAGAAAAATCTTGTTGACCAAGTTTTATTACATTTCCATTCATCAAAACGGGAAAGAATATTTGTAATACTTCATTTCACTCAATCAACAAACACGATTCTAATCCAACTCAGGTTGATGCTGATCTTAATTCTAACCTACTGCCTATCTGAAAACATCACAGGATAGTTTTGCCGAATGGCGTAATATACTACATTTTGGAGTATTAGGAGTTATATTTTTCTTGGGTTTCTATTAGGAAGCTGAAGTTAAAGGACTGTCCAAAAAGTTGAAAATTGATTTATGCTATAATTCTCTATGCCCTGGCTAATATCAGCTGTTTTAACGTCACAAATGAAAAAGTTGGGGGCCTGCCTGGTGGCATAGTGGTTAAGTTCACAAGCGCTGCTTTGGTGGCCCGTGGTTCACAGGTTCGGATCCTGGGTGCAGACCTAGCACTGCTCCTCAAGCCATGCTGTGGTGGTGTCCCACTTAAAATAGAGGAAGATAGGCACAGATGTTAGCTCAGGGCCAGTCTTCCTCAAGGAAAAAGAGGAAGAGTGGCACAGATGTGAGCTCAGGGCCAATCTTCCTCAAGCAAAAAGGGGAAGATTGGCAACAGATGTTAGCTCAGGGCCAATATCCTCACACACACACACATACAAATTACTATAGCAAAAAGAAGGAAAAGTGAACAAGGTGGCCTTGCAATAATGTGAAAACTCACACAGTGAGTGAGCCAGCACAATGGTGCCATGCTCTCCTCCTAGAGCCCTGAGGTTTAGTCAACTTGTATAGCAGGGCTCTTTAAAACTCTGATGTCACCATCAGGGCTTTATAGTGAAGGAAATTAATCACAAATGACTTTTTAAAAGATAACAACATATCCTTGTTGAATATAACACTAAGCAATGAGTTAGAGTTAGAAAAAATACCTTTGTCTATATTTTAATTTATTTTTCGTATTCTACCAAGATCCTGGAGCAGATGGTATCAAAAGAAATGAGGGCTGGCCCTGCAATCAGGAAGGCTTGGCTGGAACCGCACCCTTCCCCCCGCCCCCCACCCTAGCTGTGTGATCACAGGCAAGAATCACTCTTTCTAAGTTTGTTTCCTTATCTGCAAATCAACAATTCCAATACCTAATAAATTATTGCTGCAAGATTGAATACCAAAAAGTATGTAAACTATCTGGCACATAGTAAGAACTCAATAAATTGATGTATTAATTGCCATTGATATTAACACATTTTAACAATTTTTTATTCTGTATAATGTTGACTATATCTCATTTATGTTACCAAAGCTACATCTTAGGCTGCTATTGCTATTTCTGTCCTAGGAATATATACAAAAGGGAATTTATCTTATAATTGTCTCCTTTTCGTTTTTCAAGTTTCTGAGGATAAAACTATGATGATGAATTTAAGAGAAAAAAATCATTATTGAATAGTATTGGTCCAAATCAAAGTAATTTTTATTAAATAATATCTAATCTTTCACAGCCTCTGTGTCAGCTCCTGAGCCTGACTCAGCAAGGCAGACAAGCAGGCGAGGAGTTTAAGTCACTAAACAGCTCAGGGCTCAAAGGTCAGATAACAAGATGCAACGAGGCTCCAGGGCCTTTGACGGGTTCCAAGCCGGGTGCAGGCAGATGCTTAGCAGCTTACAGAAGATTTCAAAACTGAAAATGCATTTGTTTTCCTATTTAAAAAATAAAATATCCTCAAAAATAGAGAAATACACAAAACACAAAAACATATCCCATATAATCCCACCCCATGAAACAACTGTTCCAAATTTGGTTTATAAACACACAGTTAATATATGGGTATGAATAGAGAGGTGGACTTTTATCAAAAACAGGATGAAACCAGACACGTTGTTTTACATCTTGCTTATTTTACTCAGAGTATTTTATGGACATGGTTTTTAAAGAAAAATTGAATTTGCCAAAATGCTAGAATCAACTGAATTTCATTTTTGTTTCTGAGGCGTTTTATAGAGCAACATCTTTCAACAAGGTCTAAAAGATAAGCCCTTTACAGTTTTGGAACTTAAATGCTCTTCACCTAACGTAAATACGGAGTTGAAAAGCTTAAGTCAGACACCCAGATGTTTTGTCTACATAAATCTAAACAGTTGACAACTTGGAAATATTCGCATGTCTGAGGGAACAGTTTTTATTTTTTTAGTGTTTAGGTTCCTTTGGATTCTTTGGATTTGTGCAGAAATGATGGACCACAATGTGAGTGAGGAGCGTTTGACGTACTGCTCCTGCCTTACCAAGCGGTGCTGATTTTCGTAGCACATTTGATTTGCTTTCAGGAAACGGTAAAAATGTATCAATTTTGCCAATTTCTTGGCAGTTCCAAACTAAGCCTGAAAGTCCAGATGAATTAAGGACGTCTCCATGTCTCTCAGTATTTGGATAAGTTGACAGTCAACCTGTAAGTCATTACTTTAAAGTACACACCAATTACATGTGTGCATAACCAGCTTTTCAAACAAGCACAGCCTCTACCATTTCCCCTAACTAAGCATTTCTGTTAGCTTAACATCTTGGCACAGCCAGCGTCGGTTTCTGTCAGCCCATAAGTAACCTTTACCATGAAAAGTTTATACTATTCCTCTGTGGACACTCTCTTACCAAAAGAAAAGAAAAGAAAACTTCTTAAAATGTTATCTGCCCAGTCAAATGAACAAGCAAAGAGCTTACAGTGATTTTCCTAAGAAATTATAGCCAGGTGGTTCAAGTCACTAACTTAATAGAATCGTAAAAATGTCAGTGTCACACACTTGCAAAAGAAGTGACAGTCTATGTTAGTTCACAGATTTCCAACTTGTTACACTACGGGTCAGTACAAGGATCAGAAGAAGACAACAAAGAAAAGCGATTTGCAGAAATAAAAAGCTAAATTGAAAGAATTAAATGTTATATTTCTTTCTCTCATTTCAGTCAGTTTCCTTCTCTTTTGGGGCTCGTTAATACTTGTTTGAACTACTAGTCAGTCATGACATGGAGCACAAGCTTCCTGTGGTTCCCACCACAGAGAAATCAGATTAACTATTACTGGGAGGTTTGCTTTAAAATTTCCTAAAAAGCATCCACACTATTTACATGGCAGCATGGGTCTGACAGTTAGTTTACGGGGACACTTCACTCTCAGTACTAAGTGAGACATGATAATAAGATTTGTGTAAACAAGTGTTCAGATATCTGATTTTTATTTAATTTAGAAACAATCATCCAGATAAAAGACCAGTGGAAACAGCCCTAATATAGCTGGCAATGTGGTTGCAGCACACCTCCTGCAGTGCAGACTCCAGGCTAAGTGGTGCCAGCAAGTTGCGTTTCATCCTCCCAACAACGCTATGAGATAGGCACTGTTGATGTCTTTGTATTTCAAACATGGAAGCTGAAGCACAGAGAAACTCAATGTCTGACTTCATGGGCAGCGCTGTAATCTCTAAATATGCCTGTCTCTACATCGATGGATGAACCGAGGGAAAGTAAATCCTGTTGTTGATTCTTTCTCTCCATCCTTAAGACTTGTACCCAATGCCACGCCATGAGTGGTTTTTCAGGGAAAGAATTAAAACTGTGCTGTTGGAACCTGATAAATTAGAGCCGGAAGGTTTGATGCTGGAGGGGCAATCTCCCCTACTCAAGTGACGTATTTCTAGGATACACTGTTACTAAGCAGAAGTCGAATCCCAGGAGAGGACCCCATGGTCCAGACTACAAGACCCAGATTTAAAATACATAATTCTCCACTTTCTTTAAAATAATTTAACAAAAATTTATAAAAATTGTTTCTGAATAGAAACAATATTATCAAACAGTATATTTAAACAAACAATATCTGGATACAATTTAATCTTTTCTGTCAAATCTTGAACTTGTAGCACTGTCTCCAACTAACCTTGCCCGGGTCTTTGAAACTCACCTTGAATTCTGTTTTGGAGCAGCCCCTGCTCCTCAGGTTTACCCGTGCTCTCGGGAGTTCATGTCATCTTCTCGTAAGATATGTTCTGGCAATTTGTCACCCAATTCAACATGTTAGTTTAGCTGCTTAAAGTGGATGCTTGTGGGTACTTTAACGGCAGGAACCACTCGTGTGACAGTGGGTTTCACAGTCTCCTCCCGAGCCCTACAGAAACAGCCCTCCACAGGTTTAAGCCTGTACAGAGGAGAGCTCAGGTGGGTAGGGAAGAAGTGGAGGAGGAGGAGGAAGGAAGGAACAAGGAGAGCCGGAGAAAGGCAGAGCAAGAAAAGGCAGCCAGGGTGGCCTTGCTTCCCAGGCCGGAGTCAAGGGCAGCAGGTGCCCAGGAGAGCCAGCTCTTTGCTCGGCCCTCCCCAGTCTCAGCCAGGCATCGAGTCACCTCAGGGCCGTCTCTGCATTCTCACCCCCTGGGCTGCTGGGCCTCTGCCAGGGAGGGTCACATTCTACCAGACACGTGGACATGTCTGAATCCCCGCAAGAGAAGTGGTTGGAGTTTTTGCCCCCGCAGGCAGCCTCTCTAGATGCCACGCGCCCCTTTGGCAAGTGTGCTCAGATATGTCTAACTCCTGCCTCGGTGCAAGCTGGAACTGGCATTATGCCAAGAATTTGAAAATTTGTAACCACTTTTTAAAAATCTTAAATGTCATAACATATAACTCTACTTTTAAGCAATGTCCTTTCCCATTACATTTTTAGCTGAAAGTTACTAAGAGTTACTAACCATCTTAAATTTTTAAATTTAAGAATTTAAAATTGGAAAATTCTGACAATCTTTGAAAAATTCAAAAAAAAACTTTCTCCTAGGTTTTTATGCAAGAGAAATGAAAATAAATATTCACACAAAGACCTGTATACAAATGTTCATAACAGCTTTATTCATGATAGCCAAATACTTGAGACAAACCAACAGTCCATCGACTGAGGAATGTGAGCAGCCTGTGGGACGCCCGAGCGAAGAAACACTGCTCAGCAATGAGGACAGCGAGCTCTGCACACGGGGCAACGTGGACACATCTCAAAAGCATTACCATTAAGTGAAAGAAGCCAGGTTTTTGTTTATATCGAATTCCAGGAGAGACAGAAGCAGAGTGAAAGAAAGAGGAGCTGAGGGGTGGGCAGGGCATGGACTGCATGGGGCATCGAGAATTTTGCGACAACAAAATGCTGCATCTTGATTTTAATGTTGTTTACATGACCGAATTTATCTGTCAAAACTCATCAAATGGTACACTTAAAATTAGTGAATTTCATTATACGTAAATTAAATCTCAATCAAAATGAAAAATAAACTTTGAATCCCGAAGAAACACCTGCGTGTTTGCACACTAGCTCTGAAACAAATTGCTTTCTTTTTCAGGGATTCTAAGTTAAACAGTCAGAAATACCCCAACTTTTGCAAATTTAGACAAAGTTTGCTTAATAAACACTTTTTAATTCATTTATTCACTAAAAATTGTCAGTATCTTTTATATGTGTCAGGCCAAGAGTCTCAAGGAGTTCTCAGGTTTATGGTGATGAAAGTAACAGAATAGACTATTCTGGATAATTAACTCCATAGAATTTTCAGAGATGAGCATTGACTTTTTTACTGTGATAAAATACATATAATATTTACCATCTTAACCATTTTTAAGTGTGCAGCTCAGCGGTGTTAGGCACATTCACATTGTTGTGCCGCTGTCACCACCACCCGTCTCCAGAACTCTTCTCATCTTGTAAAACTGAAACTCTACCCTCATTAAACACCCGCTCCCCACCCCAGTCTCCTCAGCTCCTGGCAGCCACCCTGCTACTTTCTTGCTCTGTGATTTTGTGTCTATTCTATAACTTTTTTTTTTTTTGTGATTACTGTGGAGATTACATTTAACATCCCACCATTGTAACAATCTGATTTGAATTTATAGCAGCTTAAGTTCAAGAAACCCCAAAACTCTGCTCCTTTCCAGCTCCATTCCCATCTCCTTCAGTTATTGATGTAACAAAATACATCTTTATACACTGCATGCCCCAAAACATAATCTAATCTAATGTATTAGTGTCGTAAAAAGCAAAAAACTGGAGTTACACACCAAAGTTACCCTAATCCTAGCTTTAATAATTGCCCACGTATCTGCCTTTGCTGAGATCTTTATTTCTCAGTGTGGCTTCATGTTACTGTCCAGGATCCTTTCATTTCACCTGCAGGACCCCATTGAACACTTCTTGCAGGGCAGGTCCAGTGGTCATGGACTCCCTCAGCTTTGGTTTACCTGGGAATGGCTTAATTTCTTCCTCAATTTTGAAGGATAAATTGGCTGGATGTAGGATTTCTAGTTGACAGTTTTTTCTTTCAGCACTTTGAACACATTAGCCCCCTATCTTCTGGTCTCCAGGGTTTCTGATGAGAAATCCGCTGATGATCTTATCGAGGCTCCCTTGTGAGCGACAAGTCACTTCTCTGGCTGCTGTCAAGATCCTCTCTTTGTCTTTGGACAGGTTGCTTGTATGTCTCGATGTTCTCTTTGAGTTTATCCTAACAGAGTTCACTGAGCTACTGGGATGTTTATATTCATGCCTATCATCAATTTGGGGAAGTTTTCAGCTATTATTTCTCTCTTCTCCTTTCTCCCTCTCTCTCCTCCTCTGGGACTCCCACGGTGAGCTTGTGGGTCCTTTGCACGATGACCCACAGGCCCCTCAGGCTCGGTCTGCATATCTACAACCTTCCTCCTTTCTGCTCCTCAGAACTAATGACCCCATGGTACCATCTTTAAGTTGCTCCTTCTTTCTTCTGCCTACTCACACCTGTATTTGAATCCCTCTAATGATATTTTCGTTTCAATTATTGTATTTTTCAGCTCCAGGGTTTATTTTTGGTTTATTTTCCAGTTTTCTATCTCTTTATTGATATTTCCATTATGTTCATACATCGTTCTCTTGACTTCCTCCATGTCTTCTTTTGGTTCTTTGAGATCTTTAAGACAGTAGTTTCAAAGTCTTTATCTGGTATGTCTGCCACCTGGTTTTTCTCAGGGACAGTTTCTGTGGGTTTATTTTATTTTCCTTAGTATGGGCCACACTTTTCTGTTTCTTGGTATGCTTTGTAACTTTTTTGTCAAAAACTGGACATTTCAATCTAATCATGTAACAACTCTGGAAATCAGATTCTCTCCTTCCCAGAGTTTGCTGTATTTTTCTTTTTGTTTTCCTTCCATGAAGTGGGGTGCTGCCATAAAAAATGCATAAAAATGAGGAAGCGGCTTTGGAACTGGATGATGGTAGAGCCTGGAGGAGTTTTGAGGTACCTGCTAAAAAAGCCTAGATTGCTGTGAAGAGACTGTTGGTAGAAATATGGATGTGAAAGGCAATTTTTGTAAAGACCTAGAAAGTAAAAAGGAGAGCTGGAAAGAAAGGCTCCATCTTCTTGGAGAATATATAAATAATCATGAGCAGAATGTTGGTAGAAATATGGACTTTAAAGACCATTCTAGTGAGTCTCAGATGGAAATCAGGAACAAGTTATTGGAAAACGGAGAAAAGGTGGTCCCTGGCACAAAGTGGCAAAAAACTTGGCTGAGTGGTACTCTGGTTTTTTTGTGCAAGGCAGAATTTGTGGATGATGAAATTGGATTTTTAGCTGGGGAGATTTCTAAACAAAATGCTGAATGTGTATCCTGGATAGCCCTGACTACCTATAGTAAAATACAAGAGGAGAGAGATGAATCGAAGGAATTGTTAAGAAAAAGGAACCAGAATTTGGAGATTTGGAAAATACTCAGCTTATCTACATTGAAAAAAAAGAAGTGAGAAATTGTGCTCTAAAGAGGGCTCTAAGGGTTTGTTTGAACAACCATTTGATAAGGTGATCAGCATGGATGTGAACCACAAATTTAACCAGCCACCTCATCTGAAATCAGAAATAGCAATGGGATTATATGAGCAGAAACACTGCCAGCTTGAACTGAGGGTTGGAGATGGGACGAAAAGAAGTAAGGCTGTTGGATTTAGATTCCACAGGACAGGACAATGGAGCCATTGAACCGTGAATATCTGCTCTTCTTCAAGAAAAGAAAAAGACCTTCATGGCGATTCAGAGATCTTCAAGGCTGCCTCCCGGGGCCTCTGCTGAGTGCTGAGGTTTCAAAAAGCCGGGCTGCGTCACCAGGAGCCTTGGGAGAGGGACTGCCGAGAGCCTTGAGGGTAGGACTCCTTACCTGCAGAGCCAGGGGTGCAGGACCCATACCTTACAGAGCCCAAGGATGTGACCCCTGCCCCAGTGGGTCCAGAAGGCAGGACACCTCCCACTCCCCTGCCCAGGGAGTTTGGAAGGCAGGGAATCAAGCAAGCAGGATTGTCCTCAAGACTTAAGATATGGTCAGTTTGCCTTGCTAGGTCTTGAACTTGCTTGGGACCTATCACAGCTTTGTTCCTTCCAGTTTCTCCCTTTCAGAATGGGAGTGTCTATCCTACGTCTGTCCCACCACTGCATTTTGGAAGTAGATAACTTGCCTGGTTTCACAGGTTCACAGCTGGAGAGGAATTTTGCCTGAGGGTGAATCCCACCTCAGGTCTCAGCACATGAGATGGTGAGACTAATAATAATATCGTCATCTAGATGATATTTAGACAAAACTTGGACTTTACTCTTTCAAGTTGATGCTGGGGTGAGTTAAGACTTTGAGTCTCTCGGGATGGAACAAATGTGTGTTGCATGCAAGAAGGACATGAATTTGGAGGGAGCAGGGGCAGAACGTTATAGACTGAATGTATGTGTCACCCCAAAATTCATATGTTGAAATCCTAATCCACAGTGTGACTGTGCTTGGATATGGGAATTATAAGGAAGTAATTAAGGTTAAATAGGTCATAAGGGTGGGGCCCTGATCAGCGGGGACTAGCTCTCCACCGGGAGGACACAGGGAAAAAGTGGCATCTCCAGGCCAGCAAGAAAGCTCCCACTAGAAACTGACCACACGGCACCATGATCTCATACTTCCAGCCTCTGGGACTGTGAGAAAACGTTTGAGTCACCCGGGCTGTGGTATTTTGTCACGGCCACCCAAGAAGACTAACACAGTGCCAAATAACCTACTCCAGAGCATATTGTCAGAAATACTCGATGTTTGTTAAGAGACTCTAGTCTGTATAAAGGAACCAAGGAGATGAATACATCCTGTTGTATGAAAGCACTGGTTTGTTTAGGCCTAAAAGTGGGAGCTGGGATGAATACCAAATTAGAGTAAGTGGTTGTGCTTCAAATATGAATTAGAAAAGGAGGCATCTTTTGTGTTAAAGGAAATATCATTGTCTCAAGAGGATTACGTATAAAAATTCCTATAGTGTAAGCATAATTATTAATTTACCTTAGACTTGAAAAGGAACTTAAAGAGCATTGCTCTTTGATAAAAAAGTTTTCTAACAATAATAATGAGAATAATTATGGTAACAATAAGCACTTGCATTTCTTTAATTAGCTACAATACATGTTTTGTCTTATTTGAGTAGAAAGGGGGGTATCCATACATTTAAACAAAAAGGTATTCAGCATCTATTTAGCACCAGCTGTTGTATAAACACTGCAAGTAAAGTGGAGGTAAGTGTGATACTTCCTAGTATCTATGGCACAGCAAGAGATAAGATAGACACACATATAGTTCATCTAATGTGACGTGAAGCAGCCACTAAAAACGCATGGCCGCTGTTGTGACAGGAGAGAGTCAATGTGCCTGATGTGGGAGATATGACTGACACTTCACCTCAGGGAGCTCTTCAAAGAAATGGAGGTATTTATTGGGTGGGGAGGAAGGGTGATATTCTGTAAGTAATCACATGGGAATTCATTTGCAATCCGAGATCTTAGACAGAAGAAACTAAAGACTTAAGCTATTTGCCCAAGGTCATCCCTCTAGTAGAAGAATCAGCACTTAAACTCAGGTCTTCTGAGGCCAAATCTGTGGATCTTTCCCTATTGGCAAATCATGTGTGTAGCACTTCTTTAGTACGGAGGATGCTGTGTTACTTGTCTATTGCTGCCTGTCCAACCACTGAGAACAACAGTAGTAACTTATCGCCTCTCATCTTGTCTACTGCTGCAGACTCAGAGGGGCTCAGCTGCTCAAGTCTTGGGTTCTCTCAGGTGGCTGTAGTTATATGTCAGCTGGGGCTTCAGTCATCTGAGAGTTTGAATGGCACTGGCAAGTTGGTGCTGGCTGTTGGCAGAGGGCTTCAGTTCCTCCCCACAAGGACCCCCCTATAATGAGGGCTGAGTCCTCCAGAGAAAACAACCTAAGAGGCCAAAGCAGAAGCATCAACGTTTTTAATGACCTACCCTCCAAGGCCACACACCGTCACTGCCTCCACATGGTATTGATCATATAAGGTCAGCCCCAATTCAGTGTGGGAGGGAACTACCCAAAGATATGAATATTAGGAGGCCTACATGACTAGGGGCCATCCTGTAGGCTGACTAACAGATAATTATATTTGTATTTTATAAGTAACAATGATTTTCCCATGGCTAGAACAGAAACTTCTATATGACAAGTATATCTGATGCTTTAAAAAACTCTTTATAATCTCCAGGAAAGTACGACCAGATATCAAGACTACTCCTCTGAGGAGTCAGTCTTACCAGGGCCCCTACAATTTCATGAATTTTACCTCCAGGATCCCTACCAGCTACTCACAGTGAAGACTAGAAGGCCATCCCCTTGTGCTTCCAGGAGGCAGCCAAGATAGTAACCATTTGGAAATATGCCCCAGGGAAAAGTAACCACTGGGAAGCACACCCAGAGCCTTCTGTTCTCCATCTGCCTTCAAGGGAAACTGCTTCACCACAGCTGACCCACTTTGGGAAGGGGAATACCAAGGGCAGCCTTCCTATTTCACCGGGGTGAGAAAAGGGCTGAGACACACATTGAAGTTCACGGCTGAGGGGACGGGCTCACTAGAAGACTGAGATACAATCACAGGTTTATGGAACACTTACTCTCCCCCCACCCTTAGCATAGCAACAGGGCTTCCATGTAATAACAGGCGATTACAACTGAAAGAGCTGCAAGCCTCAGACCCTACATGAGAAGAAGCCCAGAGAATCCCAAAGACACCAGTGGAGACAAGAACAAGGATCCTAGAGGAAATCTTAGCATCTACATCTACAGCAAATAGTAAACACAGCCTAACTTCTGGCCAGACACACATAAATCCTCACACCAAAGGCCTGTTTACCTCAATTCCTTTTACCCTATACATCATGCCCAGCTTTCAGCAAAAAATTAAAACACAGCCTGAAGAAACAAAGTGAGCATCAGACCCAGACTCAGATATGGCAGAGATTTTGGAATGATCAGACTGGGAGTTTAAAGCAACTATGGTTATTATATGAAGGGCTCTGATGGGAAAGTGGACAACACGCAAGGACAGTCAGGTAATGTAGGCAGAGAGATGGAAGCTCTAAGAAAGAATCAAAAGGAAATGGTAGAAATGAAAAACATGGTAATAGAAATGCAGAACGTCTTTGGTGAGGTCATCAATAGACTAGGCACAATCAATGAAAGGATCGCTTAGCTTGAAGACATGTCAAAAAAAGCTTCCCAAACTGAAAAACAAAGAGAAAAATGAATGGAAAAAAATGGAACAGAATATCCAAGAATTGTGGAACAATTACAAAAGAAGCAGCATAAGTATAATGGGAATACCAGAAGGAGAGGAAAGAGAGAAAGAGGCAGAAGAAATATTTGAAGTAATAATGACTGTCTGAGAATTTCCAAAAATTAATGACAGACACCAAACCATAGATCCAGGAAGCCCAGAGAATATCAAGCAAGATATATCTTCACCTAGGCATTTGATATTCAAACATATGAAAACCAAAGAAAATCTTCAGAGAAGCCAGAGGGGAGGAAAAAAGAAACAGCTTACCTATAAGAAACAAGGACGAGAATTACATTTAACATCTTTACAGAAACCATGCAAGCAAGACGAGAGCAGAAGTGAAATATTTAAAGTGTTGGAAAAAACCCCCACTACCTAGAATTCTGCATCCAGCAAAATTATCTTTCAAAAGTGAGGAAAGACTTTCTCTGACATACAAAACCTGAAGGAATTTGTCTACAGTAGAGCTGACTTGTAAAAACTGTTAAAGGAAGTTCCTTAGAGAGAAGGAAAATTACATAGGTCAGCAGCTAAGATCTACGTAAAGAAAGAAAGCATCAAAGAAGGGTTAAATGAAGGTAAAATTAAACCATCTATTTTCCCTATTCTTAAGAGTTTATTGATCTGATAATCTTTTTTTTTCAAAATAATAATAGCAACAATGTATTGAGTTATTGTAGCTTATGGAATGAAATAAATGACAGCAATGGTGTAAGGGATAGAGGAGGAATTGGGAATACTCTGTTATGATGACCTGCACTATCTATGAGCTCTATAGTGCTATTTGAAAATAGACTTAAATTAGCTGTAAAGGTATATTGCAAACTCTATGGCAAAACAAAAATGTTTTAAAGAAGTATAATTAATATGCTAAGAAAGAAAATGGAATCATATCAAATGCTCATTTAAACCAGAGAAGGCTGAAAAAGAGTAGAAGACCAAAAAAAGATACAAAGAACAGGTGCAATGAATAGAAAACAGTTATAAACATAGTAGATAATAAACTATGTCTACAATAATTTTAAATGTGAATGGTCTAAATATACCGGTTAAAACACAGAGACTATCAGAGCGTATATAAAATTAAGATTTAATACATGTTTTCTACCAGAAACTCAATTTAAATATAAAAACACAGACAGATTTTTTTTTAAAGGGATAAGGAAGGATATACCTTGCTAACACTAATCAAAAGAAAATTGGAGTAGCTATGCTAACTTCAGACAAAGTCACCTTCAGAGCAAGGATAAAAAGGGATGTCACATAACGAGACTTCTCCAGGAAGATATACCAATACTTAATAGGCATGCACCTGACAACAGAATTTCAAAATACAGGTGGCAAAAATGAGAGAACTGCAAGAAGAAATAGAAAAATCCACTGTTGTTGTTGGAGACCTCAATATTCCTGTATCAGTAGAAGCAGAACTTCAGTAGGGACAGAGTTGAACTGAGCAGCACCATCAATCGAATGGATCTACTTAGTTTTTATAGAATACTTCATCAAACAACAGCATGATACATAGTATTCTCAATCTCACATAGAATATTCACCAAGATAGACCACATCCTCGGTCATAAAACATACCTCAATAAATTTAAGAAACCTGAGAGAGGGCTGGGGCTTGCTAAAAGGGACAGGCTCACTTAGAGTTTTTAAATTTTTTTTTTGAGGAAGACTGGCCCTGAGTTCACTTCCATGCACATCTTCCCCTACTTTATATGTGGGATGCCTACCACAGCATGGCTTGACAAGTGGTGCGTAGGTCTGCACCTGGGATCCGAACCTGAGAACCCAGGGTTGCCAAAGCAGAATGTGTGAACTTAACCACTGCACCACTGAGCCGACCCCATCACTTAGAGTTTTTGGAGGGAAATTCCCACCAGCCTTGGTCCTTACCACCAAATTTGCACACTCAATGGGTGACCTGCAGCTGCTGCTCAGTGGTCACAGTGATGTTTACCTCATCTGGGATGTGGACATAATGGAAATTAATGGTCTGTCACAAACAGGTCATCCAGCTTAACTTGATGTTCCCAATGGTCTATGACACGGAAGTCATACAAAATATACTCTCACACACAATGGAATTAAACTAGAAATCAGTAACAGAAAAATAGTTAGAAAATCCCAAGATATTTGAAAATTAAACAACACATTTCTAGATAATACATGAGTCAAAGAAATGCCAAGAGAAATTTTTAAAAAATATTTGAATTAAATGAAAATGAAAATACAACTTATCAAAATACTTGGGATGCATTAGTATAAAGGAAAGAAGAAAATCTAAAACCAATAATCTAAGCTTCTACCTTAGGAAACTAGAGAAGGAATAACACTATAAACCTAAAGCAAGCAGAAAAAAAGAAGTAATAAAAATTAAAGCAGAAATCAATGAATTTGAAAACAATAGAGAAAATCAACAAAACAAAAAGCTGATTCTTTGAAAAGATCAATAAAATTGATAAACTTATAACCAGGCTAATTGAGAAAAGGAGAAGATAGAAATTAGATAAATTAGATCTAATTGAAGATTGAAATTAGATCAATAATATTAGAAGTGAAAGGAAGGCCATCCCTACTGATCCTATGGACATTAAATGAATAATAAAGGAATATTATGAACAATGGTATGCCCGTAAATTGGACAGTGTAGATGCAATGGACCAAGTCTTTGAAAGACACAATCTGCCAAAACTCACAAAAGGAGAAATAGATCATCTGAATAGGCCTGTATCTATCAAAGAAATTGAATCAATAGTTAATAATCTTCCTAAATAGAAAGCACCAGACCCCGATGGTCACCAGTGAACTGTAACACAAATTCAAGGAAGAAATTACACCAATTCTCTGTAATCTTTTCCAGAAAATAGAAGCAGAGGGAACGTTTCCTAGTTCATCCATGAGGCCAGAGTTACCTTAATATCAAAAGCAAATAAAGACTTTACAAGAAAGGAAAACTACAAACATCTTTTATGAAGAGAGATGAAAAATCCTCAACAAAATATTAGCGAATAAAATCCAACAGTGTAATAAAAGAATTATACACCACAGCCAAGTGGAATTTATTCCATCTGTGCGAAGATGGTTCCCAACAGTCAAAAATTAATCAATGTAATGTCACATCTATATTAGGCAGCTTGGGCTGCTAAAACAAAATGTCACAGACTGGTGTCCTAAATCACAGAATTTTTTTTCTCACAGTTCTGGAGATTAGAAGTCCCAGATCAGGATGCCAATAGGGCTGGTGTCAGGTGAGCGCTCTCCCCTTGAGTTGTAGATGGCCACCTTCTTGCTGAGTGTTCACATGGCCTTTCCTTGGTGTCTGGCATGGAGAGAAAAAGTGCAAGCACTCCATGTGGTATCTCTTCTTATAAGAACACTAATCCTATTAGATTACGGCCCCATCCTTTAGACTTCATTGAACCTTGGTTAGTTCCTAAAGGCCCTATTTCTAATACAGTCACATTGGGGGTTTGGGCTTCAACATGTGAATTTGGAGGGGACACAAGCATTCTATCCATAACAGCATCAAACAGGCTAAGGAAAAAAAATCATATGATCATGTCAGTGAATGAAGAAGAAATATTTGATGAAATCCAATATCTATTCATGATAAAAACTCTCAGCAAACTAGAAATAGAGGGAGAACTTCCTCAACTTGATAAAGAACATCTACAAAAAACTTACAGCTAAAGTCATATTTAGTGGTGAGAATCTAGATGCTTTTCCCTCGAAGATTAGGATCAAGGCAAGGACCTCCCCTCTCACTGTTCTTATTCAAGACTGTACTGGAAGTCCTAGCTAATCCAGCTAGACTAGAAAAGGAAACAAAATGTATACAGGCTGAAAAGGAAGAAATAAGACTGTCGTTGTTGGCAGACGACATGACTGTCTATTTTAAAATTCTCAAAGAATAGACAAGAAGATCACTCCTAGATCTAGTAAGTGATGATAGCAAGATTGCAGGAGACAAGGTAAATATATAAAAGTCAATTGCTTTCCCATATACCAGCAATGAACAAAAGAAATTTGAAATTAAAAACACAATACCATTTACATTAGGACCAAAACAAGATAAAGTACTTAGGAATAAATCTAGCCAAATATGTATGAGATCTATATGAAGCAAACTAAAAAAAATTCTGACCAAAGACGTTAAAGATCTAAATAAATGGAGAGGTGTTCCATGTTTATGTATAGGAAGACTAAACAACTGATATATGATGTTAGTTCTTCCCAACTTGATCTATAGATTCAGTGTAATCTCAGAAAAACTCCCAGCAAGTTACTTTGGGGATATCAACAAAGTCAGAGGACTGACACAGCCTGACTTCAAGATTTACTATAAAGCTACAAAAACCAGGACAATGTGGTATTGGTGAGGAAATGGACTAATAGATCAAAGGAACAGCGTAGAGTCAAGAAATAAATCCACACAAATACAGTCAATTGATCTTTCACAAAAGAGCAAAAGCAATTTAATGGAGAAAGAATAGTATTTTCAACAAATGGTGCTGGAACAACTGGACATCTAAATGTCCCGCCCCCCAAAATGAGTGTAGATACTGATCTTACACTTTTCATTACAATTAACTCAAAGTGGATGTAGAAGAGAATATCTAGGTGACCTTGGGTTTGGTGATGAGTT
This sequence comes from Equus przewalskii, assembly GCF_037783145.1. Lineage (NCBI taxonomy): Eukaryota > Metazoa > Chordata > Mammalia > Perissodactyla > Equidae > Equus > Equus przewalskii. The sequence continues at coordinate 91,040,723 of NC_091844.1, forward strand.
TTTAGATATAATACCAAAACGTAGTGCATGGAAAAAAAATTGATGAGTTGGGCTTCATTAAAATTTAAAAATTAAAAACATTTGCCTTTTGTTTTTCCATTTCCCATAGGCCTTTTATTTTAGCAACACACTCTAATCAAATCTATCCCAAACAGAAATAATGCCATACTTCATGTAACTAATCAGTTGATTCAAAAGGAACCTTTTACAAATGTGAGTTAAGGAGTGGAATATAGAGGGGTTTGGTGGGGAGAGGGAAGGAAGAAGACTTTGGGGGATGTCAGAGGCTACAGTGGAATTGTGTGGCCCGTTCTGTCTCAATCCAGCATGAAGAAACTTCATGATTCTCCTAATTACTCAGGCTCATAGCCATTGAAATCATTTAATTCTTTCTTTGGATTTGGCTGTCAATTTCTCAAGAAGAGAAAGTAAATCTTATCTGGAGTATATTATGTTTAGCTCTAGATGCTAGACATATCCCAGAAAGACACAAGTGAAACATATGCTGTAACTAGTGAAATGACAAAGGGGAAAAGAAACGTTTGCAATGACAAAGGGGAAGCCGTGTGGTGTATGGGATGCAGCAGAGTCTTTGGAAGCAGGCAAATCTGGGTTGTGTACTTACTTCTCTGTGGTCATCGTAGTGTATAAGAAAAGGTCCCTGTCCAGACATAACTTTGTAAGGGAGGCTATCTCAAAAATAAACAAACTGATTATAATATCATGTTAGCTAGCAATACACAATTTTAAGAAAAAGAAAGCAAGCTAAAGGATTGGAAAGTGACAGAATTTGCTGTTTTATTTAGTGTCTTAGGGGAGCAAGCTCTGACCATGTAACACCTAAGAGGAGAAAGCAAGTCAAGAAAGTGTCAAGGGGTGTGAAGAATGAGGAAACATGGACAAAAATCTCATGTATGGAATACTCCTGGTATTTGGAGTCCACAGTGTCCTGAGCAAGGTTAGCAGGTGGGAACGCAGCAGGAAAGCAGGACAAGGGCCGGACTGCTGTGGCATTCCATGCGCTGTCTGTTGGGCCAGGCTGGAACCATGTTTCCCTGAATTCTCTTCTTTTCTGGTTAGCTTTGGCCGCAAGAGACCTTGTGCATGGGAGCTGGATGGCGGGTGTAAAGCAGCAACCAATTTTGTTGTTAACCTTCTGAAGGTCGGTGCTGGTGTTGGGCCGTGCAGCTCTCATCACTGCTGCAGGTCTGCTCACCCACGTGACTGGTTTGGGCCACATCCGCGGGCAGCTCCTACACATCTCCTCCTTCTGCTTCACCAGGTTTTGCGTGGGGTTCATGTTCAACTCTGAGGGAAGAGGCAAGAGCTCCTCCCTAGGTCAGCACAGCATTGAGTTGAAGGCGGTGAGAACAGAAGCAGCTTCCTGGTGTCCTCCTGGGTTCCAGCTCATCCTTGTCTCATCCACATCCAGCTTCCTCCCTGATGGCCAGGCCTGCTGACCGAGAGTGACCTCAGGCTTAGCACTAGCAGATCCTGCTCCACTAGCAGCCATTGCTGTGTCACAAATCCCTTGTCACGTGTCACTCGTAGCAGCTCTGCCTCTCCAGTCAAACACTGGTTGCCGTGGAATTTGTTCCCCCAGTGGTTCCAGAGCATGGGTGTTCTGAATCGGCTCCGGGTTATCTGGAATGGGTTCTCTTATCTAATTAGGTGTAAAGGCATCAATGACCCTGTGTCCAGTGGCAAGGTCACTGGTAGTCTGTGGCATACGGGGGTAGAATAGTTATTAAATTATCCCCTTTAATAGCCTGTAGTGCTGTAGAAAGCAAGGCTCTGAGAGTCTAAGTATTTTGCGTCTTGGAATATTTTAGTAAAAACAGAAAATATAATAGAGTTGACTAGTTCTAAATGCACTGCAGTTCTTGGGAAAAGAAAATTATGAGCTTGGGGCTTTAAATTTCTAGCAAAGGGCGGAGAAGGGACCTGAGAGCCTCTATGACCGTCTACAACTGCCCTAAAAGAAGCCTTTGTCTCCTGTGGCTGCAGGGCTGAAATTCCCGAAAACCAAACAAAAGTCTAACCCTGAGGGTGGCTGCATTACAGTAGAAACTGGACCCTTCATCTCGCAGGGTCTCTTATGTTAGAGACAGGGGCTTGGCTGGGAAGGAGAGGCAAACACAACTGGGATGGGGCCCTTGGGAAGGTCCTGATGGAGCCGAGGACCTAACCTCAACTCCACCAGTGGAATCTGTCTTTCCTGCCTTGTCTGAGAAGATCAATCTCCTCTTGCCTGAAGAACCTGTAATGATCCTCCCCTGAGGTACTTGTCCTGCAAGAGGCTGATGACTTTTATAAACACCTGCCCCCACCATCTCTCACTGCTTCTAGACCCATAACTGGAGTCAAGTCCTAGCTGGCCCTGAAGACAAAAAGTATGATTTGCAAGGTGATATGATGCACACCAAAACAATTCATGATTTTGCTAATATTTATTAACCACAACTTGGGGAAGAAGAGCATGGAATCAAAGTGGAAAAAAAAAAAGTTGGATCAGGACGAATGCACTGATATTTGCTCCCTAAGCAGAAATCCTGCATTCAGTGTGTTAGCTCTCTGTGTGGAAGTGGCTCTATCAATATGCTTGATTGGTGACTGAAACCTGGAGCAAAGATGGTCCACATCAAAGGAAGCTGAAATGCCAGCACATCCTTGGTATATTGCAGAAGAAGGTATCCAAGGACAGAGGGATGCATCATGTAAGATCTGCTGTCCCACATTCTCAGAGGATCTCCCAGGATGGTCCAAAGGACACTCCCTTCACCAACTCTGTGAGAAATACATTTGTGAGGGGAGCCTCACATTCTCCAGGAGCTCTGTTGTGGCTCTTCTTTGTAGGCAGGAAATGACAGTGGGAACCTTTGCCATCAAACTGGGCTTCTTGAATTCATTGAGTATGCTGGGGTCCCAGGGTGGCAGGGACCAACTGTTGGCACTTAATCGTCAAAGACAAGATGAGTGTAGTTGGTGTAGTTACTGTAATAGACAGTAGAGCCAAAGGTGTAATTGTAAGAGGCGGACCTGCTGAGATCTTTGGTGATGGCCAGTTCATCCTGGTGACCCTAGAACTCAGAAACATTGACAGGCTACTAAACTCTGACTTTCTTTGTATAAGCAGAAAAGCTCTAGGTCTGGGGGCTGGTGTCGTGGCTGACAAATAAAAATGGCAAGCAATAGGATATATTGGAGTATATGAGGAAGCCATTTGGTATAAACCTAATTCGGCCTGACATTTTTTTTCCTCCAAAAGGGCCTGACTGGCTATTGAGCACGCATTGCTTATCTGCTTAGACATTTCCTATGGCCAGAACAAAGGCCCTTGAGATAAAGATGCAACTTCCCCCCTCCCCCCCCCCCCCCCCGCCCCCACATTAGCATTTTTCCTTAGGCTAGGAACTGATTGCTGCACTCACCTCCCAGCTCACCTGTGACCACCCAGCTGGAGACAACAGACTGCCACCCTGCTGTGTTCACCGAGACAGAAGACCTACCTGCTATTTCCATCAATCGCTGTGCCAACAGAGTAGTCTCGCGACTATTGTAAAAGGGACATTCCAATCATATGTGAAACATCCTCTTTGAGGGTATATAACGACCCTGTATACACCCCCACCTCTTTGGAGTGCTCTGTTCCTTTGTGGAAAGACTCTCCCAGGTTATAATCCTCAGATTTAAGCTCAGAATAAACTCACCCAAATTTTCATTTATAGATTGGATATGGATTATTTTCGTCGACATGGCGTAGTAGTTAAGTTCACATGCTCTGCTTTGGAGACCTGGGGTTGGCAAGTTTGGATCCCAGGCAGGGACCTAGCACTGCCCTTGAAGACACACTGTGGCAGCATCCCACATAAAATAGAGAAAGATGGGCACAGATGTTACCTCAGCAACAATCTTTCTCAAGCAAAAAGAGGAAGATTGGCAACAGGTGTTGGATCAGGGCCAATCTTTCTCGCCCCCCCCCCCCCAAAAAAAAAAGCTCTAGGTCTGGTGAACGGAAGTCTGACTTGAGTTACCACAGTAGAGAGTCACAGACTCTCAAGAAATTCCCCGATTTGAGCCAGTTCACAGAACCAGAGCCCTTGAAAGAAGGAAAAACTAGATCCCTTGAGAAAGGACCCTGTTGCACAGCTAAAAATGTATACTGTAAATATTCCCCAGAGGGATTTGTGGCCATTTACATAGTGACTGTGGTTTGGGGAAGGGGAAATAACCAGACTTTTCAGGTGTCACTGGAAACTGTCCGTGAACTGAACTAAGCCCTAGAGACACAAAATGCTGCTGCGCTCCCCTAGTCAGCACAGAAATTACGGGAGTCTGCTGGTCAATGGAGTTGGGCTCAGATTCAGCTCACAGTGGTCCCATCGTGCCATCAACGACACCCTGTGGCTATTCCCCAGTTTTGGAATGCACACTCAGAATAGATGCACTTAGCAATAGCAGGTTCCCATGTTGGTTTCCTGGCCCTTGAAATGAGGGCTGTTAGGAAAGGCTAACTACTGCCCCACAAGGAGAATAGTGAGCCAAAGAATTACCAAATTCCTGCAAGATTGAAAGGGTTAGCGCCAGCATCACAGAATTCAAGGTCTGGCCCCCGCTGTCATACAGTTCCCAGGGGCTGGTCAGCACATGGTGGTAGATTGATTTTTTTTTTTCACGGAGGAAGATTTGCCCAGAGTTAACACCTGTTGCCAATCTTCCTCTTTTCTGTATGTGAGCTGCCATCACAGCATGGACACTGGCAGACAAAGGGTGTAGGTCCAAGCCCGGGAACTGAACCGGGGCCACTGTAGCAGAGTGAGCTGAACTTAACCACTAGGCCACCAGGGCTGGCCTGGTAGATTGATTCTATCAGAACACTTCCATCACAGGAGGAACGGAGCTTCATCTCAGTGGAATAGATATTTAACACAGATACGTATTTTCCTTCTCTGCCAACAATGCTTTTGCCAAACCACCATGTGGGGATTTATGGTATGCCTTATTCACCATCACAATATTCCACACAGGATTAAGGAACTCATTTTTAGCAAATGAAGTGACAGAAGGCCCATGCTCATGGAATTCACTGGTCTCACCATGTTCCCCATAAACTGGAACAGCTCACCTGATGGAATGACAGCCCAGCCTGTTAAGGACAGCAATGGTACCAACTGTGTGGTAACTTCAGGGCTGGGATAACGTCCTCCAGGATGCAGAATGTGTCTCCCCGAGTGATCAAGACCAAGTGTTGTTCCTTATTTTGATATGACTACATTTGTGCATATATTAACCATTTTTTTCTTACTGTACATCTCGGTATTTAAGTTAAAAGACGTTAAAGAGAGAGTACGATTCAGTAAGAAGACCAGTCAATGTCACCTGCAGATGGATAAGGGGCTTTGTATCCTCTGCTGGGGAAAGCGTTCCCGTGCTTTTGGTTGTGGAAGGGATAGTTTGACCACGGATGTGCTATGGTCCTCATTTGGAAGTTATGGATGATTGAGAGAGTTGTGTAGATATGAAGTTGAAAATGTGGGTTGTGGTAGCTCTGATTGTGTCAGTACAGCTAAGCTAAAACTGTGTTTCCCAGAATTCCCTTCCTTCTGTAGCTCAAGGCTTGTGCTAAAGTGGAAAATGCAGGAGAAGCAGCAGCCCTGTTTCGATGCTCTGAAGTCTGTGCAGGGCACCAGGCAGTGCGGCATCTCAAGCGCCTGTCACGGATCCTTTTGCTCACCTTGAGGATCTCCTCAGCCTCTCTGAGACTCGGGCCAAATGTGCATCCTTTTTGATGGCACCAAAGTTAGACGTGGTAAGAGACATCCTCACATTATAATTTGTTGTGCGGATTCAATTTGTCCTTGCTCTCACCCATATCCAGCTTTCCTCGCCAACATTCTGGTTTGCTGACCCATAAAGTGACTTAGACTGGACACTAGATGCTGAGACATCAGCTTACATAGACACCAATACGCACAGTTGTGTAACACCACACGCTATCGTAATTCTCTTACCTTATATCACTCACAGCATTTCTGCTTCTCTCATAGACCTCTCTAATATAAACCCTAAGGCTAAGATAACGACTCTGAACTCTATTCCAAATACAATGGGAAACCACTTGAGTACATTGATGAGATGATTTTGAATTCTAGCTCTGTTTTACTAGCTGTGCAATCTTGTGCAAATTGCTTCGTCTCTCTGAACTTCAGTGTCCTAATCTGTAAAGTAGGGACAACAATATCTGAATCATGGGATTAACAAGGATGTTGACTGCGTATTTAACATGGGGTTTGGAGATGCTCTTGTAGCTAACAGAGGGTCGTAGCTTGTGTTCCCAAGCAGCTTCATGTCCAGCTGCTTGTTCTAATGATGGCAGTGACTACTGTGGCTTGTTACCATGCTGTGTGGTGAGATAATGAAACCAATTAAATGTTATGAACGCATTTCAAGCAATCTTCTGTGACCTAAGAAGTGTAAATAAGAAATCAATTCAGTGGAGTAACCTGGGCTGCTGCAACCGTAACACTATTTAAGCAGTGTCATCCTCTGCCATTTTCCCTGCCCACATTCCTCATTTATGCTTCTTCTGCTCAAAGTGTAGTCCTTGGACCACCAGCAGCATCATCACCTGTGGGTTTGTTAAAAATGTAGAATCTCAGATTTACTGGGCCAGAGTCTACATTTTAAGATTCCCCAGGTGATTTGTATGTGCATTAGATATTGAGAAGCGTTGGTCTGCTTTCTTTTCTGGTCTCCAGTTCCTCTGCCATAGCCCTGGAGAAACTAGTGAGTTTCCCGTCATGACTCCATCAAGCCCCATTTGTTACTGTGTCATGATTGCCCTTTCTTTTCCTAATCACATATCCTTTGTATTGAGAAAATTAAATGTCAACTGAATGCCACACATAAAGTTGCATTCATTAGTTCTATCATTCATTCATTCAGTAAATGCCCACTCTATGCCGAAGAGACATAATTGAAAAGTCTCAAAGTCTTTGAGATGTAAAGTAGTTGAAACATAGGTTAAAAGTGTTATAATTAAAATTTTTTTAGTGTTTTTTTTTAGCATTTTTTGTTTTTTGCTGATGAAGATTAGTCCTGAGCTAACAACTGTGCCAATCATCTTCTGTGTTTTCACATGTGGGACACCTCCACAGCATGGCTGATGAGTAGAGTAGGTTCACGCCTGGGATCTGAACCTGCAAACCTGGGCCACCAAAATGGAGCATGCAGAAGTTTCACCACTTGGCCACAGGGCTGGGCCCTGTAATTAATGTTTTTAAGCCAAAATTGAAACAAAAGTGAAGGAGACATATTGTTGGTCCGGGGAAAATCAGGGTAGCTTTCACAGAGAAGATGTCCCTTGAGCTGACTCCTGAAAGGAGACTAGGATTTAGGGAGGGCATTCCAGGCAGTATGATGCAGCACTGCTCTTCGAGCGCTGGCCACTGGTTTTGTGTGCGTGTATGTTAGTGTGGAGGATGGGGTGTGAGAGGGGAGGAGGAACTGTTGTAAAGGCTGGAATGGAGCCTAGAGGCATCTTGAAGGGTCTCATGGGCACGAACATTTCGGGTACTCTAAGGTATTCCTCATTTCAAAGAAATTGCTCCCCCGTCCCCATAAGAAAGCAGTAGTGCTTGCAAGACACATGTCCTGACTTCTGGCTCAGAAGATGCAAGATATCTACATACTCTTCTGGTCAAAAATGCAGAGACAACTATTTCTAGGCGATAGGAACAAGAAGGAGCAGAAGTACAGAACAGATGTTGGGAAGGTGCTGATGTTTTCCACCAGACGCGAGCCAGGAAGGGATGAGCCTGTCCCTCCAGGAGAGGAGATGGGAACATCTTGCCATTGCCCTTCGGTCTCCTAATTCTCAGGTCTTTCTGGGTTTACTTGATTCCTCCCTTCTCTATTTTCCACATCCTGATCTTCATAAGAAAGGATTCTTTGGACCCTGGACCCTACCTCCTTGAGGGCCTTATAATAGGTGATTGGTGCTGTATAATAAAAATATCTTTACTCTGATATTAATAGCCAGCAGTCTCTAATGTCTTTCCGCCTTAATGTTGCTGTTTTAACAAAACAGGTTTATGGGAAAAATCTACAAATGTTATAGGTATTCCATGTGGCATGAAACCCAGAACCAGGCTGAAATTAAAAACAAAACAAAGAAAAATCAGTGACAACACTAAATGGTAAGAGTGTAGAGCGGCTTTTTTAAAAAACAAGGTCATAAATGACAAGAAAAGGCCGAGATTCTTGAATGTGAGAGTAAAATAATGTTTGTTTTATTTAACTGAATTTTTTGGTCCAACACTATATATAGGCAAACCTTTCCCAATGAATACAGTGGTTTTACTGAGCAATCTATTGGGGATTTTATTTTCGAATAGAGAATACCCTAATACATGTGCAGGTTTAATGAGTACTCTGAAGCCAGACCTTGTAAATGTTTTCAAATTCTTCTTTTTCATACAATGTAGATTTTTGTCTCTGAAAATGTGATGTTTGTAGAGATGTCTTCATTCTGTACATGTGGGAATAACCTGAAGAATTTAAGCTTCCTGCTCTATAATTAACAAAAATATAAAATAAATCACTTGGCCTCCTGAAGAAACTGTTATTATCACTAATAAAAGGGGTTAAGATAAAAAATATTTTTAACGATATATACATGTGCCTGCCTTTTCTAAAAGGCAACAGATGTCACCAGCATTTAACAACATAAGAACTTTCAAATTGCTTTGGTATCAGATGAAGAATGTTAATTGCTGTTTTGTGGTTTAAGACAGTCCAGGTTCCAGAAGATTTCACTGCAGTTATGTTTACAGTTTCCTGCTTCGTGGCTCTCTCATAACAAGTAGCCTTGCATTTCAGGATCCTCCCAACTTGAAAATCTTCCACAGATGAGCACAGCTTTTTGACATTCTCTGACTCTGCTCGTTCATTTCCTCAACGTGGCCCGAGGCCCTGCCTCCTTCGTGTAGCAGCTTGTGAACAAGAGGCTGAAGTTAAAGGACATATGCTGCCATTGACCAAGCGGCCGCGGCCCAGACATGGATTTTCCTGATCTTTCTCAGATCTGGGCTCTCTGAACCCCGGTACTCACACAGCTGCTACTCTGGGATGTCTTCCTGTTGATTTTGGTTTCCCAGAAACAATTTCACCCTGCCTGCCTCTGGCTTTGGCAGCCTGAGACTTTCTCAAGATCGTTTTGTCTGGTCCTTTGACATGACTCTCCCACCTGTACTTTGCTTTTGGTATATTCCCTGCCTCCAGCTGATTCTGTTTGTGAACTTAACCATTAGCCTTGACAATACTTGATAATATTGTGTAAATACTTAACAAGTATTCTTAACTGAAAAAGTGTGTGTGTGTTTCCCAGGGAAAGGGTCCATAGCTCAGTCAAAAAAAGGAAGACGCAGACAAGGACAATGCATGTGAAGGGCCCCAAACAGAATAGTTTCCCCACAGCTGGTGGTTGTAGGGTTTCATGTGATCTTATGAGGTGAGTGATGTGCTCAGAGAATGGGAAAGGTCATACATTTTCTCAAGTTTAGAGTTAGGAAAATATTCTGTGCAATTTTTAAATTTAACCATTACATTTTACAGATAAAGTTTATTACTAATTTGGTAAGAGACAAGAAAAAGAAAAATAAAAGGGTGTCAACCCTTGTACAAAGTTTATAAGAGTTGATCCTCACAACCACCCTGGAGTTGGTATAACAGATGTTGAAGTCACCATTTATAGATGAGAAACGAGCACTTTAGGGAGTTGAATAATCAGCCCAAAGTCTCATCTGGTAACTGCAGGCTGGGTCTCAGTCCCAGATCTTTGCCTTAAGACCCAGTGCTCTTTCTAGAGTCATTAATTTTTAAGTCAAGAAACATCAGTTACTTTCACCCTAGGCAATAATTCTGTGTCTCTGTTCTTGAATTAGAGGTGTCGTGTATCTGCTGTTTTCTGTTATTTTGTCTTGTTCTCCCTAACTGTATAATATCCACAAGAACACCTGTCTTTAGATAAAATAGGAAGAAATGAAAATGCACTGCTTTGCATTTGTGCTGGAAGCAAGCTCAGAGGGTCTGCAGACAATGAGTATGTTCTGAAGGTAGTGGTTGGAATGCATGCATATTTTCCTCTTGTTTTGATTAGTGCCTCATGATTTTTCATTTCAGATTTCCTCAGACTGCCCCAAAATACTAATAACTATTAACAGGAGAACAGGTGGCCCTGCTCCTCGGAAGTGCTGGGAAAGCTGGCAGAGTGTTTAGTAATTACTAACTACGGCCTGTGCTGACTGGGAAGCAGGCGCCAGGAAACAGTCAACTGAGCTGAGAAGATCTGCTCAGTCACAATCCCAGCAACAACTCCTGGACTGAAAGCCAGAGCCTTAATGCTGCTGGGGACCTGTGCCTTTGTTTCCCTTAGCTTTGCATTGTACTGCTTTGCCTGCATACAAATGAGATTCTTAAGAAAGATTTAGCATAATTTCCTTTAGGAGAAGAGCCTTGAGCAGTCATGCTGTAAAAATTCAGTAGAAGAGTGTTAAGAATATAAACGTTTATCTTAAAAAAAGGAGAAGGAGAAGTTTCGTTCCCAGCTTTAACACAAACTAAATAAAATTGGGCAAAGTGCTCAATCACTTTATAGCTGAATATTCTCATCTTAGTTAAAGTAATGACTGGTACACAAGACTATGGTGCAGATACAATTTGGAAATATAAGTTAGAAAAACTTTGTGAAAAAGGAAGTAATTTATGAAAAACCCAATGCACGTTCTCTGGCATCATCTCATTTATTGCTGGAAACCCTCTTATGCCCACGTTACGGGTGGAGATCAAACCCAATGTTCCACAGCAGGTTACAGCCAAGCAAGGAGAATATGCAAGTCTCTCAGTCATGGGGTTATAGATTAGCTACCAATACTGTCAAATAAAGAAAATATGTTTTATATGGTTTTGAAGCAGAGTTCCTGCTGAAAATTAGCTTAGTACTGAAATTGTATGTTACAAATCATTTCTCTTTCCATCTTCACAGACTATACACACTTAGCATGGAAAGGTGAAAGACTACAACGCAGCCACACGCCAAGCTGCAGACAGGCCTCTCAAAGTCACGGACAAAGACTCATTAAGAAAATGAAGACAAATATCCTGGGGAGTGTGTGATAGTCCATCTGATTGTTTTCTTCAACCTTTAATACTTGCTTCTGGAGTTAATTAAAAAATTTAGGAAAATGGAATAATTGTTTTAATGTTGACTTAGAGAAGAAAAATATCTCAATTTGAATGTGAGGTCAAAGAACGTACTCATACTGTCCAGCAGAGTAGTCCAATCCCTCAGTTCCCAGCGTCACGGAACACACTTCAAGTGACACACTAGCTCCTCGTCTGTCCTCATGCTCAGGAACGCGACACAGAAAGGCGTCTGAGCGGGAAATGCCGCCCTCACACCCAGGAGCTCACCTGTGCCCTGCTGTGGAGCTTCAACATTGTGGGGGACAAAGACAGAGAGTCCTGGATCGTCCTGTCCAGTCCACCCCAGTCCAGCCCTCGTGCCTCCCACCAAGATTTATCGAGGCACCTAGTCATCAAATTACCTGCCTCCTCAGAGCTCCTACCCAGAGCAAAGCCCTGTTTCCTGAAACTCCCTAAATTGCCGAAGACAAGCCAGATCCTGGAACAGGTTCTTTCTGATACCCTCTTGCTGAGAAGCCCCACAGTTCCCATGGTGTGTTCTCTCCTTGATGAGTAATGGATCCAACTTGTGTTCTGGTGGCATTTGGCTGGAGGAGGACATTAAGGTCAGGACAAGTCACAGAGACGCTGACGATTCATTTCTTGATCTGACTGGCTGTCGTATCATTGTTCATGTGATAATTCATTCAAATATACACTTACGTGTTGTTCACTTTCTCACGTGTGTAATATTTTGTGATAAAAATTCTTTTTTAAAATTCTGCTTTGGATACAGAAATATATTTCTTAGCCCAGGAATAAAATATTCCCTTCAGAAAATTTACTGGGTAAGATCAATCACAAATATCAATAATGATAATATTTTTAAATCCTGGAAACACAAGTCTCATGTTTAGTCATTAACATAGTGGGGGATAAAAAAGAGGTGCAATAGACCAATATTGCAAAAGGTAGTGACAGTTTACATCAACACAAACATTCTGGTCTGTTTTCTCTGGTCAAATGCCTTTGAACTCAGACTACCAAATTCATTCAAATGAATGGGGTGAAAGGACATGAGCACACATGTGTTTCAATCAGAGACAGAGACACTGAGGACTTATGTTGGTTCTTGGCTTGGAGGAACAGTCAAGAATGAGTATTCCTACCAGTGGCAGAGACTTGGTGTCAGGCCAACTTGCAGGGACCCAGCCTGAAGGAGAGTCGGCTGTCATCCACGTGTGGCTTTTAAGACCCACTGCAGTCAGCTCCTTCAACACCCAGAAGCCCACGGAGTCAAGGCCAGAGTGGAGGATCAATGGGGATGCTTTTATGGGCTGGCCCTGGAAGCCCACACACATCGTACACATCATTTTGTCCATATTCCATTGGCTGGGACTCCGTTGGATGGGTTTACCCATGCAAGATGGGATGGCCAGTGTAGTCCCTCATGGGTAGCAGCTTCTCAGCAAAATATTTGTACTATCGAAGAGGAGCACAAATCTCTGGTGGAGAGCTGTCCACCCACCCATCCCTGCCCCACGCAAGTGAGAAATGTGACCTCTGTTATGTAATTTATGTAAGCCCCTGGAATTTTGCTTTTTTCAATTGTCACAGCCAGTATTCCCTCCTCAACTGATACAATAGAGAAAATTCCATACCTGAGAGGATGACCATCGACTACCAGTTGACTGTTATCAAGATTAGAAGTACAGAGAAAGGAGATGGAGCCGTAGAGAAGCAGCTAGGGTGGGCCTTTCAAGAGACCTGGTTATGGGGGCATGAGAATAAGCTCCTTCATTTATGAAACAAGTGTATATAACAAGTATATATATAAACAAGCATATATAACAAGTACATATATAAACAAGGATCTATAACAAGTATATATATATACAAGGATATATAACAATATATATATATAAACAAAGATATATAACAAATATATATAAATAAGGAATATAACAAGTATATATATAACAAGAATATATATAAACAAGGATACATAAGTATAAATATAACAAGGATATATAACAAGTATACATGTAACAAGTATGTATATATAAGCGAGAACACATAGCAAGTATATATATAAACAAGGATATATAACAATTGTATATACCTAAACAAGGATACAGCACCTATTAGGAGCCAGGTGGTGTGCTAAGTGCTGTCTTCTACAACCGTTAACCCAGTTAATCCTCTCAACAGCCTATCAGCTACATGTCTGTCCCCATGTGGCTAAAGCAGAGGCAGGTAAAGTAGCATCCTAGGTACCCTCAGCTAGAAAGTCTCAGAGGCAGTGGTTAAACCAGCCTGTGTGGCTCTGGATCCCTTGCTCTGGCCTTTACATGTTGCTGCCTCATGGAACTGGGCTCCCTGATGTCAGAGACTCAGAAGTGAGTGAGGAACGTCTCCAAGGCAGTCGAAGGGTTGGTGTCAGGCTGAGGTGGCCCAACATCCAAACTGCTGAGGGAGCTCAGAGATGAAGGAAGAATCCTGTGTTTCTCCAAACACAATGGGTAGATGGTGTTACATCCATTTTACTAATTGGGAGAATAAGTCTAAGAAAGGCCGCATGCCTTGCCCAAGGTTTCACATTTACTGATTTGATGGAACTGGGTTTTGAACTCCTGTCTCTGACCCTCAAACCCTCCATTTGGCCCTTTCCCCACTGTCTTTGTGTTTTGTTTATTTTATTCTTTTTGGAGGGGGAAAGGGGGAGATTACTATTGACTCATTTACTCAAAATGGGGAGTTAAAGAGGAACGTAAACCAAATCTACCAGAAGATACTGACTTTCCATTTTTCAGATGATATTATATAATCACCTCATTACAGATACAATCTTATTAAAGATCCCTAAATGATACATTTTCACTCGGAATCATGGCTATTTCGAGATGCAACTAAAGAGCATTTTATTCTTCATGACTGACATGATTTCTATTCTAAAACCTAGCAGAAAAAGAAACAATATTATGCTGACAGCTTGCCAACCAGAAAGCTGCTGAAGGTCTTTCCGTGGTGGATCTGTAGGAAGCTGGTATGCAGTTTAAACTCATATGAGATGGAAATACCAACAGTCAGCCTTTGGGGCTTGATCGGATCTGCTTTGGATTGATCAGAATTTGTGTGCTAAAGGGATTCTCCACGACCAGAGCCCCAAACGGCACAAAGCTGTGGTCCGTTTTTGCCGACTAGTTATCTTTTCTTCCTTTGCTCAGCAAAGTTTTCAAGGGATGTCCAGAGAGTTTTCCAGTGTTTCTGTTTCTCTGTTTAGCTGAGGCCGTATTGTTTGATGCTGAGGTCATGGTGGCACCATAATCAACAGCCACACGGACACTGAGATGGCCAGGAAAAGGGCAGCCAGGCAGAGACCCGTAGCCAAGAGTGTCTGTGGGAAAAGGGGAGACAGAGCCTCTGGAAGCAAACCGATGGGGAACGAGTGTCAAATGTGGAAAGTCATCCCAAGATGGGGGAAATTAGGTATGAGTTAGAACTGACACAGTGTGTTGATGTTTAAATCTGTCACCTCAGTGTGTTCATCCCCTGCTGGATGCGTTCACGCAGGATTTCACTATTAATGGTGAGAGATATTTCACTGAAACTCCATATATTCTGCTAGCACCCACTTCTGGCTCAGGACTCTAAAGCAAAAACTCTTTATTACTAGCCAGGACTAGTTCCAGATTCCAATATGTCCTCCGGGCCTCAAGGCTGGATTCAATGCAGCTGTAGCAATGAGCCTTTTGTCTGGGACACAGGTTGTCCAATAGCTTATGCCAAAACCACTGCTCTATGGAATGCTGTTTCAAGCGATCACACACACACATAGTCCCATTCTCAACCAAGTTTTGAGAAAGTTGGGCAGGTGGAGGGAGGAGATGAGAGGAACCTGATCCACCTGCTTATAGAAATGATTAAATTCAAGCTAAGATGGTAAAGAGAATTTCCGCAGATCCTGGAAGGTCGTTTTCTCACTGAGTCACCATTGATCTGCTCTTATTCTGCCTTCCACAGGGAAGTAAGACATTTCCCAAGCTTGTGTGTGACTGTATCCCATCAGAGATGGGGCAGTGACTCACTCCTTTCACAAAATACATACAACGGCCCACGTATGCTAGAATATTTGGCTTTGGTTTTATCTCCCAGTGGACCGGTGACTGTCTTTGCTCTGCTTCCATCTCTCACTGCTCTGCTCTCCGGCTTCAAACCACCCAGGATAGGTGAACATTTTTCTGGAGAAATTGGCTTCAATTGCCATCCTCACCTTGACTCACTTTTCTACAGCAAAGCTGTAAAAGCCCTTCAGTGAGCCAGCGTACACTCAGCCAGTTTTCTTTGGTAAGTTTTCCCTGGTGATAATTTCCTCATTTTTATTTTTCCAGGTTTAGGAAATTGTGTTGCTGTGATGATTGGCATTGTGTTGGCAGGAGTTAAATATGAAGTGTGATACAGTTAATTGACCACGGAAGTTTCCTTGAGCTGCTTGTCCTGGGTTTGCCACCTGAAATATATCCCCAAGGGGAGACTTTTAAATGTTTAAAGAAATTCGAGGGGCCGGCCCCAAGGCTGAGTGGTTAAGTTCGCGCTCTGCTGCAGCGGCCCAGGGTTTTGCTGGTTTGGATCCTAGGTGCAGACATGGCACCACTCATCAGGCCACGTTGAAGTGGGATCCCACACACCACAACTAGAAGGACCTGCAGCTAAGA
Source organism: Equus przewalskii (assembly GCF_037783145.1). Classification (NCBI taxonomy): domain Eukaryota; kingdom Metazoa; phylum Chordata; class Mammalia; order Perissodactyla; family Equidae; genus Equus; species Equus przewalskii. The sequence continues at coordinate 91,056,622 of NC_091844.1, forward strand.
TATACAACTATGTACGGGGGGGATTGGGCAGATAAAGCAGAAAAAAAAAAAAGGAAGATTGGCAACAGTTGTTAGCTCAAGTGCCAATCTTTAAAAAAAAAAAGAAATTTGAATTCTGGTAAAAAGAATCTTGAAAATTGGCAACGTTATTGTCGTGTTGTTTGCTGGCACGTGACGAGCACTTGTTGCTAAGAGCAAAGACTGGAAGCCCCAGAGATCACAAAACCCACCACCTCTCTCACCCCACCTTCCGCCTGGACAGTCCGACAGCCTCTAAGTTTCCAGGGTCCAGCAGTGAGTCTCTAATCAATGCCAGCTCTTCAGACTCAGCTCTTTAGACTTCAGACTCGTCCAGAACAAAGGCCTGGTGACCCAGAGCCCAACCCCACCAAGCCTGAGTCCACCAAGACTCTCCTCGGCATCTGTAGGACAAAAGTGTGCTCAGACCGGCCTCGCTTCCCTGGAGGGCCGGGAACTTCAAGGTTGCCCGTGCTGTGAGTAAACCCCGTGTGCCAGCATGTCCTTTTCCAGGTAAGTCTTTTTCTTCCTGGGGGGCAGCCAACCAGACTGCTCAGAGCTTGACACAGAAGAGACTTGTACCCCAGTCCTTTCTCTGATGGAGCCCTGAGGCTGTTCAGTCTGGCCCTTCACAGTCATGCACATTCACGCTCACATGCATACACCACTTAGGCCCTGGGGAATCTGCTGCTTTTTCCGCTTCATAAGTGGCTTTGTAACTGAGATTGTGTGAAGGGAAAATGCATGGCATGGTCACCGAGGCCAGAGCTGACATTCTCGCACAGACAATACCCCTTAACAACATTAAATGTATTGTGAAAGAGCCGTGTCGATCCATTATTAGGACTGTGCTCTAGTTTGTCAAAAGTTGAGGTGAAATAACGCACGTGGAGACTTTATCAACCCCTTTAATTTCTAGGAAAATTGGAAGTGAGCATCCTGTGGCAGGTCAGCTGCACTCAGGGCACCATCCCTCGATTCTCTTTGTTCCTGTGCCCTTTGTCCTGTGGCTCTGCAATTCCTCTCCTCAAGGGGAGAGGCCCCTTCCTGCCCCTTCAAGCCCAGCTGGTCGTGGGACTCCCTTTGGCCAAGAGATTATCAGCCGACTGCAGCAAGCAGGTCCGCGCCACCCTGTCAGGTCCTGCTGCCTCACTGGCTGCTCTGCAGTCACGAGAACACGCCCAGGTGGACCTGATCCAGGGATGGGAGAGGCACGTCCACGTGAGACCCACACGAGGACAGCGGTTACCCCAGCCCAGCCGTGAAAGACAAGCCCAGACAGCTGACCCCTACGCCAGGGAGCAAGCCCAGCAGAGGGCAGAGCAGCCTCCAGTCTGAAGCCGAGCACAGACTTCTGAGCGGTTCTTCAACACCTGGGCCGGAGAAGAGGGTGCAGAGACGATGATCGTTGTAGGGCACAGGGTTTTGAGGTTATTTGAGCATTTTTGGGACAACAGATGGCTACTGTATCACTGGTCTAATCACATGGAACCTTATGAATATAAAAACATAAAGAATCTGAAATAGACTAGAGGATAATTATCCTCAAATGGTCCATCATGGGACAACTTTAGACCACAGCCCTTCTGAGTCCTATGCGTCCTTCCACAGCGTGCCCACTGTCAGGACAGGCAACCTGTGCAGTAGTTTCAGATACACTCTTAAAATTGTCTCTATCGTACGTAGGAGCCAGAAAGTCTGCCAGGAACAGCACCTTGACTCAATCCCAGATGCTCGAGGTTAAGATAGAGATCCTGACCCTGAGATGAAGGCATCGTCTATACAGAGTTGCACTTGAGAACTACTTGTCACCACTCATTTTCTTTCCTAACCATTGTGGTAGGCAGAAGAGAAGCCTCCCAGAAACGTCCTCCTCCTAATCCCCAAGACTGTGGACATGTCACCTCACACGGCAAAAGGGCCTTTGCAGCTGTGATTAAATTAAGGCTCTTGGGATGGGGAGAATATCCTGGATTATTAGGTAGGCCCAATCTAATCACATGGGTCTGTATGGAGAGGTGGGGGCGGTGAGACATCAAAGTCAGAGAGAATATGTGAGGACAGAGCAGGGGTTGGAGAAGACAGAAGATGCCATTCGACTGGCTGTGATGATGGAGGAAGGGGCTGCAAGCCAAAGAACGTGGACGCCAGAAAAACCCACTGGAAGCACCTGCCTGGAGCCTCCAGAAGCAGTGCAGTCCTCCAGACCCATTTCAGACTTCTGACCTCCAGAAGTATAAATTAGTACATTTGTGTGGTTTTAAGCTAGAAGTTGGTGGTAATTTGTTACAGCAACGATAGGAAATGACACGACCATGCATTCATATTTTCTGATGTTTATAATATGAACTGTGAACTTGCACATGGACAGAGAACTTGCCCCAACACTGTGCTAAGGGCCATGAACTCACTTCAGCCTGGCCTGTGCTGAGGCCAGGTCCCTAAAGCTGACCCCAGTTCCCATGCCGCGTCTTTGTTCAAGTAAACGCAATGCTGCCACACCACAAATGTGCTTTTGCCCAGCACACATTGCTAGCAGTTTTCAGTAATTTCCACTCACCCCTTCTGTAATGTTCCACGTCCCCACAGACCACTTTTGTTTCCTCTTTGCTCTCTCTTTAAAATCCTTAGTCACTTTTGTCTAGTTGGACAGGAGTCATTCTATTCCGGACTCTCGCCTCACCACGGGAGTGAGTAAAACCTGCGCCGCCGCCTTAGCGAGAGGCCCATGCTGCTCCTGTTTGACGGTGAGCAATTTTGTTAAAAGCATACACATCCAATTCTCCTCCCTGGTGGCGGAGTAACTTCAAACGCACGCCTGAAGTTTGCATAAACCCTCCCCGAAAATGCGTTTATTCTAGATGTACCGCTAAACCCTACCGGGCGGAAGCTCACAGGTTCTACCCCTGATGCCTTCCCGCTGCGTGAGGCTGTACAGCCTCTGAGCCCTGTGAGCTTCCGCCTTCTCTTCTGGGTCAGACAGTAGCCACGTGCGGGGTTACAGAGCAATGGGCGCCCGCAGGCACACCCCTCAGGCTCTGCAGGGTCCTTCAGCAACTCTGACCACATCCCTAGGAGGCGCGTCCTTTCTTATTCCTGCTTCTTATTCTGATTCCCTGCTTCTTATTTGCACATGAGTGCTGGGGAGGAAGGGTTAGTAAGTGGTGGAGCCAGGACTCAAAACAGTCTGGCGCCGAAGCCGCGGCGAAGCCCACGCTCCCTGCGCCTGTGGGTCCCGCTCCGCAGGAGTCAGAGCGCCGAGCGAGGCCGCGTGTCCGAGGTGAGAGCGCAGCGCGGCCCGCGTGGACCACCCGCCCCCGCGGCCCCTTCGCTCCCTGGAGGAAGCAAGCTCACCGCCCACCAGGCACCCTCCTCTCTCCTTCTGAAACAGGAGAGTGTTTATTTAAACTGAAGCTTTTTAAAATCAAAATCACTTTGAGGATCATCCAGCGGAGAGTTCTCTGTTCACGGGTGGGGCACTGAGGACCAGGAGCGGCTGCCAGCGACGGGCCAGCCCCGCGCCGCACGGTCGGGGACAGGGCCAGAAGCCGATTCGCTCCGCTGTTCTTGATTTTGAAAGATTCGGAGGTTGCTTGGGAGGAGAAGGGCAGTAAGGTCTGCTGAGGTCCATCACAAGTCAGGCTTTGAGCTCCACAGAGGCGGAAACGGCGCCCTGACGGAGTGGCCGGTCCCTGTGTCTGCAGGCTGCGCGCTGGCGCGGGCTCCTCAGGCGGACCTGACACCCGGGTGCAGGGGAGCTGCCCTCAGCCGGAGACGTGGACGGGTCCTCGAGGGTTAGGGTTAGGGTTAGGTCCTGGCGCTCCTGGCAGGGCCAGTGGAGAGAGGCCGAGTCGTGACAGAAAAGAGCAGAGCTGCTGGATGACGTTCCTTCGCTCCGTGGGAGCCGCCTCGTCAGGTGAACTGAAAAACGCAACAGAGAAACCTGGGGTGCTCGATGGGCCCACAGCTGTGGTGCTGGGCTGACCCTGGGGCTCAGACAGCGGATTTAGGATGTGGTACTCCCGGGGGCTTGCCGCTGGAGGCCAGAACAGCCTCTTGTGTGTTTATACATGTGCTGGGCGTTTTGTATTTATATATAATCTCCATATATGTCATAGATGATAAATGTAATCTCTCTATACATATATATGCACACATTTATAGTCTACTCTCTTTTTAGTAACATTAGAATTATAATAGGAATATTAAAAAAAATAACAGGGGCTGGCCGGGTGGCAGAGCTGTTCCCCGGTTCAGATCCTGGGTGCAGACATGGCACTGCGTAGCATGCCATGCTGTGGCAGGTGTCCCACATATAATGTAGAGGAAGAATGGGCATGGATGTTACCTCAGGGCCAGTCCTCCTCAGCAAAAAGAGGAGGATTGGCAGCAGATGTTCGCTCAGGGCTAATCTTCCTCAACCGCCCCCCCCCCCCAAAGAAAAAACAAAACTAAAGCTCTCCACGCTGCCCCAGGTCCCTCTTGAGAAGGGACTGCAGGACACGCAGGCGCTCCTGGGACCTGCTCCTTTCAGGGCTGCTGTGAGTCACATGTCCAGCTGACCTTGAAGGGGCAGGAAGGGGCCTCTGACCTTGAAGAGAGGAATTACAGAGCCACAGGGCAAAGGGCACAGGATCAGAGAGAACTGAGGGATCGTGCCCTGAGTGCAGATGACTCACCACGATGTGGACTTCCAGCGTTCCTAGAAATTAAAGGGGTTGTGTCAATGAAAATAATCTATAACCAATCTATAAATGAAAATTGGGGTGAGTTCATTATGAACCAGGTCTGAGGACTAGCTTAGCCCTGGGCCTTCTTTCCCAAAGGAAGGAAGGGCACCAAAGAAGTGGGGTGTACAGTGTGGTTATATGCCTTGAAAGAGGTTGTTTCACATAGAATTGAAATGTCCCTTTTACAGTAGTCGTGAGACTGCTCTGTTGGCACAGCGATGGATGGACACAGCAGGTAGTAGGTCTGCTGTCTCGGTGCACACAGCAGAGTGGCAGGTCTGTTGTCTGGAGCTGAGTGGTCACAGGTGAGCACAGTAGTCAGTTCCTAGCCTAGGGAGAGATGCTTATCCTTAAGGAAATGCCAATGTGGAGGAAGTTGCATCTTTATCTTAAGGCCATTTGTTCTTGTCTTTGGGACACAGCAAATGTTTAAAGCGGATATACAAAGCATGCTCAACTGCTTCGTTAGGCCCTTTTGGAAAAAAAACCCAACAAGGTCAGGCTGAATTAGTTTTACACCACATGGCTTCCTCACATGCTCCAGTATGTCCTACTGCTCGCCGTTTGTCAGTTGATAGAGGATTCTCCACGTGCGTTCTTTTACCTTGTCTTATGACAAACTAGCATATGGTGCTAGTAATTGATTGATGTGGCTCTTTCACAATACATGGATGCAGGCTCCCCATCACAGGAGCCAAAGGGCACCGCTGGAGCACAGGAGATGGAGTTTTAAGGATAAAAGTCAGTACCAGTCTGCTCGACTGGAATATCAAATTGACTGCTTTGGCGAGGTTCCTGCAGACCTCCCCTAAGCTCCTCCGGAGGCAGAGCTCTGCCCTGAGCCTCTAAAGTTGCCGGGAAATGGTGCCCACACCCTGTCAGCTGCCTTCAAACACACTTTCTAGTTTAGAGAACCCCATGGTTCAGAATTGAGGGAAAGAGGATATTTGTGGGTAAATGGGAAGGAATTCATTAGAGGAAGAAGATCACTGATCATATCAGACTCTTCACATGCTGCCCTCACATTCCCTTTCCAACCAGGAGGAAGGAGCAACCATCCCATACAGAGCTGACCAGCAGTGTTAACTTTCTTCAGGCTATAGAACTAGCAGGTGACAGCCAGTCTTGAGCCAGACCTCCTGGCTTTACAACCAACGCCCGTTCCCAGCCCTGAGTTGGTTCATAATCAGAACAGCTGTATTAGCACAAACACGTCCACACAGCTATTTCTCCATGCTCTATCAATGTCTAGATCTTGAAGAAAAAACGATCTCAAAATCAATAAGCATCCTTCTAAAAGTATAAAATAAACTATTAAACTTTGCAATTATCTCTTAAAGTATCTCTTTGCGTGGTAATTTATTATTGACCTTCCTGTTTAATTAGTATCCAGTTCTTAGTCGTCGGTGTTGGGAACCTCTCAGTCCTTTCAATTCAGAGGAGGATGTAACGCCCTCAGTGGGACACTGTTGAACTTCCACTGTATCAGAGAGGGTGGCCCGTCATCTGGTCACCCAGGACAAATACTTGAGCCACTGCCTGCCCCCCTGTTGGCCCTTCATTTCTTGGCACAAAAGACAAAATAAATAGGTTTGATACAGGTCTTTGGGCCCCACAAACCTCATCCGCCCTCTCAGAACAAGTTCAGGTAATGTGTGAACTGCCAACTGATTACGTAAAATCATATTTATTGAAGATTAACATCCACACAATGCCTATAAAGCTTTATAGCAAGAATTATAAACATGTGACCGTAATTGGACACCAATGTTTTCTTTCACTCAGGTTAAAATGTCACTACTTGAATTATTAAACTCAAGATTAAACACACTGGGTTCCTGAAAGAAGGAACAGTTGTGTCACTCTATCATTTTGGCTGGCTCTCCACAATATTCCTGAGGCGTCTCTCTGTGCTTCCTCCAGTGCTCAGTGGGTAGTGGGGGGGGCAACATTGCAACCCTGGAGCTGCTGGGGCCCTGGAAGGTGTGTGGGGTCTCGCTGCCTGGCTGGGGTTAGGTGAGCACCGCCCTGCCCTTCCCTCTTGGCCCAGACACCCCCCAAGTCCTCACTTCCTCACCACCTGGCGTTTTCTGCTTCCGGAACTGTGACTGACCTGCCTCCTTCGACCAGGAAGTCTCCCTTCCCTTTGTTTCCTGTTTTCTGACGAAATGCAAAGATGCCTCAGAGTGATCACAAGACAGAGAACAGAGGACCAGTGAGTGTGCAGGAGAAGGGGGCTGCGTGGTTCACAGAACGACTAACAGAGAGGAGCCCACAGGAAGAGACACAGGAGCAGGGGCTCATCATTATGGAAGAGGGTTTGTGAAGCAGCACCCTTCTCCTGGAGTCAGGGGGTTACTCAAAGTCCCTTCCTAAATAGAACTTTGATTTAGGGCCCAAGAAAATTAGACTACTCTAATTTATTCAGAATCCAGTTATTTTGTCACTCTGCTAACTAGTATTGTTTGATAAGCCCTATTTCCTCGCATTTCAAACCTCATCCTGCCTGTCCTTCAAGGCCCTCTCTCCACGCTTGCCGCCCATGGGAGGCCTCTCTGTGTCCCCCACTGGCCCAGCACCCCCTTCTACCTAGTCAGATTTACTAGATAAGGAGCACTAACCTCTGCAATCAGAGCAGGCATCCAGCAAGTTTCAGAGCAAACTGGATGGAAACCAATAGAAAAAGAATTTGTACAGAGTGATTGCATCTTGAGAAAACACCTTAGCAAAATTGAAGAACTCTCTGTAATTCCTGACAAAAACCCTGAGACCAGAGTGAGAGTGCAGAGCGGCTTGCTGGGGCAGGGCCCCACGGCGCAGGGCACACACAGAGACTTGCTGTCTGGAAGGAACAGCATCCAAGACAGGACAGTGGTCCTGGCCGCCCTGAAAGAGGCTGCTGCCAAGCGGACAGAGGAAGGGGAACCATGTGTGTCGCCAGGTCTGCTTCACGTCATCCCGCGTGCGGACCTCACAACGTGACAAAGGCTGTGCCGTCTCTCGCAGGTGCTCTCAGTTATTCTCAGCACGGCCTCGGTCCTCCTCATGCCCAGCCCTGCGGCCTCGCCTGCCCCTCCTCCAGCTGTGGTGGGTCTGTACTTGCTCCTTCACCGTCTGCTGTTGGGCCGTGTCGTTTCTTCCTGCTTTTCCACATCTGTCTACCTCCTTCTCAGATTCTGTGCACAGAAGAGGTATAGTTTGTTTAAGCTGAAGGCCTGTGTAGGACCGAGTTGACTGTTGGCTCTGACACGCTTGACAAGCCATTACAAGAGGAATGAGTCACACGCAGCTCAGCAAATAGCAGCATCCCAGAGTCTGATCACAGAGCCGAGTTTGGATTTTTGTTTTAAGCAACTGTTTTAAGGAAGCCTTCCTGTGAATTTGTTTAGTGAAGAAGTTTGTTTTCTTGAAAACTAGAAAGCTGTAGAAACATCACCCTTGAAACCCACCCGTGCTTCCTTCAGTGGCCAGGATGGGGCTGAGCAGACCTAAGCCATGGCTTAGCTGAACCTCCTCATTTTAAAAGTGGGAAAGTCAGCTCAGAAAGTTAGTTAACCTCCATAAAGACACGCAATTGGTTAGAACTGGCCGTATAGCTAGAGTGACCATGTAGGTTATCATCCAAATTAAGATATTGTTTAAAGTAAAGGGGCAGTATTAATAATTATGTCAGAATAACAGGCAGACACTGGGACCGTGACAGGCGAAGACCTGTGGCCCCACAGTAGTCAGATCTTCTGCGCCTTACAGTCGGCCTGCCCCAACACGGATTAGTAGGAAGAGTAAGAAGCACTTTTGTGCAATGATTCTATTGAAAATGAAAGTGAATTTTCTTTTCTGAGGAAGACTAGCCCTAAGCTAACATCCATGCCCATTGTCCTCTCATTTATATGTGGGACGCCTGCCACAACATGGCTTGACAAGTGGTGCCATGTCCGCACCCGAGATCCAAACTGGCAAACCCTGGGCCGCTGAAGTGTAGTGTGAGAACTTAACCACTGCGCCACCAGGCCTGTCCCCAAAGTGGATTTTTGATAGAGAAAATAATTTATATTTTGTTTCACAAAATCAGTTTGAAAAAATTATTTTAATGTTTATGCAATTTACGGTAATAAATCCTGAATCCATTCTTCATTAGCATAACTATAATTTCATAGCTTTGTATTATCATAATTAGAGCAAAACAAAGCAATTAGTAATAATGCCATCTTCCAAATTCCTCAGCTTTAATAAAAGAAGGCAAAGAACCTTCTCATCAAAGATTGGAATTTAATAATTTTGAAAGTTAAACTTTATAATTTAGGTTTCATATTAGATTCAGGGATTTGCTATTATCTGTATGTGGAAACAGATGTCAAGTTTTATAAACAAAAAGCTTATTGTAATTAAACTTATGATTATGGAGTGAAAATAAAACACAAAAACATGTTGTTATAATCAAAATCTGAATGATGCATTTTTATGTGTTTACTTAAACAAGTAACTGAAAAATAGAGATGTCAATAATTGACCAAGAAAATACGAATGAAAATCAACTGACAGACTTCTTTGCTTGCCTACTGAACACAAATACTCTGCTAGTTGTTAGAGATTCAAGTATCGAAAAGTAAAGGTTCTGGTCCTGAGGAACCTACAAAATGTGTTTGGAAAAAACATTGCGTAAAGTTTTAATAACAATACACCTGACAGTGACAGGGGGACTGTGAGCCCCTATGGAGTTTCCCATCAGTAGGCTGCTGGGCAGTTTCAGAGCGGAGGAAGGATGGACGGATAGAGTGAGCGCAGGTGCGCGGGAAGCGGAGGCCTCCCAGGAGGGGGAGCCGCAGGGCAGCACCTTACCATCCACACAGCCTGGAAGCAGCGCCTCCTTGAAAGGGCTCAGGCTAAACCAGGCAGTCGTTTGGGACCAGTAGGCTCTGTGTCCTCCTGTCCTGTAAATTTTTGCAGAGCAGGAACCATGGGCAGTTTTGTTTTTTTTTTTTTTACTTTTCTGTTTTACATTTAGAATGAGAAAAAATAAAGTTTAAAAGTAATAAAGAGATATGCAAATAACTTCTAGTCTCTCCTACTGGGCAGATATTAAACCATCTCTGCCAAATAGGTGTCATCTTTATAATCATCATTATAATCTTCGTGAAATATTTGATCAGTTTCTGGCATTGACGGTCTTTTGACTATGGGAAGGCATCTTCTGTAATTTTTATCTGACATTCTATCTGTTAGAATGAACTTTAATGCAACTTACACAGTTGGCTGAAGATGCTCAATTTTTTTTTTTTTTTTTTTTGAGCAAGATTAGCCCTGAGCTAACTACTGCCAATCCTCCTCTTTTTGCTGAGGAAGATTGGCCCTGAGCTAACATCCATGCCCATCTTCCTCTACTTTTTTATATGTGGGATGCCTACCACAGCATGACTTTTTGCCAGGTGGTGCCATGTCTACACCCAGGATCCAAACTGGCGAACCCCGGGCCACCAAAGCACAACGTGCAGTGCACACTTAACTGCTGCACCACCAGGCCGGCCGCAAGATGCTCAATTTTAAAGCCACAGTCTGGCCATGGGAGGGCAGCAGAGAGAGCTGGTCTGTACAGTGTCATTCATGACTCAGTTTCTAGTGTCTGCTGGTTACTTCTCCTGAAGAGCGTCTGACCAGGCGTTTATGTCCCACAGTGGAGGATGCTCACCTTCCTGGCTGTGGGCAGCTTCACACTAACAGTTACAATCCAGCAAATTTCTCTAAATATTTGAGCTGCTCTTATCACCATCAAAATCAACTTCAGTTAAAAGAGGAAAAAATTTAGTAAATGATGCATGGACACTTTATATTCAAGGTTCATTCTTCTTAAATAACAGAGGAAGAAAAAAATGAAAAAAAGACAAGAATACTGCCTGGAAATTTGATAAGTTTCACCTATAAAAGAATTTCCTAAGATCTTTGGCCAGAGTTATTGTGACCAAATTAAGATGATAAGATCAGATACCATCTATGATTTCGCCTGTGGGTTTCTTCCAACATAAACTAATGAAGTTTCAATAGTTGGATTTCATCTAAGTTTTCAGGGTTTCTTTTCTTTTTCTTAATTCACTAACTTACTGCGTTTAGAAAATGACCTGATTCACTCTTTTGCTGCAAAATGTAGTTTAACCTTAACTTAGTTAAATATATTTTCTAGAGTATTATCAGGTATTTCTTGTCTTAAAGAGAAACCAGAACTCAGTAACTTTTTTGTTTTTAAATACCCTACCTGAAGTTTCTTCCTATGGCGTCTGTCAAACCCCCGACAGGAGGGACTGTGGAGGGAGCTGAGGTGGGGAGGGGTGTTGTATGATTTGCTTCCTGTTGTTGGAAGATGGCTGAACTCGCCCTTTGTTCCTGTCTTCTCTGAGTTCCTGTCCTGGCTCAGGTGTGGCACCTCCTCTAGCGCTTTAGCCAATCCCGCGTCCCCTCTTCACAGGTTTATTCAGTTCTGGTTCTTCTTACGTTTACCAGATGTTCACCTCTCACCAACCAAAGTCGAGTCTTTCTTTCACCATCTTTCCTGGTTAATGTCCTTCTACTTTTTCCCACCACCAGATTTCCCACTTTGAAAATGACCCTACTTGTATCCTTCACTTCTTCACCACCTGTTCTCTTATTAACTCAGCATAAGCCAGCCCTGGGGGTCTAGTGGTTAACATTCTGCCATCTAACCTAGTGGACCCCGGTTTGTTTCTGGTCAGGGAACCACATTGCCCATCTGTCGGTTGTCATAGTGTGGCAGCTGTGTGTGGCTGTGATGCTGAGAGCCATGCCACTAGGACTTCAAATACCAGCAGGGTCACCCGTGGTGGACAGGTTTCAGCAGATCTTACAGACTAGACAGACCAGGGAGAAGGACCTGGCCACCCACTTCCAAAAATTGGCCATGAAAGCCCTATGAATAGCAGTGGAGCATCATCTGATACAGGATCAGAAGGCGAGAGGACGGGGCAAAAAGCCTGGGCAGGCTTCCACTCTGCTGTGCACAGGGTGTCTCAGAGTCAGAATGACTAGACGTGACTGACAAAGCCGGCATCTGTACCTGTCACTCAACTGAAACTGCAGTGCTGCAGGACCTCCAGAGGCCACTGATCCCCATCCCTCTGTGGTGGTCTTCACAGCTGATCACCTCTCCTCCTTGAAATTCTCTTCTTCCTGGAGGCCACACCAAGTAAACTCTCTCCTGATCCATCCCCTAGACTAGGCTCTTAAGGTTCCAGAACCCCCGTCCAACATGCACACACACACATGCACACGGTAGGCTATATTGAGAATCTCTCTCATTCTCTCTCTCTTTCTTTTTCGAAACTCTTTAGGCTGCCTGGTTTACTTTTCATTGCCATGGTTTCAGATGTTACTTCTATTCAGCTGGCTCCTGTATCCTGTCACTTGCTCAGACATCTCTGTTAAGCTTTGTGTCTGCAATTACATCTGGTTGATGACTGTTTCCGTTTGAATGGACCACTAAAACCTAAACTAAAATGTCCCAAACTGAGTTAATTCTCTTCTCCCATATATCTATCCCTTGATATTGAGTTTCTAATTTGAAGTAGGTCCATTCTCCAAGTCACATAGACTAGAACCTGTCAACTTATTTTCTTCCTCTTTACTTTCATATCCAAGCAATTGCCGGCCTATGCAGATTTAGTAATCCCAATATATTTTCTATCCAGTCTGCCATTTCTTGTCCCACTGTATTCGTCAGGGTTCTCCAGAGAAACAGAATCAATAGGGTGTGTATAGAAGAGAGAAACATTTGTTTTCGGGAATTGGCTTCTGTGATAATGGAGGCTGGTAAGTGCAAAACCTTCAGGATAAGTTGTCAGACTGGAGATGCAAGAAGAGTGAATGCTGCAGTTCAAGTCCAAAGGCCGTCTGCCGGCGGAATTCCTTCTTGCTTGGGAGAGGTCAGGCTTTGTTCTCTTCAGGCCTCCCACTGATTGGATGAGGCCCACCCATGTATGGAGAGCAATCTGCTTTACTCAGAGTCCACTGAGTAAATGCTAATCTCGTCCAAAGTGCCCTCACAGAAACATCCAGAATAACGTGTGACCATATGTCAGGGCACTGTGGCCCAGCACAGCTGACACATGACTTTAACCATCACATCTACTACTGCTGCCACTATCTCAGCTACACCCATAAGAATTATCGTGCTCTCCAATCAGCCTTCTGTCTTTCGACACTGGCCTACTTCAGGCCACCCTGCATCACCCTGCTGTGTCAGGATGTAACTATCAGTACAGTGGTATCGCTCGGTTTCTCACTCTTTTGCTTATGTAATCACACACAGACTCTACTCATGACGTCCCAGACCCTCCCTGATATTGACTCAGTTAATCTTTCAAGTCTCATCAATAATGTTTTCATTTTACATGTTACTGTAGCCAACTTGCTGTCCCTAAATGTTCCAGCTATTTCAAGGCAAAACCTCTGTCTCTGATGTTTCTCATGGCAGGAAATTTCCACCCTCCGACCTTCTCATGCTGAGATTCTATCTAAAACGTCCACCGCAGCTACAATGACCCACATTCACAGTAACGGTTACAGTCCAACAGATTCCTTAGACACTTGAATTGCCTATATCACCACCACTATCAACTGCAACTAAAGAAAGAAAGGAAACTAGTAAATGATACTTGGGCATTTCATACTAAAGGCTTATTCTGAGAACAAGAAAGAGTGAGAGAGAGATTACGTTTTTTATATTTGTTTTAATTATTTTTTTCCTAAAACAAGACATTGCAGCTATAGCTGAAGCCCTTGTTCCTTTCTCCCCCTCCCCAGAGGAAACTTCTCTGGTAAATTTGGCACATTTCCATACCATATTTTTATATTATTCTTCATAGTTGCATATGCAAAATAACATCATTTCCCATCCTTTTAAATTTATTTAGATATCAAAATGTACGTAATATTCTAATTTACTTTTTACTCAGCATTGTTTTCTAGATTTATTCAAGTCAATACGTATAAATAAAGTTCATTTGCGGTAGCTGCTTTAATGCATTAATTGTATAAACAATCAAAATTTATCATTACATTGCCCGACCAACAGACATTTCAGTTGTTGCCTTTCTTTTTTCCATTAGACATCATGATTCAATGGGTATACATGTCATGTTTTCCTTATGCACATGTACATAATTAGGTAATATATTCAAACTGGAATTGCTAAGCAGCAGAGTATTTTCATCTTCAGATTTACTAGGTACTGTACAACGACTCTCCAACTGGCAGTGTGTTTCCATTTCTTTATCTCTAATCAATAATATTGCCAGATATTTTTTAGTTTTGCCAGTCTTACAGGTCTGAAATATTTCCTCATTATCTGTAATTTCTGATTATTACGAGTTTCATCTTTCTATGCGTTTGTCAGCTATTCATATTTTCTCTTCCATGAACTGCCTGTTCATATCCTCTGATAAATGACTATCTGGTTTTTTGTGCTCCCTAATTGCCTAGTGGAGCTGCTTGATGTAAACTGAGTTCCAACATCTATCAATTAGATGTATTGTACATGTCTTCTCCCAGTCTGTGGCTTGTTTTTTTATTTCATATTCTTTTGTGATACATAAATCTTTTACATCGTAATGTAGTTAAATGTCTGAAAAGATTTTTTTTTTTATTATGATCTATGTCTTATTTTAGAAATATCTTGAAAAGTTTTTAAAATATCTTTTTGCTGTGAAGTTATGGTTTTTTACATTTAGGTCTTTAATCCATCAATTTACCTTTGTGTTTGTTGAGAGAAAGAGATACAATATTTTTCCACTCAGAAATACAATTGTTCTCAGACTATTATTATGAACATTTACATTTTACCCACTGATTTTAAATGTTCCCTACATTATATCTACTTTGAGGCTATTTTTCAACTTATCTGTCTATCTCTGCAACACTATCATACTCTATTTATTACTATAATTTTATAATAACTGTATTATACACACATTCACACACTCATGTGTGTCTATATGTATTAAGAAGGTAGAAGGATCCCTAAATTTTTATTGGGACCATCATGTATACAAAGCATTAGCACATCAGTACTTTACACATTCACTTATAAAGCGTCTTATTCATTCATAATTTTTTCACTTTAGTTAACTTCAAATTTAAGAATATTCCCCATAGGAATTTCAATACTTTACTGTCAATAGGCAATAAATATTGCATAAAATAGCTAAGAATAAAAATACTTTGGATCATTATCATTCTGCAGAGTTTTAAATGACTGATAAATTCAAGAATGGAATCTCCATCTTCTCATTGACTTATAAAATGGGGGGAGGGGATATGTTACCAAAATTGATTCAAATAATAAATAAACTTTAAAAAAGATATATAACTTTCTATTAAGAAATTTATTAAAATAGTACAGTGCTATTTTTAACACACAAATGCTTTACAAGTATTATGTGAGTATGTGTTACAGCCAGAGTCTGTCATAGGAAAGGTGAATGAGCACGAGTGAAATGTGTTTCTGTTTACATATCTGATCCAAAGATAATTAAGTGATGTGTTTCAAAGTAATCGTGGTTATTTACAAATAAATGTGCATATAACTCATTTTTTTTTAAACCCACAAGCATAATATTCATATCAGAAAACTAACCCAACAAACACTTTGATCATTAAGCCAGAAAAAAACTAATATTTACTCAATTTAAAGGAGATGCATAAATTGAAGTATGGCTTATACTTATTTTTTAATTATCATTGTTCATTACTGTCTCTTTGGTAGCTAGCACAGTGTTCTGCATATAGTAAGTGCCAATAAATAATTATTATGCTCTACAATGTACTCAGAGGCTGAGGAACTGCAGTAAATATGACTGACACACCTATGCAGTTATTCACTCATTTATATTACTATTTTTATTTTTTAATTATTAAACATATTTTTAGATAAAAAAGATAGACTCACATGCAGTTGTAAGAAATAACACAGAGAGATTCAGCATATCCTTCACTCAGTTTCCCCCAACTTCCCCCACTTGCAGACTACAGTAAAATACCATAACCAGAATATTGACATTGACACAGTCAAGACACAGAACATTTCCACCACCACAGTGATGTCTCATGCTGCCCTTTATAGTTAGATCCACTTCTCCCCTAGTTCTGTCCCAAAGTCCTGGCACCACTAATCTATTCTCTGCTTCTATAATTTTGTCATTTTGAGAATGCTGTGTGAATGAAATCATATGGTATATAAACCTTTTGGATGAGCATTTTACACTCAGCATAATTCCCTGTAGATTCATCCCAGTTGGATGTATCAGTAGTTCATTCCTTACTGCTGAGTAATATTCCACAGCATTGTTGTACCACAGTTTTTGCTTTTTTCACTTTTTTTTTGTTGTGGTAAAATGCACATAACAATTACCATCCTCACCATTTTTAAGTATACAGTTCAGTGGTACTAAATACATTCACGTTGCTGCGCAGCCATCACCATCCATCCCCATTACTCTTTCCATCTTGTAAAACTGAAACTCCATCCATTAAACAATAACTCCCCGTGCTCCCCTCCACCAGTTCCTGATGACAACCATTCTACTTTCTGTCTTTATAATTTTGACTACTCTAAATACCTCATGTAAGTGGAATCTGACACTATTTGTCTTTTTATGACTTATTTTTCTTAGCATAATGTTCTCCAGGTTCATCCATGTTGTAGCACATTGCAGAATTTTCTTCATTTTTAAGACTGAATAATATTGCATTGAATTTATATAGCACATTTTGCTTATCTATTCGTCTGTGGATAAACACTTGGGTTGCTTCCACATTTTAGCTATGGTGAATAATGTTGCTATGAATATAGGTGTACAATGATCTCTTCCAGACCTTGCTTTCAATTCTTTGGGGCCTATAACTAAAAGTGGAATTGCTGGATGATATGATGATTCTATTTTTAATTTTTTATGAACCACCATATTGCTTTCCAGAGCAGCTTACATTTTATATTCCCACTAACAGTGCAAAATTCCCACCAGCTTCTCCAAATCTTCACCAGCACTTGTTTTCTACTTTTTTTTATAGTAGTCATCTTAATGGATGTGAGGTGTATTTCATTGTAGTTTTAATTTGCATTTCCCTAATGATTACTGATTTTGAGCAGTTTTTCATGTGCTTATTGGCCATTCGTATTATCTTCTTTTGAGAAATGTGTATTCAAGCCCTTTGCCCATTTTTGAATTGAATTTTTTGTTTTTGTGTTGTTGTTTTAGGAGTTCTCTATACATTCTGGATAGTAACCCATTATCAGACATATGACTAGCAAATATTTTCTCCCATTCTATGGGTTGCCATTTTTCTCTGTGGATAGTGTATTTTGATTTTTAAATTTTCATGAAGTCCAATTTGTTTATTTTGTTACCTGTGCCATTGGTGTCATGTCCATGGAATCATTGCCAAATCCAATATTGTGAAGCTTTTGGGTCTTACATTTTAGGTCCTCGATCGATTTTGAGTTAGTTGTTGTATATTGTGTTAGATAAAGGCTAACTTCATTCTTCTTCATGTAGATATTAGTTGTCTCAGCACCATTTGTTGAAAAGACTGTCCCTTGCCAATTGAATGGTCTTGGCACCCTGTCAAAAATCATGTCACCATATATATGAGAGTTTATTCTGGGCTCTCTGCTCTATTCCATTGTCTATACATCTGTCTTTATGCAATACCACACTGCTTTGTTTATTACAGCTTCGGAGTAAGTTTTGAAATCAGAGGTGTGAGTCCTCCAGTTTTGTTCTTTTTTTTAAGATTGTTATGGCTGTTTGGGGTCCCTTGAGATTCCACATGAATTTTAGGATAGGTTTTTCTATTTCTGCAGAAAGGTCATTAGGATTTTGATAGAGACTACATTGAATCTGTAGATTGTTTTAGGTACTACTGACATTTTAAGAAGATTGAGTCTTCCGATACATGAACAAGGGATGTGTTTCCATTTACTTACATTTTCTTTAATTTCTTTCATCAATGTTTTGTAGTTTTCATTGTACAAGTCTTTTACCTCCTTGTTTAAGTTAATTCCTAAGTACTTTACTCTTTTTGCTGCTATTGTAAATGCAATTGATTCTATAATTTTCTTTTCAGATTGTTCATTGTTAGTGTATAAAAATGCAATTGATTTTTGTGTGTTGACTTTGTATCCTCCTACTTGGCTGAATTAATTTTTTTTTTAAAGGAGGTGAACTATTTTTTTTTAATTGACTCTGAGCTAACATCTGTTGCCAATCTGTTTTTTTTTCTTCTCTCCCCAAAGCCCCCAGTACATAGTTGTATATTCCAGTTGTAGGTCCTTTTAGTTTTGCTATGTGGGACACTGTCTCAGCATGGCTTGATAAGTGCTGCTAGGTCTGCACCCAGGATCCAAACTGGCAAAACCCTGGGTCATCTGAGCAGAGCATGTGAACTTGACCACTTGGCCACAGGGCTGCCCCCTAATTTTTCATTCTAACTTTTTTGTGGAATGTTTAGTGTTTTCTCTATATGAGGTCATATCATCTGCAAACAAGGAAAATTTTACTTCTTCCTTTCCAATTTGGATGACTTTTATTTCTTTTTCTTGTCTAATTGCTCTGGCTAGAACTTCTAGTACCATGTTGAATACAAGTGGTAAAAGTGGGCACTCTTGCCTTGTTCCTGATCTTAGAGGAAATGCTTTCAGTCTCTCACCATTGAGTATAATGTTCACTATAGGTTTTTCATATATGGCTTTTATTATATTGAGATGTTCCCTCTATTCCTAGTTTGTTGAGGGTTTTTATCATGAAAGGGTGTTGTTGAATTTTGTCAAGTGCTTTTTCTGCATCAATTGAGATGATCATGTGTTTCTCTTCCTTCGTTCTGTTGATGTGGCATATTACGTTGGTTGATTTTCATATGTTGAATCATCTTTGCATTCCAGCAATAAATCCCACTTTGTTGTGGTGTATGATCTTTTCACCATGCTGCTAAATTCTCTTTGCTAGTATTTTGTTGAGGATTTTTGCATCAATGTTTTTAAAAGATATTGATCTGTAGTTTTCTTTTCCTGTGGTATCTTTGTCTGACTTTGGTATCAGGGTAATGCAGGCTTCATAGAATGAATTAAGAAGTGCTCCTTGCTCTTCAACTTTTGAAAAAGGTTGAGAAGGATTGATATTCATTATTCTTTAACTGTCTGGTCACTGAAATGACCATGTCCAGGGCTTTTCTCTGTTAGGAGATATTTGATCACTGATTCAATGTCCCTACTAGTTATGAGTCTGTTCAGGTTGTCTATTTTTTCATGATTTAATCTTTTGAGGTATTGTTTTCCTGGCAATTTATCCAAGATTGCTACTATATTTGTGTTATTTTTAAAATTTCACATACATCATGATCATTTCCCACTCCATAAAATATTGTGTGAAAGCATGGTTGTAAATGGTTACATAATAATCCATCCCATGGGTATATCATACATTTTCTAGCTTCCCTCCTGTTGTTGAATGTAGGTTGACTTCAATTGTTTGTCTGCAAGGGATAGCCTCATACTGTGCACATATCTCTTCTTTGTCCTTAGGATAAATTCCTAGGAGTAGAGTTTCTGGATCATTGGGTCCATAAGCATTTTCTCCTGCTCTGATCAAATCTTTTGAGGTGACGCCAGGAAGGAAATTAGGCTCAAAGTTTAAGTTATCTGATAAGTAATGAGAACAATTTATTTTCTTGTCTCTCTTACTATTCCAGTTTCATTTTTCAAGTAAATTATCTGCTTAATAGATGGAAAATTAGGGATATAAATAGAATTAGTTTTGTCTAATAGCAACAAGTCTTCAATACTTTATTTATAGTAGTTTTACTTTTATTCTTAATATGTTCAATACTCATATGTGAATTCACAAACCATTTAAAATGTGATAAACAGTTGATTAACTCATAAGCATCCGTGTCAAAACAATAAATTTAAAATTTATTGAAAATTTGCTCTGTACCAGATATAGTATTAAGGTCTTTATACACATAATCTCATTAACTTAACAAAAACTTTAACAGGCGGATATAAGGATCTCTAATTTAGACATGAGCAATCAGAGAGGACAGGAGGTCCAACCTCGCAGCCTCTGCAGAAGGCAGAGCAGAGATTCAGCCGAGGTCTTTCAGATTAACGTTTCTTTGTTGCTCACTATGAAGCAATGAGTGTTCTAAGCTATAAAAATGGCAATTTTTACAAATGACAAAACAAAGACCCTGAGAGGTTTATTATCTGTCCAAAGGAACATTGCTAATAAACAGTGGACTCACACTCAGACGGATTCCAGAGGCCCCAATCCTCTCAGAACTGCTACAGTCACACATGAAGAAGCGCCCATCAGGAGCAGAATTTTAAAAACTGTTTTCCCTCTGACTGACAAGATACCAGGCTGCTTGAGCAGAGAAAAGGCTGGACATGGGCCCCCACCAGGCCCCCTTCACCAGTAGTATCCTGTTAATGGGAAACAATCTGTCCAACCCAGGAGTTCTCTCCCTCCCCGCCCCTCTCCCCTTCACCTAAGAGATCATGACTTACCTGGCTAGTCTGGCTCTCAGGAGACCTGGTTTCTTGTGCTTCTATCTGACTGTGGGATTGGGACCAAAGGTCTAAAGATCCACGTGGCACAACCCTGAGGTGGTTCTCTGATCATCGGTGGTTGGTGGTAATCTGGCGCGGGTGTGCCAATCCCTGGCTGAGTTCACTCAGCTGCTGCACCTGCTGACTCACCACCAGCCCCTTTTGGTGCCCGCTGGCACCCAAGACCCTCTTTTGGAAACAAAATTCCACCCGGACCTAACGCACCCTCCTGGCCGCTGTGTTGCGCTCGCGCGTAGGAGGGCACTTAACCACGACTGCGGAAGGTCAGCATATCTGGGAGCTCGCCTTAACGTGAGACAACGTGGACATTTCACTCGTCTGGCAGATATTTTTAGTCCTTTGTCCAACTTTTGGAAAGAATGGAATTTTGGAAGTATTTTCTCTTACGCGTTTTGCATTCCTGGCCTGATCCACCGCCCTGGCAAACTCGTGGTTTCCGGGTTGCCTTGGTGACAGTAAAAACAGCAGTGATTCTGGGCATTATTTGTTCCAAATCCGCTGAACCTCGCTCCCGCCACCAGCTGTCCCGGGAGTCCCAGCACCCGGTGCTCCGGTTTGGTCAGTCCCGCGGCCGGCAGTGCCGGAGTCTGGAACCGATCCGGGTCCCTGCCGGGTTCCCGGGTTCTCTCCACGCAGCACACACTGTCCCTATCCTGCAATGCGTTTTCTTTCCTTTTCTATCCTGTCCTTCCCGATAACAAGAGTATGTGCTCAGGTAGAGACTCAGGAAATTATACAAAGTCAAAACTTTCCAAACACGCTGACGTCACTTCAAGAATTCAAAGGACGTGAGACACCTGCCTGGGGGTGGGGGAGCCCATTCCCTCTGCCCTTCCCCCACTCCGGAAATGCCAGCGTCCAGCGGTGACCCAAGGCACTACCCGGGCAGGGAGCAGGCGGCTGATACCTAGAGCTGAAAGCACTGGGTGCCTTCCCGCTCGTCTGCCCTGGGCACGGCGTGGGCCCCGCGCGCCCGAGCGCCCCTCCCCGGCGCGCAGCCCTCTCGGTGCCGGTCGCCCGCGGCCTTCCCGGCGATTAGCCGCGCGGGCTCGAGGTGCGGGCGGGGCGGGGGCTCCGGGCCGGAGGTGAGGGGCGGGGGCGGCGCTGGGCGAGCGCGCGGGGGAGGGGGCCAGGGCAGGCGGGGAGGAGCCGGCGGGGCGGGCACTGGGGCGATTCGCCAATCGGGGCAGACTCGGGTTCGTCCAGACTCTGGACCTGGGCCGGCAGGGGCTGAGGCGCTGCTCCTCGCCCTGCGCGGACTTTGGAATTGGCTCGGGGACGGCCGCGGGCCGCAGCAGGAGCGCGTTTCCGAGGGACGCCGAGCCCCCGACCCCGCCGAGCCCCGAGGATGCGCGCTCTTCCAGCCCTGGACGCGCCCGCCAGCCAGCGGCTCCTGCCCCGGGACCCCAAGGCACCCCGGGCCCCAGACGACGCGGCGGGACCGGCTCGCAGGAGCGCCGTGGAGAGGCTGGCCGCCGACCGCGCCAAGTACGTGCGGGGCCTGCCCGGGGTCGGCCCGCGCCCCGCTTCCGAGGGCGGCAGCTCCGGGGCGAGCGGAGGGCAGGTGGGCGACCCTCGGGCCCCGGCCCGCGTTCCCGGTCCGGTGGCGCGCAGAGCCATTGCGCGGAAGCCGTTGCGGCCTGACTCGCTGGTCATCTACCGGCAGAAATGCGAGTTCGTCCGTGCGCCGGGCGCCGACAGCTCCCGAGGGGGGCTGGTGAGGAAGCTCTTCCAGGGGCCGGGCAGGGACAAGACGCCGGTGCCTCCCGAGACGTCCCAGGGGGCAGAAGAGGGCAGGGCCAGGGCCGAGGAGGCCGCCCGGACCAAGCCCAGCCCCGTGGAGGCCCCCGCGGCCCGGGCCCCCGCCACGCCCGTCGGGGCGCCCCCCGGAGTCCCGGCCGGGGCGCGGGGTGCGGGGCTTCCGGGGCTGAGGCGCGGGGCGCTGCAACGCTCGCAGTCGGACCTCAGCTCCCGCTACTCTGCGTCCAGGGCCGAGTCTGACACCTTCTTCCGCTACTGCGGCCTGGATCCCGAGGTGGTGGAGGCGCTGGGGCGGGAGAACTTCTCCGCGGCGTCGGACCACGTCGCGCTCAAGGTCCGCAGCGTGAGCGTCGCCACCTCCGACAGCGGCTTCTCCCGGCACAGCAGCGGCGACGAGGGGCTGCAGGAGGAGGAGCTGACGGAGCAGGTGCCCAGCACCACCTCGGTGGTCGAGAGGAATGCCCGCATCATCAAGTGGCTCTACACCTGTAGGAAGGCCAAGGAGGCCTCCGGCCAGGCGCTGCAGGGCCCGGCGTGACTGCGGGCCCGGAGCCCCAGCCCCGAGGTGTGCGTGCGGCACCCTGGGGGGGAAGGCTGTGCGTGCGTGTCTGTGAGGCTGGGTGAGTGTGGCCGAGTTGGGTGGATCCAGGCCTCCCAAACTGCAGGGACCCTACAGATCGAGACGCAGAGGCTCGTGCGTTAGAGTGGCCTCTGCTGAAGAGCAGAAGTGCTGCGAATCCAGGTCCCCGCAGGTCCAGCGTGCTTTCTTTTGAGTGTGCTCCTTCTGACTGCCTGGAGAAGTAATTCTGAACGTTAACGCCGTCCCAGTTGGTTCTTGTTGTCAAAAGAGAAGAAATAGGAATTACAGAATGCTGAGCGAGAAGGCAGTTTTACACCTCTGCTATTACTTCTTGCACTGAAAATAACCTGAGAGCCCTAGTCCCCTGTGAATTGAGAGGTGGGCTCCCGAGGTTCGATCAGAGCTGCTGCTCAGCCTCTAGCCCCAGGGTCGGGCTGCCATCTGCCCCCCTCGGAAAGGAAGTCTCTGTGCAGTCCCTGGACGTTCCTGCACATTTACCAAGTGGCAGGAGAGGGCGAGCTTGTCTGCGGATCTTGTCAGCAGGGTGATGTTCCTTTAGCTGCAAAGATCTCTCTTTGCTAAGTTTTGTTTGAATTGTTTCGAGAGCTTTCTAGGGAGAGTCCCTCGGGCAGCTTAGATCACAAGGAGCTTCAGCTTGTTAACAGGGTGCTGGTCTGGACTGTTACTGGTGTCTTGAAGTCCTCCGTGGCTGTGGTTCTGTCTTTGCCTCTGCTGGTGAGACAGGAGGTACATTTCTTCCCCGTGGGCACCAGGAGCGCGGGGTTGATCTCAGGTTCCTTTTTCCTGAGGAACTGAGGAATGGGTCTCCTCGCTGGCACCTCTGCTCTTCCTTACAGGCACAGTGGGCGCTTCGGGGGATAGTGATGGGAGGAGAAGATCCCTTTTCAGGGTTTTCTTTGAGAACCAAGAATTTAAACCTTGCAGCATCTTTCTTTCTCCTACCCTTCAATGACGACTTGCTGTAGATTTTTTGAAAATCCATATGATGGAAGGACTTTGTCTGCCTTGAGGTAAACGTGTTGAACTCACAGTCTCAGTCTCTAGAGTGGAGGGGAGGGGCCACAAGACATGTCTGTCTGCAGCTCACCTGTGCCTGAGGCCTCAGCAGAAGCCTGCCTTCCCTGAGCTGCCGAGGGAAGTTAACCAGGAGTGAGGATTTCATTGTTTCTCTTGAAGTCAGAAGGTTTATTACTTGGGTTCTTCCTTCTAATTTATTGAAGATTATTGCATTTTCCATTAGCCTAAGTCCCCAAAGAATGTATATAGACAGTCAAAATTAAAAACAAAAAACATTAACTACATCTTTCACAGATGGTCTTTTGGGAATGAGATGGGTGAATGCTGGCAAGGTGTTCCCAGGAAGCCACCTGGACCCCTGGGTGTGGAGGGGGAAAGGTGCAGGGCTCGGCATGGCCCCCGGGGATGTGGTCTGGTGGACAGAGCACTCAGTGGGAATTAGGAGGCCTGTCTTCTGTTAGGAGTTTCTCCTGTACTGTAGGCTTGGGTCTCTGTGGTCCGCAAATGAAGGCAGATGGACAGATGGTTTCCAACCTCTCTACTTTACAATTCTGCATAGGTAATAATTTGTATATTTGTGTTCTGTGATTGGAACCCAGAAAAGGAAAATAAAAAGCCACTGTCTATTGGAGTAAAAAGTAAACTTACAAATAAGATCCCTGGGGGTCGCCAGAGTGCACTGTGTTTGCGCACAGAGGTAGAGTTGGTGATGGTGCTGAGGAAACAAGATGGTGCACCAACAGACCAAAATAAACCCTGACAGCTGAAAATATGAGCATTGCTGTCTGGTCCCTCCAGACCCAGACTCAGCCCCAATCCCAGTCCACTTTCCACGCAGGGACCCGAGAAGGGTTTTAGGGTTCGGTATGTGGAGTTAACCCGTCTGAGGCCCTCTTAGGTTTGAGCCTTTGAACAATGTAAGCAGTTCCATCAGCTTGCGGGAACTTTCACTTTTGTGGTGAGAAGTGGTTGAGGCAAGAGGGGCCGTGACAGGAGGTTCGGGAAGCCCCAGGGCGAATCTGTGCTGGAGAACAGAGGTTCGAATTCCTCATCCTCTGCCTCCCTCTGTCTCAATCCTGTTTGTTCCAGTGGCGGACTGAGTCACCTGTCTTCTGAGCACTCGCTCAAAGAAGGGAGACGACGTCACAGAGAGCCCGCCCCGTGTTCTGTGCGTCATCAGCATCACCGCACTGTGAGATTTACGTCACAGATTTACTCCCCCAGAGACAAACACGGCTCGGTGCTTGGAAACGTCACCCCAGGGGACCCACAGCCTGGCCTTTGGAGGACTGTGAGGAGGAAATGATTCTCCTGGGCTTTCTCCACTCACTGGGCCCGGGGGATGTCTGCTTGTGACCACGGCCCCTCAGTTTGCCGCCTCCAGACACCGCGTCTTCTCTGCGGAGGAGCCAGCAGAGAGCGAGACTCAGACGCAGATTCCGCCTTCCTCTGTGAGGCTCGTCTGGCGGCTGGACCGGAAGGCGCTGACCTTCCTCACAGGGTCACTTGTATGAGGCTAATTCCATAACATAGGGAAGCGGTGGAAGCAAGAATGCAGACTGCCACTTTCTCTAGTTTCTCAGGACTTTTGTGTTGGAATCCATATAGATTCATTTTAGGATTTCACGAAAAATTCAGAAAATTGGAGATGAACAAAGATATGCTTTCTAAGCGAAAAAGAAAAATATATTTCATATGGAAGTTTTTGTCCCCTTGGTAGATAGAGACATTATAACTTAAAATGAAAATATTCCACCCAGAATTAAATAGAAAGTTCATAAATTTATTACCCCATGGAGTAAAAATATTTTCACAGTTGAGAATATCAGAGCTGGAGAGTGACTCATGGACTCTGTGCAAATCCCACTGGGACCCCTGAGTGGTAGACACACTCGGGTCGTTGTGGTTGCCGTTTCCCAGCCTGTAATTCATGAAAATTACTCTTCCATCCACTGGTATTTAGTCATCTTCCTGTCCTTCAATTCAATAAAATGGCAGGCCTACCGAGATTTAGTTCTCTCTGGTTTTCTGTCTTTTGCATGGCGTATGTGTTACTGATTTTAATATTGTTATCAAAGAATGGTAGTTTTTCCTTTGGATTAACTAGGGATAAACATTGTTCAATTTCAAGGCAAAAATATCAGGGGCCGGCTGGTGGCATAGTGGTTAAGTTCAGTGCCCTCTGCTTCTGCGGCCCAGGCTTGTGGGTTCAGATCCCTGGGTGCCGACCTACACACCACTCATCAAGCCATGCTGTGGTGGCATCCTGCATATGAAATAGAGGAACGATGGCACAGATGTTAAGTCGGGGCTAATCTTCCTCAAGCAAAAGAAAGACAAAAATGAGATATTCCACAGCTCTCCGCACATCTCTCTTTGACATCAGAGGAGCGCCTGTGGCAACCAGCCCCCTGAAGCTGGTGGGATAGAACTAGTCTCATCATGTGCGGAGATGCCGAGGGGGATGGAGCAAATGCGTTTCCGCACCTTCTTGTCTGACCAGCTGCGAAGCTCCCCGTGTTAGGTGAACAAGTGGTTCCAGTAGCCCTAGGGCCACCCCCTCTGCCTTCAGGCCAGTTCAGGGCCTTTTAGAGGGGTTTGTGTCTGAGAAGGGGGAATCTGCCATTGAATATTCATTTAGATTGCTGGCGTTGTTTTCTCTTTTGTTGTCCAGCTCTGATAGTTGGCACTGGACTTACCAACATTCAGAAAGAGCCTCTTTACTCCTATGAGTAGTTGGAGGCACCCAGAAATTTCCAAAGTCCAGAAAAAGGCCTGCATGGCGATGGATATTTGTTCTGCCAAAGAAACCAGATGATAGCTGTCTTTCCTAAGGCTACTTTGTTTCAAAATGTAAAATGCAACAAGGAGATGTTTTAAATGGGGAAAATATCACAAAACTAAAGACTGCAGGGGCCAGACTTTGTAGGATGATGTGTGGCTTTGTAACTTCGTCTAGACTGGTGTTGAGTCACTACTTTTTCTTACTCCCCAGGAAGCAAGCCTTCCCAATAATGGGGGCTCCTTGAAGAGTGTCGTGGATGATTTGGAACCCCAAGGCCATCCTCACTGCCACAGGCTTTGTCTAGTGCACACAAGTGACCACATGGTTGTTGTTTTCCTAAGAATAAAGCACCCCATTGAAGAAACGTAAGTAATTTCAGAAGGGTTGAAATGCCGTGGAGAAGATGGGAACAAAGAACTTGGAAATTAGCTGAGTTACAACTGTTAGGACACGGCTGAGGCTCTGGAGATGTTTTCTTGCTCAGGTGGACCTATCCTTCCAGGGGGCAGCAGAAGAGAGGAGAGCTGCTTGGAAACATTTTCAGGGGCATCTTTTTGACTGGCTTTCTGACAAAGACGTACCATGATGCATTTAAGTGATATCACATTGATTTTAAAAAGAGAAAAACCAACGATCATGACAACCAAGCGTGAACACCATGGTATTCACTGCTTTCATTCATCTTGGACAGATTGGCACTGTTGAAATCAAAGTGCCATAATCACAAGAAGGTCCCTTCTACTTAAATACTATGGCTAACAAAGAGTAAACACACACTTACACTTGGACCCTCAACACAGACCTGCTTTGCTCGGCATCCCTGGGCCTTAAACCACAGAGAGCTCCCAAACTGGGTGGCTGGTCATCTTGCCTGATGAGTCAGAAAGCACTTTTAAAGTTGCTTGAGGGCTACAAGGTCATTCTATTAATGCTACTCCCGCTGGGTTGTAGACATATGGAAGTACATTCCAAAATAAGTTAGAGTTGAAATACTGCTAAAATACCTTTTCTCAGACCTGGACTATTTCTTGAGAATTGGCGGAAGAATCTTGGAGCTTCCTTTCATTAGATCAATAGCAGAATTCCTCTTTTGCAGCACCATTTAGAGTGTGCCTCCACAGTTCTCTTGTTCCCAGCTTCCAGAAGGAGAAGAAAACGTCGGTTTATACAGAATGTGGACGCATGAAACAGAACACGCCTGCCCTTTGGTCTGGTTCCCACCTCCATGTATCACACAGTCATCTCAAACTGGCAATAGTTCACCCTTCTCTGCAAAGGGTCTTTTTGAGACAAGGGGCAGTCTCTGGGTGGCCGGGCATCATGAAGATCAGAATCTTGTTGGTGAGGAGCTACTTATTCAGAACGGGCTCTCGTGACACCCGGAGGCCACAGGTTTCAGACTCAGAACCTTCTGAGAGAAATTTTATGTCAGTGATGGCACTCAAAGTAAATTTTCACCCAGTCACCTCTTTCAAAGTCTACCATATTTTATCAAAATACATCCTTTCAAGAACAAAATTATTAAAGAATATGGAGGGGAGGGAAATGAGTTTTTCAATGGTAAATATTTTATAAATCAATCCATTTTGATATATTCATGTATTTGTTTAATAGTGTATTCTATTTTTGTAACTTTTACTGTGACAGTAGGTCTTTGAGTTACTTAAATATTTATTTTTACACAGTTATTGATCTTCAAATAGTTTTCCTTCACTTCATATGGTTTCAGTTTTTATTGTATAATTTTGAATCATTTTCTCATTGGCTGTCATTTTGTATATGTTGTTTAATTGAATTTTCAACTTTTGGCTGTAAGTGTCCTCTGCTCTATGAAGCATTCGATGCCATAGTGATTTGTTTTCAGATTAGCCCCAGATACAAATTTTGGAGGCTCTGTTGGCAGACAAATGTACTTTTCTCAATGTAGACTCTATTTAAAGACAGCATATTCCCCGCTTTCAGGATTTTTCTCCAGTTGTCCCTCTAAAAATGCTGCTATTTTGCTGTTCACTGGATTGCACTTACTTTAAAAAGATATTGTCAAAGATGAGACTTTTTTTTTAAAGGATCTTTTCATATACCCAGTTCCCTTATTTGCAGTTGTTGCATTAAGTTTCTGTGTGAATGCTTTAAGTGAAATTGTTTTGTGCTTTTCTACTGTCAGAATAGGATGAACTGAAACCTAGGTCAGATTTATCTTAGATCAAAATGGTGCAGACTTGCCATCCATACAGCAGATGAAAAATATAAAAACATATTGGTTGCTGCTGAAAAGCACCAAGCTCTGCCAGAAGGGTGTGCACGTCAGTGGACGTACCGAGAGAGCAGAGAGTTCAGGAGGAGCGAATGCTGGAAGTCAGTGTCAGAGGCGGGTGTGAAGAACAGGAATGGGGTGTCCCCAGATGCTCTCCCTCCCTCGATGCAGATTCTCGCCTCAGCATCAGGGCCCCCATGTGTGGTTGGACGCACAAGTCCTCTCCTAACCCTGAGTTACCCCAGATTGCCTAGTGACCCTGGGAAAACCAAACTTTGTAGCTCAATCTGAATGACAAAGTTCGCAACTGCTTTTCACGAGGATGAGCAGTAGTTACTACTGCAAAATGGTTTTGTTTATGAAAGAGCCGAACATAAAATAACGTGATTAAATGCAGTGGAAAGAAAAATTATTGATAACCCAGGGAAAATAGCTTGACAGTATCTATTCCACTAACATATGGTACAGATTTGCAATGCCTCAGACTGCAGGGTGTTTATGTAACTGGAAGTTTCCTCATTATATACATGTGTGTATGGTCTTTAAACCGCTGTCCGTGACACTGGACTAGAAGGAAAGCTGCTTTAAACTTTGCCCTTTTCAGTGGTTGAAAGTTCGTGCGACCTTGCCGTGGTTATCGTTGGTGACGCCATAAAACATCAGGCCCAGACAGTGGTTACGGCAGTTTCTAAATATAGTTTTCTCTACCCAGTGCTTACAGCTGGAGTGCAATATTGTGTATTCTGTACTAAAGAAATAAAGCATTTTTATCATTTGTTAATACTAATTTATGAATTTGTATGATGTGAAAAAAGTTGAAGCAAGAGTGTGCCCACTGCAGTCACTCACATGTTTTGTTTTCTCCCTTTCTTCCTACCGCCGATCATCAGACCCTCAGTAGAAACGAGGAGAGCATTCCAGGACCTGACCCAGGTGAGTCCTGTGGTCTCTCAAGTCCCCAGTGCTCCCTGGAGATGGAATGCAGTAAAAACGGTTTTGAATATTTAGCACATTGTTTTTCTTTAATTGTTTCATCAGGTTTTTGCTTAAAAAGATTTTTTTCTCTATGTTTTATTAATATCATTGTTGGAAAATGGGCACAGAGATCAAAATGAAAGCATGGTTTGTCACCTTTCACGTGAGCCTCCCATTTGTGGAGGCAATCTCCAGGTATTTCAAGTTTGCTGCCGTCTCTGATTGGGGTGGAGGTGGGAGGAGGGAGCAGGACGTCTCGTCTAAATCACCGCACTGGCTGAGCCAGACTTTCTTCTCTAGTCCTGCCGTGGCTTGTGCCCAAACCAGTGCAAGCATCCAAGATGGGCCTTCTTGAGGAGAATAGATAAATCATTCTATATTCCCTTGAAGACAATGGACAAGTCCTCTGGGTACCATAGAAACTCTCTTATCGTAACTTGGAAACAGTCTGGATGTCGTACTGTGTGGCTTTCATCACTGAGTCGAGGGCAGGTGCTTTTTCTTCCATCAGGTCAACTTCAGTTCTTAGCTTTCAGTTACTCTTTTTGAAAATTCAGTAAAACAGAAGCAATAAAGTGATGCATAGTGGCTAGGTGTTTAAACTTTGCTTGTGTTTTCAGTGATGAAATAAGTAGATTTATATAATGTTTAAATGTTCCGTGTTGGAAATATTGAACAAGAAGGAAATGAAGTTCTCAAGGAGCTTATAACTCTGGTTGTAGAAGTAGCAGGTGCCGCAAATTCTGCAGTTGATTTTCATCTTCATGCCATCTCCTTGAAAATTGTCATTAAAATTTGAATCCTTTCTGAAGGGGAGGATGTATTAAATCATTAATAACTGCACATCTTTAAGTCAAAATAGAATATTCATTTCCTTAGACAGTGAGAACCTGAACCACAGGAACAAATACAGAAAGACCTGGATCTTGGCCTCAGGATGGCCTGTGGGATACTCAGTTTTGAGCTCGAGTAAGACTATCAGTTACAAGTGCCAGACAGGAAATTACTGTATTAACTAAACCCATATCCTGCTGTCCACTGGGTGGTATTGAAATAATTGTGCTCCTGAGCAATAGTGACTGTAATCAAGGACAACCCGCTGATGACAACAAGCAGAGTTCACCCTCATGCATTTATTGAGGAGCCAAATACTGCACTAGGCACTGGGGGTACCCAAGCTCCCTGCCACGATGGGCTTGCATTCTAGAAGGAGGGTCAGCTAATCAGTAATGGTGCACGGATGTATGTATGTATGGATGGATAGGTAGATAGATAGAAGATGGATGGGTGGGTGGGTGGGTGGATAGATGGATAGATAGATGATAGATGATGATAGACAAGCAGATAGATGACATAGATGGATAATACATAGATGGAAGGAAGGGATGGAGGGAGGGAAGAAATAAAGCAGAGTAAGGAAATAGTAGTGAGTGGAGCTAAGAATTAATTTAAGAATTTCATAAATCTTCTGGTCTATGGTTTCTGTTTGGTGGCCAATCTGTGTGAACCATGAAAAAAACCCAAAGTTCAAATCATATGAAAAGAACCAAGAAACAGGGAAGGAAAACGAGCAGATTATAAATGGTGTATTTTTTCA
Source organism: Equus przewalskii (assembly GCF_037783145.1). Lineage (NCBI taxonomy): Eukaryota > Metazoa > Chordata > Mammalia > Perissodactyla > Equidae > Equus > Equus przewalskii. The sequence goes on from NC_091844.1 coordinate 91,087,991, forward strand.
CTGAGAGGTTTATTTTACTCCTTGGAGGTCATTCACCCCAGCAGATTAAAGCTTTGAAGTCTAAATTGAATTAAAAAATCACAACATATTACAAATGGGGCCTCAGGACTTGGTCTGCATCCAGTCAGAAGGTTGTTGGTAAGAGACGTGTGCCTTCCCTGGGCTTTTAGAGGAAGTCTGCTTTTCAAACACAAGGAGAGAATAAAAAGCGTCCATGTAGGAAGTAAGCTGTGACTCACAGGCCAGCTTTCCAGAAGGGGTGGTGTTTTCTCGCAGTCACCTCTGAGTGTCTCTAGGACGCGCCCTTGGAGGTAAACAGCCGGCGAGCCGGGCTGATGTTATCAGGACTTGAGGACCATGTTCCTCTCTGAGCTGCTTGGCAGATCAGGACTGCAGCATCCACAGTGAAGAAGCGGGTGTGTCCAAGCTCCCGGAGGGCTCTCACACCGTTTCCCTTGCAGGCGTGTGAGGTGCAAAGAGAAGATGTCCCTGTGCGCATCTGCTGAGGTGGGCAGAGACCGTCTCAGCCAGAACCACAGACTTGAGACGGAAAGTAACATTAGAAATCACGTGGTTCTGCCCTCCCAACTCCCAGGAGGCCCTCGAGGCCCAGGTGCACAGAGGCCGGAAAGCAGAGCTGCCTCATCCGCCCCAGGCTCGTCCTGAGTCCTGCTTCGAGTAAGTGGACATTAGGAGGTTAAGTACCTGCTTGCTGGGGACTTTCCTGGTGTTACCCCTGAGTCCCCTGTCCTGGGAAAACCTTCAGTTCCCAGCGACTAGGGAGGCTGACACCCTAAGAGAGGCAGTCTTGCTTAACACACCCAGATGCCAAATTCTCGATTTCACGTTAATTTCCACTCTGAGGAAATAAATGTCAAAACGACTGTGAGCACACGAGGATTTCAAGTGCTTGGTTTTGCATTTTCACTCTTGTCCTAAATTTGGGTGGTTTAGGGTGCTTCCTGCCCACTGGGGAAGATCACTTGGTCAGGGTTGAGGAGGGGCAGAAGTGTTTCCCACAGGAAGGAAACATGCACCTCGGAGGACCTGACTTGTCCCCACAGGTCAGGGGAGACGCTAGCACTTCCCACGCCCTCAGCAGCAGGAACAGCACTGCATGCTTTCCGCTGGTTCTTCACTCAACCCTCCTGCCAGTCCACGAGGAACAGCATTTTACACAGGAGGCGGCTGAGGTGTGAGAGATTAGTTCCCGCCTGGATCAGAGACCTAGTGTGTTGAAGAAGTGAGTTTGAACCCGGATCTGCCCAGTGGTGACGGCAGCCCCACTCCCCCCACCAGGCTGGTTTTTAAGAGGTAAATGCCAGCCAGAAGGTTTGAAGGATTTTGTGACTTCCCAAGGGTGTGCACTGATTCAGCAGGTCAAAAGCTAAGCAAGATTCCCACACGAGGCACCACACTCGAATTACCTGAATGCCCCAGTTACTGTCCTCTGAGTGACTCAGGCAAGGCAGGGCTGCCTCAGGAGCATCTCGCACAAGAAACCTCACAGCAGCGTGCACACGTTCCCGTTCAGGAGATGCGCTCTTGGTTTGGTTTATGTTAATAATTTTCTACAAGATGACACGTGTTTTAAAGATAGGAGTAAAGAGAGAATCAGAGGGAAAGCGAACAGGCTGAACCAGAAGGGCTTGGCACAGGCCTGGCCACGCTGAAGCCAGCTGCTGACTGGGGTGCCGGCCGAGCTGCGAATCCCTGTGCAGCCGCCTCACGTGCGTTGCGGATTCCAAGGCTGATGGGAGTTGGAGGGCGTCTAGGTCACCTCAGAGGCGTCTGGCAGACCGTGATTGCTGCTGCCGCTCACTGTTGACCTTTAGGTGAGGGGGGAGGGGCCACAGTTGTAAAAAGAAGAGGAACTCCTTTAAGTTTACCCTGAAGTACTGGAAAGTTTGGCACATCTTTGAGTTTGTGGGTTTTTTCAGCAATAGTAGAAGAAAAGGCCAAGATATGCACATTCAAAATATCTGCTGACAGCCACTTGAGTGCATTTCAAGGCTGCACAAATATTACTCTTTTACAGGTAGGAAGAAAAGCTGAGCCAGTGTCAACACTTTCCCCACAGGCCGAGGCAGAAGGAAGATGACTCAGCTTCTCCTCTTGGCTCTGGGCCCAGGGAACAGCCCTGGCTTGAAGGGGGCAGGAAGTCGTGGCACCCCCTCGGCCAGCGTCATGCAGGGTTGCTCACTAATGCTGGTCCTGGTCACAGGATGTACTTCTGCGGTCAGTGTAGTGACCCCACAGTGGTCCTTGAGGTCAGGAGCCCCGTCAGAGAGCTACAGATCCTTCTCGAGGAAGAACGTTTTCTAACAAAATTGCCACTGCAACAGAGAGGGAACCACATCTGAGAGAGTGTAAGTGTCTGCACACGCAGCACAGTGGGTGATCCTGGAAACAGGCTGGCGGAAGCCAAGGGTCTTAGGAGCACAGAGCTGCCTGGTGCTCAGGGCCAGTGTGCTCAGGAGCTCGTGGCCAGGAATAGGTAAACATCTCCCAGGTTCTGTCGCCTCAAAGGTGACTGGTGAGTGGAGGGTGGAGAGTGAACTGACGGGCACTTAGCCCTTGGGAGGCACCCAATCCGTGATGGCTTTCTATTCTAGTCGCGTTAGTCCCTTAATGATTTGGTATATATCTATCAGTTAATCTGTCTAAAACATTTGAGAACCAGTTTATATTTTCAAGTTGCCATCACTTCTGGTCACGGTTCATGTTTTCTCCTTTTCTGGAGCTCTCCAGCATTTGCAGTTCTGGGACAGGGATTTGCTGATCAGCGTTGTGTTCGGCTTGTCACTCGCCTGCGTAGGAACTGCTTTCAGCGGAGAGCCAGTGGTGACTGTTCCAGCAGGTCTACAAGGTCCCTTCACCACCGCGGTTTAGTGAAATGAGGGTGGGTTAGAATTTCCAAATAGAGGACATGTTTTCTGAGCAAGAGAAAGCACCACAGCTCCACTCTGAATTTTGGGTAAGTATTATGGGGCTTCCTGATTGTCTGCTTAAACATGCAGAAGCTGTGAATGGATATTAATAGCAGAGCAGCAAGGCCTTTACTTATCGAGGGCTTCAAATTGACAAGGCTCTCGTATCCAGTTTCTCATTTGATCTTTGAGGCAGTCAGGGCAAGTGTTGCCACTGCTTCTGTTTGCAGAGGAGGAAGTCGAGCGTCCGTTACCTGTTCAACATCACTCGCCGTTTAGTGATGTAACTGAACGCGGTTCAGTGGAGGAGTGAAAGCGTCCATCAGCTTCACGGGATGTGTGGGGACTCCCTAAGGAGCTGTCGAAGAGCTGAGTGGAGGTCTCTGCTTCGCGTCTTGACTGTTGCGTTTCCCTAAAGCTTTCTGTCTAAAACCCCGGCATCCTCCTCATGAGATTCTCCATTACTTTGTCCAGTCGAGTGAGAGCCCGAATTAAATGCTCAAATTCATCCTTTTGCATAAAACCTTTCATATGTTGTTGCGGTGTGTGTGCGTGTGTGTGCATGCACGTGCACGCGTGTTCCATTCTGATATGACTGTACATTTTGACACGATTGCTCCCTTGACCGCTCTGTCTGGTCACACGTGCACACAGCAGCTTGTGTGTCAGACATACCAACAGCTTTTCACTCTTAGTGGAAGGAGAACCTATGCGTAGTTATTTTAAGTGCAGATTATCCTGCATGTTTGCAGGGCATGTTTGAAGGTATTCACGTACATTGCTGTCTCATGAAAAGCTGCTGGCCTGTGGCGTAGGGCGAGTAGACATGGTTATATCTGTCTTCAGACAGACTCGGAAGAGAGGATTGACCTTCCGCGTGATTCCCAGTTGTAGCTTCCAGTCTTCTGATTCTGTCCAAGTTTCTGCAACCAAAATTCTAGCATGCTTAGCTAATTTTGGTTTGTTTTGTTTTTCTAGTTCTTCATAATAGCTCGCTATTTATATTTAGAGTTTCTAGAAATAAATGTCATAAAATGCGTGATATTGCATGAGAATGTACAGTATAAAGTCCAACACTTCATAGTCAGGCGAACGGTTCATCCTCCTCAAACATCTCTCCATTTCTGGTCAGACAGCCTTTTTCTGTTTACAGTAAATTAGACACTTGAGCATAAAACCTGTTCAAAGACATTGTTACTAATTAGCCACAAGATTTCAAAGTCACCTTCCATTACCTGGCTTGCTGGAAAGACCCCTACTTGGTGAGGTCTGCCTCCCGCCTGGACAGAACTCTCAGGCAGAGGCAGAATGCAGCACTACAGGCCTCTAGCTGGACATCACGATTGTGCTAAATCCAGTCCAATTTCAAGGTTGGATTCAGAATCTCCAGGACTGTGAGCGAGTGAACACGTTATTTATGCCTAAGAGAGGAGTTTTTCGTGCACTGACTGCTCTCTGTTATACGTCTGGGGGTAAAGGGCTAAAGCACCGATTTAAATTCAGGAAGGAGGCGAGGAAGGATGGATGCCGTGTTCACAAGATTTTATGGAATAGTTTTCGTTACCCACGTTCTGTAGGTGATGAAAACTGAAAGTCGGAAGATACAGTTAAGTTATCCAAGGACACAAAGCTGATTCCGACGCTGCTCTTCCTCTGCCTCTAGCAGGATGACAGTCAGCAGTCGGAGCTGCCTTTTTATTTCATTGTGTTGAGAAACAAGGTCAGCATCTGCTTAGGAAGCAGAGCCGGGGAGGGATGGTGAAGGGAACTGGGAAATTTGAAAAGAAGATGCTCCTTAAGCACGAACCTGGATTAAAAAAATCTTGGTATTAAAAAAAGTTAGTAGCAGTCAGTCTGTTTTTTTCTACTCAAGGTGTACTGGGCAGACTCTCACAGGTCACAGAGAATCAATGAGGTGACAGAAGGGCCTTCAAGATCACCTGTCCACATCCCTCAATTTACAGATGAGGAAACTGAGGCCCCGAGCAGGAAGTGGCTTTCACACAGTTACCCCCAGAGAGAGGCAGTAACCGCCGCCCACACCTCCACACTATCCACACCCAGTGCCTTTCATAGCGTCCTCTCCCTGTTCTTTCTGTGATTGGAACCATCTTGTTCTAAATAATTCTATTATTTAGAATTCTTTCAGTAACTTAATGAAAACCTTAAATTTCATAACCAAACAACTTATCGTTAGTGTCCAGGGAAACAAAATGCTGTAACTATCACAAGAAAACAGAAGTGGGGATTGTCCAAAAAAAAATGCAGGTAATATTTACAGACAACTAGTTCCTGGTTAATGTATAACTCGCTGGATCCCTGTGGTTCTCCCAAGGCTGTGTCTCAGCGTGGATTGTGAATGGTCTTACTCACCTTTGCATCCTTGGAACAGTCTTCCCCACACCCATTCATTCCTTCTTCCCTTCTGACAAAGTAGAAGTATGGTCTGGCTCTCATGCAAGGTTAGCTCTCCACCTGTGCCCTTATCCAACCTCTCCTGCCTCCTGCAGCGCCTCAGTCCGTCAATCACCCCGTTATCAGCATCTGAGCCTCTTTCTCCACAGGCGTTGATTCCCAGGAGCATGTGTCCAAGTCTCTTCCATTGTGAAATAACCTTCCCTGGACCACACACCTCTCTCTCAATATGATAATGATGAGAGAGAAAAATAGTTGAGTAAAGACATCCAGGCAGAGAGAACAGCATATATGAAAACCTTGTGATAAAAGAATTTGATGTGTTAAAACATGGAAAGTGTCTACTATAACCAAAACACAGGGAGTGATAGGGAGATTGGAGAAAAAGATGGTTGCAAAAAAATAGGCTAGAGTCAGTTTATGTGTTATAGAGTCTTAGGACACAGTAAGGAGCACAGATTTTGTATCTTAAATGCAATGGTAAATCGATTAAGATTTTAAGAAATTAGAAGACACCATTGAGTTATGTTTATATTTTCAAAAGGTAATTCTAATTGTTGGATGAAAAACAAATTGGAGAAGAGCTAAGAAGGTCGCATTTTGGCATGAAAGTTTGATGTTCCTGCAAGACATCCAAGAGATGCCAAGTCAGCAGGATCCTAAAGGAGTCCAGATTGCATAGGAGAGGCCTGGGAATTGGCAAGATCTGTAGGGAAATGGGGCAGAGAGAGAGAGAGAGAAGAGAGCACAGTCCTGAGACTCAAAGAGAGCGGGGTTGACACACCTGGTGGAGGAGGAACCAGCAGAGAAGAGGCGGGAGAGATCAGAAGGCAGGCAGGAAACCAAGAGGACAGGTGTTCTGTTTCATTCTGTTCTTTGGTAGGGAGGGGTGATTATTTCAAATGTGCTTAGTAAAATTAGGACTGAAAGTACCAAGTTTGACCAGGTAGTGCCCACTGGGTATTTTTAGAAAGACTTTTATTGTTTTGCTGGGAAACCAAACAGGAATGGTTGAGAATGAATGAGAAATGGAGAGCTGGGGACAAGGTGTGCTCGGAGGAGAGAGGTGGTGCGTGAGAGAATGAGGCCAGGGTAAGCCGACCGGTATGTGGAAGTAGCCGGCCGCTGTGTCTGGTCTCCGTCTTCTCATAGCAGAGGCCATGTCTTCCTCCTTCCTCACGGCTTTCAGCTCAGCAGACACCTTCCTATGAGAAACTATCCAGTCATTTAAAATATATTTTAAACAGAGAATCGTAGGAAAAGATCCATACATACAGTAAAATAATATACATTTTAAACTATATTATTTTAATTTGAGTTATAAAATGTACATTTATTTACTAATATTTTCATGTAAGTCCTCTTTGAGTTTTCCATTTTCTTTCTTGGGTATACTGCACCCATGATGCCTCATCTATGAATTCCAGTTTTAGGTCTGTAACGTGGAACAAGACATTAAAGATACTGGCACAGCAATGTGGGTGCATATTCCATTCCTCCCCGTTGGTAAGTGTTACTCACCCTCTTTTCCTTCATCAGCAATTTGCCCAGCATCTCACCTTGATCTCATGTTTGCAAAACTCTTAAATAAGTTTTCTTGGAAATAACAATAACACAGCCGGCATAAACAGACACGAGGACAAACTATTGGCCTTTGGTGATCACACAGCTCATTGTGTCAGCTGAAGTATGCAGGTGAGGAGGGAGCTGTCCCAGCCCTGTGGGCACCTGAGCCTCATGGGGAAGGAGGGTACCCTCTGATCTGAAACTCTGTTCAGGGGGGCGGCTAAGAGCTCTCCTCCCGGACTCCACCTTCCCTACGATGTTCTGGCCTTTATTCTGCTCAGCAGGTCATGACAGGACTAATCATCTTTGGGAATAAAAAGTATTGGCCAATAACATTCAGAACAGAAGCACCTACTGGGAGGCATACAGAGACATTATCCAGCCTGTAGGCAGGCAAGTCTGCTAATGGAAGGGCCTTCCATGGAAGTGAAGGCCTGGTGCACTGACAAGCTGGACGTGTGGGAGACCATGGTTGGGCACTAGCCTTTGGCCGCCTGGTCAGGGGCAAAAGGAGTTCAGGTGGCTATGCCCAGGAACAAAGCTGGAGTCCAGTCCAAGGAGGCAGTGGGGCTGAGGCGTCATCTACTCAGGTGGACGCTGCCAGCTGGGCTGGCCGAGGATGCTGGAGGCCAGGGCCATGTGTGGCTTCAGGTGGAGGACAGAACACAGAGCCGCAGCTCTCAAGGCCACTTCCCGGACCCAGGTCTCATGCTTCACCCTTTAGGGAATCGTGGTGTTATCCTCTGTGAGTTCAGAGGGGAGCTCTTAAGAATACCATTGGGTTTGGACATATAGGATATTAAATAATGGCTGTAATGGATTCTTTTTCCCACCAGTGTATTATATATTATTTTCATGGTTAAAATTAGAGAAGAGGAAGGACTGCCTGCTGTTGGGAGAAAGCAAAGCTCGCTTTCCTTCAGATCGTTTTTATCACCACCCATGTGGCACGCGCAGAGAGAGGCACACGCTGTAACACGGTTAAAATTGAGCCATGGGGGCCCCCTAAGGCTCATTGTCAGGGTAAACTGGAACAGTAGGATGGACATAGCAGCCTTCGGGTCACCTGGTCAGCTGAGTAGCACATGATCACTACCGGCACCTCCCTGCCCACCTCCTGTACAGATGTGGCCTCTTGCCGTTGCTTTGGTGGGCTCCTGCTCACTCCTCCTGCCCCCAAAGGGCTAGTTGAAATTGGGATACGTTCGTGCTCTCTCACTTCAATAACAATACATACGCTGTTGTTGTCACCATGGCGCAACATTTATTTCAGACACAGAAACCCACCGGTGCAACAGAGCTCCTGTCCTGAGCCAGGCCGCGTGCCAGGCCAGCATTCATGGCTTGCTCTCACCTCAGTGGGAAGGTCGGTTGTTCTGGTTTGTTTTTGATTCTTTGATTTAACACTCATTATTCTTAGAAAGAAACTAAGCATATGTGAGAAAACACTCTTTGTTTATTTGTGGACTGTTATTTCAAATACATTTTCTATTTCAAGATCGCATTTTACCATTATTCGAAGAAGCATCAAAAACACAATTCTGCAAACTCAAAGAACTCAGCTACAACACACAATAATCAAGTTAATATTATTTTGTCATAAATGTAAGATTCTAAAGTAAATACTAATACAAGAAAATCATTAACAATCTTTTAGGTTAATTTTAAATTTGGTAAACTTCAATCTGTGGAGTCATGGTCCAGTTTATGTTCCAAACACTTATGAAAGGGATCCTAAAAGAGAGAACCAGGCTTAGAAAACAGGCTACTAGATGAGCAAGGAAGCGATTAGATTCATCATGGGGTGGCACACCCCAAAACATCCAAAACATGCCATAGTTTACAGGAAGAAAAACTTTCTCAGACTTGGGTCACTCTGATTTTTAAAACTAATTTCTTTCTTTTTTTCTAAAGCTTGGCACCTGAGCTGACATCTGTTGCCAATCTTCTTTCTTATTTATTTTCCTTCTTCCCCCCAAAGCTCCCCAGCACATAGTTGTATATTCTAGTTGTGGGTCCTTCTGGTTGTGGCATGTGGGATGCCACCTCAACACGGACTGGTGAGCTAGGTCCTCGCCCAGGATCCGAACCAGCGAAACCCCAAACTTCTGAAGCAGAGCACTCGAACTTAACCACTCGGCCACTGGGCCAGGCCCTAAAATTAATTTCATAATAAGAGTTCACAGTGTTCCGAGTTCCTCTCCCTCCCTTCAATGTCCTTCCTGAAATCACACCATCATGTTAATAACATGCTTATCTGGAGCTCTGGAGCTCCTCCTTCATGCCCCTGTTAGCAGCAGCACTTGGACAAAGATGTATAAAATGCAAGTAAAAAGCTAAGCCGTAAAGGGCCAGCCTGGTGGCCTGCGGTTAAGTTCGCACGTTCTGCTTCGGTGGCCTGGATTTGCCAGTCCGGATCCTGGGTGCGGAACCTACGCACCGCTTCACGCGCCAAGCTGTAGCAGGTGTCCGGCATAAAGTAGAGGAAGATGGGCATGGATGTTAGCTCAGGGGCAGTCTTCCTCAAAAAAAAAAAAAGCTGAGTGGTGAAAAAAGAAACTAAATCACTTCCTCGACAGCTGTTGCTAGTTATTTTTTAAAAAAATCATCAGCAATTATTTAGAAATATTACTGAATTTTTTCCACCCAGGAATGCCAATTTCTTGTGTTATTTTGTATCTATTAGCAAAAGATATGGCATTATCTCTTCCCTGCCTTGAGATAAAGAAAGGAAAATGTCCCAACGTCAGACCTTGGTGGGGTCTTCCAGAAGTTACTCAAAAAATTCCTAATGTGTCTTCCCGTGAGCTTATAAAATTTCTGGTTCTCCTTCAGTTTCATCTTTTCTCACTCACTGAAGTCTATTTGGTATATTTTGGGCACCTTTCAAATGTCAGACTAATTCTCTGTGCTGTGTGCACCCAAAGCACCCGCAGTGTGTACTCCCCAGTGAAGGTGACCCGGAGAAGCTTCCAGCCTGGGGCCCTGTGACGGGGGTGTGAACCTCGCTTAGAGGGATGGGTTAGTGCAACTGAAGAGCTCGGAAACAACCTTTCCCAAGGCCAAGATCCTTATTTAATGCAAGGACAGCTCAAAACAAGACTTGTGTCATCAAGTATTTGGGAAATGATTAATCATCGTTGTCTACACTCCAGATTTCTGTCTATTCCTTTTGTTAAAAGCACAAGGGATTAACTGCTTCCGTGAACCACTTCTCCCCTTTGTGACTGGGCCAGTGTGCATCAGCAGTGTTACTTTGTTATTAAGTTTCTCCTCCTTTTTGCTCTGAAGTGTGTTTCCATGCAGATGAGGACAGTCTTGTGTTTTCCTCAGACATGTGGATGCTCCAGTTCATATCCCTGAATTGATTACCATCCAGAAGACCTCATCATCATGCCTTTTACCCACACCTAGTGCTCCTCAGATCACAATTATAGTTAAGTATCTCAGTTTGCAGAATAGGAAAGTCTGAAAAGTATAACCATCACTGAAATTTGAGAAAGATCTCTAGTTCTCCTAGGATATACGTTTATACAAAGCGTTCTCAGGGTCAGGAATCAGCTCCGATTTGTCGAAGAGAGACGTTTATGGAGAAACAGACAGTTAGAGCAAGCCTGAGTTAAGTCCAGTCCTGCTATACAAATGGCCTGAACATACTGCATCATCATTAAAGACTGCCAAGGAACAAGCTTTCTCTCTTGTCACATTCAGTCCATTTAGCTGATTCTGGACTAGGCTGGTGGGAGTCCATTCCTTGAGTTTTCCTGAGCAGTGAGCTCCGTCATGGCTGGTGGGCATCCATCCTTGGTATTTTCCTGAGCAGTGAGTTCCCTCATGGCTGGCAGACGTCCATCCCTTGTGTGTTCCTGAGCAGTGAGCTCCATTCTATCCCATTTACTGCAATAGGACTGCTCATCCCTGGACTGCACTTCGATGTCTTGTTTTCTGAGCTACAACTCGCAAGCTTTGCCATGAAGATATTTTGTGGAGGAAACTCTGAGGCAGAGATTGCAAAGGCAATGCTCTTGAGCAGTCAGCCCAGTTAATGGCACAAGGAGACGTCCTGGCTGACAAGGTGACAGTAGCTGCCATTTGATGCTGCCAGAGCTAGAGGCACACAGTGTTCTTTGATCCTTCATGGTGCCTCACACAACTCTGTGATAGGCTACCATGACTATGATCACCAGTAGCAAGTGAGGAAACGGGAGCTGGCTGAGATGAAGCAGCTGGGCTGTGGTCACATGGCTGCAGATCCACAGAACAGTGTTTGGACCTAGGCCTTCTCTCTCCAGGCTGTGGGTGCCCAGAGCAATCATGTACTGCTTCCAAGTCCAAAAGGATAAATGAGAAGTCGTTTTCAAGAAAGAAAAGCTGCATTTGAGAGAATGACTTTCCAAAGGCTGATAAGCATGGGACCCTCCAGCACATGCAGAGAGCAACAACTTATTTCCATCAGAAGCCAGTGTGTGAAGTGGCCCAAGATCCAACAATTATCTCAACTGACGCTAGCACTGATCTGACTGAAACCTGTTAAGGAGCAAGGTGTATGTGTGTGTGAGCAAGTGTGTGCAGGTGTGCAAGTGTGTGTGAGCATGCTTGTGCATGCATGCACTGAGGGCAAGTGTGCTCTGAACAGAGACATGAAATGAGGCATGGTTGTGGAATAGACTGGTTCAGAAAGAATCTTCCAGGGTCCCAGCTTCTGGGTTGGGTTGCTTTCTCCCACTGGGCCAGTTGCAAGATTATTCATCATCTCAGCAACAACCACCTTATGCTGGGTCACCTCGAGTAGATGTTCAATAAACACCGGGTGCAAACTTCTCCTAACTTTCCTCCCTCCACACCCCTGTCCCCATGTTGTCCCCATGTTCCATTGGCAGAAGGTGAAGGAGAGATAAATAAATGCTCAGAGCGGGAGATGGCTCTTCGCTGACTCTCTGGGAGAGGTGTCATCACACCCTCAGTAAAACTGCCGACTCAGTGTGAAAGAGGTGTCCTTCCTCCACCCAGCCTGTGCACTCCTCGTCCCTGAGCACCAAGGTTTTCCTGTAGCTTTTTGCATGTTCTGTGAGCTTTGGAAAAGAATGTATCTCTAATTGGGAGAGCCATGCTCAGGTTGTTGCAAATCACCCACTTTGAAGTGGGCTGTAACAAGCCCAGACTAGATCCAAGTAATTAATGGGAGCCAGGTAAAATAATGAAGGAATAAAATGCAATTGGCAATGGTGCCTCAGGGGCCATGTGTGAAGGTTGCCAATTGGAAATAAAGGGCTTTCAGACTTCAAAGAGGTCAAGTGGCCCTATTACTCCTTAATTTACCGATCTCTGGGTAGAATTGCGGGATTAGTACCTCTCACTTCCATGGAGTAGAAACAACCCAAATATCTATTAACTGATGAATGGATAAGTTAAATGTGCTTTATCTATACAATGGAATATTATTCAGCCATAAAAAGGAATGAAGTATTGATCCATGCTATAATACAGATGAACCGTGAAAACATTATTCCAAGGGAAAAAAGACAGACACAAAAGCCCACGTGTGTATGATTCTATTTATAGAAATGTCCAGAATAGGCAAATCTGTAGAGATAGATAGCGTACAGGTGGTTGCCATGGACTGGGGGAGGAAGGAATGGGAAGTGACTGCTAATGGGTTCAGAGTCTTTATAAGGTGATTAAAATGTTCTGGAACTAAAAAGTGCTTACAGTTGTACAAACTTGTGAATGTAGTAAATGCCACTAAATCACACGCTTTAACTGAGCAATACAACTGAATTGTATGGTATGTGAATTACATCTCAATTTAAAGTCAAGAATATTTCCAATAAATGAAGTTTATTAATTTACAGATTACAAAGATCTACTGAGTGCTCCTCAAAATGAACTTCAAAGGAGTTCCATAGTAAAGTACATTACTGTGAAATTCGAGAATATCAGGGATAAAGATCTGAAAAGCTTCCCTTGAGGCAGAATAAAAGGTCGCCTATGAAGAATCAAGAGTCAGAACTGCATGGAAGTTTTCAACAGCAATTCTAGGTGCAGTAAGGAAATAGAACTTGGCCTCAATTTCTAAGAGAGAATTTCTACTTTTCTAAACCCAGCCAAACCATCAATCCAGTGTGAGAATAGAATAAAGGCGTTCTTGGATATGCACAGCATCAAAAGCTTTGTCTTTTCTCAGGATCTGCTGGATGATGGGATCCCTTCAAAGTTACCATTTTTAGGTTATTTCCTAAGAAACAGGAGAACGTGAGTCCCACTAACAGGTGATCCATGAGGGAGAGAGGTGGCGCATCACCAAGAAGAACCTATAGGTCTTTGAAGGAGCCCCCAGCAGAGGAAGGAGGTACTCAAGTCGGATGGACACATGCAGGCACAGAGATAGGACTAGCCACGCATTCTCACACTTCAGTGCACATCACAATTACCCATGAATTTGTTAAAATGCATATTCCAGCGCCTGCCACCAGAGATTCTGGTTTGGTAAATCTGGATTAGAATCTAGGTTCTGCAGGTGATAAAAAAACACTGTGGTTATAGACATGAGCGCTTGAATCACACAGACCCAGATTCAAACCCAAGTCCCCTCTGCGATTAACTATGTGCTGTCACTAAATTGCTTCATCTCTCCAACACACCACTTCCTCAGGCCAAAAATGGGCATACAAATACATAGGAGTGTTATAAGGGAGAGTATATACAATATTCTCATAAGTATAAAACACTTAGCACAGTGCTAGCATCTAAAAAGCGTCGATACAAAACTAAGAGATGGTTCTTTGAAAAGATAAACAAAATTGACAAACCTTTAGCTAGATTCACCAAGAAAAAGAGGGAAAGGATATAAACAAACAAAATTATAACCGAAAGAGGAGCCATTACAACTGATGGCATTACACAGAAGTACAAAGCATCTAAGAGACTACAATGAACAACTATATGCCAACGAATTGGACAACCTATAAAACGTTGGTAAATTTCTAGAAACGTACAACCTACTGAGACTGAATTGTGAAGATGTAGAAAATCTGAACAGATCAGTAATGAGTAAGGAGATTGAATCAGTAGTCAGACGTCACCAGAGAAAAACCCAGGACCAGATGCCTTCACTGTTGAGCTTCCCCAAACATTTAAAGAAGAATCGACACCAATCCTTCTCAAACACTTTGAAAAAATTGAGGAGAAGGGCATCACCTTGATACCAAAGCCAAACAAGGACACTACAAGAAAAAAAAAATATGTGCAAATATCTCTGATGAATATAGGTGCAAAAATTCATGACAAAATACTAGCAAACCAAATTCAACAGCACATTAAAATAATCATGCACCATGAACCAGTGGGATTCATCCTTGGGATGCAAAGATGGTTCGACACACACAAATCACTAAGTGAGACACATCACATTAATAGAATGAAAGATAAAAATCTACGATCATCTCAATAGATGCAGAGAGCACATGATGAAATTTAACATCTGTTCATGATAAAAACTCAAAAAGTTGAGTATAGAAGGAATATACCTCAACATAATAAAGGCTGTATATGACAATCCCACAGCTAACATCCTAACATCAAGCTGAGAAGTTTTCCTTTAAGATCAGGAACAAGACAAAGGTGCCCACTGTTACTACTCCTATTCAACATAGTACTAGCAGTCCTAGCCAGTTTCAGCAATCTCGCTACTGGTTTTTATCTGAAGGAAATGAAATCCCTACCTAGGAGAGATATCTGCACCCTGTGTTCATTGAGGCATTATTCACAGTAGTCAAGATATGAAAGCAGCCTAAGTCTCCATCAACAGACAAATGGATGGAGGAAATGTGATATATATACATAAAAGAATATTATCAAGCTATAGAAAAGAAGGAAATCCTGCCATTTGTAACAACATGAATGAATCTTGAGATCATTATGCTAAATGAAATAAGTTAGAGAAAGACAAATACTATATGATCTCACTTATATGTTGAATCTAACAAAGCTGAACTCATAGAAACAGAGAACAGATTGGCGGTTGCCGGGGTAGGGGTGGGGGCTGGGAGAAATGGCTGAAGGTGATCAAAAGTACAAACTTCCAGTGTAAGATAGATAAGTCCTGAGATGTAATGTACAGCATGGTGACTACAGTTAGTGTACTGGGTTGTATATTTGAAAGTTGCTAAGAGAGTAAATCCTAAAAATTCTTGTCACAAGAAAAAGAAATTATAACTATGTGAGGTGATGGATGTTAAGTAAACTTATTGAGATAATCATTTCAAAATACATACACATATAAAATCGTTACATTGTACACCTTAAACTTACACAATGTTATATGTCAACAAAAACAAAATAAAATAAGTACTCAATAAATGGTAGTACAACACTTATTTTATTACTAAAAATGCACCTAACTGAGAAAATGGTGTTTGTCAGGGCTTCGGGGAACTAAAGTTCAGGGAAGGGGAATGAGCCAGCAGCCGCCTCTTGCTTGTGTCTGTGCCCTGTGGCTGGGCCAAGGGAGGCCAGAATTGATGGTTACCCAGCAGAGTCAAGGACGAGTACACAGCCCACACCTCCTTCCACCTGGGCCAGTGTTCCTTTCATTTTCACTTTTGACTCTGATCTGAAACTGGAACTCTTACCTGTTCAAATATCCCTGCTACTAAAGTAAAACGCCACCTTAACGCAATAAGTAGCAACTGAGAAATGCAGTTGTGTGAAATATGGGGTCTTATTGCAAGATCCATGGAGAATACTCTGCTCTTGGTCATTACCACCACAAAAAGCTCAAAAGTAAAGATACTAAAATTACACTATTTACAACTGAATTACACCCCAGGTAATCAAGAGCCAGTCCCGTCCTAACCCCTCCCCAACAAATGAGGACTGTGTGATGGAGGATGGGAGCCAAGAGTGTTACATCCAGATTCTGTCACCACAAGTTTTTACTGCCTTTGACTTTCGTAGATGAAAGGGGACTGAGGGCTGTATGACTTTGACCCCATCAATGAGCCACTCTGGACTTCAGTGTATTTCATTTGTCAAACAGGGAATAGGACTGAGTAGTTTATATCCTTCTCAAAGAGTATCCTGCTTTAGAGAGCAGATAAACGTGGTACAGTGCCCGTCCAGGGGCTGGGAGTGAGAGCCCACCCCTCACTGGTCCCCAGCCCCTCAACGGGGCCCCCGTGCCTGCAGACCCTCCCACATCTGAAGCCCGTGCCCACTGACTGCGGCTGCATCGTCAGTCTGTCATCTGCACAGGAGGAGGGACCTGCTCAAAAGTTGAAGACTTCTTAGAAACACATCTTTTTTATTTTCCTTCAGCTCCATCATGGGCCTGAATGTTTGCAACCTGACACAGAGGAGGACACACGGCGGGAAGCACGCTGAGCCCAGGCACTCTTTCCAGCCCAGGGCGGTGCCCCTTCCAAGTGCAGGTCCCAGGGATTCAGACCAGGAAGCAAAGCAGATGAGAGTGATTCAAAGCTCAGCTGAAAGGACAGAGCAGCCTCACGGGAGAAGGAAAGCCGGACTGGAAAAGAATCTTTAGAGAAAACAAATAATGTGCATCTACCCGGGGCCCTGTGCCTTCATCTTCCATCTCTCCTCTAGCCCACCCTAATGAGTAGGAGTTGTAATGGCAAGTGTTGGACCTTAAAACATTTCATTGCTTTCACAATCTGGATTTTGGGATATAAACTTCAGAGAGAATGAATATATCCCCCTTGAATTCAGTTTTTGCTTCATTATTGTATCTTTTAAAAAAATATATTTGTGAACATATAAAACAAAGAAAAGAGTATGGGAAATAATTCCTAATCAACAAGTATGTATTTGCTCAAGACACAATCCTCACATGGCATATGTGAGACCCTGTGAACGGGATCTCAGGGGCGTCCCACAGTCTGTCCCAGAGGCAGGAAGGGACCCGGCCGTCCTCACCATGCAGACTCTCTGCTGAGCGTGCCCCATGGTTTCTCCTGAGAGCTGTGCAGCAAGACTGCGGACACAGCTTTGTCTTGCTCTCTGTGTGAGATCTCGGCGCCGTCTAGCCTCAAAGTCCGTATGCTTCCGCCTTTTTCTTATTCTGTTTGGGGTAAACATAGAAGCACATAACTACGACCAATTCAGGTAAAATAGAATGACTTGTAATCAAGAGTTCAACAAGGTCCTAAGTGACTGAATGACTTATAAATAAGAATAATAACACAGTGAAAGTATTATTAGACTGATAAAGGGGAAATGGTTGATGGAAATTGCTGACGTACAATGTACAACTGCTGATCTATTTAATGCCATGTAAAATGTTCGTGATCTAATACTGAGTGAAAAAAAGAGAGGATTCAACATTTTATATACAGTATAATCTAAAATTTCTCTGTGTGGTTGGAAAGACAGAAAAGATAGTTATCAAAACCCTATTGGTGAAATTGTTTTTTCTTTTATAACTCTTCATGTATATCAAAGTCCCTTTTTCAACTGTAAGAGGTCACAGCAACAGTGTCTAGAGACGTCAAGGCTGAGAGTCCAGGAGCTGAGAGGCACCCGCAGTGAGCCCGCGGGACCATGTTGCTCCCCACCAGCCGCGGAGCAGAGGAGGGGGTGTGAGGGCCCTGGAGCTGGAATCTGCGGCTGCCGGGCCCTTCGATTCCCAAGCCTCCTCCTCTCTGGTCAGGCTGCTAAACAGAGAAACCAGCAATGTTCTCACAGTTCAGACACAATCGCTTGCAACAGCTGATCCACTCTTACAGCTCACTTCCCTCAGAGTCGATGCAGCTGTCTGTCTTAAATTTGGCCTTTGCCCTTCATATGCTGAGACCTGTGGGCTCAGGTGGGGTGGATGCAGAGCTCTGGGAGCTGGCGCTGGAGCTAAGGAGCCCTGAGTGGGTCCTCCAGAGGGTTCTGGTTGGAATTCTGTGGCGTGCTTTGCTTGGGGACCATGTGCCCAGCAGAGAGGAGGCCTTTCCTCTCTGTCAGCCTGGGCGCCCCTGTCTGCTGCACACGTGCTCCCCGTGGGAAACGTTCCCTTCTAAGGGGGGGTGCATGGAGAGGAGACACCATGAAGCTTTCGAGAGAGGACACGCAAGGCCACCTGGCTCAGCCTCGGGGGAGCTTACCGGGGTCAGGCTTCCATGGGCCGAAAGTAGCCACAAGCGAGGTGAGTCCCTCAGACCCTGAAGGCAGGGAGCCCCGGCCTGGACCGGCCCGTCTGTGTCCCCCGTCCTGCTCCTCAGAGAGAGGCAACTCGCCGTTCATCCCCCATGACCACCTGGCATCTCCCTGCTCATCCTGCAGAGCGGAGCCTCCCAGGCTGGGCTGGATGTTGTTGTGTGAACTGGACGAGAGACTGTCCACGTGCTTCTCCGGATGCGGGGCCAGTGGTCCTGCCTGCGGTGCTGGGTCTGTGATTCACTGCGGATATCATGGGATGAGGCCTTCTATTTTTATTTTATTTTATTTTTTTTTCCTTTTTCTCCCCAAAGCCCCCCGGTACATAGTTGCATATTCTTCGTTGTGGGTCCTTCTAGTTCTGGCATGTGGGAGGCTGCCTCAGCATGGTTTGATGAGCAGTGCCCTGTCGGCGCCCAGGATTCGAACCAACGGAACACTGGGCCACCTGCAGCGGAGTGCGCAAACTTAACCACTTGGCCACGGGGCCAGCCCCAGGATGAGGCCTTCTAAATCTTCCATTTACTGTCATTAGTTGACTAACTTTTATCTATAGCAGAAGATATATTGACTTTTTTTTTCCAAGATGGAGAAATACTTTTCCTAAAGAACTCATTCAGAGACACAGCCTTCTCAATTTCACTACTTTAAAATAAAAAAAAAATCAAAGTAACACATCGAAGAAATTTTTCCCTTGGCAAAATATTTTATTTTTGTTTGAAGTGTTTGCTAATTTTTCCTGCCTCTTGCCCAGATGAACAGGGAGTTTATGCATTTAATTCAGTTAAAAAATTAGATAACACAGTATCTTTAAGAGTAGTGGAGACACTTTTTTTGTTTTGTTTTTATTTAATTTCTTGAGGCCTTCTCAGTGCCAGCACAGGGAGGTGGTGCAGACACACAGATGGGGGGTCACCGGTGTGTCACCTCCAGCCTGGCTCTAGGCTGAGCCGCCCTGCCTGACTCTCAGTACCAACAGCAGCTCCTGGGATTCAGCACATCCTCGAGGGCGAGCACGAGTGTGTCCGCCCAGCAGGTTCAGAGCCTGGTGCAAACTCGACTAGGAAGAAGATTATTCTAATTCCTCATTATCTCGTGAGATTTTATTCTAATAATAGACTTTTTTTCATGGTCACCTGGGCTGATGGTCAAAGAATGCACAGACAAATGGGAATGGCATTTGCCTTCCTGTGTCTGTGATAGCCGAGTCCTCCCTGGGGGTGCACAGGGCGAGCACAGCAGCCCGCAGGCCAGTCACCCCTGCGCTAATAAACATGCCAAATGGAAACAGTGCTGTAGGACCAAACCACCAATTCCACCTAGAGGAACCTACAAGGATTAGCCACAGCTGCTTACCGCCTCAACAGTGCAGCTTCCACAGGGCCAGCTCCTGGACGGGAGCTTGGAGATGCTCCAGCTGCAGGTCTGCATCGTGTGAATGGGCAGTGGGGCAGGCAGTGAGCAGCCTGGGCTTCTATCAGCCTGAGACCCACATGTGCTGTGACTGCAGAACCACCTGCCTCAGGCGGGCAGACCCACTATCTTCCAAAGCCCACAAACAAAGGAAACCAAAGTTCTTTGTGGTGTTGACTATGCAATTGGTGATTTTTCAGAAACAATGCTTGAATGTATTGTCATGGAGTCAAAGTGTCAGAAGAAATACTAGCAGGTTTCTAATCTCTGCACCAAGGTTGTTGGCAGATGCAAGAATTATTGTAAATAAGCTCATGAGTGTCAAAGTGCTCATCCAGAAAGAGACACCCTCCTAATATCCACATTTGAGGCAGCTGTGCTACATCCATTTGATAATGCAAAAATGGGGGTGGCGCAGAACCCAGGTCTACCATTGCCGTCTGCATTCGAGCACCATGCCATCCATGCAGCTCCAGGCTTTGACCTCACCCGTGTGGCAGGAGCACAGAGACAAGGGCGTTGCTGTGCTGCCTGTTGTCCACAGCCAGCCTGCAAGCGCCAGGTCTAAAAGCGAGGCGAGGTCATCTTCAGGCGTGAGGCCTTGGTTACTGGCTGCGATGCGGGCTGCAAGGGGGTGGGCGTTCATCTCTCATTTACTGGTGTGTGACAGGAGACATTAAAGTTTGAAATGTCTGTTTTTCCCTCTTGAAAAGATTCTTTTAAAAATACCCTCTCATCTTAGGTGCCACTGACATTGGCTATGACCCTGATAATTTGAGGAAAAATCTGAAAATCAACCATGTGAACCAGTATTCTCAAAAGTGGCACTTAGGTAAATAATGTCATTCTGCATTGTGGCAAAACCCTCGCTTAAGTGGGCAAAATTCTTGTGTCCCCGTGGGTGGGCAGGACCGCTGCCTGGGTCGCTCTGGAGAGATGAGTTTGCGGGACTTCAGGAGGTGGGCGGTGCTCTTAAATCCCACACACAGCAGGCGCTCGGCTTTCCAGCCTGGATCCAAGCATGCGAGTCAGTGTTCTCCACCCCTCAGAGACCGCTTTCCTCAGAGCTTCCAGGTGTCAGAGCCTGTGGAAATCATGATGGAAGTAACTTTTTTTTTTTTTTTTTTTTTTTTTTAAAGATTTTATTATTTCCTTTTTCTCCCCAAAGCCCCCCGGTACATAGTTGTATATTCTTCGTTGTGGGTTCTTCTAGTTGTGGCATGTGGGACGCTGCCTCAGCGTGGTCTGATGAGCAGTGCCATGTCCGCGCCCAGGATTCGAACCAACGAAACACTGGGCCGCCTGCAGCGGAGCGCGCGAACTTAACCACTCGGCCACGGGGCCAGCCCCATGATGGAAGTAACTTTAAAGGCCACTGGAACACGTTTCTCTTCAGTGACCTCGGCGTCCACAGGCAGCGCTTCTCGGCTCGTCAGGGCGGAGCCTCCTGCTGAAGTTGCCCATGAAATGGCCCTTCCTGCCTGGAGCAGCCACAGCATTTTCTCTTCTGCAGCCTTCGCTCCAGCGATATTGTCATTAATTCTGAAAGCTCCCTTCAGTCTAACCTTATCAACAGAGCTGACAGTTAACAGGGACCCACTGTGTGCCCGGTTCCAGAGAGCTCATGCTTTATGTTAGTTTTTCACGAAATGCAGCTGCCAACAGTGTGAGGAAGGGTGTCACTGGTGAGGGGAGTCAGCTGTGGCACTGAGTCACCCCTCCTCCAGGACCCCACAGCTGCGGGCAGAGTCACGGTTCAGAGCCAGATCTGAACAACCACCGAGCACAGAAACAAACGGTGGAAACATCATGTGTTCAAGAGCCTGTGTAAGCCATTCATGTTCTTTCTAAGGAAAACCATCATGTTGATCTTAGACTTCACATGCTTCAGAGTGGCAGGCAGAAACCCGGAGCTGAAATGCTGTGACACACCAGCTCACTCCCCCGGTCACCACACGACCCTGATATGTCTGTGCACAGACCGCACCTGTGATGCCGCCTCCTTCGGATGCCGTCAGGTCTGGACACCCAGAAGCACAGGCTCACAGAAGCACAGTGAGTGCCCTGCGGCGCCGGGAGACACTGGGGACAGGGGCGGACAGACCTCTCTGAGTGGGGACACAGGGGCTGCACCTTCAAGAGTGAAGACAGAATCTGTCACAGAACAGGAAGCTCTTTGGAGGCCGAGCGCAGTGCCCAGCATGAGCCAGAGATGACAGCACCTCTGGGGAGCTGCTATTCCACAGTGTCGCTGGAAGGACGTGACGAGAGGGGCTGGAATAGACGAGGCTGGCTGTGGAGTAGGGCCAAACGTGGAGGACTCTGCTACTGTGGTCAAGAATTTGATTCTGCCCAGAAGGTACTGGGGAGCATCCTGAACAAAGGGGTGACGTGATAACGTTTATCCTTTAGAACAGGAGTCAGCACAGATTTTCTGTAAAGTGCTAAATAGCAAATATTTTATGTGTTTCGAGCCATGTGGTCTCTCTCACAGCTACTTGACTCTTGCATTGTAGCTTGAAAGCAGCTGCTGAGAGCGTGTAACCAACGTGTGTGGCTGTGTTCCCATAAAACTTTGTCTACAAACACCCGCGGTGTCACACTCGGCCCACGCTTGGCAGCTTGTCACACCTCATTTCAGAAAGATTAGGTTTGTACACTATGGAGAGCTGGTGCGAGGCCTTCTGCTTTAAAGTGGGAGGCTGAATACACCCTGGAATCTATGATGCCTGACCAAGCCCTTAGAATGAGAGGAAAAAAGAAGATAGATAGATAGACAAAATGTATATTTGTGTTAGAAAACAAGGAAGAGACAACTTGAGGAAGCAGGAGGAAGCCGACAATTGTGAGGTAAGTTCCCACTGGCCTCTAGCGTCCCTGCTGGAAGTGGTCCTGGCCCCAGGTAGTTAATTTGCAGGCGAGCACAGAGACGTGATCACCCAGCACCTGAGGAAGGACAACACTGTGAAACACAATCAGAACAACTCGTACGAGAGGAATTAGAGAGAACACAAGTGTCAGAAAGGGCAAGAGCGCTCTTGTTCTCGTCACACCCGGCGCATGGAACGGCACGAGGCGCGGAGCCTCGGTGGGAACCTGGGGCCCACTGGCGGGCAGAGAGTGGTGCTGGAGCAAAGGAAAGTCCTAAAGCCCGTGCCTGTTCGCACCTAGCGCTTCTCTGCCTAAGAGATGTGTGACTGACACATTCTGCAACAGCAAAACCAGTTTGTAACCAGCCGAACTCAAGAAAACGGAAACAGGGTTTGGGAAACCATGCAGCTGAGCACTTCTGAGTCTCTGAAACCGCCTTTACTAAACAAGGGAGACCGAAGATGGAAACTTGGAAAATGGTGTCTTCTAACTGGACAACTTCAGCATCGAGGGTCTAAGAGGGGTTTCAGCAGCTCGTGATTCTACCACGATTTCTCCCCGGGCGCAAATCACACATAATAGCGCTTTGTAATCGTAGTTTTCCCTCCTGTTTTTGGTAGTGATGGGGGACGTGCTGCAAGTCCCCCCAGTGTTTCAACTCTTCCCACAGTTTTGTTTTTTTTTCCTCTTCCCTGCTTTTTGGACACAACTGCCTTTGTCGCTTCAAAAACTGCAAGTTTTCTGTTTTTTTTTCAAAGTAGAAATTTGTAATAAACTATCAGTTAAAAATGCAACATCTGAAACTTTGTATTCTTTCTGCAGAAGCGAGGTGCACACAGGAGCTGTTGTCGCGGCTCTTCTCTCGCAGCAGCCTCACCTCGCACAGCAACACACAAAGCCGCTCCCTCGGCCTGAGCCCGGACGACCCCTGCCTCCTTCTGCCCGTCTCCTGCACAATGAAAGGTGGTATTGTGAGTTTCTTGTTTTAACTTCCGTCAGAGAGGAACAAATGTAGCTCTAACGGAGCTCTGCCCAGATGCCCCTGTTTGCAGCACATCTTTATTTTACAGCAACCGTCATATGCGGCGGCTTTTGCTTTCCTTTGAAAATAAGTTTCTATAATTTTATTTAAACTTTTGAGTTAAAACATAAAATGTTTCTCTTTCGTCTTAGTGTTGTGTCTCTGGTGTTACTTAAAATTAAATTTTGTTTCCCAAACCACGCCTTAATCATTCTTAGATTCCTTAAGCAACTAAGTTCTTTTTTCCTGAAGGCAAAGCAATATGACAGCGTTAATTTTTAAAAGCTAAGTTCTTGAAAACGAGTAAGCAGTCTCTCATGTAAGGTTGGGTGTGGTAGACGTCAGTGGGGTTCTGAGGGAGGAAGCTGGCCTGCTCTCCTTCTGTCGAGTCCGGGAAGGTAGGAATCTGCTCACTCTCGAATGGTTCCCAAGTCTGCACGCTGCAGGATGCGCCGTAAGCGGAGTTTGAAGCAAGTTCTGCTTCACTCCGATGACAGCCTCCTCCAACTCAGTTTTTCTCAACAAACTTCTTTTCCCAGCAGTAGAATCCCAGACTTCTTAGAGGATCCGGAAACTTTTCACAACCTAAGCCTGTGAAACCCTTCTGCTTCCTTTTCTCATGTACACAAAACACCTGATGATGAGGTAAAGTCAGAGACGTTCCTTCAAACCAAAACCTGCTTGAGAGACGGGCTTCGGCTCCTGCTGTAGAGCCCTCTGCTTTTTATTATTATTTAACATTTCTTACTGGGAATCAGTTTATTCTGAATTTTGGCATATGTCTAGTGAAGAAATGTGCAAATGTCCATGTCCGTCTGTTCCCCTGACCAGTGTCAGACTGGCTGTCGCCTGAGGCTCAGCTTTACTTTCTGTCTTCAGTTCTGTCTTCTCCAACATCAGCTTTGATTTCAGGGGCTGGTGCCACCTCTGCTCCTCCTCTAGGTCCTGAGTGGAAATTCTCCAGTGTGACCTTTTCTGCCCCGGCACCTCCCCGAGCCCCCACAGTGAAGGTGCACACCTCCCCCCGGACACGTGCTAGCACCTCCCAGCCAAACTGTCCTCTCAAGGCAGTGGGTTTTCAGTGAATCTTTCCTTTGCTGCGCTTCAGCTGGCATCCCTCTGACTCGTCACCCCCAAGGGTTCCGAGAGGGGCACAAAGGGAGCAGGCAAGCAGGTCACACCCTACATGTCAACCAATGTTGCAGAGGATCCATACTTAACAAGCTCCAGCGAGTATGAATCATTTGCCGCTGAGCACACATGCCCATGCGCTGCTGTTGCCTCAGATCCCCTAGTCATCAGACTCGTCCCCCTACGGAGGGAATTACAGGGACCACTTAATAATTTCAGGTCTGTGAAGAGTGACAGACGTTTTCCTAAAACACTGAGGAGAGAATGACAGCAGAGCAGCTCTGCCCCTAGGTCACAGCTGGAGGAGAGTCTCCTGTGCGTTGTTGGAAGAAGTGGCTGTTTTTTCCTTCGGAGGTCTCCCACAACAGGGCCTCTGCCCAGATCTCCACCCATCCTTGGATGCAAAACTGGCGGATTAGACACCCTCATACCTCTTCTTAGGGTCTTCAATGGCTTTGCTCAACCGTCACAGCCCCAAATGCTCAGCCAGACATTTGTCCCCATGATCCAAATTGGAGCTGTCTTTCAGTCTAGTTTCTCATTACTCTCATGTGATAGTCCTTATTTGTTCCACTTCCACCCCAATAACACAGCATGTGCACTGTCATCTCTGAGACAAGACTCACCTTTTCCCTCTGCCTGGACTTCTCTTCACCCATCTCCTCCAGATCCAGTTTCCACCCTGCTTCAGCCTGTGTCCGTCAGGTGGGCTCGCCTATGCTGTGTTCACAGACAAGCCCCAAAGCTCAGCGGTTCAGAGAAGCTTCTCCCTCATCCCACGCTCCTCATGGGTCGGGTGGGCTGGAGGGGCCTCTACGACTAGCTCTGTTCCGTCATCTAAACTCAGATGCATACTGAGTGAGTGCCATCAGCAACCCCCCAAGTGCTGTGGAATGAAGAAGAGAACGATGACTCACACCGTGGCTCCTGGGGGTTTCTCCTGGAATACTCACATGTCATTTCTTCCTCGCTTCCGCTGCCAAAGAAAGTCGGTGGCCACGCCCAGCCATCAGGAGATTGAAAAACAGATCAGAGAGTGCCTGGAGGAAGACTCAGAGCTACGACCACCACAAACCAGTGCAGGTTCCCACCCACCCCAGACAGCGGCCTCCAGCTATCACTCCTTCCTGTGCATTTTTAGGATTTCTTATCTGAACCGATGCGGCCCAGGACCTCCTCCAGCATAGAAGCCTCTGTGTGGAGGCACAAGCACTGGCTTTCGACTAAGACAAATTCGCACTTGTGTCTGGGCACACTCCACCTGAGTGACCTCTGAGGAGTTTCTTAAATTCGTCCTGCCTCAGCTTTCTCACTTGTAAAATTAGGAAAATGGTGCTAAAGTATGATTCAGAGTGCTGACAGAGGATTATTGATAAAGCCACTGCTGGCAAAGGTGTAAGAACAGAGAGTCAGGGACGACTGGGGATGATGCAGAACCCCAGGTGAGTGAAACGCTGGAGCGTCCCCTGGGCCAGAGCCAGCTCCATCGCCAGGACTCTAACTCAGAGAGAAATCTGTGGAGTGGGCGTCCCACAGGAGCTGTGACCTTGGGTCAAGGACCACAGCCAGCCCGCCTAGGCCATGGGGAGCAGTAAGAACCCGGCTGACTGGACCCAGTGGGAAGGTAGAAGGCAGGAGAGCCTGTGGACAGTTCCCGTGGGTCAGCCTTCGGGCGCTGAGCAGGTGAAGATTGGAGAGGCAAGCTCTTGCGGTGACGGTGATGAGTGGTGATATGAGATTGCAATTTATTGTGTGTTAATGCCTTGGGGTGCCCTGTGGGCGTCCTGCTGAGCTCGGGGCCTCCAGGTAGTGTGATGGGCTCTTTCTGTGAGATTGATTAGCCTCATGTTCCTAGAGCTCCACAGCAGTGAACCGAGGGCGAGTCCAGGTGTCTGGGGGACTCTGCAAAGCTGGCTTCTGACTCTTAGTAAGGACTCCCCTCTGTCATTCTGAGTGTGTTTGGAAGGACTGCCAGTGTAGAGCGATGAGTGGGTGATGCCCCTGACAAGAGAGCCCTCTGCTGGAAATTGGTTGAGCTGGAACACCAGATTTCTGTCTTTCTTTCCTGGGCTCTGATAGAAGAATGAAATGTCCACTCTGGTCGCTGATTGTTTCAAATATGCTCAACCTCTGCAAGGGCTGTGGAGGGCCTCAGAGGCCATGCAGGGTTTCCTCCTCAACCCAACTTGGGAAGGGTGGTGCTGGGCAGCCCCAGACTCCAGCACAGCCCTGAGACATGCGGGTCCTCAGTAGACACTTGTGGACTTAGACAGGACTTGGTGTGGTGACCAGCCTGCACCCAGGTGCTGCCTTCTGGAGGGCTGGTGGGACCCTCCTGTGACCGGCTGGATCCTTCGCCCCATCCGATTGGGCAACAGTAGACGGTCAGGTCCCAGACGGCATGGGCTTTGGCCTTCAACCACCCAGGCAGGCCATCCTGGGTCCTGTTCAGCCCCTGTAGCCAATTAGTGAGCTGACTGTGCTGCTGGGCAATTGAAAAGCTGCCTGGGCAGTGTAGACAGCCCCTTAGGACGCTTACTTCCCAACATCCATGTGGTTGGGATAAGTGTCTCCTCCCGCACAGCCTCCTAGCCTGTTGAGAGAGGTGGTAACCCTCCAGACGTTGAATGTGGCCCTGGCCACAACAACTACACAGCAGACTGTGGCTGTGCAATCCTCTGGCCTTCCACTTGTAATAAAACTTTGACATTCATTCTCATTGGGAATCAAAGATATGCAGCAACTGCGCCTTCCAACGGGCAGTTTTGCACTGAGGCTGCATGGTCTCAGAGAGCCACGTGCATCTGTAGCCCAGCCCCTGTGGCCTGGGGAAGCCCAACAACTGTGGGTTCCATGGTGTGGACTAATCCTTGACTCCCACTGCTTCACTGAGCAAAAAATTCCTTACCCTCCTAGCATTTGGACTCTGTTCCTTGTAAAGGAGAGAGAAGAGACTGGAAAAGGAGCCAATTTGACCTTTGGGGATGGGTGATTACTATGGCCAGGGGGTGACTCCTGGGCTCTCACCTCCCAGGAGCACAGGTGAGGTCTGTGTGCCTTCTGAGGGCACAAGGGCTGTTCTAGGCCAGTCTCTGAAATGTGAGGACCAACGCCCAAGACAGGAGCCTTGAGTTTACCACCAACGGCAACGCTGCTTTTTCAGCAAGTGGAAGAGCTTCTTGCTCTGGTGGGAGGGCGGCGAGAGCATGGGATGGTGGCTGTGGCCCCGCCTCTGAGTGAACTCTTTCCTTCCTTGGGCTTCAGATCCCACAGAGGAGCAGTGGGCCCTCAGTGATGTGGAGTCTGTTGTTTCCACAACCCAGCATCTGTTCTCATGCCCATGCCCAGCACCTCAGCTTTGGGAGCTACATCTCACCTGCTACCAGTCCAAACAGTTCCAGAGGGCTGGCCCCACGTTCCACCACCTCAAAGACGGGCATGTGACCCAAGTCTAGCCAATCCCATGTTCCATCCCCTGGGTGCTCTGAGGGGTTCAAGGACAAGCATGCGACTCAAGCCAGGCCAAAGGCATTTAAAGCTGTGACTTTTCACGGAACCCAAGGGAAGGAGAAACTCTTCCCAGTAGAATGGACACTGAGTGTCAGCCTGGAGTTGCTGGAGGCCCCGGCTGCAGTGAGAGAGGCTGTGCCTGTGAACGGGGCACCAAAGGCACTCAGGACAGAAGGCTGGGGAGGAATCAGGTCATGCTGACAGAGTGCGAGCCCCTGGACCTACCAGGTCCAAAACCACTCTTAAAGTTGCTTCTTGCAAGTGTTGATTTATTTCTACCATTAAAAAATATTAATTTATTTTCCTTCAGTAAGCGTGTCCAGGCTCTCTCAATCAAAGTCCCAGCCGACACATCAGAATCAGTGACCCCGAGACCCCCTTTCCACAGTGTCCTCATCGCCTGGTGCATGGCTGGGGAGATGATGACACTGCGTGGGGTCCAACCTTAGGGGAGCTGCCACAGCTCTGTCCTGTCCCTTCCCTGTTCTGGGCAAGGAGGACCCAGAGCTGTGAGAGGAGAAGCAGCAGGGGAAGAGGTCCCTGCACGGCTCACGGGTCTGTTTGTGTTTTCCTTATTTTAGGGTCCCTTTTGTTAACACATGTTTTTACCAGGAAATCACCCAATTCCTCTAGATTTCCAGTTTGATGCAATAGCTTTTTCTTATTTGACTTTTAATTTCTCCTCTCTACTAACTTTTTACAGAATTGTGGCAATTCGTGAACAAATATTGATATGTTATTACTAGCTAAAGTCCACATTTTTGGGTTCCCTTCATTCTACTTTTTCCGGCTCCAGGGTCCCATCCAGGTGCCACATGATGTTTAGTCTTCACGCCTCTTTGGGCCCCTCCTGGCTTTGGCAGGTTCTCACACTGTCCTGACCCGAGGAGCACTGGTCAGGTATTTTGTGGAACATCCCCCGTTGGGAATTCCTTGGGGTTCTTCTCACGGTTAGACTGAGGTTATGTGTTTTCAGGAAGCAGATCACTTTCTGTGAAGCCAACATGCTCTCCAGGCATCTTGTCGTTGCTGGTGTGTTGGTGTCCTGGCTGAGGTCGTGTCTGTCAGGTTTCCCCACTGTGAGCTTCATTCTCGCCTGCGTCCACACTGTCTGTCTGCTTCAGGAGGGCGTCACTGTGTGGAGCCCACACTCCAGGGGGCAGTCAGCTCGCCTCCTCCACGGATGGCTGAGCGTCTACATCAACTGTGCGCAGTTCTCTCACATAGGAGGTTTCTGTTCAACTCCGTTTATAAAAAATCTGTGTAACAGTTTACGTTTACCAGTGTGGACACCTGGACAGTAGTGCAACCTTTGGCTACTCCAGCACCACATGGTCGCTGAGTTCCTTCCTGCTTTGTTTACTGAGAGCTTGTTCTGTTGGCTCCTGTTTTCCTCTGACAAAATTCCGTCTTTGTGGACATTTTTTTTCTTGGTACTTCATTA